>NC_058524.1:64657791-65282791 GCF_904849725.1 Hordeum vulgare subsp. vulgare
GAGGGAATGCTGGCTCCCCCGGGTGCGCAGGCGTTGCCCCGTGCACCGGCTCCCCATCATGCTCCGCTTCCGCCGCCGCCGCCTCGCGACGACGGCCCACACCCTGACGAGTACCCGCATCAAGACGGAGCGTTCATCGTCTTCACCAGTGAAGGCGACGACAAGCATAGCCTGCGCCAAAGACGGCGCGAGGTAAACGCCACTGTGCCCCCGGTTCCCCAGTACATGCATTGGTCCGACAAACCAATTACATGGAGCCGGGTGGACCACCCTGCGGTGATGCCCAACCCGGGGTCATACGCACTCGCCCTCGACCCCACCTTCGCCTCCAAGAGGCTCACCTGCCGATTCTCCCGGGTGTTGGTCGATGGCGGCAGCAGCATCAACATCCTCTACCTCGACACTCTCCGCAAGCTCGGGCTCAAGGAGACAGACGTCTTGCCAACCAGCATTGTCTTCCACGGCATCGTGCCTGGGCAGTCGTGCTCGCCCATCGGCAAGATCCAGCTAGACGTCCTCTTCAGCGACAAGGCCCACTTCCGCCGTGAGTCCATATGGTTCGAGGTGGTGGACCTCAGTAGCCCGTATCATGCGCTTCTGGGAGACCGGCTCTGGCCAAGTTCATGGCTATTCCGCATTACGCCTACCTGAAGATGAAGATGCCGGGTGCCAAGGGCATCATCACTGTTGTTGGTGACTACAAGAAGTTGCTCGAGTGCGCCCAAGATAGCAGCCGCCTCGCCGACGCCTTTGTGATTGCCGAGGAGAAGCGGCAGATCGACTGGCTCGTGGCCCAGACCACCGAGCAGCCGACGATTCCTTCTCCTCCGTCCCAATCGGCCGGCGAGGGCTCTTTCAAGCCGGCCAAAGAGACCAAGCAGGTCCCACTCGACCATGCCAACCCGAAGCAGTGCATCACCATCGCGGCTGGCCTCAGCCCAAATAGGAAGGCGAGCTCGTCGACTTCCTCCGTGAGAATCGGGACATCTTTGCATGGTCCCCCAAGGACATGCCGGGTGTCCCGAGGAAGTACGCCGAGCACAAACTTCACGTGCGACCGGATGCAAATTCGGTGAAACAACCTTTGCGCCGCTTTGCCGAGGGGAAGCGGCGCACAATCGGAGAATAGATCACCCGACTCCTTGCAGCCGGCTTCGTCATGGAGGTTTTCCACCCAGACTGGCTGGCGAACCCAGTCCTGGTGCTGAAGAAGAACAACACATGACGAATGTGCATCGACTACACTAGCCTGAATAAGGCCTATCCGAAAGAACCCTTCGCGTTGCCTAGGATAGATCAAGTGATCGACTCCACTGCAGGCTGCGAACTACTGTCATTTCTGGATGCTTATTCAGGCTACCATCAAATCAAGCTCGATCCAGCTGATCGCCTGAAGACCTCCTTCATCACGCCTTCGGGGCCTACTGCTACACCACCATGACGTTCGGTCTAAAGAACGCAGGTGCGACATTCCAACGCTGCATGCAGCAGTGCCTACTGGCACAGATTGGCAGAAACATCCACGTCTATGTGGATGACATCGTCGTCAAGACGAAGCAACACTTCAGCCTCCTCGACAACCTGCGAGAGACATTCACCAATCTGCGCGAATACAAGATCCGGCTCAATCCGGAGAAGTGTGTCTTCGGGGTCCCAGGCGGCAAACTCTTGGGGCTCTTCGTATCCGCCCACGGCATCGAAGCAAACCCTGAGAAGATGAGCACCATCGAGCCGATGGTGCGGCCGGCTCGGATCCTCGACGTCCAGAAGTTCGCTGGCTGCTTGGCGTCCCTCAGCCGGTTCCTCAGCCGGCTTGGCGAGAAGGCTCTTCCACTCTACCAGCTCATGAAGAAGACGACGAAGTTCGAGTGGAAAAACCAGGCGGATGAAGCCTTTCGCGACCTCAAGCGGGTAATCTCGAGCCTGCCAATCTTAGCAGCCCCATCTGAAAGGGAACCCATACTCATATACATCGCAGCGACCACTCGAGTGGTCAGCGTAGTGTTGGTAGTTCAGCGCAAAGAGGAGGGCAAGGCCCTGCCAGTGCAGCGCCCTGTCTACTACCTTAGTGAGGTCTTGTCCGCCTCTAAGCAGAACTACCCTCATTATCAGAAAATGTGTTATGGTGTTTACCTTGTTGCTAAGAAATTAAAACAATACTTCCAAGAGCATGCCATCACTATGGTGAGCACTGCTCCGCTATCAGAGATCATGGGCAACCATGATGCCATGGGCAGAATCGCCAAGTGGTCCATCACCATGGCGGACCACGACATTCGGTACGAGCCTCGCACTGCCATCAAATCACAGGTGGTGGCCGACTTCTTAGTCAACTGGGCCGAGACCCAGTTCGAGCCACCGCCTCCGGACTCCACGCATTGGCGGATGCACTTCGACGGCTCGAAAATGCGGACAGGGCTGGGAGCCGGCATCATCTTGACGTCCCCGAAAGGGGACCAGCTCAAGTACGCTCTCGAGATCCATTTCGCCGCCTCCAACAACGTCGCTGAGTACGAAGCACTGGCTCACGGGCTCCGGCTTGCCAAGGAGATTGGCATCCGGCGGCTCATATGCTTCGGCGATTCGGACTTGGTGGTGCAGCAAGTCTCGGGCGAATGGGACGCCAGGTAAGCCAACATGGTAAGCTACCGCTTCCTCATCCAGCAACTCAGCGGCCCCTTTGAGGGTTGTGAGTTCCACCATGTTCCCAGGGCGGAAAATGAGGCGGTAGATACGCTGGCAAAGATCGGCTCCACAAGGCAGGCCATCCCAGCTGGCGTCTCCCTCGAGCAACTCCACAAGCCGTCTATCAAACCGTCTCCGGAGTCGGCATCAACCTTCGTGCCAGCCGACTCTACAACACAAGCGCCGCCGGCTTCGCCAGTTATGCCGGCTACGGACCCCACGCCGGCTGTACTGGCGGCACCGGCTCCAAATATGGCACCGACTGAATCTACGGTGCAAGCGCCGTCGGCTCCACCAACTACGCCGGCCTCAGATCCTAATCCAGCTCCATTGGTCCACCCGACTCCAACAACGACACCAGCTACAACGACAACCCCGGCTCTGCCCGGGCTCGAATCCTCCCAGTGGGTGGACGTCATGGAGATAGACGAGGAGCCGGCTGCAGCAATAGCACCGGAGACGCCATCAAGCTCACGGGCTGCAGAAGCCCCCAACAGTCAAGACGAAGCGGAGGGGACCCTTGTGTCGGCTCCATCATGGGCTCAGGACATTCTGGCTTTCCTTCTTCGTGGCGAACTTCCTCAGAATGAGGCGGAGGCGAGACAGACCCAATGCAGGTCCGCCGCCTACGCCATCATCAATCGCGAACTGGTGCGACGCAGCACGACCGACGTGTTCCAATGCTGCGTCGAATCAGAAAAAGGGCAGGAGATCCTCAGGGACATCCACCAGGGGGAGTGCGGGCATCATGCCGCCTCTAGAACCCTGGTGGCCAAAGCATTCCGCCATGGATTCTACTGGCCCACGGCCCTCGAGGAGGCTGTGGATCTAGTGGACAAATGTGAAGGCTGCCAACGCTTCAGTGCACAAAGCCATATGCCGCCTTCAGCGCTGAAAACCATTCCCTTGTCATGGCCATTCGCCGTCTAGGGACTGGACATGGTTGGGCCCTTCAAGACGGCTCGTGGAGGAATGACGCATCTTCTGGTAGCCGTCGACAAGTTCACCAAGTGGATCAAAGCCAGGCCTATCAAAAAGCTTGACGGCCGCACGGCTGTCAGGTTTATCACAGACATCTCTGTCCGATATGGCGTCCCCCACAGCATCATCACCGACAATGGCACCAACTTCGCCAAGGGCGCCTTGGCGCTCTACTGTTCCAAGGTAGGCATCTGGCTCGACCTGGCCTCAGTGGCACACCCCCAGTCAAACGGCCAAGCGGAGAGGGCCAACGGCCTGATCCTAGCCGGCATCAAGCCAAGGCTGGTGGCACCACTAGTCAGGTCAGCCGGCTGCTGGATCGAAGAACTGCCGGCTGTACTATGGAGCCTCCGCACCACGCCCAACCGGTCGACCGGCTTCACTCCATTCTTTCTGGTATACGGGTCTGAGGCCATCATTCCCACGGATGTCGAATTTGACTCACCTCGGGTCACCCTATACACAGAAACGGAGGCGAAGGAGGCCAGAGAAGATGGTATGGATCTCCTCGAGGAAGCAAGGGACTTCGCTTTGAGCCGGACGACCATCTACCAACAGAAGCTGAGATACTACCACAGCAAAAGGATCAAGCCACTCTCTTACAGGGAGGGAGACTTGGTCCTTAGAAGAATGCAGCACATTAGCGGCCAGCACAAGCTCTCACCCCCCTCGGAGGGACCCTTCATCGTCAGTAGGGCGTTACACAACAACGCTTACTACCTAATTGACGCCCAGAAGCCAAGGAAGCGCAAGAGGGACGACTCCGGCCAGGAAATGGAGCGCCCATGGAACGCGGCGTTGCTTCGCCTGTTCTATTGCTAAAAGGCAGAAGACAAGCGAAGGGAAGAGCATACACATGTATCTTCCTCCCACTTCGGGAAACAAAGAAGGCAATAAAAAGGACATGCTCCATGTTTCTTTCTATCAAGAGTTCTCGCTCATGTGTATGGGCTACACATCGTACCACCTCTTGCCGGCTTACTTAAGCTCGGAGGCTACGCAGCGCAGCCCCTTGCTAGCTTTAAACAAGCTCGGGGCCTCGCTAGCCGCTCAGACGGTCAAATCCTTATAGTCGGGCACATAGTGTACCGGCTGAATCCCGGTCCATCGCTTGAACCTGCGGGCTGGCTCCGGTCGCTAGGTTCACGATGTGACGCCGGGTCAGGTCGAATACATGCACAGTCCGGCTATACTTGGGACGACCGGCTCGGGCCGGCTCGATCGTATATACGATCCCATTCAAGACTCAAGATGACCTCTGACTGCCGGGAACAACTAATATGGCGAAAAAAGCAGGATCCATGCTTTCTCTTGCTAAAAGAGTTTTCACTCAGTGTACGGGCTACACCGCGTACCACCTCTTGCTGGCTTGCTTAAGCTCGGAGGCTACGCAGAAAAAAGCAGGCTCCATGCTTTCTCTTGCTAAAAGAGTTTTCACTCCGTCTACGGGCTACACCGCGTACCACCTCTTGCTGGCTTGCTTAAGCCCGGAGGCTACGCCGCGCGGCCCCTTGCTAGCTTCAAACAAGCTCGGGGGCTCGCCAGTCGCTCGGACGGTCAATCCTTGTAGTCGGGCACATAGTGTACTGGCTGAATCCCGGTCCATCGCTTGAACCTGCGGGCACGCTCCGGTCGCTCGGTTTGCGGTGTGACGCCGGGTCAGGTCGAATACGTGCACAGTCCGGCTATACTAGTGACGACCGGCTCGAGTTGGTTCATTCTAGCCGGCCTCTGATTGGCTTATGTCTTGTTCTTTATGTCTTGATGGCTTCGGATAAGAGAACTCAACCAGGAATCAAAAGACAGGGTCATAAGACAACACGCTTGGTGATGAATATAATGCTGAATATATACATTCATAAAAAGCATTGGCCCACGGCCCACGTTCGTTACATCCCTCCGGGGGTAGAAAAAAAACACAAAGGGACGTCAGTTACGGGACAGCGGCCTCAGGGGTCGTCTCGGCTGCCGCTCCTGATGTGGTAGCATCGCCGCCTCCGGCTCCTCCCGAGGTAGATGCGCTGTCTCCCCTGTTGCGGCCCCCGGCTCCGCTCATCCCGGAGTCGGCATACACCCCACTGCTGGAGGCGGCAGCAGATTCCGCAGCCTAGGCCGCCTCCTCGGCGCTGCCATCGACGTCGTAGGGCTAAAGGCCGTGCAGATCCTCAGCGATCACACCGTCGTTCTCGCCCCGCTCCAAGACGAAGTCATCCCAGCCGACGTACTCGGCGACGGCGCTGCCTCTCACCCGGAGCTCCTCGTCCATGCCTTGCAGCTCCGCCTCGGAGCTGTCGCGCTGGGCAGCCAGCTTGCGCAAGTTCAGGTTGCGATACCATGACTTGGCCAAGCGTAGGGCCATATAAGCCCCAGACCGTGCGGGGGAGGCTCGCCAGGCGTCCAGGCGCTCTCCACTCGCTGCGAGCCAGCGGGCAAGCCGACTCATGGTCGTCGGCTCCACGCCCTCCGGCCACAGGGTCGCCACCATCGACGAGCCTGCAACCTGGAGCTGAGTCACAGACTCGCTCAAGACGTGCAGGCGGGCCCGAAGGCCCACGCCGATCTCCTCGACGCTCCAGCCAGAAGTAGTATGTACCTCCTGCCCGGCCACGCGGTGCTCCTCGCGCACACCTCAACGGCGGTGTCGGCTGCGACCTGGGTCTCGGAGAAGAGATCTGGGGTAAAGATAGCCGGGACGTAAGAACACAACAAGAGGAGGAGATGGCCAAAAAACCAAACGCAAAACAAGGGAAGGAAACCTACGCTGGAAGGCGCCGTCGGTCTCATGAAAGACCTCGAGGACCTCGCGCTCCCGCACCTCACTCGCATGAGTGAGGCGGGCGATTTCCTCCTAGAGGGTCGCGGCGGACTCCAACGCCTTACCCAACTGCGTTTGCTTCTGGGTAAGGGCTTTGTCCTTCGCCTTCAAGGCGGCGTCCTTGAGGTTCGCCTCCTCAAGATGATGCGACGTGAGGCGGTCCATGTCTGCAGAGTAGGAGGCTTCCTTCTCCTGCAGCGTGGCCTGCAGCCGCTCCAACTCAACCCGGCCGGCCGCCTCGAGCTCCTTCTTCTCCGCCTGAAGAAGGTCCAGCCGCTCTTGGAGCCGGCCGCCTGCTTCATGAGGGGCATCACGCTCCGCGGCAGCCTCGCCTAGCCGGAATTCAAGCTCGGTGATCCGGCTATCAGTCCCCAGGTGCTCGTCCCGAAGCTCGTTGTACGCCTGTGTCTGAGCATCGTATAGCGCCTGCCAAAGGGGAGAGAAAGGGAACATGATTAAGATTCGACCTGGTTAAAAGCATAACCAGCCCGATTCTCGGGGGCTACACCCAGTGGGTGCGCTTGCGCGCCCCCACTGAAGAAAGATATGCAGAAGAAAAAGGCCTCCAAGAGATTCGGACTGGTTGGCAATCAACCCGCCCGATTCTCGGGGGCAACACCCAGTGGGTGCGCTATCGCGCCCCCACTGACGTCAAGAGAGGAGAAAAAAGCAAAGAAAATTCAAAACAGGCAAGGCCTACCTGGGTGCGGGCTTCCACGTGCTCCATGTCACCGCATACCACGCGGGCCGCCTGCTCCACCTTCGACCGGCCGCTGTCAAACAACGTCACCAGCTCCGGCACGCCGGACAGAACGGTGCCAGCAGAGATTCACAGGCGGGCCGCGTTCGTCGCCCGCCACGACTTCATGGGCCGACTCCCAGGCCGCCCCCCTGCCCTTGGCACGACAGGGCCCTGCTGGGGGACGATGATGGCGCCGGCTCAACCGCCGGCTCGGGCGCCGCCCCAGCCGGCGCTACTTCCTCCACAGGATGCGATGAGCCGCGTCCAACGCATCCATGGTCGCCCCTGGGGCGTCAGGGGCCGCGTCCGACACGGCCAGATCCAGCACGGGCACATCAGGAGCTGCTTCGGCCCGGGGAGAAACCGGGACCGTCTCCAGGTCCACCAGCTCTGGGGCTGCCGGCTCAGACGGCTGGGTCCCTTCGGTCCTCGGGGTTGGCCCGGAGGCGGCCTCGCTAGCTGGCTCCTCCACACGGGCGTGTGCGGTGGGGTCCTGTCTAGCCTCGCATGCTTCTCCGCCGGCCTCTCGACCCGGCTGGGGCAAGGCGGATCCACGGCGACCTTCCCCGCAGCTGTGTCCCACCGGCGCTTGGACTCTATCTCCAGCTCCGTGTTGGCAGCATCAGCCGCTGCCCAGCCGGCCCGCTCGGCCGCAGAGGCGGTGTCTTCATCCGCATCCTCCGCCTCCCTGTCGAGCCAAGCTTCTCAGGAACAAAGTTCATCTCAAAATACAGAAGAGAGAAAAGGAGGAAACCATACCCGACAACTACCGGGACCTGCTTCCGGCCACCGCCAAGGCGCCTTTTGGCACCGTCTGCCCGCTGCCCGGCTGGAGGGCCTGGCGCCGGTCGCTTAAAAACCGGCCGGGATAGTGTGGCACCCTTGTCCTTCCTCCCGACTGCCTCGTCAGCGGCGGTCGCTCCGCTGCCTTGACGCCGACCGCGCAACGGTAGTGGGCCGGTGACCTCCTCCACCTCGTCGGAGTCTCCTTCGAAGGCTGCATCAGAGCAGAATGAGGCTTCCTCATCGTCGTCCATCCAGTCTGCTAGGGCGTGCCACGGGTACTCACCGAACAGCTCGGTCCCTTCCGAGTCCAGGGGATCTCCGTGCCGGCGGAGGAGTCCGAGCGGGGCTCCATCGCATCCTCATCCTCCATCTTGGAGGCGCCGGACGCCTCCATGTCGGGAGCAGGCTGAGGGAGGGACCCCTGCAGGGTCTGGAACATCTACAAAAAAGGAATTCAACCTGGCTCAGCAAACGCCACCGGCTTCAAAACAAAACGACAGAAAAGAAGGGAGAAAGGCTACCATGGGAGGCGGATGAGCCCGGTTGAACGGGGCCATCCCCCACGTCCATTCCCCACCCTCATCCATACGGGTGGTGTAGATCACGTTCACCCTCCATGCCATAGCGCCCGAGGTGAGCCTCTTGATGGACAGCCGGCACGGATCAAGCCGGCCGCTCATCTGGCAGACCAGATGCGGCCACCTCTGCAGAGGCAGAATCCGATGAACCACCATGGCGGTGAGAAGGTCGCGGCCGAGGAGGCCGCTCTCCCTCAAGATATCGAGGTGGGCGTGAATGAGCCCCACCTCAGGATGCGGCTTGGGGGTCTTCGCGTCCCATTTCTACCCGTCGGAGGGGCGATGGCGAACGGGGGCATGTTGAGGGCGTCCTGGGCCGGGTCGGTGCTCCTCACATAAAAGAATCCCTTCTGCCAATGCTTGATGGAGTCTTGCAAAGGCATCTGGGGGAAGCCGGACTTCGGGCGGTGAGGCACCAATGCGGCCCCGCACGGCGTCATGGGGCGCGACCCCTGGAGCTTCTCCACCTCGGATTTCTCCATGGCGATGGATTGCTGCTTGAAGAAGAACAAGCTGCACCACAGATCGCCGCGAGGCTCGATCCCCACGAAGCGCTCGCACATGACGACGAAGGCAGCCAGCTGCAGTATGGCGTTCGACGCCAGATGATCCGGTTGCAGGCCGAAGAACTGGAGCCACTCGACGAAGAAAGGGCTAGCCGGGAGCCCGAAACCCCGGTAGAAATGCTCGGCGAAGACCACCACCTCTCCTGCAATAGGTGCGGGAGAGGCCTCAGAGCCAGGGAGGCGCACCAACACTAGGGAGGCCGGGGGCAGCAGCCGATGATGACGGAGTGCATCGATGAGCCCCGCGTCGACATCGCTGCCCAGCCAGCCCCCCTGCGAGGACGCCTGCTGCGCCGACGACCTCTTCGAAGAAGATCCCCCAACCATGGCTACGGGTGACGAGAGCTCGAAGCGGGCGGAGGAGGTCTCGGCAATGAAGAAGAAGGAGACAAAGGGCGCGAGCTCTTCTTGTCAGGACACAAGGAGGAAGAAGGCACAGAGCGGGGCGAGAAGAGGGGGCGAATGGCCTCCTCGAAACCCTCGCGTCCCATTTAAACCCCACAAAGCGTCATGGGGAGGGGATCCAGTGTGCGCCGGGCCCCATTAATTCCGCGTATTACGGGCGGTAACGCTCCCCTAAGCCCAACTGTGACGGAGTAAATCTACAGAGGATCTCCCGCGCGGAGGCCGAGGGGGCGTCGTGTCGGGACCCGGGGCCCAGGCCCGGCCCCGTCAAGCAGTAATCACCATCATTACACCAGGCGGGGCCTGGCATGTGGCGCTCCCCGGGCCAGTTACGACTGGACCGAAGCGTCGCTTCGAAGCTGCCCGGCTCCGAAGCCGGTGTCCTTCACCACAAACAACAACCAAAATATCAAGACAAGACAACAAGCCGGTGAGGCCGCCCGCCTACAAGCGGCAGACCTCGCCATCTTCGGGGACTATTGTCGGGGGGATAACCCCAGGGTAGGCTCATCAAGCCTGCTCCTTCATTTCCGGCCTAGTGGACATGAAGATAGGGAGATTCCCAAGGCCCAAGTCTTTTGGCCGGCTGGGCATCGTCTGCCGGCTGGAAGACGAGGCGGCCACCTTTCTGGCCGGCTCGGCATCCCCTGCCGGCTAGAGCGCAGGCGGCCTCCCCTTCAAGAGCCAGCCTGGTCCCGCCAGCCGGACTGGGGAGGAGGCGGCCACCCGCGAGCCGGCTAACCAAGCAGGCTAGCCGGCCGAGGATCACCAGTCACATCAGATCGTAGGTCAGGAAAGGACCTCACGATTGAAGGTAGCTACGCGTCGGGAAGGGTACTGGATCGGGGCACCCGTCAGGTATGAGCGTCGGCGGCCACGCCACTGACCTACCCCGGCTCTAATCCATCACCTAGCCTGATGTCGGACCGTCACACTCCCACTCCATTACTGCACTCGGCGTGGGGAACAGTGGAGGCGGTCGTACATCCTGCCCATGAAGAATCTCGCGGGGCGACGCTTGACGTACAGCGCGTGCTCAGCGTCAACCTTACGCGGGAGCCCCATGGGCCAGCCGGCGGGCCCCACAGGTAAACGAGACCATGCAGCCGGCGGGCCCCTCATCGACAAGACAAGACCCTTGTGGGCCCCTGGCCAGCCGGCGAAGCAGCCAGCCGTGTCCCATGCTTGTACCCTTTATCCATATCGTAGGCCGGCGGGTTCGTCTATAAAACCCCCCGGCCGCCCCCCATGCAGTGGCACCGATCACTTGCGAGTCATTCAACACTACACACTCACCAACCAACATAGAGCGAGGTAGAGACGAGCCGGCTGCTCCCCTCTTCCTCCTCCCAACACAGCTCCAGGAGCAACATTATACTCTGTTCCCATACATCAAACACACAAGCAGGATTAGGGGTATTATCTCTACGGAGAGCCCTGAACCTGGGTACATCGTGCGTTCCATGCGTGTACCAACCTCGCTCCCAGCGCCCACCTTTGTCCCTTCGGTTCTCACCGACTTTAGCCTACCTATGGCATATGTTGTGAGTATTCACCGACATGTGTAAAAAGATATAAAAGTGTAGCAAAACATATAACAATGTCACCCAAAATATCATGGAACAAGGAAAAATTATAGATACATTTGGGAAGTATCAACATCCCCAAGCTTAATTCCTGCTCGTCCTCGAGCAGGTAAATGATAACACAAATAATTTATGTGGTGACATGCTAACACACATATAAGAACTTCAAAGTAAAGCAAGTAAGATATGAAATTCAAGTCAAGACAATAACAAGCAAGAGTCTATATTTAGTATTGAGTTTAGCAAAGTAAGAACATAAAGGTGCAAGATCTCTCGATGTTCGTGACTCGAATGTCTCCAAATGGTGTTTGTGTACAAGAAATGGGAGATGGGTTTAGAGCATAAAATATATTTTTAATTGAGAACTCAATCTACTGAACTTCACACTTGGTCTCCTTCAGAATCTTATTTTGACTCATCCCCAGACCACTAGTCAGCACAAGTCAAAATGATCCTCTCCCTTTCGACTTTGAGCACTCATGCAATGGATGACCGCAAGCAAGATATGTTGGCACTTAGGATGGCAAATAGAATAATGATGGGGAAAGAAGATAAGAAAGGTGTGAAAGGCTCACATCAATGAGGACAACCATAGGCGAGAGAAAGCCAAATGATAGATATGATGTGAGGAGTAGGGATTGCCATGCAACAGATGCACATATGAGCTAAGGTAAGCTCTCTAATGGAACTAGTGGGGGTGCATGAAACTTGCTTTCTCATGAAGACCTAGAGCTCATTAGATGAGGCTCATCATTGGAATGTACAAGCCAAATTATGCATGAATGATAATCTCTATGGAGTACAAATATATCAATGGAGTACGAGTGTGTATGTTTCAAAAGGAATAGCAGTGTTGCTCCCTTCTCTCTTTTTATTTGTTTTTATTTCTTTCTTTCTGTGGCCTCTTTGGCTCTTTATTTTTATCTATCATTGTCCTCTTAGGGATCTTTTCATTTGTCCTCTTTGGGATCTTTTAATTTGTCCTCTTTGGGATCTTTTCCTCACTTAAGGGAAACACTCTATGTTTTACAAGAATAAAAAGAAGATCTTCACACTTTATAAGAAGTACTCAACATAAAGACAAATGAAAACTATCATGATGTATGCAAATGTGTGCCTCTGCTAGTGTTGCAGGATATGCAATGAAACTAGCACGCCATGTAGCAATAATATGGGCAAGGCCCAACTAGCATGCGTCTCCTCGATCAAGCAAAAGCATGAATGAGATGAAGATCAAGTCATGAGATGGTGGATGTTGCATGGCAATGTATCTCGGAAAGGCTATGGAAATGCCTTAATAGGTAGGTATGATGGCTGTTTTGAGGAAGGATATAATGAGGCTTAAGATGGCAGAGCGTATCATGTCAAGGGTTTGGATGCACTGGCGAAGTTTCTACCAACTCTCATGATGAGAAAGGGTAATGCACGGTACCAAAGAGGCTAGCAAAATATGGATGGTGGAAGTGCCAACAATCGAACACTCACATTAGTCCGAAGAACTCATGCACTTATTATCGGTAACTCTCTATCTAGTCAGGAGATTCACAAAGAGACAAGTACCCCGAGGAGGAGTGTTTGGGAGTTTGGTTATCGTTGCGCATGCTCGACTCATGGTAACGTGAGGGTACTTTGTATATTCCAACCCCTCCATAGGTTAGCGATCAATCTAGTAGCTAGAGTTCTCAACTTATTTTTTAGTTTTTAAAAACACACGGATTTCCCAAAATACGGCACCTATCACTAATAGGCTCAAGCTCTTGGCACCAATAGTCCAAACATTACTCAAATCAATACCTCAAAACTATTGCAAGTTACTACTATACTTAAATAGCAACCTCAGTACCTACTCATGCAAGACACACAACTCAGTGCAACAAGCCAACTCTCTAAAAAAATAAGCATGATATCTCAAGAGATTTCCAAAAGCAACCTAAATAAAAGCTCTTAAAAAGATAAAGCATGAAAACTAAGAGCTAAGCATGACAGCAGCTATGAAAAGATAAAGAACACACAAAACAGATAAGCATAAAAGCCTATATTGTGTTCTAGAGTGGAATGGAGCGTGTTTCTGTACGAAACAAGGAAGTCTAGGTTCCGACTTGTTATGAACAGCAAGAAAAACTAAAACAAACTAAAGAGTAAAGAGCAGGACGCTCCAAGCATAGCACATAACATATGAAGTGATAAAAATATAGCATGGAGAAGGACGAATTGGTGATTGTTGATAGAGGAGATGCATGGGGGCATCCCCAAGATTAGACGCTTGAGTTTCCTTGAATATTTCTTGGGGGTGTATGGGGGCATCCCCAAGCTTGAGCGCTTGACACTCCTGGATCTTCTTTCACCATCTTCCATCGCATACTTGAAAACTCCCTTCATATGAAACTCATCATAAGCTGATTAGAGAGGTTAGTACCCATGATAAAATAATTCATTACCTACTAGAAATAAAGATTTTCATCAAAAGCTACTGTTTCTCATGATTGCCAAAAGGTTTTTTCAAAGGAAAAGCAAGCTTAAGATTCGCAAAACGATGAAAACGCAAAACGTGGCAGAATCTGTGAAAAACAGAACATCAGGTAGTAAATAATTGTTTCGGGGTACTTCTGCAACTCAAATAAAAAAACTCAGAACAGACACCAGAAACAAAATTATATAGAGCATGCTGTCAAAAGAATGCAGATCAAAAAGATGATCTGGTGGTTTTTGGCGATTTTTTCGGTGAAGCAAAAAAATTTGTTTCTGGACAACATGTCACAACTTTTGAACTTTCTTGCAATCGGAGGCTAAAACTTGACACAAAGCTTAAAAATAAATGTACAATGATGTTGATATAGTAGTAATACACATCAAGATCACTAAAAACAGAAAGTAAAGATAACAAGGGTTGTCTCCCTAGAGCTCTTTCTTTATAGCCATAAAGATAGGCTTAAGATTTTAATGATGCTCTCGTAGGAATAATAGTTGTAGAACAAAAGAGAGCATCAAGAAGAAAACATCAAACACATTTAAGTCTAACATGCTTCTTATGCATATGAATATTGCAATAGAATAATTCATTGAAGCATAAAGCAATAAGCATAGGAAGGCAAAACAAGTGCAACTTCAAAACCTTCGACATAAAGAGAGGGAACTTGATATTATTGAAATATCTATAAGCATATGTTCCCTTCTCATAACAATTTTCAGTGGGCTCATGAATAAACTAAACAATATAAGTATCACATAAAGCATTGTTACCATGATCCACATGCAAAAAGGTACTCTTACACTCCACATACGCATAATCTTTCTCATTGGTAATAGTGGGAGTAGGACTATCATAAACAACATGTATACTATAGATTAATTGTGTATTGGGGAGATGGTGTTCAACAAGGGAGTAATTCCCTCCATGATTATACAAGTTTCATATGGATAATTTCTCCTTATGTCATAGGTATCTTTACAATCACTATAGATAGGAGTTATAACATCATTATGGTAGAGAAGAGCATTATTATTGCTAGCAACTATATTTGTAAACATGTTGTCTTTATTCTTACTAACAAAAGAATTATCAGTTATCACATCACTAATGGGTAAAGGACTTGCAATCCTATCATCCCCAAGCTTAGAGCTTTCCATATCATTATTTTCAAAGTTGGTACTGATGACCCACAAGTGTAGGGGATCTATCATAGTCCTTTCGATAAGTAAGAGTGTCGAACCCAACGAGGAGCAGAAGGATCTGACAAGTGGTTTTTAGCAAGGTATTCTCTACAAGCACTGAAATTATCGGTAATAGATAGTTGTGTGATAAGATGATTCGTAGCGAGTAGCAAGTAAAAAGTAGCAAAGGTGCAGCAAAGTGGCCCAATCCCTTTTGTAGCAAGGGACAAGCCTGGACAAACTCTTATAGGAGGTAAAGCGCTCCCGAGGACACATGGGAATTTCTGTCAAGCTAGTTTTCATCATGTTCATATGATTCGCGTTCGCTACTTTGATAGTTTGATATGTGGGTGGACTGGTGCTTGGGTGCTGCCCTTACTTGGACAAACCTCCCACTTATGATTAACCCCTCTCGCAAGCATCCGTAACTACGAAAGAAGAATTAAGACAAAGTCTAACCATAACATTAAACAAGTGGATCCAAATCAGCCCCTTACGAAGCAACGCATAATCTAGGGTTTAAGCTTCTGTCACTCTAGCAACCCATCATCTACTTATTACTTCCCAATGCCTTGCTCTAGGCCCAAATAATGGTGAAGTGTTATGTAGTCGACGATCACATAACACCACTAGAGGAAAAACAACATACAACGCATCAAAATATCGAACGAATACCAAATTCACATGACTACTTATAGCATGACTTATCCCATGTCCTCAGGAACGAAAGTAACTACTCACAAAGCATAATTATGTTCATGACCAGAGAGGTATTGAATAGCATCGAGGATCTGAACATATAATCTTCCACCGAGTAATCCAACTAGCATCAACTACAAAGAGTAATTAACACTACTAGCAACCTTACAAGTACCAATCGGAGTCGCGAGACGGAGATTGGTTGCAAGAGATGAACTAGGGTTTCGAGATGAGATGGTGCTGATGAAGATGTTGATGGTGATGAGTGCCCTTCGATGAGAGGAGTGTTGGTGATGACGATGGCGAAGATTTTCCCCTTCGGGAGGGAAGTTTCCCCAGCAGGACGGCCCTGCCGGAGCTCTAGATTGGTTCTGCTCAAGTTCCGCCTCGTGGCGGCGGCGAATCCTCCCGAAAGCCTCCTCCTGATTTTTTCTGGAACGAAACCCTCCTTATAGCAAAAGAGGGGAGCCAGAGGGCCAACAGGGAGCCCACAAGCCCCCTTGGCGCGGCCAAGGGGGTAGGCCGCGCCTAGCAGGCTTGTGGCCTCCTGGTGGCTCCCCTCTTGTACTTCTTCCGCCCAGTATTTTTTATAAATTCCAAAATAATTCCTCGTTGATTTTCACAGATTTTGGAGTTGCGCAGAATAGGTATCTCAAACTTGCTCCTTTTTCAGGCCAGTATTCCAGCTGCCGACATTCTCCCTCTTCATGTAAACCATGCAAAATAAGAGAGAAAAGGCATAAGTATTGTACCGTGAAGTGTAATAACAACCCATAAAGCGATAAATATCAACATAAAAGCATGATGCAAAATGGACGTATCAGGTACCAAAAAGATTTTCAAGATCATAAGTAGCATTATCATCATCTTCCCAATCACAATAAGTAACATGCATATCATAATCAAAACCATCTTCAATTAGTACCTATGGACTTATCATCAAGATAATAACAATCAAGTTCACCATCCTCCATAAATTTATGTCTGTTAGCATAAAAGTTGATGCGAGGAATATGCTCAGGCCAGGTTGATACCCATTCTTCTTCCTTCCTGTTCCTCTTCCTCCTCTTTTTTTTCTTTTTCACCTTAGGAGGGAGTGGTTGGAGAGGAAGCTTCTCCAAATATTATGGTTTATCGTTAAAAACAATAGGGGAAACTTGGGATAAACTCTCCTTTTTATTAGTGGAAACATAAGAGACATTTTTATGCTTTGCTAAAGTTCCCTCCTTTCTAATCTTTCTTATGTAATCATTTTCATGGCAATTAACAACACAATAGAGATGGCATTTTTGCAAATTGTTGTTTATTCCTAAGGCATTATCATCTAGCCAAGAAGTTTTTTCTGATAACTCTTCACACATCAAAAATAACATAAGTTCATCATAGAGATCAAAAGTGATCATGTTATCACACAACTGGTTACCAGTTATGTTTTGAAAGTTCATGCCTTGAAAATTAAAGTGACCCTCTATACCTAAAGTTCACAAGTAAAAGGATAAAGGTCACACAATTCTCTAGCAATCTCATTTAAATCTCTAACCCAAGTGATTGGTCTTTCATGCTTATGTTGCTTACAATACTTCTCTTCTTCAATCATAGGCCTTTCACAAGGTCTATCCACTCCACAAAAATTAACATGCTTATATAAAACTTCATTTTCAGGAATTGGATCATGCATGTTGCAATTATCATTAACAATTTCGTTTTCTTTATAAATCTCTTTAAAAGGTTCATGATGCTTGAGGCAATTCTCCTTAGGCATATTAAAATGTGAAGTAAAGATTTGAGGAAATCAACAAGGAGTTGAGAATCAAGCCCAAACTTAGCACTAAACTTATTAAAACTTGCAATTTCAACAAAGGCCTTAATGCAATCATACTCATAATTTATACCCGACTCTTTACCTTTGTCGATCTCCCAATCTTCAGTGGTGCGTTGAATTCTTTCAAGGAGTTCCCATTTAGCATCAATCTTTTCATTTGTGAAAGAACCCATAGAGGAAGCATCGAGTAAGTCTTTGTCCTGTCGAGAGAGCCTCACATAGAAATTAGTAATTATCATATCTTTGGGGAGCCCATGGTTAGGACATTTCAGCATTAAAGTTTTCAGTCTCCCCCAAGCTTGAGCTATGCTCTCTCTGTCATGAGGATAGAAATTATAAATATAATTCCTATTCTCATGGACTTCATGAAGAGGATAAAACTTGGAGTAAAAGAGAGACTGAATCTCTTCCCAATCCCATAGTTGAGAATCATCTAGTAGACTATACCATTCCAATGATTTTCCTTTTAGTGACAAGGCAAATAATTTCCTCATGACTCCATCTCTTGTCAAACCTGAAATCTTAAACAACTCACAAAGCTCTGTAAGTTTCAAAAAATGATCACTAGGACTGACTGTTCCATCTCTTGCATAGCAATCCTTCTTAATTATTTCAATTATCCCGAGTGGTATTTTGAATGGGATACATTTAGTAGGTGGAGGAGACTTCTCTACCACGGGTGTGGTAAAGCGGCCTTCCCCAAGCAGCGAACTAAGAGTGCAATTTTCCATAAACCTAACTAGTGAAAGTAAAAACAAGAAACAAAAAGATTTAATTGCAAGATCTAAATATATACCTTCAAGCACTCACCTCCCCGGCACCGATGCCAGAAATAGCTTGATGTCTACGCACGCTTCTATTCTTGTAGACTATGTTGGGCCTCCAAGCGCAGAGGTTTGTAGGACAGCAACAATTTCTCTCAAGTGGATGACCTAATGTTTATTGAACTCACGGAAGTAGAGGTTGAAGATGGTCTTTCTCAAGCAACCCTGCAATTAAGATACAAGAAGTCTCTTGTGTCCCCAACACACCTAATACAATTGTCAGTTGTATAGGTGCACTAGTTCGGCGAAGAGATGTTAAAAGGCAAGCGATATGGATGGTAAAACAAGGTATTGTAAATATGAAATAAAAATGGCATGAAAAAAGTGAGCATAAATGGTGTAACAATGGTGAGAAACAAGGCCGAGGCTTCATACTTTCACTAGTGGCAACTCCCAATAACATTAACATAGTCTAATCACATGATATTTCCACTAAAACATGCAATGGAGACGTACTCGGAGGTCATTCCTTTGTGATCAAGAGAGGACGAGAATTATGTAGGGCTACAAAAGCACACCTTAGAGTTCGTAGTTCTCATCTATGAATTTCC
Source organism: Hordeum vulgare subsp. vulgare (assembly GCF_904849725.1). Taxonomy (NCBI): domain Eukaryota; kingdom Viridiplantae; phylum Streptophyta; class Magnoliopsida; order Poales; family Poaceae; genus Hordeum; species Hordeum vulgare. The sequence continues at coordinate 64,676,483 of NC_058524.1, forward strand.
CAATGTCACCGCGGCCATCCAAAGAGAGTACCACAATCACCACAACATATCTCAAGGATAGTCAAAGACAAGCACCAAGAGACTCTCAATCTTCAATCAATTCACAAAAGAGGAAACTACTCATGAAAATATTCTTCTAATCCATGTCCAATAGACCGCTGTCACCATGGTCTCGGGGATTATACTAGATAAGATCAAGTGAATACATCAATCCAATACATAAAAGAAGGGGAACATCATGGGATCACCCTAGATTAACATAGCCTATGATCACAATCAAGATCACATCATGGGAGAGAGAATTAACCACATAGCTACTGTAGAAGAGCTCAGCCCCGAGGAGGAACTACTCCCGCTTCATGGAGGGAGGAAGCAACATCGATGGAGATGAATCCGGGGGCACTTCCCCGTCCCGACAGGGTGCCGACACAGGAATTCTGGTCCCCCGAAACTTGTTGGCGATGGCGGCAGAGGTCGGAATTGCTTGTGGAGAAAAGGATTCCGGAATCAGCATTTCCGCCACGGGGGTAAAAATAGGAGCCAAGGTAGGGCACCAAAGGGGGTGGGCCCCACCCAGGCGGCCTTTGGGCGCGGCCAGGAGGTAGGCCGCGCAGGGAGGCCGCCTGGGCGACGCCTGGCTCCCCTCTGGCCCACCTTTGGTGCTCTCTAAGCTTCCGTCATGCTGATTTTTATATATTTTTCTCGGGATTTTTGGGACTCAGTAAATTGGGGTAAAAGTACGTGCAAAAAATACATCAACAGACATAAACTGGCACTGGGTGCGTTGAGTTAGTAGGTTAGTCCAAATATGTGTAAAAAGATATAAAAGTAAAGCAAAACATATAACAATGTCACCCAAAAGATCATGGAACAAGCAAAAATTATAGATACGTTTGTGACGTATCATAGAGCACGTGCGGGCGGGCATACGCGAGCGGCAACAACGCACGCAGAAGGCCAGAAGAAGCAATAATGGGCGACGCGGGGCAGGAGAAACAATAGTGGAGCAGCTGGGCAGCAACATCAGCCGACACGGCGAACACGGGGACGGACGCGCGATAATGGCTGGGGCGGGCGAACACGGGAACAACCATAGGGCGCGACCAAGGCACGGGTGCGGGAGTAGGCTCGCGTGGGTGCGTGGCGAGGCGACGGCGTGCGCGCACGCGGGAGCGGACAGGGGCGAGCGGGGCTGCACGGGAGCGCAGGAGGAGCTCCGGCGCGGTGGTGCGACAAAAGGCAGACGATTGGGGGTAGAGGGAGGGAGAGTTGGCCGAGGGCCTCACCGGTGTTTGATAGGTGGCTGGTTCGGCGAGGCTTGACGGAGTCCATCGCGGGAGAGTTGGGGCGGATCAGGCGAGGGGGAAAGTGACTGGGGGCGGTGGCCGGTGCCGGAGGTGGCCGTCGTCGTCCGGCGGGGCGCCGGAACCCCGCCGGAACCGGTCGAGATTAGGTCGGCGCGAGGTGAGCGCGGGGCAGCCACCACAGGGAGGGCTCGGTGGGGGAGAGGAGGGAGAAGTGAGAGAGGGTGTGGGGGATTTTAGGGTTAGAAGAGGGGTTATATACCCCGGGGGCACAGTGGGCCGGTGGGGGTGGCTGGGCTGGTTGGGCCTGTCCAATGGGGGGGGGAGTGGGGGTCTTTCCTTTCTATTTTATTTTGTTTTAGTTTCTATTTTTATTAGTTCAATTTTTAAATTATAAAGTAACTTTAGAAAAAAAGAAGAGAACATGCCCAATATTGCAAAGCAATATTTGGCATAGCCACAATCATTTTGAAGGCCTTTTGAAAACAATAGGGAAAATATTATAATCCAAAAAGGCTTTTAGTAATTGTTTGGCATGTGTTAAAATAGTTTTGAGGCATTTAATGATATGATAAAATGTCGGTTTCACATTGACAATTATTTAGGGAATATCTTCAAGCCAATCATGATTTTTTTTATGGTTTGAAGAAATAATTTATTTGACTTTATTTGAAATTTGAATTTAGTTTTGGTTTTTATCAAGTGGCAATTTGGCTTAGTTAATCTAGATGACATGGCACCATCACCTTGTGATTACTGTAGCCTAACTACAATGATTACTGTAGCTTAATCTGGGGATGTCACAACTCTCCACCACTAAAAGAAATTCTTGTCCCGAGAATTCAGAGTTAGGGGTAAGTGGGAAAGGTTTGGTTACAAAAATCTAACGAGTCTTCTTGTCTTCGTTGCTCTCATCGAAGGGGTTGGTCCTTCTTGTTGATGTATTCAATACTCTGATTAAGGTCAACCTGATGGATTCGTCATCCTCCTTTGAGGTCTTCATCATCCTATGAATGCGATAATAGGGAAAACTTTGGAAACACAGCTACACAAAGTTGGGCATCTGACTGCGAACCCAGTGAAGAAGACATGAATTATTCCTCAATTTCTAACTCACGGGACTCCATGAGAGTAATATGTGATGGCACAAAGGTTTCAAACGGTTAGGCAATCATTTGATGCCTAAACAAAGACTAAAGGGGGTAGAGCAATATAAATAACTATTGCGTCTGATACAAGAATAGATCGTCACATTGGATGGTGGCTCGAGGATTTTACACGAAGCCAAGTGCCAAAGATACTTTGGATTCAAAGAGGTACACGAGAGTCAGGTTTCGATGCTGTGGAACTTTGGGTTATGGGTCCACCATGTGGGTCGAGAGTAGGCAGAGCGGTGACATCTTGTAAGTTTTGGTAGCAAGGTATGTGAGAGGATAACCTATCAGTTATGTTGGCAACAACGTCGGTACCAAGGGCGAGGGACGGATAGAACCATTTTCCTGCTCGTTGAGACGAGGCGGAACAATAGGAAAAGTTCTCGTACACGGGCGGCTACCGAAATGTTATCCACAATAGTAACATGGTCTTACTGACAGAGTTGCACACCGAGGTTTTTACCTAAGCAGGGAATTACCACTGCCCGGATAAGTTAGATTACAAGAAAGGTTAAACAGACCAATGAAAAGGAAAATGTGTTCACACACACAAGTATTAGAGTATAGCATTCCCAAGGAAAATAGTGTATGGTATACAAGATAGGTCATCGAGTACATAACCATTTTGATAGAAGGGCAAGTAGAATCATGATGTTTACCCATACCATACGGTTTGGATAATTGATCAAGAACAACTTAGCATTGCGCTTCCAATGTTCCTGTTGACAATTGAAGTACCACATTCGTGCTTCGAGGTAGCATCGACAAGGTCATCAGATAAAGGTTGGACTTTGGGCACTCAAAGGATTCATCAAAAACAACTTATAAAATAAGTCATATAGTTTCCGCATGGAAGATGGCGAATCTTACATATGGAAGAATTTATAACAATAGATCCTTCGGCCCGATATGCCAGACTAGACATCACTGTACCAGGTTACATAAAGACCAATGTTATAATTATTGGGAAATGTTCCAACCATCATATCTGCCCGAGATTCGGATTTGATTGGTGTTAGGGCACCTTAGCCTTAAGATGCCCGAGAGTAAAAGATGATGATGCAAGACCCTTGGGATATGAACTACACAAGCAAGTATTGGATCATGAGTTGGATTGTAAGACACATGAACACAATGTCAAGACATTCGTGTCCACGTGGAATTCTTGTAACACAATGCAACCGAGTTCTGATTTGAGAACCATCATCAAGGATATCAAGGCCCTTGTGCAAGCCTCGACTAGCTCTTATGATGGAACTTAATTTCCTTCATCAAATCAGTCAGTGTCTTGGGGTGTTAAGAGAAGTTATATGAAGTGAATATAGCAAATCTTGAAAACATATAACATCTCATACATGCATGAATGATTTGGGATAACCACAGAGGCAGCGAAACAAATTTTTCCCATATTCACAACGACAAGAATGCATGTGAACTTTGGGAAAATACTTCTTCTATCAAACGTATTCTTCATGAGCTAGGAACAAAGATAATGCTTTCAAGAGCTTCATCGTGGAAACATGGAGAAATTGAGGGTGTGGCCGATGAACTCAGCAACAAACCCTCAAGATTTTGATGGGGAAGCATTTCCATAATTACAAGATCAAAGAGATAACATTTGACAAATCAAATGGTATGATTTTGATGGGGAACATCAACAATCAAGCATTGGTCGAAGGGTGAACTTGAAAATACGAAATGAGTAGCACGGCCAATGCTAGAATGGTGAGTTAACAACCAACACACCAAGAATGAAACAATCAGTTGCTAACCTCAAGGCAATAGGGTTGCCAGAAGTATTGGGATCACACATCAAAGTTCACTTGTTGGTATTCTGGTTTGAAATAACAGGGGATCAAGAAATGGATGGTGATGGCAAGAAGTATCACTATATCAAGAATTCTTTAAGAGGTGCAACAATGATCACAACATTCTTGACATTAAAGATGGTAATACTCCAAGGTAGAAGATAACATAAGCTGAATTAGCAAGGAACTCAAAGCACAACACAAAACACGAACACGTTTTTGTTGGAGGGGAGGCCACAAGGATGTCGATGATAATACAATTCATCGAGGGGAAGGGGTGATATTTCTCAACATGCATTCGATTAATACCCTGCAAGAGCTCAGAATGTTGATGGTGATCACGACACATGTGCCGAAAAGTAACCTGAAGATGTAATCAATCAACGACAACATCAAGCAAAGGAATGGTGAAGCGAAAAAGGATGTCAGGACCACAATTAAGATTGCTAGCTCCGAATCAAAATTGTCTTTCAGGACAACCAACATAATGTTGAAATCTCGATGTAAGCGTATTGCACTGCTGGATATGTGCTCTGAGGATGTGGGACAGAGATACATGGTCAAGCTCTAGCATGACGATGATGATGTACCCTAACAGCTTGGAAAAACAAGACCGAGTACAAACTCGTAAGCAAAGAAGATTACTAAGAGATGTTGAATCACAATGTGTAGTCGATTTAGTTACCGGTGTCTTTGAGTGTCCAACAACTCAAATCACAAGGAATTGGAAATAGTGAAATATCATAGCTGATGAGGAGATCACAAGAAGTTATATAGCTCCATGATATTCTCGAGCTACAAGGGATAATACTCGGAGGTAGACCAACATTAAAGCTTGGATCGGTGTATTGATCTGAGGAAGACAAGTGTTTTAACTTGCCTACGTAAGGAATTTAAAGAGGATCAATCATGGTCAGAACTACAGTTGCAAAGGAAAAGATCACAGATAACATATCGAATCATATAAAGGAAATGATTATTGATACGAGAAGCTTCTATGGTAGGATTAATGTTGTTTCCATGGGCATGAACACAAAGTTCAAGGTCAACTCCCACTTTGATATATCTTGATAGAGGCGAGGATGTCCTGATCTTTCGGTGAGAAGGTGACTATCGATTTGGTGGAGATGACTTTGAAGATCCAACTACAAATGTGCACGATGTTGCGCCTTAGCAATCGCTAAACCAACTCCAATAGGTTATTGACTACGCCGGAGCACGATGAACCTGACCACGAAGGTCTCTTCCTGCAAGCAATCGAAGAACAAGCAAGAATATGATAAAAGCAATCTAATTATTTCGAATATATATGAAGTATTGATAATTATGGGGATCCGAAAGCGGTCTTAGTCTGGTCGTTGGACACAAACGAAGTACACGAAGTTGCAATGGCTAACTTTTAACTAAACAAATCCCAAAAAAAAGCTACTAGGTTGATATACTTATATAGGAGCAAGGGTGACGGACAAGGAGGTGGGAGGACATCCCAAGGCAGCCTAAAACTAACCCTAGGTCGTACAAGGCCTATGGGCCCAAGTGGAGGTGGTGCAACACCTTTGGACTTGTTGTTTGACTTGGATTCTGGTGCAACGTCACACTGTTTGGTCTATATGTCCACGCTCCGGACTAATTTGAATGTGATTCCAATTGGGCGTGAAAGCACATAAAATCTACTTTGCAGCCCAAAAATAATCACGCAATTCGGAGTCTGGATGAAAAAGTTGAAGGCGTTTTGGTACAGGTATGTCTGTGCAGTCCGAATCTGATTCCAGAACGTGAAAGACTTGGACTCTATCTTCCCTTGGGCTAAAAGTGACGTGAGAAAACTTCTTGAACAGCAAATAGTTATTTCCTTTGACATGAGAGGACCTCTTGAATAGCACTGAACCATTTCCTCCTCCCTTGTCTTCACATATGGTTCATACAAATGTTCGGCCATTTTGCATTTAGGCATAAAATAAAAACAAGTGAAGTATTTTTTGTTCCGGATAACATAAATAAATTATTGCATGACTTTTATCACAAATCACCTCCAATAAATACACATATGCAATGATTGTGATAGTATCAAAGGTAGTCATGTCCTCATCACACTTCATCAATGCATCACCTGCCATTTACTCCTCGTCTTTGATGAAGTAGTAGCTTGGAAAGATTATCTGGCAAAACACCAGAAGAGTAAGACTCGTGAAACTCTTGGGATCACACAGATTTAGGAAGGTATAGGTTCAACCCATCGGGGAATCTTAGGAACATATACCACAAACTTCAAGAGTAATTAACACATGCTTGAAGAGCATGGATGACAAAAGCATGGGATACAATATATCAAAGGGAGAAGACACAATTTACCAATGGCATCATGTATGAGGGGGGGGGGTATCACAAGATTTTTTTAATGTGAAGGATGTCGTCGAATAATAACCCAACAATGGGTGTGATGGTTCACAAAGGACCTGATGTGAGTGTTGGTACTCAATCAGAGGAAGATAGAATGCAAGGCATCGGATTATTGAACATCTGAAAAATACTGATACTTAATTACCAAAGGAATTATGATTTCCAGGTTGGTGTATCAAAATCAGATGCTCCGATGAAATACGAGTAAGTTGAATGGACTTAGATGGACAATCAATCAAAGTTGATTTGTTGAGAACCAACTCCTGTTTGGAAAGACATCTGAGGCGGACAGATAATTTATGAAAATCAACTGAGGGTTGTGTGCATTCATGCATAAGTTAAATCAGTAAAATCGAATGATAACCACAAGGAATTATAATGAATGCTGCTAGACATATAGAATTAACCATAATGCAAGCAGTCTAGAAAGGTCAAGGATTGAAGGTTACTGAGGATTTCGGAGGATAGAATAGCAATTCGAAGCATTTTGTGAAACCAACGACATCTCAAGACGAACGAATCCCCGATAAGATAATTCTTTGTATCTTGTAAAAACAAGAGCAACGAGAAAGGAAGGTATGAACGACATTGTACGTAGTCATCCATAGGGGTTGACAGCGGAAGGGAAAAATCACAAAAGCGATGAGCACAAGTTCTCGAGAGAACATCAGAGAGTATCTTCGGAGTCTTCTGATGAATCAATTCATTGTCTGAAATGCGGGGCATTTCGGGAGGAATTAGTTACGAGAACCTAGAGTTAGAGTTAGTAAAATCTTTAACCCAAAAGAGAAGAGAGAGTAGAACCCAGAGTATAGAAAAGGAGTAAGAGATACTAATACCATCCAATTGAGATGTGGGCCCATAACCCACATGTGCCAGGATCGAAACCTGGCTCTGATACCAACTTGTGACACCCTCGATTTGATCGTACGGTAATCACACACGCAAACGCGTACGTCCAATCTCAAGGACTCACGGGAAGATATCACAACACAACTCTAGATACAAATAAAACATACAAGCTTCATATTAAATGCCACGGGCCTTGAGGACTAGAATACAGAAGCTCGATAAACACACGAGCCAGCGGAAGCAAGAAATATCTGAGTACATACATGAACCATGACAATGCCTTAGAGAAGGATAGCACAAACGATACAACGATCAAACGAGGCGAGGCCTCCTCCATGAGAAACTCCCAAACTACTCCTGGAAGTCAGCGGCCTCCACGTAGCAGAAGGCACCATCAGGGTAGCAGTCGTCATCGGCGAGATACGCCGTCTCCTGGGCTCCATCATCTGGTCGCAGCAACGGATCAATGGGAAAAGAGGGAGCAAAGCAATGGTGAGTACTCATCCAAAGTACTCGCAAGACTGGCATCAGAACTTTGCTAAGTATGCATCAGTATCAAAGGAATGGTTATATGTGGACTAAGTGCACCAACGTGTGAATAGAGAGAGAAGGCCTAGTCCTATCGAAGACTAGCATCTTCAGGGGTCTTGTAGCAATAGACGAGAGTAGAGCAGGTAACACAATTAATAGTCATATTGTTGCAGCAATATTAATTAAAGTCACGCCCAGAGATCCTTCCTCGACTCCTTGGGAGGAAGAAAACCCGGAGCAAACATTCCAATTATGTAATAGTTGTAGTTGTATAAGATCGGGGAACAACTCCAAATCGTCGTGTAACAGTGGACACAGCTATCCGAATAGTTAATTTTCATCCCTGCAAGGGTGCACCAAGTTTCCCTTCACGCTCGATAAACTCTGGCCGGACACACTTTCCTGGGTCATGCCCGGCCTCGGAACATCGACACGTCGCACCCCCACCTAGACTCAATTGACAGGCGAGCCCGCCGGTTTAAATCCTAAGCACGCATGGGTCATGGGCCAATCACCCTTTGCACTCCTGCACGGTGCGAGGGCGGCATATGTCAGTCCTGGCACCTGTTATACAAGAACGGTGATGATCCATACCACTCGGTTGCGCGCCGCTCCATTGCTGACGTCTGAAGAGCTTCGGCTGATACCACGATGTCGAGTACCCATAACATCTCCCACGTAGATGGTTAGCGCGAAAAGGTCTTCGACCAACCCTGATCAAATACCCATATCCATTAACATTTTAATTAACTCATTGACACATCCACAAGGGAATCCACCCGCCAAACATTTATTCATCAATGTTCCGAGTAACACAGTCAAGTAACTTTGCGGTTGTAACATAAGGGGGATCCGAGGTATCACCCTCGTTGGATTCCGAACGATGTAACCGTCATGGTGGCCAGGGAGGAATCACCCTCGATGGGCCACGCTTGATGGGTTGTATGACATAGTCGTTATCGGAAGTGGTGAACGAGGAATCACCCTCCGAGAACCACCGCCAGTCAACTACACTACAATGATAAGATTGGAGTACGTAACGAGGTGTCACCCTCGGTACTCGATAGTAGCTCTACAGCGTCGTACAACTAGGGGGGTGTAAGTGCTGTGTCAGGTCTTGGCTCGTCGATAAGGGGTCGAGACTTAACGATAAAGTGGGGGCAACTGGACTAAGGGGGCAAAGGGGATGACTGCTCCGCCTATACCAAACAGTTTAGATTGCCGTACAGTAAAGTAGCAGTTCATCGAAATCAGGCTATGCATGAGAATAGGATCTATCTACAATAGCAGCAAAATTCTAATGCAAGCATGAGGGAGAAAGAAATAGGCAATATAGCAATGGTCAAGGGGGTTTGCTTGCCTTGTTGCTCTGTGACAAAGGGCTTGTCGTGAGAGGCGTAGCCGTACCCGGCAGCAGTGTCAGTCTCGGGGTCTACCGGTAAAAAGAGGGGGGAAGAAACAATAAATAACAACAACAGGTGCAACACGATGCATGACATGGCAATAAGTAGGGCTAGGCATGCACTAACGCGGTATCATCCGTCATAGACGGATCAGGAAAATATCTGATGATATTTCCCAAATCTTTGGCAACTACCGGTCAGACGAAACAGATGGAAAAGTTCCATGTTCGCTATGTTAGGGAGGCATGACACACGAACGGATAGCGTATCCTGGTTCGTCTCGTTCTTCTGATCAACTTTCATGGTCAAAATATTTTCATCGGAGTTATGGTTTATTTTCTATGATTTTACAAAGATTTAACAATATTTTGAAATTATTTAAGTCAAAAATAAACGGGGTATTCTTTTCTCAACTAGTGCTACTCAAGCCATAGTCTATGACGGTGGGACGAGGGGTCTAGTCAGCATGCCATGTCAGTAGTTGACGAGTCAAAGTTTGACACGTCAGAAGGGTCAATGGACCCATATGTCATAGACGACCCAAATTAATTAAGACGCTAGGCACCGTGGCGTTTTAAGGACAGAACTGCCCAGCCGGACCCCGGCGCCCACCAACCACCTATTCTTCCTCCTCTTCCTTTCAAGCTTGGGCGAAAAAGTTCTCCCTCCTCCTCCATATCCCCCCCTTCGATCTTCCTCCTCCCTCAATCGTTTTGTGGGTTCTTTGGGGTGAATCGAAGAGGCCGGTAAGCTCCTCCAATCCCTCCAATTAGTTTTTGCAATACCTTTGTGTTTGTGTAGCTTTTTTTGCACTAGGTGTAACGTATGTTTTGAAGTAGAATCTATTTTGTGATGGTTAATGCATAGATTTTCGGCAATAGGTGTAGTTTCTGGTGGCTCTAAGTATAACCTAGGTTTTGTTCATATTATTTGCACTAGGTTTATGCCTAGGTTTAGTTCATATTATTTGCACTATGTGAATGCCTATGTTTAGTTCATATTATTGGCACTAGGTGAATGCCTAGGTTTTGTACATATTATTGACACTAGGTGAATGCCTAGGTTTTTGACACTAGATGTAGTGTGATTGTTTTTGACACTAGGTTCATGCCTAAAATAATTTTGTTCATATTATGTAGGATGTTTCAGCCGGATAGATATCCGGGCCTTGATGAGTTCTACAAGCAGAAGCACCGTGCGGTGCTAGTGGAAAAAGGAGAGGTAATTATGATGGCTTTGATGATTATTTTTCTATATTCCATAATTTTCATATTGTGACAAGTTGAGACAACTAACAAATTATGCGTTTGTTTGTTTAGGTTCCTCCACTACTTCGTTTGAGGGGGCACAACCCGAATGAATCTCTCTTATATGACCCTCGGTACAAGCCTTATTTTAGAAGAATGGATCTTCTTCAGTTTGTGCTCAACTTCAAAGGCACACCACCATGGTTGAACGCCACGGCCGTTACCGTCCTTACGGACCGTTGGAGGCCGGAGTCACACTCTTTTTCACCTTCCTCTTGGTGAGATGACCATAACTCTGGATGATATTGCTATGATCACCGGGCTTCCGATGGAGGGCAGGGCTCTTACAGGGAAGGTTATGTCCGATGGGTGGCGACAACAGGTTGCAGCATTGGTTGGTGTTGAACCCGAGCCATGGACTCATGAAACCAGGAAGGATCTTAGGCCATCCGGTGTGTTGTTCTCTTGGATACAGAGACAATTTTGCAAGTGCCCAAAGGATGCTAGTCCGGCTGTTGTGGAGAGGTTCGCCATGGCTTACCTATGGAATCTTTTGACCCAAGTGGTGTTTCCGGATGGCACGGGGGACACAGCCTCGTCGATGTTTTTGGATCCTCTTCGTGAGTGGGATGTTAAGTGGAGTTGGGGTTTAGCGGCACTAGCCTTCTTGTACCGTCAGGTACGGCTTAATATCATGCATTTTCGTTTTATTCAATCAGTATATGATGAATTTTCATTATATTAAATGGGTATATGTTTCATTTTCATTTTATTAAATTTGTAGTTGGATGGAGCATGTATGAGGAGTAAGCCGACGTCCACTCTTGGAGGTTTCGTTTTTGCCCTACAGGTTTGGATGTGGGAGCGTATCCGTGTTGGCCGTAACCTCAGCCTTCCTCCAGAAGAACCTTGGAGGTACCCGTTTGACGGAGATGAGGAGCGGTAGCCCACTATCGCACACACATGGGCTAATGTACAATGGATGTGTATCGCAGCTATGGGGCGGTATAAGGCATACGTAAGTGAGCTAGACATGCTGACTTATGAACAGGTAAATGCTTTAGCAAATTTTCTGAAAATTTTCCATGGATGGTCGAGTGACTTGTTGTTATGTAGGTGTATTGGAGGCCGTACACGGTACTTAGGCAGTTCTTTCTGAGCAACATGTGCCTTCGTGACCAACATCTTTGGCGTGTGCGGTGCCCCATGATATGCTTTTTTGCGGTGGAGTAGCATCTTCCTCATCGTATTTCAAAACAGTTCGGAGTCCAACAACGCAGCCCGCGGGATCACATCAAGACAAGTGTGGTGCTACATAAGTGAGTATTTTGTATCATGTCTTTATCCTGTTGATCAACGTCTAACACGAGAAAATGGAACTGATGTAGTATTGTAATGCTTTGTAGGACAAACCGGCAAAACAATAAGAGTGTCATCAACTGGGAGGAGCATCTTATTGGGAGGCTTCTCACTCTCACCAATCAACTTGTCGATTTCTTCGGAGTCCTTCAGAAAATACTCATTGAGCTTGTAAAAGGTATATTCAGCTATTGCCGTCACCGGCAACTTTCGTGCCCCCTTCAAGACAAAGTTGAAGCACTCAACAAGATTGCTTGTCATGTCGCCATATCTCATGCCTCCTTCGTCACATGCCCGTGACCACTTATGTTTCTCATCTATATTCATTTCTAGGAATTCTTTCCCACCTTCATTTGCCTTCTCATAGATTATGTTCAATCGTTTCGTGAACGACTCAACAGAGAAGGCCACACATGCGGAGTTAAGATCCTTCGCCAGATCCTTGTTCTTCCAAGCCCTGTAAAAGTTTGCAACGAAGTGCCTCATGCACCATCGATGGTGAAGCCTCGCATGCCCTGGCATGTGAACATCCACGGCCTTTAATATGCCTTGGTGCCGATCGGATATGATGCATACCTCCCTGTTGGGAGGAATGACCGTGCTTCTCACAAGTCTCATGAACCATTCCCAGTTGTCTTGGTTCTCCACTGACACCAAAGCAAATGCCACACGCAACACCTGATCATTAGCATCATGTGCCATTGCTATCATTAGTGTTCCCTTGTATTTGCCTGTCAGGAATGTTCCATCTATAGACAAAACCGGACGACAATGCTCAAAAGCTGCAATGCATGGGCCAAACGTCCAAAAGGCACGACGGAACACTCCTTCAATATCTTGGACATAGTGGTATACATTCTGGGGTTTCTATAGGCCATCGCGCCCAGCAACTGGGGTAGCATGTTGTACGCCTCTTCCCATCCACCGTACAACATTCTAAAAGCGACTTGTTTGGCCTTCCATGTCTTCCCGTACTTGACCTTATATCCAAACCTCTCGTAAACCCAACTCATCAACAACTTCACTTTAATGGTTGGATCTATTAGAATTATGCCCTAGAGGCAATGATAAATAAGTTATTATTATAATTCCTGTATCAAGATAATCGTTTATTATCCATGCTATAATTGTATTGAATGAAGACTTAGATGCATGTGTGGATACATAGACAAAACTCTGTCCCTAGCAAGCCTCTAGTTGGCTAGCCAGTTGATCAAGGATAGTCAGGGTCTACTGACTATGTACAAGGTGTTCTTGCTTGATAACTGAATCACATCATTGGGAGAATCATGTGATGGACTAGACCCAAACTAATAGATGTAGCATGCTGATCGTGTCATTTTGTTGCTACTGTTTTCTGCGTGTCAAGTATTTATTCCTATGACCATGAGATCATATAACTCACTGACACCGGAGGAATACTTTGTGTATATCAAACGTCACAACGTAACTGGGTGTCTATAAAGATGCTCTACAAGTATCTCCGAAGGTGTCCGTTGAGTTAGTATGGATCAGGACTGGGATTTGTCACTCCGTATGACGGAGAGGTGTCTCAGGGCCCACTCGGTAATACAACATCACACACAAGCCTTGCAAGCAATGTGACTTACTGTAAGTTGCGAGATCTTGTATTACAGAACGAGTAAAGAGACTTGCAGGTAAACGTGATTGAAATAGGTATGCGGATACTGACGATCAAATCTCGGGCAAGTAACATACCGAAGGACAAAGGGAATGACATACGGGATTATATGAATCCTTCGCACTGAGGTTCAAATGATAAGATCTTCGTAGATTATGTAGGATCCAATATGGGCATCCAGGTCCGGCTATTGGATATTGACCGAGGAGTCCCTCGGGTCATGTCTACATAGTTCTCGAACCCATAGGGTTTGCACACTTAAGGTTCGACGTTGTTTTATGCGTATTTGAGTTATATGGTTGGTTACCGAATGTTGTTCGGAGTCCCGGATGAGATCACGGACGTCACGTGGGTTTCCGGAATGGTCCGGAGACGAAGATTGATATATAGGATGACCTCATTTGATTACCGGAAGGTTTTTGGAATTACCGGGAATGTACCGGGAATGACGAATGGGTTCCGGATGTTCACCGGGGGGGAGGGGGGCAGCCCACCCCCGGGAAGCCCATAGGCCTTAGGGGTGCCGCACCAGCCCTTAGTTGGCTGGTGGGCAAGCCCAGAGAGGCCCCTGCGTAGGGAGATAAGAAAATCAAAGAGAAATAAAAATAAGGGGAAGTGGGAAGGAAGGGAAGGACTCCACCTTCCAATCCTAGTTGGACTAGGATTGGAGGAGGACTCCTCCTGCCCCCCTTCGGCCAAACCCCTTGGGGCTCCTTGAGCCCCTAGGCAAGGACCCTCCCCTCCCACCTATATATACGAAGGTTTTAGGGCTGATTTGAGACAACTTTTCCAGCGCAGCCCGACCACATACCTCCACGGTTTTCCTCTAGATCGCATTTCTGCAAAGCTCTGGCGGACCCCTGCTGAGATTAGATCACCACCAACCTCCGGAGCACCGTCACGCTGCTGAAGAAATCATCTACCTCTCCGTCTCTCTTGCTGGATCAAGAAGGTCGAGATCATCGTCGAGCTGTACGTGTGCTGAACGCGGAGGTGCCGTCCGTTCGGCACTAGATCAGAGTGGATCGTGGGACGGATCGTGGGACGGTTCGCGGGGCGGATCGAGGGACGTGAGGATGTTCCACTACATCAACCGCGTTTATTAATGCTTCTGCTGTGAGATCTACAAGGGTACGTAGATCTGAAATCCCCCCTCGTAGATGGACATCACCATGGTAGGTCTTCGTGCGCGTAGGATTTTTTTTTGTTTCCCATGCCACATTCCTCAATAGGATCCTCAACTATATGTTTCTGGTATTTATAACCGATGAATTCCGAGGTTAACTGATGGTGTGTCGGCGGTGTGCATTGGTGAGTTGCACTGCAACTACTTATCTTCCACCAACCATCTTTCCTGAGTCTTCCATTGACTTTCCATTTGCATTTTTCTACCTCGCATTTCACGGTGTATCGCTTGTGGCAGTCCGAGTGCACAATTATGAAAGGCTTGTAGTGTTTGATGACATACTCACACAACCACATCTTGAATTCTAGCATGTGCTCGAACATCAAACATTTCTTTAGGTAAGACGTAGAAATCGCGTCGGGTGTGCTACTTGGGAACATTCTAGACTCAATCGCATAAAAATGGAGAATTTTCGAATAGTCACTAGGTTACCTCAATGGGGATGTGCATATCCCCAACAAGCAAATCATACTTCATCTTAATAGTAGGTATAAGGCATTCAAAGCTCCCAATAAGAATCGTTGAAGTTTTTTCGATAGCATTGATGCAATGTACTCGATATTGTTTCTTCGGAAAGTGCACCGTATGCTCATTACCATTGACATGGAAAGTGACATTGCCTTTGTTGCAATCAATAACAGCCCTTGCAGTGTTTAAAAAGGGTCTTCCAAGGATGACCTCCATGGCATCATCCTCGGGAATATCCAGGATAACAAAGTCCGTTAAGATAGTAACGTTCGCAACCACAACAGGCACATCATCTCAAATGCCGATAGGGAAAGCAGTTGATTTGTCGGCCATTTGCAAGGCGATTTCAGTTGGTGTCAACTTATCCAATTCAAGTCTACGATAAAGAGAAAGAGGCATAACACTAACACCAGCTCCAAGATCGCATAAAGTGGTTCTAACGTAGTTGCCTTTAATGGAGCAAGGTATAGTGGGCACTCAGGGATCACCTAGTTTCTTAGGAGTTCCACCCTTGAAGGTGTAATTAGCGAGAATGGTGGAAATCTCAACCTCAGGTATCCTCCTCTTATTAGTCACAATATCCTTCATGTACTTAGCATAAGGAGACATTTTGAGCATATCTGTCAAACACATTTGCAGAAAGACATGTCTAATCATTTCAACAAATCGCTCAAAATCCTCATCATCCTTTTTCTTGGATGGTTTGGCAGGAAAGGGCATGGGTTTGTGAACCCATGGTTCCCTTTCTTTACCATGCTTCCTAGCAATGAAGTCATTCTTATCATATCTCCTATTCTTAGGTTGTGGGTTATCAAGATCAACACTAGGTTCAATCTCCACTCCTTATCATTGCTAGGTTGAGCATCAACATGAACATCACTATCGATATTATCATTAGGCTCATGTTCATCATCAGATTGTGTTTCGGCATCAGAAACAGAGATATCATTTGGATTCTAGGGTGTAATAGCAACGGGGTTGCTAGCATGCAAGTTCCTATCATCTTTCTTTTTCTTTCTAGGATGACTAGGTGCCTCGGTGCTAACTCCTTGAGAATATTGTCCAATTCTCTTAGGATGACCCTCAGGATACAAAGGTTCCTGGGTCATTCTACTGCCTCTAGTGACGACTCTAACAGAATTGTCATTCAACTCATTGAGGAAGTCATTTTGAGCCCTAAGTACTTGTTCTACTTGAGTAGTAACCATAGAGGCATGTTTACTCAAAAGCTTAAGATCATTGACGTTTCTATCCACACAAGCACTTAAATGACTAAGCATACGAGCATTCTGTTCCAATTGTCTGCTAACATAATCATTGAAACTTTATTGTTTGGCAACAAAGTTATCAAATTCATCCAGATATAAGCTAGCATGTTTATCAAAAGGAACATCACTCTCATTGAATCTACAAAGAGAATATACCTCTACTACCTGTGTCGGGTTATCAAGACCATGGATCTCTTCGATAGGTGGTAGATTTTTGACATCTTCAGATTTAATGCCTTTCTCTTTCATAGATTTCTTAGCTTCTTGCATATCTTCAGGACTGAGGAATAGGATACCTCTTTTCTTAGGAGTTGGCTTCGGAGGTGGTTCGGGAATAGTCCAAGCATTCTCATTGCACAAGATATCATTCAATAAAATCTCAGCTTGTTCCACAGTTCGTTCCCTGAAAACACAACCAGCACACTATCTAGGTGGTCCCTAGAAGCATCGGTTAGTCCATTATAGAAGATATCAAGTATTTCATTCTTCTCAAGAGGGTGATCAGGCAAAGCATTCAGTAGTTGGACAAGCCTCCCCCAAGCTTGTGCGAGACTCTCTTCTTCAACTTGCACAAAGTTATATATTTCCTGCAAGGCAGCTTGCTTCTTATGGGCAGGAAAATATTTCTCAGAGAAGTAGTAGATCATATCCTGGGGACTACACACAGAACCAGGAGCAAGAGAAGTGAACCAAGTCTTAGCATCATCCTTTAGCGAGAAAGGAAACAACTTAAGGATATAGTAGTGGCGGATCTTTTCCTCACTCGTGAATAGGGTGGCTATATCGTGCATCTTAGTAAGATGTGCTACAACCGTTTCAGACTCATAACCATGAAAAGGATCAGATTCTACCAAAGTGATTAACTCAGGATCGACGGAGAATTCATAATCCTTATCGGTCACAAAGATAGGCGAAGTAGCAAACTTAGGATCGTATATCATCCTAGCGTTCAAAGATTTTTCTTTCCACTTGGGCAATAAGTTCTCAAGATCATAGCTATCCTTACAAGCAAGAAGGCCCTCAGCTATCTCTCCCTCCATAACATATCCCTCAGGTATATCAGGTAATTCATATCTAGGAGAGCTAGTTCTAACAGGTGAAATAGCAGGTTCTACTTCAATAATCACAACAGTTTCAGAAGTATCATCACATTCAACAGCAACTCTAGCAATTTGTGCATCAAGGAATGCACCTAGTGGCAAAGCAGTATCAAGCAAAGCATCATCACAAGCATCATGGATAGCAGAAGTAGCATGATCAAGCAGAGGCGACATATCAGAATTTCTAGCAGTAGGTGGTGTCGCAAACTTACTCATAACTGAAGGTGAATCAAGTGTAGAGCTAGATGGCAGTTCCTTACCTGTCCTCGTAGTTGAGGGCAAGACTTTAGTTTTTGGATCTCTCGGATTCCTCATAGTGATCAACAGACGTAACTCCCAAGTGACTCAGAGAATAGAGCTATGCCTCCCCAGCAACGGCGCCAGAAAATAGTCTTGATAACCCACAAGTATAGGGGATCGCAACAGTTTTCGAGGGTAGAGTATTCAACCCAAATTTGTTGATTCGACACAAGGGGAAGGAAAAAAATATTATCGAGTATTAGCAGTTGAGTTGTCAATTCAACCATACCTGAAAGACTTAGTATGTGCAGCAAAGTATCAGTATCGAAGTAGTGTGATAGCAACAGTAGCAATGGTAACAGTAGCAGTGACAACAGTAGCAGTAACAGTAGCAACAGTGACAGCAGTAGGGGTAACAGTAGCAGCAGTGGCAAAGTAACGTAGCAAGGACCAGTAGGAAAAACTCGTAGGCATTGGATCGGTGATGGATAATTATGTCGGATGACATTCATCATGCAACATTTATAACATGGGGAGATATGTAACTAGCTCTAGTTCGTCAATGTAATGTAGGCATGTATTCCGTATATAGTCATACGTGCTTATGAAAAGAACTTGCATGACATCTATTGTCCATCCCTCCCGTGGAAGCGGGGTCCTAATGGAAACTACGGGATATTAAGGTTCTCCATTAATAGAGAACCGGAACAAAGCATTAGCACTTAGTTAATACATGAACTCCTCATACTATGGTCATCTCCGGGAGTGGTTCCGGCTATTGTCACTCCGGGGTTGCCGGGTCATAACACATAGTAGGTGACTACAACTTGCAAGATAGGATAAAGAACACACATATATTGACGAGAACATAATAGGTTCAGATCTGAAATCATGGCACTCGGGCCCTAGTGACAAGCATTAAGCATGGTAAAGTAGTAGCAACATCAATCTCAGAACATAGTGGATACTAGGGATCAATCCCCATCAAAACTAACTCGATTACATGATAGATCTCATCTAACCCGTCACCGTCTAGCAAGCCTACGATGAGATTACTCACAAACGGTGAAGAGCATGATGGAATTGGCGATGAAGGAAGGTTTTGGTGATGACGATGGCGACGATCTCCCCTCTCGGAGCCCAGAACGGACTCTAGATCTGCCCTCCATTGGAAGAACAGGTGGTGGCGGCGCCTCCGTATCGTAAAATGCGATGAACTCTTCTCCTTGATTTTTTCCGGACAAACGGGACTAAATAGAGCTGGAGTTGGAGGCGGCGGAGCCCCGAGGGCCCCACAAGCCTGCTAGCCGCAGCCGGGGGGGCCGCGCCTCCTAGGCTTGTGGGCTCCTTGCTCCACGCCTCCGGTTGATTCTTGCACCAGTATTTTTGATATATTCCACAAAAAATCCTCGTAAATTTCCAGGTCATTCCGAGAACTTTCATTTCTGCGCAAAAACAACACCATGGCAATTCTGCTGAAAACAGCATTAGTCCGGGTTAGTTCCATTCAAATCATGCAAATTAGAGTCCAAAACAAGGGCAAAAGAGTTTGGAAAAGTAGATACGATGGAGATGTATCAACGTACTACCCATTACTATTGAGCCTCTAACTTTCAAGTAGCATAATTAGCATTGCGGTGCATTCATAATTCTGTCAATTGCCCAGCTGTAATTTGTTTACCCAAGCATAGTTGTTTATCGTCTTTTGGGAGAGAGACATCACTAGTGAACATCATGTGACTCCGGTCCATATCACCACCATTGCTTACACCTCCATCATTTACTGCTTTCATTTACTTTTCCGTTGCAATCACTATCGTTATTCCCTCTTGTGTTTTGATCCTTTGCAAACTACAAGGCCGAAGAGATTGACAACCTCTCTATACTCGTTGGGAGCAAAGTTATTTGTGTGTGTGCAGGTCCACGTCTTCTTGGGCCAGGGTAGGGGACACCTACTTGTTGATCCTAGGAGTCCTCCTGGTTCGATAAACCTTACAGTCTCCGTGTAAGGGAAAACTTGCTACTGAATACATCTCAACCTTCCACTTGGGGTAACCAACAAGGAGAGAGAAGTATATACATCATCTTGTCATCAAGCAAGTGTCTCGCACCGTTGCCGGGGACTCTAGTCTTAATATAGGGGAGTTCATGCTATCTTTTACTTTTGCTTTTTAGTCTTGTTAGTTTGCTTTCTAGTTTTTACTTTAGAGTCTTATACCAAAAACCACAAAAAAATTAGTTACTTTGCTTTGTTTTGTCGGTATGTCTAAATCCTTTCCTCTAGTGTTGCACCCGAAGGAGAAATTCTCACCTTTAAACAAAGGGTTGGAGGAATTTTGAAAGATGCCTGGTATAGAATTAAAAATTCTCAAGATAGAGCCACCAAGAAGCAATCCACCACTATTTTGCTTAGAAAATTTTATGTTGGTATTACTTCTTGGCATAGGATTGTTCTAGACACAGCAATAGGAGGGAATTTTTGGAAGGTCCCGTTGGGGAGGCTCTTAACGTTATGGAAAATCTTGTCGGAATCCCACCTATATTTGACATAAAGGATGATATCACTTTAGCTCAAATTATGAGTAAACTTGAGAAAATAGAGCTAGAGATGCCAAGCATGAGTAAAATAAATGAGGTAGATCGTGGGATTCAAGGAAACTTAAATAGACTTGATAGCTCCATGCACAAAATTTACAAAAGTTTGGAGACCCTTAAATCCCATAACATGGATCCTTCTAGGATTGATAAGATAGAGGATATTTTTTAAACTTTAGAAACTACTCTATCCTCCATCAAGATTAAAAAGGTAGAAACCCCCGCAAGGAAGGGACCTAGGTTCGTTAACGTACCCAAGGTTCATCAACCCAAAATGAGTATACCTATTGCTAGGTGTGTTGAAACTGTGAAGACCTTGAAAGAGATACCTCTCTTAAATAGAATTAGAAATGAAATTCCAATTGGTCTTACTACCTTTGCTTTTGTTCCTAGAAGTGTTGCCACTAAGCCTCGTTTTGAGAGTGCTCTTAAGACTAGTTGTACTATTGAAGAGCTTTTGGATGATCTTTGTGATGGTTCAATTGATACAACTTGATCTTTCTGCATCATGCCTAGCTCAAAGGCATAAAAGAAAGCGCTTGTTGGGAGGCAACCCAAATTGGTTTTTACTTTCAGTTTTAGTGGTCTTGATGGTTGTTACTACTGTAGCAACATCACTGTATCTTTATTTTTAAGCTTTGTGCCAAGTTTTAGCCTCCGATTGCAAGAAAGTTCGAAAGTTGTGACATGCTGTCCAAGAAACAGATTACGTCTGCTTGACGAAAAAATTCGCCAAAAATCACCAGATCATCTTTTTTATCTGAATTGTTTTGACAACATGCTCTATATAATTTTCTTTCTGGCATATGTTCTGAGTTTTTTTATTTGAGTTGCAGAAGTACCCCGAAAATTTTATTTACTACTCGTTGTTCTGTTTTTCATAGATTCTGGCACGTTTTGCGTTTTCATCATTTTGCAAATCTTAAGCTTGCTTTTCCTTTGCAAAAACCTTTTGGCAATCGTGAGAAACAGTAGATTTTCATGAAAATCTTTATTTCTAGTAGGTAATGAATTATTTTATCATGGGTACTAACCACTCTAATCAGCTTATAATGAGTTCCGTATGAAGGGAGTTTTCAAGTATGCGATGGAAGATGATGAAAGAAGATCCGGGATTGTCAAGCGCTCAAGCTTGGGGATGCCCCCATGCACCCCAAGAAATATTCAAGGAGACTCGAGCGTCTAAGCTTGGGGATGCCCCTGTGCATCCCCTTCTCTATCAACAATCATCAGTTCGTCCATCTCCATGCTATATTTTTATCACTTCATATGTTATGTGCTATACTTGGAGCGTCCTGCTCTTTACTTTTTAGTTTGTTTTAGTTTTGCTTGTTGTTCATAACAAGTCAGAACCCAGACTACATTGTTTGGGATAGAAACACGCTCCATTCCACTCTAGAACACAACATAAGTTTTCATGCTTATCGTTTTTGTGTGTTCTCTATCTTTACATAGCTGTTGTCATGCCTAGCTCTTATTTTTCATGTTATATCTTTTTAAGAGCTATTATTTAGGTTGCTTTTGGAACTCTCTTGAGTTATCATGCTTATCTTGTTTAGAGAGTTGGCTTGTTGCACTGAGTTGTGTGTCTTACTTGAGTAGGTAACTGAGGTTGCTATTTTAGTATAGTAGTAACTTGCAATAGTTTTGAGGTCTGATTTGAGTAATGTTTGGACTATTGGTGCCAAGAGCTTGAGCCTATTAGTGATAGATGTCGTATTTTGGGAAATCCGTGTGTTTTTCAAAAACTAAAAATTAGTTGAGAACACTAGCTACTAAATTGATCGCTAACCTCTGGAGGGTTTGGAATATATAGAGTACCCTCATGTTACCATGGGTCGAGGATGCGCAAGGATAACCAAAACCCCAAACACTCCTCCTCGGGGTACTTGTCTCTTTGTGAATTTCCTAACTAGATAGAGAGTTACTGATAATAAGTGTATGAGTTCTTCGGACTAATGTGAGTATTCGATTGTTGGCACTTCCACCATCTATATTTTGCTAGCCTCTTTGGTACCGTGCATTTCCCTTTATCATCTTGAGAGTTGGTGCAAACTTTGCCGGTGTATCCAAACCCTTGGCATGATACGCTCTGTCATCATAAGCCTCATTATATCTGTCCTCAAAACACCCACCATACCAACCTATGAAGGCATTTCCATAGCCTTTCCGATATACATTGCCATGCAACATCCACCATCTCATGACTTGATCTTCATGTCATATATGCTTTTGCTTGATCGAGGAGCCGCATGATAGTTGGGCCTTGCCCTTATTATTGCTACATGACGCGCTAGTTTCATTGCATATCCTGCTATACTGGCAGAAGCATACATTTGCATACATCATGATAGTTTTCACTTGTCTTTATGTTGAGTACTTCTTATAAAGTGTGATGATCTTCTTTTATTCTTGTAAAACATAGATTGTTGCCCTTAAGTGAGGAAAAGATCCCAAAGAGGACAAATTAAAAGATCCCGCAGAGGACAAATGAGAGAAAAAAAGAAAGAGCCAAAGAGGCCACAAAAAATAAAATAAAAATAAAAATAGGAAATAAAAAGAGAGAAGGGGGCAACACTAGTATTCGTTTTGAAAGATCCACACTCGTACTCCTCTGCTATATTTGTAATACATAGAGATTATCATTCATGCATAACTATTTGGGGACCCTTACACTATAGAACTTGGCTTGCATATTCCAATGATGAGCTTCCTGAAATGAGCTCTAGGTCTTCATGAGCAAGCAAGTTAGATGCACCCCCACTAGTTCCATTGGAGAGCTTACCTTAGCTCATATGTGCATCTGTTGCATGGCAATCCCTACTCCTCACATCATATCTATCATTTGGCTTTCTCTCGCCTATGGTTGTCCTCATTGATGTGAGCCTTTCACACCTTTTTGTCTTCCTTCCCCATCATCATTCTATTTTCCATACTAACTGCCAACATATCTTGCTTACCCTCATCCATTGCATGAGTGCTCAGAGTCGAAAGGGAGAGGATCGTTTTGACTTGTGCCTGACTAGTGGTGTGCGGATGAGTCAAAATAAGATTCCGAAGGAGACAAAGTGTGAGGTTTAGTAGATTGAGTTCTCAATTAAATAATATATTTATGCTCTAAACCCATCTCCCACTTCTTGCACGCAAACACCATTTGGAGACATTCGAGTCACGGACAGCGAGAGCTCTTGCACCCTTATGTTCTTACTTTGCTAATTTCAATACTAGATACAGACTCTTGCTTGTTATTGTCTTGACTTGAATTGCATATCTCACTTGCTTTACTTTGAAGTTTTTATATGTGTGTTAGCATGTCACCACAGAAACTATTTGTGTTATCATTTACCTACTCGATGACGAGGAGGAATTAAGCTTGGGGATGTTGATACGTCCCAAACGTATCTATAATTTCTGCTTGTTTCATGATCTTTTGGGTGACATTGTTATATGTTTTGTTACAGTTTTATATATTTTAACACATATTTGGACTAACCTACTAACTTAGTGCACCCAGTGCTAGTTTCTGTCTGCTGATGTTTTTTTGTAGGGCCTTTTACCCAATCTTCCGGAGCCCCAAAAATTCTGAGAAAAATATATGCAAATCAGCGCATTAGAAGCTTCACGAAGCACGAAAGGGGGCCAAAGGGGAGCCAGGGCCACCCAGGCGACCTGTGGGCACGGCCCACCCCCAGGCCGCGCTGTAGACGCCTGGGTGGGTCACACGCCCTATGGTGCCCTCCTTTCGCCTATATTTACCCCTCGACGAGAAAAACCCTAGATGAGATCCAGAATCGCGAATTTCTCCATCGCTCCGCCGCCACAACGCTTCTGAGATCGGGAGCGTTAGGAGACCTCTTCCCGGCACACTGCCGGAGGGAGGATTGACCTATGGGAGCTTCTCCACCGCCATGGATGATTCCCGGACGTGCCATGAGTAGTCCTCCTTGGACCATGAGTCCATGACCAGTAGCTATGTGATGTCTTCTCTCCAATCTTGTGCTTTTATGATTAGTCCTTGTGAGCTGCCCTACATGATCAAGGCACCTATGTAATTTTCATGCTATTGGTATGCTCGGTTTGTTGGGATCAGATGGATTATGAGATCATGTTCAGATTGTTATGATTATATATTTGATTATCTTTTTATATTATGTTCTTTGGTGATTCATGCATGTTCTCTGTTGCTCTTTATTGCTTTGGCCGGGTAGTAGATTGTAACTCCAAGAGGGAGCGTTATGCATGATTGCGGGTTCATGCCCCCTGATGTCTAGCTTGAGTGACAGAAAACATGAGACTAGGGGATGTGTTGTTTCCACCAGGGATAAAACAACGGTGCTTGTGACCACAGTTGCAAGGATTGTTTACCTTACGCATAGTTCGTTAATGTAGTTGTCCGTTGCTTTGAGTTTACACTTTGGGTGGGGCTCGCAACTTAACACCAGCGAGATGTTCTGGATAGATATCTCAAGGTGGATGATTAGTAAGTAGATGCTGACGAATAAACGGTCTATTTCTCTTGGTGCACTGCCCATTACTATTGAGCCTCTAAATTTCAAGTAGCATAATTAGCATTGCGGTGCGTTCATAATTCTGTCAATTTCCCAACTATTATTTGTTTACGCAAGCATAGTTGTTTATCATATTTCGGGAGAGAGACATCATTAGTGAACATCATGTGACTCCGGTCCATATCACCACCATTGCTTACACCTCCATCATTTACTGCTTTCATTTACTTTTCCGTTGCAATCACTATCACTATTCCCGCTTGTGTTTTGATCCTTTGCAAACTACAAGGCCGGAGAGATTGACAACTTCTCTATACTCGTTGGGAGCAAAGTTATTTGTGTGTGTGCAGGTCCACATCTTATGCTTGTGCCAGGGCATGGGACACCTACTTGTTGGTCCTAGGAGTCCTCCTAGTTCGATAAACCTTACAGTCTCCGTGTAAGGGAAAACTTGCTGCTGACTACATCTCAACCTTCCACTTGGGGTAACCAATGAGGAGCGAGAAGTATATACATCATCTCGTCATCAAGCAAGTTTTCTGGCGCCGTTGCCGGGGACTCCAGTCTTCAAGATATGGGAGTTGCACGCTATCTTTTCCGTTGCAATCACTATCACTATCCCTGCTTGTGTTTTGATCCTTTGCAAACTACAAGGCAGGAGAGCCTAACAACCTCTCTGTACTCATTGGGAACAAAGTTATTTGTGTGTGTGTGTGCAGGTCCACGTCTTCTGCTTGCGCCAGGGCAGGGGACACCTACTTGTTGATCCTAGGAGTCCTCCTGGTTCGATAAACCTTACAGTCTCTGTGTAAGGGAAAACTTGCTGCTGACTACATCTCAACCTTCCACTTTGGGTAATGAACGAGGAGCGAGAAGCATATACATCATCTCGTCATCAACCTCCAAGGCGGGTTTGTAGGAAAGTTCCTATGAATCATCCATATGCTCATTTGGATCCTAACTTCCTTTTGAAGAAGGCTTTATATACTCCAAAGCACCACACCCGCATCTCCTCAGGTGATCTTATGGCGGGTCTTCCTGAGAAAACATCCGGTCGTAAACGCCGCACTGAGGTGCCTTTTCTTTCTTTATCAACTGTACCCTGTTTGTGAATTTCTCAAACTCACAAGATTTTTCTCCTTAATAGGTGTCTCCTCCTTCATCTGGCGATTCAACGACCTCAAAATTGTCGCCTCTTGTTCCTCTCCTAGGGTACATCATTATTCGTCTATCCATCACTTGCTTCAGTATTTTATATTCTATTATATATACCTCAACCTTTCGTTCTTTAGGGCTCAAGCAAAGAAAAGGAAAACCGGTGGGTCAGTCCCAAATAGTGAAGCGCGTGAAGTGGGGAAGCATATGCTTCTAACCCTCATGCTCCAATTGAACCAGCTGAAACTCATGCTGAACCTCCTGAGAGTAGTGCTATGGATGATATCCAGTTGACCCAGCAGAAACTGACAATACGACCATGGAGGCGAGTCACACAACAAATCTCAACCCGCCAAGTCCTCTGAAGACAACCAAAGATGCCATGCTTTAATAAGAAGTTGTTGTAATTACTGGGATGGGTCACTCAACGCCCGTCTTTAATGTATTGGCTAAAAATATTGCCAAGGATGTCTCAACCGAAATAGAAAAAGGGAAAGCTAAACTTGAGCTTCCCAATATTGAGAAACTAAACTTTGAAGAACTGCATGCGTGATATCTGAACTGTCTCTCCATGAGCTGGGGCATGGAAGCCGGCATGGTAAATATGATGAAGAAAAGATACGAGGTATGGTGTTGTGTAATAAATTACCCCTTATATCCCTCTATAGCCCCCAAGGGCTGGGTCATCTTCTTGAAGATGAGCCGGGTCTTGTAAACAATCTTGAAAACAACAACCTGTAGCCCCCAAGGGCCGGGTCATCTTCTTGAAGATGAGTCGGGTCTTGTAAATAATCTTGAAAACTTCAACCTGTAGCCCCCAAGGTTCGGGTCATCTTCTTGAAGATAAGCCGGGTCTTGTAAATAATCTTGAAAACTTTAACCTATAGCCCCCAAGGGCCAGGTCATCTTCTTGAAGATGAGTCGGGTCTTGTTAAATAACTTTGAAAACTTCAATCCATAGCCCCCAAGGCCCAGGTCATCTTCTTGAAGATGAGCCGGGTCTTGTTTATTATCTTTGAAACCTTCAACCTGTAGCCCCTAGGGGCCGGGTCATCTTCTTGAAGATTAGTCGGGTCTTGTTTAATAACTTTGAAGCTAGTGCATTAGCCTCCAAGTGTCAAGGATATTACTTGCAATCTGCTTGATACCTGATACCAAATGATCAATCTGTTCAGGTAGCTTCGAGATAAACTCATTCGTCTTGTTTGATTATCTAGGAAACTATAAGACAATCTGACTCCTCCTTATGTGGCATGAAGAAAAGCTTGGCACATCAACAAGACGCCAGGGCTGTTGATGAGGAAAAACTTCGAGTGTCTCTGGCAGAACTCGAAAAAGCCAAGGCTGAGCACATATTATACAAAGAGTCAGCTGAAGCTGACAAAGCCGCTCTACTGGAATGTGCTGAAAATGCCGAGGGTCAACTGAAACTGGTTACGTAAGAATTGACTGGTCTACGATGACACATCTCCAAGATGACGAGTGCTGTCATTGGTAAGTATTTTGTGTATTGTCCATTGCAACCATTGGAAAGGACACAAAGCCCCAAGCGACTTATGTTTCATTTGTTCCTTGCAGGCCCTCGATCCGCCAATCTTCAAGATGACTGTGTGTTGAAGCTGAAAGCGCTATATACCCTGACAAAGAACCTCTATGCTGGCGGCTTATTCGCCATCAAGGTTGTGTGGGTGACGAAGAGCCGGTAAAATTCATCAGTGATATGCTGAGGCGGCTCTCAACCATACCCAAGCATATAGAAGAAATAAAGAAATCTGCTGCACGGAAAGGGATAATCACGGCTATGAGCCGGTCTTTAGCGTACGCTCCAGAACTCAAGCCGGACGAAATAGTAGGCGGGTTTCCTAAGTATAAAGATGATAGCTCAGAATTTACTCAAGAAGACTATGCCCGGTGCATAAGGGATGTTCGTCCTGCAGCAAGCTGGCTTGCCGAGAGTCTTGACCTGTCCAAGTATCAGGCGGCTTATGATGACAACCATAAGCGTGTGGCACCTCCCAGCTTTGCACCAATGGACCTTACTCCTCAGCGCCGTAAGCATCTTCTTGCCCTTGATGCTGATCTGTCAACCATCTTGATAGAGGAATCTGAATTTCATGCTTTAATCAATTACACCTGGGATATGGACAACTTCCAGATACAGCACCCCGAAAGATCGACACAGGGTAACCCGGAGGCGGCTTAAACGAGGTGACTCCCGAAGCTTCAACGTGGAGAAAAAGACTGAACCCGGTGGAAACTTTCCACCGGGTCAATATGGAAAAAACTTTGGCCTTTATGATCCATGTAACTTTTTTAAGTATGCTTAAACTGCTATATTGTTGCATTAGTATGGATGCCAAAACTTTCTGGCATTACCTTTTAACACAAGTCGCCTGTTTGAGCTGTCATTGTCTAGGAAATGTGTTTTCTTCCCCTCTTTGAGAAAAAAGACTTCATAATCACCAAACTTTGGATGATTTGGTAAAGCTATTGGATCTCTTCTCGAAAAAGATAACACTGTATATGGTGACAAATAGGCCGGCTTAGTGAGTCGCGGCGGGTAGACGGGCTTGCAAGGCTCTAGTCGTACCCTAAGAGGTTTTTGCAGAAACCTTTATCTTTTTAGACTGGCGGATTAGGCTCAACTCAAGCTTTAGTGAAGCAGGTTCTATGAACCCATGGTTTTTCTATTTTCCATAAGATGGCTCTCGCAAGCACCTCAATGTTTTAACTTTGGGAAGTTCAGGGTCCAAGAATGGATTGACTCGCCAAGATTACACGAGGCTTATAGGGCGAGTCACAAAACATACAGTCCAGTATAACCATTGTAATGCGTTAATTTTTCGCTAGCCAAGAGGGTATTAAGGCGGAACTCAATGAGTTAGAAGCCCCAAGTGACCTATGATCAAGGAAAACAGGCATAGGATTGCAAGAGACAATGCTATTACTGCTAAACAACCTGGGGACTAGTAGCCCCCAAGTAAGCCGGTTTTTATCGTTCATGATCATAAATTGGCGCCTATGATTGAACCGTGCATCATGGCACTTGGCCCTCTTTGGCTTATTAGTATCTATGTTTGAACAATCACAATAGCGTGACTCGTCGTATTTGATACTAATAGCGTCCATGTTTGGATGGCCTCCTTTGCGGCGACTCATCCTCTTGGGCGGCTTATGTAAACAATAAAGGCTCATGCTCAATATATAGGCTGAAACGGCAAAGACCCCAAATTTCCTGGGCGCCGGTTTTATTGTTGTGATAGAAGTAGTACAAAGATACTAAACTATATACATGAGTAAGGAGCCAATGGCTCTAAGTGTAATAAGGCCGCAGATGAGGAATATTCCATGGGCGAGTCGTCTCTTCCTCCAAGGTTGGCCTATCAGGGCGAAGATCGATCAAGTAGTAAGAGCCATTGTGAAGGCTTTTTATGATGAGAAAAGGTCCTTCCCATGGAGGATATAGCTTGTGCATGCCTGTGTGATCTTGAATTAGTCAAAGCACTAAGTCGCCCTCCTGGAAGACCCAGCTCTTGACTCGTCGATTATGATAGCGATGCAGGTCCTGCTCGTAGATAGCCGATCGCGCTGCGGCTAAATGATGCTCTTCCTCGAGAGCATCCAAGGAATCCTGACGTGCTTGTCCATTATCTTGTTCTGTATACATGGCAATTCTGGGAGAATCATGCCTTATAACGCTTGGAAGAACCGCCTCGGCCCCATAGACGAGGAAAAGGGGAGTATAACCAGTGGATTTGTTTGATGTTGTTCTGATGCTCCAAAGTACTAAGGGGAGTTCCTCGACCCAACAACCCGGAGTGCGTTGTAAAGGAACCATGAGTCGGGGCTTGATCCCACCTAAGATCTCCTGGTCAGCCCACTGAGCCCAGCCATTGGACTATGGATGGGCCACCGCAGATACGTCCAGTCAGATGTGCTCCCGCTGACAAAACTCCTTTACTGCCCCCTTAGACAAATTAGTACCATTTTTAGTAATGATGTTGTGGAGGATAACCAAAATGAAAATCAGCTTCTTGAGGAACTTGACTGTCGTCTCTGCCTCACAATTGCTGACCGGCTCTGCTTCAACCCACTTGGTAAATTTGTCAACCGCCACCAACAAATGAGTCTTTTTATGAGAAGGCATATTGAACGGGCCAACCATATAAGGCCCCCAGACCGCAAAAGTCCATGTGATTGGGATCATGTGCAATTCCTTAGCCGGCACTTGCACATGCCGACCAAACTTCTGACACCCATCACACCGGCGCACTATATCTTGTGCATCAGCATGAGCCGTCAACCAGTAGAAACCATGGTGAAAAGCCTTTGACACCAAAGATCGTGAGCCGACGTGATGTCCAAAGTCGCCAGCATGTATCTCATTGAGAATATCTCGTCCTTCCTCTGGGGAAATACAACGTTGAAAGACCCCACAGGTGCTTCGTTTGTGTAACTCGCCTTTATGGATAACCATGGACTTGGAGCAAAAAATTCATCAGTTGGCAACTCGCCTGGGCCAGATAAGCCATGTAAGGAATTGTCCAGTCAGTAATCACTCGGAGAGCCGCCACCAATTGTGATTCCGGGTTAGGAACTGCTATGTCCTCTTTAGAAGGCAACCTCACAGAAGGGTTATGCAAGACATCCAAGAACATATTTGGGGGGGACAGGCTTGTGTTGTGATCCAAGTCGTGATAAAGCATCATCCGCCTCGTTCTGTCAACGATCAATATGATCAACCTGGTAGCCGTGAAAATGACCCGCCACGTCGGTTAGGAATTTATGGCGGTGGAATTACGTCGGTTGGGCCCACGAGGAGGTCACAAGCCTGGTAGGTGCGGCCTAGGGGGGCCGCGCCTCCTGGGCTTGTGACTCCCTCGTGGCTCTTCTGGCCTTCTTCCAAAGCTTCGGGGGTCTCTTTTGGTCCAAAAAAACCATCGCGAAAGTTTTATTCCATTTGGACTCCGTCTGAAAAAGGGTCAAAAACACGAAAAAAACAGAAATTGGCACTGGGCACTGAGTTAATAGATTAGTCCCAAAAAAGATATAAAATAGCATATTCATGCATACAAAACATCTAAAGTTGACAAGATAATAGCATGTAACCATCAAAAATTATAGATACGTCGGAGAGGTATCAGCAGTCATGCTCACTTGTTCCAGTGAGTTGTTGTAGAAGTGAAAACATCCGCGATTGATGTGTCACCTGTAACGGCCATCTAATCAGGTCTGACCACCATAACTTTGATGTTTTTTAGTTGTTATGATACGGGCTCTCTTATTTCTAATCAAATATGCTCGGTCGACTAATTGGTCACATCACCCTGCCTCCTCCCATGGTATAAACCCTAGGTCTACTGAATTGCATGCATAACAGTAGCCTAATTATCTTGAATGTGTGATGCTTGAGTTTGTGTGCCAATGCCTACATGTCTGCAGGTCCACGGTTAGTTTAATATCAGCATGGTGGCTATTTCCTTACAATTAACAGTTTATATAATTATATACATATAGTCAGCCGGTGTGATGCATGTGAAAAAGCGAAAGCTCTCATTATAAAAATTATGATGGTCCTTCAAGTTCAGATCATTTTCTGTATCTTTCTTAATATTTTGAGGTACATCTCAAATTAATATTATTTATGCAATTTATAAAAATGTTGTCACTATGTATCAGAGAAAACATATGTTGTTCTATTTTATTTGCAGCACACAAATTATTGTGCTTTCTTTTACGTTTAAAAGAAAACAAATGTTTACTTGAGCTAATTACTACTATGTACCAGTGCAGGTATGTGGCATGCAAGCAGAGGAAATGAACTTAACAATTAACGAATCTACCTCATTTGATCTGATAAGGTCAGTTTCTTCATAGTTTGTTTCGTTGAATGTGAAAATATATGTGCCATCAGGCATATTTAGTGTTTTCTATGATCATATTGACGCTTTAAAACTTAGACCTGATTTATTGCAATTTGTAACGACATATGAATCATTGTGGCTATGGTCTGTAAATCTAAGAAATTTCTCACCAATCCTTTTCGGTGTCTTCTCCTAACTACATCAAACCAAGACCGCCGTCATGAGAATGAGTGTGCCAATTAGCAGCTCGTGGACATGGTCTTGGCTTAACTCATGAATAACAATGTTTTGAGGCTTTAAGAAGGCTTCCGTTGAGGTAGGACAAATACATCAATAATTATATGTGGTGGTAATAATCTAATAGGTCATGTAGAAGGTTAGCCAAAATAATTTTATGGATTTGTTAATTAAGATCCTAGCCGGCGCTAGCAAGACACAGACATGCATGTTAACCCATGGTGGCAAGAGTACAAATTGCTTGCCACCCTCTCAATTAATAATCCTTCTAGCCTTACCTAACACTGGTGGAAGTATTATTTGTGCAATACAGAAGTATTTATGGAAAGAAGTTTGCACATGTCGATTTCATCACTATTTTTTCTCCCACAACTTCGCATGTTATCCCATTATTGTGCTGGAGTTTTCTACCATGTGATAACAGAATTAAACTCATTGACGTGTCCTTTGGTATATATATACAAGGAATTCATAGGGTGCTCAGAGTGTACTTAAGGTAAAAAAAAGACATTGTACATGGTGAGAGAAATCCTATCATGTAAAATATACAACATATTTGATATTTATCTAGACTCTAGAGTTGAATATCCCGTAATATATATACATTAAGAATTTAGTAGCACGTGTCACTAATATAATCTAAATATTGTTAAATCTTGGGCTTGATATCCAACATAAACCCCTTTAACTATGTCGTGATGGTCTTATATAATTTCTACATGTATGAATTTCTCATCAAGGGTGTGTTGCTAATTATTCACTATCAAATTTTACTCAGGAATCATTTTGGGTAGTTTTTGTTTGATTGTAACATGACTTTGCACTAACCAAGCGTCCTAATAAGTGTATTCTTATTCTCCAGCACCTCCTTTCTCTAACGTCATCAATATGCTAGGCATCTGTTCTCCAGGCATTATACATTATTTATCTCCAATTTCGTCTTTTTTATTAAACATAAATACCATAAGGAGAAACCATTACTGATGTCACATCCAGCTAACAATTTCAGAACACCATAGTAGTTATTTCTAGCTAACAATGTGAAACACATGAATGTTAGCACGTGCATGGGTTGATGACTATTGTGCATAGTAGAATAACCTTAGAGCATCTCTAGTAGAACCCTTAAATCTAAAACTAGTTTTAAGGGTTGAGAATTGGCCATTTTTGACACTTTGAAGGGTTGAAAAACAGGGGCAATGACTAGAACCCTCAAACCCAACCCTTATAACGGAATAACCCTCAAACCCAACACTGAAAATTGTGATATGCTAAATGACACTTTTAAGGGTTGGGGTTGGGGGGTGAATGCTTCCTCCCCTATCTCGTCCACCTCCTCCTCGTCATCCTCTTCATCCTCCTCATCTTTCTCCAAGTCGTCACCAACCCTAAAGTGTTCTGGAGGCGGAGCCCCGAGGTCCACCTCCGCGTCTTGGAGGAGGTCCATGAACGAGGATGGGGTTGCCATTTCCTCGAACACCTCGTGCGCGGTGGGAGGAGGCTCGGCGACGGCGACGGGCGGGGTCGCGGGCTTCTTCCACGCCGCGACCTTCTTCCGCTTCGGGGACGCATCGGCGACCTTGGAGAAAGCCCCTCGCGGCCCACGGGAGGACACCTTCGGCCGGCTCTTCTTGGGGGCGGGCGTGGCGGCGGGGGCTGGCGCCGGGGCGGGGACGGTGGCCGGGGCGGGAGCCGGGGAGGCGGCAGGAGGCGGTGCGAGGCCCGCCCGCCGCCGCTTGTCCCCGACGTGGGTCGCCGCCACCATGTCGGCCACGGTCGGCTGCAGGTCGGGGGCAGGGGCGGGGCGGGCGCTGGCGGGCGCGGCGAGGGGCTGGGGCGCGGCGGCAGGGGAAGCCTTCATGGCGGCGAGGCGGCGGGAGGAGCTGGGGAGGCGGGGGGTATTCCCTCTCGCGCGATCTGGGAAGAGGAGTGCGGGTTGGGGGGAGTTTTTCCTCCCAACCCTCACTTCTACAGGCTGGGAAGGCGTTTGAGGGTTGGACGTCTAATTTTTTTTACGGGTTTAAGGGTTCTAGTCTGAATGAAAAGCATGATTGCAATGATTTCATTATAAATTCTATTAATGACAATCATGCTAAAAATATGCAAAACCCTAAGCTTGGGGATGCTAGTTTTGCTATGTCGACTACTTGTCGCAATGATATTTGCAATAATATTGAAAGTGGGTTTGGAGAAGTCATGACTTTAGTTGATGATAATCCCACTATTTTTGAAGAGCGTCAACTTTGGGTGCTTGTGGATCATGAAAAGAATATCCTTTGGGATAGCTATTTTGTTGAATTTGATTATGATCCCACATGTAATTGCTATGAGAGAGGAAAATATTATGGTAGAAACTTTCATGTTAACAAATTACCTCTCGTTATGTGGAGATTGCTATTGTCTCTTTCTTCTTCCTTGCATATGGCAACTATTGGTTGTCTTGACAATCTGTTTTCCTATAAAATGCCTGTGCATAGGAAGTATGTTAGACTTAGATGTGATTTTCACATGATTTATGATGCTCTTGTTGTGCTTCAATTCTTGTCTTTTGTGTGAGCATCATTGATTTATCAATGCCTAGCTAAGGGAGTTAAACAATAGCGCTTGTTGCGAGGCAACCCAATGAATTTATCTTTTTCTTTCTGTTTCGTTGCGTCCAAACTATCATAATTATGTTGTGATTGTGTCTTTTGTGTTTCTTTTTGTGTTTGAGCCAAGCAAAACCTTTATGACTAGTCTTGGTGATGGTTGTTTGATCCTGCTGGAAAAAGACAGAAACTTTTTGCTCACAAGATTATTTTTCATTTTTATTCAGAAAAAGGTTTTGAGTTGATTCTTTTTGCTGCTGGTTGATATGCCTTTTTCCGAGGAAGTCGTTATTTGTCAGAATTTTGAGGTACCGGAAGTGTACGAAGTATACAGATTGCTACAGACTGGTCTGTTTTTGACAGATTCTGTTTTTGTTGAGTTGGTTGCTTGTTTTGATGAAACTATGGTTAGTATCGGGGGGGGGTACTAGCCATGGAAAAGTGAGAATACAGTAGCCCAACACCAATATAAATAGCAATCAAGATTGCTACAGTACCTAAAGTGGTGGTAGTTTGTTTTCTTGTGCTAATGATATCACGAGTGTCGTGGTTTTGTTACGGCAGATGTCCTCGTGAAAGGACTTAGTACTGGAGCCATCGCACTTTGGTGCCGACTCAAAGGGGTTGAACGGGAGAAAGACGGCGATTTACCCAGGTTCGGCCCCTCGTGAGGAGGTAAAGGCCTACGTCCTGCTTTTTGTTGTATTGATGGAGTTTTGATTACAAGGAGGGCGTAACTCGCCAGACCTAGCAATCGATGATTTCTAACCTGTCCTCTTCTCCCCTGGGACTCGCCTTTATATACATGTCGAGTCCTTAGGGTTCACAAGGATCCTTTCCTTTACACAAATCGTGACCCTTGCGATCTCTAAGTCGCCTCCTTCCGAAGCCTGGATACCTTTATTATGGACTCCTTCCGAAAGTCATAAACCGCCATACTACAATTGGCTCTACCAGGCCAAGGCCCAAACTACATCTTAGATGAGTCGCCAGCTTTGGTGACCCGGCCCAATTAGGGCGGGTTATCAACAGATAATATCCCCAAAATTAGGCCCCAGATTGACTTGAATTTCTTTCACGCCAATATCTTTACTTAACTTAAAGGCGATTCATCTTCACTCTTCTTATGCACCATGCACTCGAACCGCCATCTGTTGCGGAAAAACCTGAGTCGCCAAACCGCTTCTTGTTAGCTCCTTCCTCAAATCCCGGAAAGGATAACGACGTAATCTCTCAACAGATCCTTTGACATCATTATCCCAAAATTTTCGGGGCGCCATCATGGCGAATCTTTTCCGTTTGACAGTTCCCGCTCACGGCGCCTCGATTCCAGCGTCCTCCCTATTAAATAGGTGGGGGGACAAGACTGGGCGCATTCCACCCACCAGTCTCGTCACCTTCCCTCCCCATTACCGCATCGAAAAACTCACTGCCGTCCAAGTGCTCCGCCACCGTCCGAAGTCCTCGTCGCCGCCCGAAAGCTTTGGCGCTGCCCGAAGGCTTCATCGCCGCCGAACACCCCGTCGGGGCCGAGCAGTTCTCACCGCTGTCGAACGCCTCACTGCTGTTGAGCATCTCGTCGCCGCCGTACGCTTCGTCGCCGCCGAATACTTCGACGCCGCCCGAGGTTTCCGCGCCCCTCTAGAAGCCTTCGTTGCCGTCGATCATCTCCGGCCCAAACCACCAGGTTAGATCTCCGTTTACTCAAGAGTAGATCCCTATTATTTTTTGAAGTTCATCACTACCATGTTCTTGATGCCTTCTCGAATAGTTGTTACTTGTTCTTGATCTGTTGATGTCGATGACGACGAGAAAACCAACGTCTCCAATACCTTTATTTGTCCACCCTTGATTTGCACACTTAGAGTAGTATTTCACCAAACCAACATCATTGTCCCATCTTGGTCGTAGGCTGCCGCATCCGGTCATTTTCTGTATTTATTCTCAGTTGTCCAGTAGATCCATAATCTACCACTTCTTATGTGAAAACTGTTTGTAGTCTCCATACTTCACCATTTTTGGATAAATGCCTCTGACGCCTTGAGACCCAACCCCTTTAAGTAGCCAAACTTCGTAAGTCGCCATAGCAACCTGACTCGGGCCTTCGTTTGGCGGATCAAAAATTTTCCTTAACCCGCGGACAAATTACCTGGCAAGTCAAATGAAATTGCCTCACCTCTTACAATAGATGTTTGGCGTGTCAATTCACCCGCACTTTATTCGTTTGTAGCATGGGCGCCGTTTTCAAAAGTGACTGGCTCCCTACCAAGGGCAATGATGCCATACTAGCGGATTAAGTGAAAACGGGAAATTTGGACCCTCAGGATGTTATCGGTTGGCGTACCGGGTTCGAAGAGGAAATCCCCAATCCCAAAGAAGGGGAAATAGTTGTTTTCGTTGAACACCTTGAGCGGGGTTTTAAGCCGCGCGGATCGAAGTTCCTAAGAGACGCCATGGCTTTCATGAATGTCCGCCTCCAGGATCTAGGGCCCAATTCGATAAGCAACCTATGCCAGTTCCAGGTGTTTTGTGAGGCTTACCTGCGGATGGAACCCTCAGTTCCTTTATTCTGGTATTTCTTCCACTTAAATCGCCAAACATAATTTCACAATGGTCCCAGCCTCGAGCTCGACGGTGTAAATGTTTAGCGCCGCAGGGATAGCCCAATTTCGTCACTCGCCATGCCAAGCCACCCCAAGGGCTGGGGCGAGTCTTGGTTCTATTGTCAAGAGACCTCGCCTGTAGGTGAAAACAAGCTTCTGGGCTATAGGGAAGATCGCCTCCCAACGAATTTCAAGCTCCCAGAAAAGCTCACCGAAGAAGAAGAATCAGATTTTATCCCAGTTTTGTCCGAGTTAAGATCTTTGACAAACAACGGCCTTACTAGGGTTCACTTGATCCGCTACTGGGTCGAATGGCGCATCCTCCCTCTAAGTCGCCGGGACGGGTTAATGTGTGAATTTTGACGGCACTCTAGACCATCCTCAATGTTACTTCCGCACGGCTCTAACGGAAAGCGATATTGTCACCATCATCAAGAAGCTGACCGGCGAGCCTGCGGGAAAATGCAGTCAAATAGGTCTTAAACCCTTCTGCAAGATTAACCCGGCACCCAAGGTAAGCAATTGTAACCCGCCTTTTGTCTTTTACTTCTTATGTCCGATTCGAGTTATGGCCTCTCATAACATATGCCATTTCAGAAAGGTGATAAATTTTGGTCCAAGAAGCCCAAAAAGCCAGCCATGAAGCAAGCTAGGCTGCCGCCAAAGAAGAAAACCAAGGGCAAGGGCAAAGCTGCTGTGACTGAACCATCTGAGGCCGATGAATCCCAAGTCGGCGACGCACCTTCGGAGGTAAAAACCTATCTTCTCTTAACTCGCCATCCATTACTGTTAACTTTGTATTTATACCTCTGCATCTCTGGAATAGAATGAAGACAACGAAACCCAGGAGGATTCTGTAGAGGTAATTTCTGTTTCCTCCGATTCATCTCCTTCTCCACCTAAGACGGCCAGGCGAATTTGTGGGAAAGTTCCCTTCTCACATCCAAATGCTTGTTTGGACCCAAATTTTCTTTTGAAGAAAGCACAATACACTTCGAATCGGAAGACCCGAAGTCATTCCGGTGATCTGGTGTCCGGTTTACCCACAGGGAGCAAGAAAAGGCCAAATGAGCTATCCTTTAACAACACTTCCTCATGTCTTTTTGGATCGCATTTGTAACCCGCTTATATCTTCGACGGGCAACTCTTGCAGAATTCCCCTCCTACATCCGGTGACTCAGTAATGTCGGCACTTCCGCCAATGATCCGTGTCCCTGGGTAAGTCTTTTGATATTTTTTACTTTGAATATGGTGGTGATAAATTCTCAGTCCTTAACTGCGCTTCTTTCCTCTTTCAGGGCACAGGCGAAGAAAAGGAAAACTGGCGGGTCAACTCCCATCATAATCTCAGACCTATCAAAGAGTCGGCGCCGATCCAAGATAACCCGGACCAAGACAAACCTGAGGATCAAACAGATCTCCCTAGCTCTCCCAAGGAAACAATGGATGCCCCCAAGCCGCCAAGTCCATTGACAACAGCAGAAGACTTGGACGCTGTAATTATCACTGGTACCAGCTTCTCTAAACCGGCCATAGCGGTTTTATCGAAGCATATGTCATCATCTTCTCAAACTGTTCCTGAATATGAAGTCTCCAAGGCTAAGCTCTCCCAATATGAACATTTGGAGTTCAAAGAACTTTGCTCTGGTTTTGCAAGTCGCCTAGAGGCGAGTTATGAGATGGAGAAAAGCCTGCTTCGGATGCTGAAAAACAAACATGAGGTAAGTTTTGTTGTATACCATATTATCTTCATTAACCCCCAAGGGCCGGGTCATCAGTAAAAAGATGAGTCGGGTCTTGATGATTAGAAAAACTTTCGACCAGTAACCCCCAAGGGCCGGGTCATCAGTAAAAAGATGAGCCGGGTCTTGATTACTAGAAAAACTTTCGACCAGTAACCCCCAAGGGCCGGGTCATTAGTAAAAAGATGAGCCGGGTCTTGATGACTAGAAAAGCTTTCGACCAGTAACCCCCAAGGGCCGGGTCATCACTAAAAAGATGAGCCGGGTCTTGATGCTGTATAATTTTGTGTGAAAAAAATATACATTAGCCTCCAAGTGTCAGGGATGTTGCTTGCAATAGTTCTGAGACTTGCCCCTTAATCATATGCTTCAACAGGAATCTCTTATCCAGACTGCGTCAGCACTTGGCGACTTGAAGAAAAGCTTATCTAATCAGTAGGATGCCCGAGCCAAATCGGAGGAGAAGTATCAACTGGTCTTAGCTGAGATGGAAAAACTAAAAGCCGATTTAAAAAAGGTTCAAGCTGACCAAGATGCTTCAACAAAGCGAGCAGAGAAGGCTGAAGCCAAGCTGGCTACTGTGCAACAAGAACTGTCCGGTTTAAATCGTCATATCTCAAACATGGCGCAAGCCGTCTTTGGTAAAATACTAACTCTTGACCTTTTTAAACAAATAACTCTTATCCGATTCCCTGATTATCATTACCCCTTGTACAGGTCCGAGAGCCGCCAACCTTCAGGATGATTGCGTTCTGACACTGAAGGCGATTTACACGCTGACAGAGCAGCTATATACCGGCAGTGTACTGACTGTGAAAGCAGTGATGGGCGCCAAGGAGCCTATAACCTCCATGAAGAAGATGCTTGGATGCCTATCCATGCTTCCTCCTCAGATTCGCGAGTTAACTCGGTCAGCCACCCGGAAGGGGGTGCTGACTACACTGAGTCGCTGCTTAGCATATGCTCCAGAAATCAACCCAGAAGAAGTAGCGGCGGGCTTTCCTCAACTCAAGGATGATGGGTCAGAATTTGCCGAAGAGGACTACCAGCGTGTTGTCAAGGACTCCCGTCTGGTGGCGACTCAGCTTGCTGCAAACCAAGACTTATCAAAGTACCAGGCCGCCTATGATAGCAAGAACAAGAAGGTCAACCCGCCAACCTTTGTGACGACAAGTTTAACTCCGCGGCGACCCAAGAATCCTTCTGACTTGGACGCGGATCTTTCATCAATCCTGACCGATGAAGATAAATTTGCCGCTCTGTCCAAGTGTAACTGGGTACTAGGCGACTTGCAGATTGAGGTTGGCCAAAGCTCGCAACAGGCTAATCCAAGGGCGTCAGCAGAATAAATTTTCATTGAATTGGCCATGAGAGCCATGTAATAGGTCCCCTTTAGGAATCGATATTGCCTTTGTGATACCTTATGTCGCCCTTAAGGCGATTTGAAATACTTGATCCGCCGTTTGAGGCTTTTTTATGATGCTTAATCTTCCATGGATAAAGTGATGACGACCATCAACCTGTTCTAAGCTTTGAAAAACATATGTGAAATCATCTCACTGAATAATAAGTGATAACAAATAGTAGTCGCCCCAAAATATTTTGAGGCGAATCAGAAAAAAAAGGTCTGAAAAACCTTGCAGCACTGCCAGGAAGGTAAAAAACAGTACTTTCGTCGGCTCATAAGGTCGCGACAGGATAGGGCGAGTCAGAAAGCTCAAGCACCAACCAAAATAATGATTTCGTCGGCTCATAAGGTCGCGACAGGATCGGGCGATTCAGAAAGCTCAAGCACCGCCCAAGATAATGATTTCGTCGGCTCATAAGGTCGCGAAAGGATCGGGCGAGTCAGAAAGCTCAAGCACCGCCCAAGATAATGATTTCGTCGGCTCATAAGGTCGCGACAGGATCGGGCGAGTCAGAAAGCTCAAGCACCGCCCAAGATAATGATTTCGTCGGCTCGTAAGGTCGCGACAGGATTGGGGAAGTCAGAAAGCTCAAGCACCGCCCAAGATAATGATTTCGTTGGCTCATAAGGTCGCGACAGGATCGGGCGAGTCAGAAAGCTCAAGCACCGCCCAAGATAATGATTGCGTCGGCTCATAAGGTCGCGACAGGATCGGGCGAGTCAGAAGGCTCAAGCACCGCCCAAGATAATGATTTCGTCGGCTCATAAGGTCGCGACATGATCAGGCGAGTCAGAGAGCTCAAGCACCGCCCAAGATAATGATTTCGTCGGCTCACAAGGTCGCGACAGGATCGGGCGAGTCAGAAAGCTCAAGCACCGCCCAAGATAATGATTTCGTCGGCTCAGAAGGTCGCGACAGGATCGGGCGAGTCAGAAAGCTCAAGCACCGCCCAAGATAATGATTTCATAGACAAAAAATAATAATAAAGCTGATCTCAATAAGAGAAAGCCCCCAAGTCGGGAGGCGTTTCAATTTTATTTCTTTATAATAAAGACTAAAAAACTTACAAAATGCAGAACTTGAAAGCTCAAGTGTAGTAAGGCCGTAAGTGGGCAATATTCCAGGGGCGAGTTGACTCCGCCTCCGTGGTTCGCCGGTCAGGCCGGAGATCCACTAGATAGTAAGTGTTGTTGTGAAGATTTTTGCTGACGACGAACGGTCCTTCCCATGGTGGAAATAAATTATGCATGCCAGCACGATCCTGTATCAGCCGAAGCACTAAGTTGCCTTCCTGAAAGGTTCGGCTCTTGACCCGGCGATTGTGATAGCGCCGTAAATCCTGCTGATAGATGGCTGATCGGGCCACAGCCAAGTCACGCGCCTCCTGTAAGGCGTCCAAAGAGTCTTGACGCGCCAGTTCATTGTCCTCTTCCACATAAGCGGCGACTCTGGGTGAGTCATGCCTTATGTCAGTGGGAAGAACAGCTTCTGCTCCATAGACCAGAAAGAAAGGGGTAAAACCCGTGGACCGGTTCGGGGTAGTCCGGATGCTCCATAACACTAAAGGCAATTCTTCAACCCAACATCCTGGGGTCCTTTCCAAGGGAACCATGAGTCGGGGCTTAATTCCCCGTAAAATTTCCTGATTCGCCCATTCCGCCTGCCCATTAGATTGCGGGTGAGTGACCGCAGAAACATCAAGCCGGATATGCTCTCGACGGCAAAAATCCTGCATCGCCCCTTGAGACAGGTTAGTGCCATTATCAGTAATGATACTGTGTGGATATCCAAAGCGGAAAATCAGCTTGTTCAAGAATTTGACCGCCGTCTCCGCATCGCAAGTTCCAATAGGTTCTGCCTCAACCCACTTGGTGAACTTATCAACCGCCACCAGCAAATGGGTTTTCTTGTTGGATGACATTTTAAAGGGGCCAACCATGTCTAAC
The DNA here is from genome assembly GCF_904849725.1 of Hordeum vulgare subsp. vulgare. Lineage (NCBI taxonomy): Eukaryota > Viridiplantae > Streptophyta > Magnoliopsida > Poales > Poaceae > Hordeum > Hordeum vulgare. The sequence continues at coordinate 64,719,092 of NC_058524.1, forward strand.
CCCCAAACCGCGAAAGGCCAAGTGATGGGAATCATTCTTAGTTCTTGAGCCGGCACATGAGCCTGTCGTCCATAACGTTGGCATCCCTCGCACCGACGAACTATCTCTTCTGCATCTGCATGAGCCGTCAACCAAAAGAAACCATGACGGAATGCCTTTGAAACCAAAGAGCGTGACCCGACGTGATGCCCGCAATCTCCGGAATGAATGTCATTTAGGATTATGCATTCTTCTTCGGAGGAAACGCATCGTTGAAAAACTCCAGAGGCACTCCGTTTATATAATTCGCCATTGATGATCACCATGGATTTGCTCCGTCAAACAATTTGGCGGGCCAAAACTTCGTCTATTGGTAACTCGCCCCGGGCGAGATAGGCCAGATATGGAAGAACCCAATCCGGCGTGACGTGGAGAGCCGCCACGAATTGAGACTCAGGATCTGGTATCGCCAACTCTTCCTCCGACGGCAAACTCACGGAGGGTTTATGCAGAATATCCAGAAAAACATTGGGGGGAACCGGCTTTCGCTGGGAACCAAGACGTGAAAGGGCGGCAGCTGCCCCGTTGAGGCGCCGATCAATTTGATCAACCTGATAGCCATGGAAATGATCCGCCACATCGGACACAGCTCTTCTGTAAGCCGCCATCACGGGGTCTCGAGAATCCCAGGTGCCTGAAACTTGCTGCGCCACCAGATCAGAGTCGCCAAAACGTCTGACCCACGTAAGGTTCATCTCCTTGGGGAGTCGCAAGCCGTGAAGCAAAGCTTCATATTCCGCAACATTGTTAGTGCACGGAAACATGAGTCGGAGGACATAACAGAATTTGTCTCCTTGAGGGGATACCAGTACCACACCAGCCCCCGAGCCTTCCAGCTGCCTGGATCCATCAAAATAAATAGTCCAGTATGTAAGATCAGGCCTGTCCTCTAGGGCCTGCAATTCCGTCCAATCATTGATGAAATCAACTAAGGCTTGAGATTTAATGGATGTACAAGGGGTGTATCGCACGTGATGCGGCCCACGTTCAATCGCCCATTTGGCGATCCGCCCTGTTGCCTCCTGATTCTGGATGATGTCCCCGAGGGTGGCGGAACTAACCACCGTGATGGGATGCTCTTGGAAATAATGCTTAAGCTTCCGACTCGCCATAAACACCCCATACACAAACTTCTGCCAATGTGCGTACCGTTGCTTGGAAAGAGTTAGCACTTCGCTGACAAAATATACCGGGCGCTGCACTGGGTATTCCTTCCCTTCCTCCTTCCTTTCAACGACCACCGCCACACTTACTGCTTTAGAGTTTGCCGCAATATACAAAAGCATGGGTTCTTTCTCAGTCGGGGCGGCCAAGACCACCGGGTTGACCAGTTGCCGTTTCAAGGCTTCGAAAGCCTCATCTGCCTCATCTGTCCATACAAAATGGTCAGATTTCTTTAGTAATTGATAAAGGGGGATCGCCTTTTCTCCCACGCAGCTTACGAAGCGACTTAAAGCCGCAATGCGACCCGCCATCCATTGGACTTGGTTAACATTTGTCAGTTTCCCAAGGGACGTGACCGCTTCGATTTTGTCCGGGTTAGCTTCAATGCCACGCTCACACTCCAGGAAGCCCAGCAATTTCCCCGCGGGAACACCAAAAACACACTTGGTGAGATTCAGATTCATCTGATACACCCGCAGATTATCGAAAGTCTCCTTGAGATCCTCCAGTAGCGTCTCCCCCCGGCGGGTCTTAATCACGACGTCATCGACATAGGCGTGAACATTGCGTCCGATTTGGCCGCGGAGGTAGTTCTGGATGCAGCGCTGGTAAGTCACCCCTGCACTCTTGAGCCCGAACGGCATGGAGACATAGCAAAAAGCCCCAAAGGGGGTCATAAAAGCTGTTTTTTCTTGATCTTCCACGGCCATTTTGATTTCGTGATAACCAGAGTAGGCGTCCAAAAAGCACAAACATTCGCATCCCGCCACCGAGTCAATAATCTGGTCGATATGGGGAAGAGCGAAAGGATCTTTGGGACAAGCTCTGTTAAGGTCCGTGTAATCAATGCACATACGGAAAGTGCCATTCTTTTTTAGTACTAGGACCGGGTTAGCCAACCACTTGGGCTGGAAAACTTCCATGATGAATCCGACGTCTAAGAGACGGGCAACCTCTTCCCTGATTGCCTTGCACCGTTCCTCGTTAAACCTGCGAAGATACTGTTGAACAGGTTTTGCTTTTGGGTCAACATTAAGATGGTGCTCAGCGAATTCTCTCGGCACACCAGGCATGTCAGAAGGTTTCCGTGCGAAGATGTCCCGATTCTCACGAATGAATTTGATGAGCGCGCTTTCCTATTTGGGATCCAGACCCGTCCCAATGGTGAACTGCTTGGATGAATCACCAGGAACGAAATCAAACGTTTTAGTGTCATCCGTTGGTTTGAACTTGAGGGGCGGCTCAGCATCTGTCGTTGGCTTCTTTAAGGGCGACATGTCAGAAGGATCAACATTAGCCTGATGGTACTTGAGCTCTTCTGCAGTGCAGGCGACTTCTGCATAAGCCGCGTCCCCCTCTTCACACTCCTTTGCAATTCTTCTATCATCGTCCACCGTGATGGGTCCCTTAGGACCAGGCATCTTGAGTTTGAGGTAAACATAGCATGGGCGAGCCATGAACCGGGCGTAAGCCGGCCGCCCAAACAGCGCATGGTAAGGGCTTTTCAATTTGACCAGCTCAAACATCAGTGACTCACTCCTGTAGTTATATGTTGTTCCAAATGCGACTGTGAGCCTGACTCGGCCTATGGGGTACGCCGACTTGCCCGAGACGATTCTGTGGAATACCGTGGTTGAAGGCATCAAATCCTTCTCCAATAGATTCATCCTTTGGAAAGTGTCAAAATATAAGATATTAATGTTGCTGCCACCGTCCATTAGTACCTTGGACAGGGTTACCCCCCAACTTGAGGAGCTACGACCAACGCTAAGTCGACAGGGTTGTCAATTCTTGGCGGGTGATCCTCCCTACTCCATGATATGGTCTGCTCGGACCAGTGGAGGTACCTGGGAAGTGCCGGCTCAGACACACTATACGCCCGGTGACTCACCTTCTTATCACGCCTGCAAGCATTGGTGGTGAAAACGTGGTACTGCCCATTGCTTAACTGTTTGGGGTTGTTGCGAAAGCCACCGTTGTCATCCTGACCCTGCGAACCTCCCTATGGGGGTGGTTGCTGAAAAGCCCCGGGCGGGTTATACCGCCGCTGGTGATGCGCTGGGTACTGGCCACTGCTTGGCTGCGGGCCCCCCTGAGCCCCCGGCTCGGGAAAACCGCCAAAGGGGTTCTGACGTTGGTTGGGTGCAGCAAACTGCTCGTGCCGTTGGTCCGGGTCACCATTTTGGCTTTTCTTGATCGCTTCCGCGCGAAACTCCCACATCACGAAACAGTTCTCCCAGGAATGATTCGGCGGTCCGTCTGCCATGGCATGGTGCGGGCAAGGGCCCTTGAGTAATTCTTCATAGTTACGCGGCTTCTTACCACTGTAACCCCTGTTCTTCTTGTAGCGTTGGTTACCATTGTTGGTGTTGGTATTGGCGACTAAATCCGAAGATCTCTCTGGCTGCCTTCTCTTGCCATTGGCTCCTTGATTGTGGCGGTTACGTCCCTGGAAACGGGTATGATTTTTGGATGACTCGCCCTTCTTTGGCGAGTTAGCTTTACCGTCCTCACCGGGATCTTTGGTGTCGTCTGCTTCACCGTATCTAGTGAGAGTATCCATTAGCTCCCCCATATCTTGGACCTTTCGCTTGAGTCGCCCCAACTTCTGCACCAGGGGTTCGTAGTGGCAATTCTGCTCGAGGATCAACACAGCCTGAGCCGCCGTAATACCGTCTGATGAATGGATAATTTCTGTGACCCGCCGTGACCAATGGTGGGCCGACTCATCGGGGCGCTGAACACAGTGCTGCAGATCGACATTCGTCATTGGACGTTTGCAGGTTCCTCGGAAGTTTTTGATGAAGGGCTCTTTCAATTCAGCCCAGGTCTGGATGGAGTTGGGGGGTAAGTTTTTTAACCAAGTACGTGCTGACCCTTCGAGCATCATCGTGAAGTATCTGGCACAAACTGGTTCGTTTACATCGAGCATGTCCATGGCGATTTCATAACTCTCGACCCACGATGCCGGCTCAAGGTCCGGTGTGTAATTAGGCACCTTTCTTGGTCCTTTAAAATCCTTTGGCATTCGTTCGTCGCGGAGAGCGGGGGCCAAGCACGGCACCCCCACTCGTCCACCGCTCCCGACGAGAGGGGCCGGGGCGACTTGGATGCTTGGGAGTTCCCGGCCCGGCGGGTTGTGATGGTCAGGCGGGTTATCCTGGGGGATGAGTCGCCGTCCGCTGTTTACAGCGGGTTGGTCTTCTGGCCGACTCCTGGTGTGACTCGCCTGGGGAGTGGAATGCAGCCTATCTAGGCTATGTGAGAACTGGGCGTTTTGAACCACTGCCGTCTTCAACATCTCAATGGCGTTTCTTGCTTCTATCTCGGCAGGAGTATTGCCGTGAATCGGAAGAGATTCCAAATGGCGAGTTGCAACAAGGACGTTGTCCACTGGGTTGGAAAAGTGACCTTAAGGTGTTCGGAATCGGGGAACGCGATCCTCAATTGGTTGAACCGGCGGGTTAGGTGGTTGGCCTGGTCCTCCCCCTGGGGCGGCTCCCGCCCCGGGAGTTCGTGGAGTATCGAACAGGCGGGCTGGGTTAAGATCAGGGGGAAGGCGACCCTGGTGCATCCGCTGATGGACGTCGTCAGGTGCGCACTGGTGTCTTTTGAGCCGCGAGTTGTCAGTATTGAAGCGAATTCTCTCAGCGGTAATTTGAGCCTGTCGGGTCTCGATTCTGGCAGATTCCACCTCGGCATCCCGATGAGCTTTTGCCACTGCTTCTCTTAGCTTCGCCAATTCCGTGTTTACTGCCTCCTGGTTTTCCGGTGTGATGGGAGTCGCCATAAGCCTTGTAATTTCTGCTGCTAATTCCACCAAGACAGCGGCCAGGCTTCTAGATGTCTCGCCAGGCCCATCCCCGCCTGCTAGGTTTGGCGAGGGTTGAGTCGCCCCAGCCATGTAAATAGTGATCTGGCGGCGGCTCGGTCAAGGACTTCGGGGTCCATGGCCAACGACAAGCCCCCGAGACAATCCCCATGTAGAGACCGGATTGAATCTGAATCACCCATGGATGATTCGTCATCAGTGTTGACGGGTGTAGTTTCCTGGGTCGCTGAGTGTTCTGGCTCCTCAGATCCCTGCGTGAATCCAACAAAGATCGGGCGAGCCAGTTTTGACGTCGTTAGTGGGCGGACGTACCTGGCTGGCTCGACGATGTCGGTGGAGATGTCCGGCTCAGGCACGGATGATCCAATCATGCCGATGAAGACGTTGATCTTGCCGAAGGGGAACCTGTAACCAGATTCGATCGAATCCGCCTCGGGCCCCCATTGCAAGTTGTTGATGTAGAACTTCCCACGGCGGCTCCGGGTCATGAGCCCCGTCACGTAGCTCCCAAACCCTGGTAGGGCTCCCTTTGAGAACTCAACTCCATCGTGCGTAGGCCTCACGGTGGGCGCCAACTGTCGTGGTTTTGTCATGGCAGATGTCCTCGTGAAAGGACTTAGTACTGGAGCCATCGCACGTTGGTGGCGACTCAAAGGGGTTGAACAGGAGAAAGACGGCGATTTACCCAGGTTCGGCCCCTCGTGAGGAGGTAAAGGCCTACGTCCTGCTTTGAGTTGTATTGATGGAGTTTTTATTACAAGGAGGGCGTAACTCACCTGACCTAGCAATTGATGATTTCTAACTTGTCCTCTTCTCCCCTCGGAGTCGCCTTTATATACAGGTCGAGTCCTTAGGGTTCACAAGGATCCTTTCCTTTACACAAATCGTGACCCTTGAGATCTCTAAGTCGCCTCCTTCCGAAGCCTGGATACCTTTATTATGGACTCCTTCCGAAAGTCATAAACCGCCATACTACTCTTGGCTCTACCAGGCCAAGGCCCAAACTACATCTTAGTTTCTGTTTAAGTTTTGTGTTGTGAAGTTTTCAAGTTTTGGGTGACATTCTCATGGACAAAGAGATAAGGAGTGGAAAGAGCTCAAGCTTGGGGATGCCCAAGGCATCCCAAGCCAAATTCAAGGACACTAAAAAGCCTAAGCTTGGGGATGCCCCGGGAAGGCACCCCCTCTTTCGTCTTCAATCCATCGGTAACATTACTTGGAGCTATATTTTTATTCGACACATGATATGTGTTTTGCTTGGAGCTTCTTGTATCTTAGGAGTCTTCTCTTTTTGTTGTGTCACAATCATCCTTGCTGCACACCTTTTTGAGAGAGAAAGAGACATGCACTCATCGTGATTTTGCTAGAATGCTCATTGTGCTTCACTTATATCTTTTGAGCTAGATAATTTTGCTCTATGTGCTTCACTTATATCTTTTAGAGCATGGCGGTGCGTGAATTGGTAGTTGGCTTATGCTATGAAAGTAGTCCCAAAGGTGATAGGTAGCCAAAGAGGATACAAAAACCTCCATCTTCATGTGCATTGAGTAGAAAGAGAAGTTTGGATTCCTCTCAAATAGTTTTGAGACGTGGAATTGGTAATATTAAGAGTTATGTTAGTAGGGTGTTGTGAATCTAGAAATACTTGTGTTAAAGTTAGTGATTCCCGTAGCATGCACGTATGGTGAACCGCTATGTTAGGAAGTCGGAGCATAATTGATCTATTGATTGTCATCCTTTGGGTTGAGGTCGGGATCGCGCGATGGTTAACACCTACCAACCCTTCCCCTAGGAGTATGCGTTTAGCACTTTGTTTCGATTACTAATAAAAACTTTCGCAACAAGTATGTGAGTTCTTCATGACTAATGTGAGTCCATGGTATAGATGCACTTTCACCTTCCACCATTGCTAGCCTCTCTAGTGCCGCGCAATTCTCGCCGGTACACAAACCCACCAAATGTCTCCCTCAAAACAGCCACCATATCTACCTACTATGGCATTTTCATAGCCATTCCGAGATATATTGCCATGCAACTCCCACCGTTCCGTCTCATGACTTGTGTCACCACTCTTATATTGCCATTGCAAGATCGTAAGATAGCTAGCGAGATGTTTCAACGTCATACGCCAAGCTAGATCGTTGCACATCCCGGTACACTACCGGAGGCATTTCCTATATAGTCATTTCTAAGCTTTGAGTTGTGAGTAAATAAAAGTGTGATGATCATCATTATTAGAGCATTGTCCCATGTGAGGAAATAAAAAAAAAGAGGCCAAAGAGTCCAAAAAAAAGAGAAATAAGAGGCCTAAGTGCCCAAATAAAAAAAAGGAGAGAAAAAGAGAGAAGGGACAATGCTACTATCTTTTTACGCACTTGTGCTTCATAATAGCACCATGTTCTTCATGATTGAGAGCCTCTCGTTTCGTCGCCACCATATGCTAGTGGGAATCTTCATTATATAACTTGGCTTGTATATTCCAATGATGGGCTTCCTCAAAATTGCCCTAGGTCTTCGTGAGCAAGCAAGTTGGATGCACACCCACTAGTTCTACTTTTGAGCTTTCACATACTTATAGATCTAGTGCATCCCATGTATGGCAATCCCTACTCATTCACATTGATATCTATTAATGGGCATCTCCATAGCCCTTTGATACGCCGAGTCAATGTGACCATCTCCTCCTTTTTGTCTCACAACCACCACCACACTCTATTCCACTTTTAGTGCTATATCCATGGCTCACGCTCATGTATTGCGTGATAGTTATAAAAAGTTTGAGAAAGTAAGAGTGCGAAAACAATTACTTGGCCAATACCGGGGTTGTGCATGATTTACATTTGTTGTGTGACGATGATGGAGCATAGCCAGACTATATGATTTTGTAGGGATAACTTTCACTGGCCTTGTTATTTTGAAAGTTCATGATTACCTTGGTAGTTCGCTTGAAGTATTATTGTTTTCATGTCAATAGCAAACTATTGTTTTGAATCTTACGGATCTGAACATTCATGTCACATGAAAGAAGTTGCAAAGGACAACTATGCTAGTTAGCATTCCACATCAAAAATTCATTCTTTATCACTTCCCTTCAAAACAATAGTTTGCTATTGACGTGGAGACAATAATAATTCAAGCAAACTAGCAAAGTAATCATGAACTTTCAAAATAACAAGGCCAAAAGAAAGTTATCCCTACAAAAGCATATAGTCTGGCTATGCTCTATCATCATTGCACAACGAATTTAAATCATGCACAACCCCGGTATTGGCCAAGTAATTGTTTCACACCTTTACTTTCTCAAACATTTTCAACTCTCACGCAATACATGAGCGTGAGCCATGGTTATAGCACTACAGATGGTGTGGAATGTGGTGGGGGTTCCAAGACAAAAAGGAGAAGATAGTCACCTTAACTAGGCATATCAATGAGCTGTCGAGATGCTCATCAATAGATATCAATGTGAATGAGTAGGGATTGCCATACAAATGATGCACTAGAGCTACAAGTATGTGAAAGCTCTTAAAGAAAACTAGTGGGCGTGTATCCAACTTGCTTGCTCACGAAGACCTAAGGAAATTTTGAGGAAGCCTATCATTGGAATATACAAGCCAAGTTATATAATGAGAATTTCCCACTAGCTATATGGTGGTGACAAAACGAGAGACTCTCAATCCTGAAGATCATGGTGCTCAAAATGCACAAGTGTGGAAAAAGTGGTAGCATTGTCCCTTCTCTCTTTTTCTCTCATTTTTTTGGTGGTCTCTTTGGCCTCTTTTTTTTATGGGCTTCTTTGGCCTGTTTTATTTCCTCACATGGGATAATGCTCCAATAATGATGATCATCACACTTTCAACTCAAAACTTAGAGCAATTATGACTCTATATGGAATGCCTTCGGTAGTGTACCGTGGCAATGATCTAGCATGGCATAGACCTCAATGGAAACATCATGCTAGCTATCTTACGATCGTGCAAAGGCAATGTAGACGTGGTGGCACATATCATGGTGGTAGTTGCCTGGCAATATATCTCGGAATGACTTTGAAAAAGCCATAATAGGTAGGTATGGTGGCTGTTTTGAGGGAGGCTAATGGTGGATTTTGTGCACCGGCGAAAGTTGCACGGCACTAAGAAGATAGTGATGGTGGAAAGTGAAAGTGCATCTAAACCATGGACTCAACATTGGTCACGAAGAACTCATATACTTGTTGCAAAAGTTTTATTAGTAATCGAAACAAAGCATTCAACGCATACTCCTAGGGGAAGGGTTGGTAGGTATAAACCATCGCGCGATCCCGACCGCCACGCAAAGGATGAATGTTTCGTATACCTGTGGTACTTCAAAAATTCTGAAACATTATGACAGTTTGAAGAATTTGCGTAGCAATCAGCAGCAAAAAGAATCAACTCAAAAGCTCTTACAGAAAAAACTGAAAATTCTTTTCGTGAGCAGAAAGTTTCTGTCTTTCCCAACATGACCAAACGATCATCCTCAAGACTAATCATAACGGTTTTGCTTGGCAGAAACGCAAGAAGAAACACAAAAAACACAATCATAAGAGAATTATGAAAGTGTGGAAAACACAAAACAGAAATAAAAAGGATAGATTCGTTGGGTTGCCTCCCAACAAGCGCTTTTGTTTAACGCCCTTAGCTAGGCGAAAGTGATGGAATCACGTATAGTCATCTTTGGTGCTCAAACCATAGGTAGCCCTCATCATAGATTCATAAGGCAATATTATTTTCTTTCTAGGAAAGTGCTCCATGCCCTTCTTTAAGGGAAACTAAAATCTAATATTCCTTTCCTTCATATCGATGATAGCACCAATAGTCCTTAGGAAAGGTCTACCAAGAATAATGGGACATGAAGGATTGCAATCTATGTCAAGTACAATGAAATCCATGGGTACATAGTTCTTATTTGAAACAATAAGAACATCATCGATCCTCCCCATGGGCTTCTTGACAGTAGAATCCGCAAGATGCAAATTAACAGAACACTCTTCAATCTCATGAAAACCAAGAATATCACATAAAGACTTTGGAATCGCGGAAACACTAGCACCCAAATCACACAAAGCATTGCACTCATAGTTTTTGATCTTGATTTTTATAGTAGGTTCCCACTCATCATGAATTTTTCTAGGTATCGAGACTTCTAGTTCGAGCTTCTCTTCTAGAGATTTCATCATAGCATCTACTATATGCGCGGTAAAGGCTTTGCTTTGACTATAAGCATGTGGAGAGTTTGCAATGGATTGCATCAAAGAAATACATTCAAACAAGGAGCAATTATCATAATTGAATTCCTTGAAATCCAAAGTGGGAGTTTCATTACTACCCAAAATTTTGACTTATTCTACTCCACTCTCCACACCTTTATCATCAAGATAGGTGGACTCCGAATCATTGGGGCGTTTTTCAACCAAAGTGGATTCATATCCAGCCCCTCCATAAGTAGGTTTGACACGCGAAAACAAAGATTCAAGAGGAGACACACCAAGCACTTTAAGATCTTCGTGATTTGCATCACTAGAACGCACCCTTTTAAACCATTCATGTCTAACGCAAATTTGGGCGGTTCTTTCTTTGCTCTCATTCATGGAGATACGCATAGTTTTCAAAGTTTCATCCAAGTTGATCTTGGGAGGAGTGCATCTAACTTTCAAAGCATCAATATCACATGACATCCTAACAACGCTCTTAGCCAAATTGTCTATTTTGCGTAGTTTTTCCTCTATGGACGCATTGAAAATATTTTGAGAGTTGATGAACTCTTTGATATTACTCTCTAGATCATAGGGTAATTTGTTATGATTTCCATAAGTGTTGCCGTAGGAATTGCCATAATTGTTAGAGGAGTTACCAGGAAAAGGCCTAGGAACATAGTTTCCTCTAAAAGCATTGTTGTTGCCCAAATTGTTCCTACCAACAAAATTCACGTCCAAACTAGCGTTGCTACTCTCAATCAAAGAAGATAGAGGCATGTCATTAGGATCTATGGTAGCGTTTCTACTAGCAACCAAATTCATCAACTCGTCCATCTTAGCACTAAGCGAGTTAATCTCTTCTATAGCGTGCACCTTTTTGCTAGCAGGCGACCGTTCAGTGTGCCACTGAGAGTAGTTGGTCATGATATTGTCTAGGAGTTTTGTAGCGTCTCCTAACGTGATTTCCATGAACGTTCCACCTGAGGCGGATTCCAAGATATTGCGAGAAGCGAAATTCAAGCCAGCGTAAAAGATTTGTATAATCATCCACAAACTCAAGCCATGAGCTGGACAATTTATAATCATAAGCTTCATCCTCTCCCAAGATTCTGCAACGTGTTCATGATCAAGTTGCTTGAAATTCATGATATTGTTACGTAAGGAGATGATCTTCGCCGGCGGAAAATACTTGGATATGTAAGCATCTTTGCACCTATCCCAAGAATCGATACTATTTTTAGGCAAAGAAGAAAACGAAGTTTTTGCGCGATCTCGCAACGAGAAAGGAAAAAGTTTCAACTTAATCACGTCATTATCCACATATCTTTTATTTTGCATATCACAAAGCTCAATGAAGGTATTGAGATGGGATGCGGCATCTTCACTAGGAAGGCCAGAGAATTGCTCTTTCATAACAAGATTCAGCAACGCTGCGGTTATTTCATATGATTCCGCACTAGTGGCAGGAGCAATCGGAGTACTAATAAAATCATTATTATTAGTGCTCGAGAAGTCGCAAAGTTTGGTGTTTTCAGACATGATGTCTTCAACAAACAAACAAGCACACAAGCAAGCAAGAAACCGGCAAAGAAAAACGGCAAGGGAAAGAGAAAATGGCGAAAGAGAAAGGCGAATGAAAACGGAAAATGTGAAGTGGGGGAGAGGAAAATGAGAGGCAACTGGCAACAAAAGTAAATGCAAGAGAAGAGTTTGTGAGACCTACTTGGATAGATCTTGATTTCTCCTCCCCGGCAATGGCGCTAGAAATACTTCTGCTACCTCAAAAAGATCCCCGGCAACAGTGCCGGAAATACTTCTGATTGTTCTGCTGTGTATCCCTTGCAACGGCGCCAGGAAGTAGTTGTGTCGACGGCACGAGGAATCCTTCAGCTACGGCTATGCCTTAAGGGACTTCCTAGGCAAGTATGCAAAGGATTTCCCCCGTGGCCTTGGAGCCTTGCGTTGGTGTTCCCTCGAAGCGGAAAGGGTGATGTAGCACAACGATGGTAAGTATTTCCCCTCAGTTTGAGAACCAAGGTATCAATCCGGCGGAAGAGTATCTCAAGATCCTGCACAAACACAAAAGCTTGCGCCCAACACTATGAAGGGGTTGTCAATCCCTTATAGATTGTTTGCCAAGTGACAACTGAAAGCAACAAAGTAACAAATCAAAGTAAAAGCGGAGATGTAAACGATGGATGTGAATAGACCCGGGGGCCATAGTATTTACTAGTGGCTTCTCTCATGAAAGCAAGTAGACGGTGGGTGACAAATTACTGTCGAGCAATTGATAGAACTGTGCAGAGTGGTGACGATATCTATGCAATGATTATTTCTATAGGCATCACATCCGAAACAAGTAGACCGATACTTTCTGCATCTACTACTATTACTCCACACATGGACCGCTATCTAGCATGCATCTAGAGTATTAAGTCCATAAGAACAGAGTAACGCCTTAAGCAAGATGACATGATGTAGAGGGATAATCTCAAACCAATGATAAAAATCCCATCTTTTTACCCTTGATGGCAACTACTTGATGTGTGCCTTGCTGCCCCTACTGTCACTCGGAAAGGTCACCACATGGCAGAACCCAAAACCAAGCACTTCTCCCATTGCAAGAATCATAGATCTAGTTGGCCAAACAAAACCCAAGACTCGGAGAGACTTACAAGGATATCAAATCATGCATATAAGAAATCAGCAAAGACTCAAATATATATCATAGATAATCTGATGACAAGTCCACAATTCATCGGATCTCGACAAACACACCGCCAAAGAAGATTACATCGGATAGATCTCCATGAAGATCATGGAGAACTTTGTATTGAAGATCCAAGAGAGAGAAGAAGCCATCTAGCTACTAACTACAGACCCGTAGGTCTGAAGTGAACTACTCACGAGTCATTGGAGGGGCGATGATGATGATGAAGAAGCCCTCCACCTCCAAAGTCCCCTCCGGCAGGGTGCCGGGAAGGGTCTCCAGATGAGATCTCGCGGAAACGGAAGCTTGCAGCAGCGGAAAAGTATTTTCGAGGCTCCCCTGATTTTTTGCGGAATTTTGGGAATATATAGGCGCAAGACCTAGGTCAGGGGGCGGCCAGGGAGGCCACAAGCCTGCCCACCGCCGCCTCCCCCCTAGTGGCGGAGTGGGGGCTTGTGGGCTCCCTGGAGCCCACCTGGCTTGGCCCAAAAGCCCCCTGGACTTCTTCCGTTCTGGAAAAAATCATTTTGGGGTTTTTCTTCCGTTTGGACTCCGTTCCAAAATCAGATCTGAAAAGAGTCAAAAACAGGAAAAACAGGAACTCGCACTTGGCACTGAATTAATAAGTTAGTCCCAAAAAAGATATAAAAAGATACATAAAACATACAAAGAAGACAAGATAACAGCGTGAAACCATCAAAAGTTATAGATACGTTTGAGACGTATCATTCACCCACCGTAATATTTGCTATTTTGAGAGAAGCCTCTAGTGAACACTATGGCCCCCGGGTCTACTCCACACCATATTTCCAGCCTTACACTTTTTCTTCGTTGCACTTTCCGCCTTCAGATCTCACTTTGCAATCAATCTTGAAGGGATTGACAACCCCTTTATAGCGTTGGGTGCAAGCTCTTTGTGTTTGTGTAGGTACTCTCGACTTGACGAGATTCTCCTACTGGATTGATACCTTGGTTCTCAAACTGAGGGAAACACTTACTGCTCCTATGCCGCATCACCCTTTCCTCTTCAAGGGAAACACCGACGCAAGCAAGAGAAGTAGCAAGAAGAATTCCTGGCGTTGCCGGGGAAGGACTTTTGTTGCCGTAGCAGGGTGATCAGCTCTACTCCATGTGACAGGTTGTTCATACCAATTGAGGTATCTAGGAACCGCCAGCTCAGCCATGTTGATCGCCCTCTGTTTTATTTTCTTATCCCTTTTACACGTGCTAGTGGTGAAAACATGGTATTGACCGCCATTCAACTGCTTAGGATTGCTCTGAAAGCCGCCTTGGTTGTTTGGCTGCTAAAAACCGCCTTAGTCATTATACTGCTGATTACTTTGGCCAGATGACTGTCCACCATTGTTATGTGAACCGCCTCGCCCCTGAGGATCCGAATTCGGAAAATCACCAAACGAGCCACCTCGTGACCAGCCCGGGCCAAACTAACTCGGATGGGCACCTTCGTTACCTCCTTGGTGATCTCTAGATGCTTGAAGATGGAATTCCTGCATTACAAAACAGTTTTCCCAAGAGTGAGCGGGCGGGGCACCCGGGATACTATGCTTAGGGCAAGGTCCCTTAAGCAGATCTTCGTAATTGCCCGGTTTTCTCCCACTAAAGCCCCGATCCTGACCAATGTTCCGGTGCTGATTTCTAGGCCCGACAGTGGCGTTAGCGACAAAATCAGACGCGCCATCTTGTTCGAAATATCCCCTAGAGGCAATAATAAAATAGTTATTATTATATTTCCTGTTTCAAGATAATCGTTTATTATCCATGCTATAATTTTATTGAATGGAAACATAAATGCATGTGTGGATGTATAGACAAAACAACATCCCTAGTGAGCCTCTAGTTGACTAGCATGTTGGTCAAGGTTTCCTAGCCATAGACAAGTGTTGTCACTTGATGACGGGATCACATCATTAGGAGAATGATGTGATGGACAAGACCCAAACTATAAACATAGCATATGATCGTGTCATTTTGTTGCTATTGTTTTCTGCATGTCAAGTATACATTCCTGTGACCATGAGATCATGTAACTCACTGAGACCAGAGGAATGCCTTGTGTGTATCAAATGTCGCAACATTACTGGGTGACTATAAAGGTACTCTACAGCCATCTTCGAAGGTGTCCGTTGAGTTAGCATGGATCAAGACTGGGATTTGTCACTCCGTGGGACGGAGAGGTATCTCGGAGCCCACTCGGTAATAAAACATCACAAACAAGCCCTCCAAGCAATGCGACTAAAGAGTTAGCCATGGGATCTTGTATTACAGAATGAGTAAAGAGACTTGCCGGTAACGATATTGAAATAGGCATGGCGATACCGACGATCGAATCTCTGGAACAATGGAGCATGCAAGTGACTTGTTGGAGATCATACATACTGATGTGTGCAGACCAATGAGTATAGAGGCACACGGCGTATATCGTTATTTCTCACCTTCACTGACGATTTGAGTAGGTATGGCTATATCTACTTGATGAAGCACAAGTCTCAAAGGTTTGAAAAGTTCAAACAATTTCAGAGTGAAGTTGAAAATCATCATAACAAGAAGATCAAGTTCCTACGATCTGATCGAGGAGGTGAATATCTGAGTTACGAGCTTGGTGCTCACTTAAGACAATGTGGAATTGTTTCACAGTTGACACCGCCAGGAACACCACAGCGTAATGGTGTGTCCGAACGTTGTAATCGTACTTTATTAGATATGGTGCGTTCTATGATGTATCTTACCGATTTGCCTTTATCATTTTTGGGCTATGCATTGGAGACAGCTGCATTCACTTTTAATAGGGCACCATCGAAATCCGTTGAGACGAAACCATATGAGCTATGGTATGATAAGAAGCGAAAGTTGTCGTTTCTTAAAGTTTGGGGATGTGATGCTTATGTCAAAAAGCTTCAGCCTGTAAAGCTGGAACCCAAAGCGGAAAAGTGCGTCTTCGTAGGTTACCCAAAAGAGACGGTTGGGTATACCTTCTATCTCAGATCCGAGGGCAAAGTATTTGTCACTAAGAATGGAGCTTTTCTTGAGAAAGAGTTTCTCTTGAAAGAATTGAGTGGGAGGAAGATAGAACTTGATGAGGTTGCGGAACCTATTCTTCAACAATATGGTGGCGCAGGGCAGAAAGAAATTTATGCGAGGCAACACCAGTTGAAGAGGAAGCTAATGATAATGATCATGAAGCATCAGATCAAGTTACTGTCGGAACTCGCAGATCGACAAGAGCACATGCTGCTGCAGAGTGGTACGGGAATCCTGTCTTGTCAATCATGTTGTTGAACAACAATGAGCCGACGAGTTATGGAGAAGCAATGGTGGGCTCAGATTCCAACAGGTTGTCAGAAGCCATGAAATCCGAGATAGGATCTATGTATGAAAAAAATATGGACTTTACAAGGATTACCTGAAGGTCGCAAGGCTATTCAGAACAAATGGATCTTTAAGAAGAAGACGAACGCAGACGGTAATGTGACCATTTATAAAGCTCGACTTGTGGCAAAGGTTTTTTCACAAGTTCAAGGAGTTGACTACGATGAGACACTCTCACCCGTAGCGATGCTTAAGTCCGTCCGAATCATATTAGCACTAGCTGCATTTTTCAATTATGAAATCTGGCAGATGGATGTCAAAACGGCGTTCCTTAACGGGTTTCTTAAGGAAGAGTTGTATATGATGTAACCCAAAGGTTTTGTCGATGCAGAGAATGCTAACAAAGTTTGCAAACTCCAGCGATCCATTTATGGACTGGTGCAAGCATCTCAGAGTTGGAATCGGCGCTTTGATGAGGTGATCAAGGCGTTTGGGTTTATACAAGTTTATGGAGAAGCTTGTATGTATAAGAAAGTGAGTGGGAGCTCTAAAGTGTTTCTAATATTATATGTGGATGGCATATTGCTGATTCTAAACAATGTGGAGTTTTTGGAATGCATAAAGGATCACTTGAATTAAAAAAATTCAATGAAGGACCTAGGAGAAGCTGCTTACATATTGGGCATAAAGATCTATAGAGATAGGTCAAGGCGCCTAATAGCTCTTTCACAAAGCACATACCTTGATAAAGTTTTGAAGAAGTTCAAAATGGAACAATCCAAGAAGGGGTTCTTGCCTGTGTTACAAGGTATAAACTTGAGCAAGAGTCAATGTTCAGTAACTATAGAAGATAGAGAAAAGATGAGTGTCGTCCCCTATGCATCGGCCATAGGGTCTATCATGTATGCAATGTTGTGCACAAGACCGGATGTCAGCCTGGCCATATGTATGGCAGGCAGTTTTCAATGTGATCCAGGAGTGGAACACTGGGCGGCGGTCAAGAATATTCTGAAGTACGTGAAAAGGACTAAGGAAATGTTTCTCGTTTATGGAGGTGACGAAGAGCTGGTCGTAAAGGGTTACGTGGATGCAAGCTTTGACACTGATCCGGATGACTCTATGTCTCAAACCGGATACATATTTATTCTTAACGGGGGTGCAGTAAGCTGGTGCAGTTCCAAGCAAAGCGTCATAGCTGATTCTACATGCGAAGCGGAGTACATAGCTGCCTCAGAGGCGGCAAAGGAGGGTGTCTGGATGAAGCAGTTCATGTCAGATCTTGGAGTAGTGCCAAGTGCACTGGATCCAATCAATCTATTCTGTGACAACACTCGTGCCATTGCTCTATCCAAGGAACCAAGGTTTCACAAGAGGACCAGACACATAAATCGACGCTTCAATGCCATCCACAATTACATCAAGGAGGGGGACATAAATATTTTCAAAGTGCACACAGATCTGAATGTTGTAGATCCGCTCACTAAACCTCTTCCACGAAAAAAGCATGATCAACACCAGAACTGTATGGGTGTTAGATTCATTACATTGTAAATCACATAGAGATGTGAGGCTCGATTATTGACTCTAGTGTAAGTGGGAGACTGTTGGAAATATGCCTTAGAGGAAATAATAAAATAGTTATTATTATATTTCCTGTTTCAAGATAATCGTTTATTATCCATGCTATAATTGTATTGAATGGAAACATAAATGCATGTGTGGATGTATAGCCAAAACAATATCCCTAGTGAGCTTCTAGTTGAATAGCCTGTTGGTTAAGGATGGTTAAGGTTTCCTAGCCATAGACAAGTGTTATCACTTGATGACGGGATCACATCATTAGGAGAATGATGTGACGGACAAGACCCAAACTATAAACGTAGCATATGATCATGTCATTTTGTTGCTATTGTTTTCTGCATGTCAAGTATACATTCCTATGACCATGAGATCATGTAACTCACTGCTACTTCTCAAACAACAGCACCAGAAATTGGCACGTTGACGGAGACTTGGCTTGTGTTGGTTTTTCCCTTGAAGAGGAAAGGGTGATGCAGCACAGGAGCAGTAAGTATTTCCCTCAGTTTGAGAACCAAGGTATCAATCCAGTAGGAGAATCTCGTCAAGTCCAGAGTACCTGCGCAAACACAAAAGAGCTTGCACCCAACGCTATAAAGGGGTTGTCAATCCCTTCAAGATTGATTGCAAAGTGAGATCTGAAGGCGGAAAGTGCAAATAAGTAAAAGAGTAAGGCTGAAAATATGGTGTGAAGTAGACCCGGGGGCCATAGTGTTCACTAGATACTTCTCTCAAAATAGCAAATATTACGGTGGGTGAACAAATTACTGTCGAGCAATTAATAGAACCGCGCAAAGTCATGACGATACCTAAGGCAATGATCATACATATAGGCATCACGTCCGAGACAAGTAGACCGATACTTTCTGCATCTACTACTATTACTCCACACATCGACCACTATCGAGCATGCATCTAGTGTATTAAGTTCATGACGAACAGAGTAACGCCTTAAGCAAGATGACATGATGTAGAGGGATAAACTCAAACCAATGATGAAAACCCATCTTTTTACCCTTGATGGCAACAACATGATGCGTGCCTCGCTACCCCTTCTGTCACTGGGTGAGGTCACCGCACGGTATGAACCCAAAACCAAGCACTTCTCCCATTGCAAGAATCATAGATCAAGTTGGCCAAACAAAACCCACAACTCGAAGAGAATTACAAGGATATGAAATCATGCATAAGAGAGATCGGAAGAAACTCAAATAAGATTCATAGATAATCTGATCATAAATCCACAATTCATTGGATCTCGACAAACACACCGCAAAAGAAGATTACATCGAATAGATCTCCATGAAGATCATGGAGAACTTTGTATTGAAGATCCAAGAGAGAGAAGAAGCCATCTAGCTACTAGCTATGGACCCGTAGGTCTATGTTGAACTACTCAAGCATCATCGGAGAGGTCATGGTGTTGATGAAGAAGCCCTCCGTATCCGAATCTCCCCTCCGGCAGGGCACCCGAACGTGCCCCAGATGGGATCTTGCAGAGACAGAAACTTGGGGCGGCGAAAAAGTATTTTCATGGCTCCCATGATTTTTTAGGGATTTTAGGGAATTTATAGGCGAAGGAGCTAGGGCAGGGGAGGCCCAGGGAGCCCACAAGCCTAGGAGGTGCGGGCCCCCTGGTCGCGCCATGGGGGCTTGTGGCCTCCCCCGGGACTCCCTGCCTTGGTTCCCAAGCTTTCTGCGTATCTTCTTTTCCGGAAAAAAAATCTTTTCAGAAGTTTTATTCCTTTTGGACTCCGTTTAAAATCCTGATCTGAAAAGGGTCAAAAACACGGAAAAAAACGGAACTGGCACTTGGCACTGAGTTAATAAGTTAGTCCCAAAAAAGATATAATAGGCATACAAAACATCCAAAGTTTGATAAGATAATAGCATGAAACCATCAAAAATTATAGATACGTTGGAGACGTATCAAGCATCCCCAAGCTTAACTCCTGCTCATCCTCGAGTAGGGAAGTGATAAAGACTGAATTTTTGATGTGGAATGCTACCTAGCATAGTTGTCCTTTGTAACTTCTTTCATGTGAGACATGAATGTTCAGATCCGTAAGATTCAAAACAATAGTTTGTTGTTGACATGAAAACAATAATACTTCAAGCAAACTAGCAAGGTAATCATGAACTTTTGAAATAACAAGGCCAAAGAAAGTTAACCCTACAAAATCATATAGTCTGGCTATGCTCCATCATCCCCACACAACTAATTTAAATCATACACAACCCCGGTATTGGCCAAGTAATTGTTTTTGCACACTTACTTTCTCGAACCTTTTTCAACTATCACGCAATATATGAGCATGAGCCATGTATATAGCACTATAGGTGGAATAGAGTGTGGTGGTGGTTGTGAGACAAAAAAGGAGGAGAGGGTCACATTGACTCGGCATATCAAAGGGTTATGGATATGCCCATTAATAGATATCAATATGAATGAGTAGGGATTGCCATACAAAGGATGCACGAGAGCTATAAGTATGTGAAAGCTCAAAAGGAGAACTAGTGGGTATGCATCCAACTTGCTTGCTCACGAAGACCTAGGGCAATTTTGAGGAAGCCCATCATAGGAATATACAAGCCAAGTTATAAAATAAAGATCCCCACTAGTATATGGTGGTGACAAAACAAGAGGCTCTCAATCATGAAGAAAATGGTGCTATTATGAAGCACATGTGTGGAAAAAGGTAGTAGCATTGTCCCTTCTCTCTTTTTCTCTTTTTTTTATTTGGGCTCTTTGGCCTCTTTTCTTTTTGTGGGCAACTTTGGCCTCTTTTTTTATTTCCTCAAATGGGACAATGCTCTAATAATGATGATCATCACACTTTTATTTACTCACAACTCAAAGCTCAGAACGATGATGACTCTATAGGAAATGCCTCCGACAGTGTACGAGGATGTGCAACGATCTAGCTTGGCGTATGACGTTGAAACATCTCGCTAGCTATCTTACGATCATGCAATGTCAATATGAGAGTGACGTCACAAGTCATGAGACGGAACGGTGGGAGTTGCATGGAAATATATCTCGGAATGGCTATGAAAATGCCATAGTAGGTAGGTATGGTGGCTGTTTTGAGGAAGGCATATGGTGGGTTTGTGCACCGGCGAAAATTGCGCGGTACTGGAGAGGCTAGCAATGGTGGACGGTGAAAGTGCATCTATACCATGGACTCACATTAGTCATGAAGAACTCACATACTTATTGCAAAAAAAAATTATTAGTAATTGAAACAAAGTGCTAAACATATACTCCTAGGGAAGGGTTGGTAGGTGTTAACCAACGCGCGTTCCCGACCGCAACACAAAGGATGACAATCAATAGATCAATTATGCTCCGACTTCCTAACATAGCGGTTCACCATACGTGCATGTTACGGGAATTACTAACTTCAACACAAGTATTTCTAGATTCAGAACACCCTACTAACATAACTCTTAATATTACCAAATCCACGTCTCAAAACAAATTGAGAGGAATCAAACTTCTATTTCTAGTCAATGCACATGAAGATGGAAGTTTTTGTATCCTCTTTGGGTACCTATCACCTTTGGGACTACTTTCATAGCACAAACCAACTACCAAGTCACGCACCGCCGTGCTCTAAAAGATCTAAGTGAAGCACATAGAGCAAAATTATCTACGCTCAAAAGATATAAGTGAAGCACAATGAGCATTCTAGAAAATTCAGATGAGTGCATGTCTCTCTCAAACGGTGTGCAGCAAGGATGGTTGTGACACAACAAAAAGGACTCCTACGATACTAGACCCTCCAAGGAAAACACATATCATGTGGTGAATAATAATATCGCTCCAAGTAATATTACCGATGGATTGAAGACAAAAGAGGGGATGCCTTCCCGGGCATCCCCAAGCTTAGGGCTTTTGGTGTCCTTGAATTTGTCTTGGGATGCCTTGGGCATCCCCAAGCTTGAGCTCTTTCCACTCTTTATCCCTTTGTCCATGAGAACGTCACCCAAAACTTGAAAACTTCACAACACAAAACTTAAACAGGAACTCGTGATATCATTAGCACAAGAAAACAAACTACCACCTCCTTAGGTACTATAGCAAACTTGATTTCTATTCATATTGGTGTTAGATTACTGTATTCTCACTTTTCAATGGCTAGTACTCCCCGATACTATCCATAGTTTCATTAAAACAAGCAACCAACTCAACAAAAACAGAATCTGTCAAAAACAGACCAGTCTGTAGCAATCTGTATACTTCGTATACTTCTGGTACCTCAACAATTCTGAAAAATTACGAATGCCTGGGCAAAAGGCATATCAACCAGCAGCAAAACGAATCAACTCAAAATATCTTTCTGAATAAAAATGAAAAATAATCTCGTGAGCAAAAAGTGTTGGAAACATGCCCTAGAGGCAATAATAAAATGGTTATTATCATATTTCCTTGTTCATGATAATCGTCTATTGTTCATGCTATAATTGTATTAACAGGAAACGGTAATACATGTGTGAATAAATAGATCACAATGTGTCCCTAGCAAGCCTCTAGTTGGCTAGCTCGTTAGTCAATAGATGATCATGGTTTCCTGATCATGGGCATTAGATGTCATTGATAACGGGATCACATCATTGGGAGAATGATGTGATGGACAAGACCCAATCCTAAGCATAGCACTAGATCGTATTGTTCGTATGCTAAAGCTTTTCTAATGTCAAGTATCTTTTCCTTCGACCGTGAGATTGTGCAACTCCCGGATACCGTAGGAGTGCTTTGGGTGTATCAAACGTCACAACGTAACTGGGTGACTATAAAGGTGCACTACGGGGACCTCCGAAAGTGTTTGTTGGGTTGGTACGAATCGAGATCGGGATTTGTCACTCCGTGTGACGGGGAGGTATCTCTGGGCCCACTCGGTAGAACATCATCATGAGCTCAATGTGACTAAGGAGTTAGTCACACGATGACGTGCTACGGAACGAGTAAAGAGACTTACCGGTAACGAGATTGAACAAGGTATTGGTATACCGACGATCGAATCTCGGGCGAGTTCTATACCGACAGACAAAGGGAATCGTATACGGGATTGATTGAATCCTTGACATCATGGTTCATCCGATGAGATCATCGTGGAGCAAGTGGGAGCCACCATGGGTATCCAGACCCCGCTGATGATTATTGGCCAGAGAGGTGTCTCAGTCATGTCTGCCTGTCTCCCGAACCCGTAGGGTCTACACACTTAAGGTTCGGTGACGCTAGGGTTATAGGGAAATGTTTTACGAGGTTACCGAAAGTTGTTCGGAGTCCCGGATGAGATCCCGGACGACACGAGGAGCTCCGGAATGGTCCGGAGGTAAAGATTGATATATAGGACGGATGGTTTTGGACACCGGAAGTATATCGGGCGTCACCGGTAACGTACCGGGACCACCGGGACCACCGGAGGTGGCCCCAGGGGTCCACCGAAGGGGGGCTACGACCCCGGGAGGCTAGATGGGCTAAGTGGGGAAGGGAACCAGCCCCTAGGTGGGCTGGTGCGCCCCCCACCCAGCCCATGCGCACCGGAGAAAGGGGAAGGGGGAAACCCTAGGCGCAGAGGAGGCCCAAGGCCCACCTAGGGCGCACCCCCCCCCCTTTCCCTGCCCTGACCGCTGCCCCCCTCCCGTCTGGTGACTGCCGCACCACCTAGGGGGAAACCCTAGGGGTGGCGCACCCCCCTCCCCTCCTCCTATAAATAGAGAGGGGTTTTGGCCCTTGGGAGACAGACTTCTCCCTCTCCCTCGGCGCAGCCCTGCCCTTCTTTCTCCTCCTCTCTGCGGGTGCTTGGCGAAGCCCTGCCGGGAGACCTCGTCTCTCCATCGACACCACGCCATCGTGCTGCTGGAGTTCTTCCCCAACCTCTCCCTCCTCCTTGCTGGATCAAGGTGCGGGAGACGTCACCGGGCTGCACGTGTGTTGAACGCGGAAGTGCCGTAGTTCGGCACTAGATCGGAATCACACCGCGATCCGAATCGCTGCGAGTATGACTCCATCAACCGCGTTCTAGTAACGCTTCCGCTTAGCAATCTTCAAAGGTATGAAGATGCTCTTACCCCTCTCTCGTTTCTGGTCTCTCCATAGGAAGATCTGAATATGCGTAGGAAAATTTTGAATTTATGCTACGTTACCCAACAATGGCATCCGAGCCAGGTTTTCTATGCGTAGATTCTATGCACGAGTAGAACACAAAACTTGTGGGCGATGATTTGTCAATTTGCTTCCCGCTACTAGTCTTATTCTTTTCCGGCGGTATTGTGGGATGAAGCGGCCCGGACCGACTTTACACGTACGCTTACGTGAGACTGGTTCCACCGACAGACATGCACACCGTGCATAAAGGTGGCTAGCGGGTGTCTGTCTCTCCTACTCTAGTCGGATTGGATTTGATGAAAAGGGTCCTTATGAAGGGTAAATAGCTTTGGCATATCATCGTTGTGGCTGTCACGTAGGTAAGAAGGCGTTCTTGCTAGAAACCCAAATCAGCCACGTAAAACTTGCAACAACAATTAGAGGACGTCTAACTTGTTTTTGCAGGGTTTGACATGTGATGTGATATGGCCAAAGTTGTGATGCTGCATGTATGTTGTATGAGATGATCATGTTATTGTAATAGGTTTCACGACTTGCATGTTGATGAGTATGAAAACTGGTAGGAGCCATAGGAGTTGTCTTAATTTATTGTATGAGATGCAACGCCATGTGCTTACTACTTTTACTTCATTGCTAACGGTTAGCTATAGTAGTAGTGATAGTAGTAGTTGGCGTGACGACTTCACGGAGACACGATGATGGAGATCATGATTATGGAGATCATGGTGTCACGCCGGTGACGATGATGATCATGCGATGCCTGAAGATGGAGATCGAAAGGGCGAAGATGATAATGGCCATATCATGTCACTATATGATTGCAGTGTGATGTTTATCATGTTTTACATCTTATTGCTTAGAACGACGGTAGCATAATAAGATGATCCCTCTTAAAATTTCGAGAACGTATTCCCCTAAGTGTGCACCGTTGCGAAGGTTCGTTGTCTCGAAGCACCACGTGATGATCGGGTGTGATAGATTCTAACGTTCACATACAACGGGTGTAAGCGAGATTTACACACGCGAAACACCTAGGTTGACTCGACGAGCTTAGAATGTACAGACTTGACCTCGAATACAAGAGACTGAAAGGTCGAACATGAGTCGTATGGTTGAATACGATCAGCATGAAGTTGCTCACCATGGTGACTAGTCCGTCTCACGTGATGATCGGACACGGATTAGTCAACATGGATCATGTATCACTTAGATGACTAGAGGGATGTCGATTTAAGTGGGAGTTCATACTTAATTTGATTAAATGAACTTAATTGTCATGAACTTAGTCTAAAAGTTGTCTTTACAAATATTGTAGATGGCCAACGGCAACCTCAATTTCAACGCATTCCTAGAGAAAAACAAGCTGAAAGATGATGGTAGCAACTATGCGGACTGGGTTCGCAACTTGAACCTCATCCTTGAAGCAGCCAAAAAGGCTTATGTCCTTGATGCGCCGCTAGGTGACCCTCCCGCTCCCGCAGCAGCCCAGGACATTCTGAACGTCTGGCAAACGCGGAGTGATGACTACTCTCTGGTTAGGTGTGGCATGTTATACAGTTTAGAAACGGGGCTCCAAAGGCGTTTTGAGCAACACGGGGCATATGAGATGTTCCAGGAGCTGAAGCTAGTTTTTCAAGCTCATGCCCGTGTCGAGAGATATGAAGTCTCTGACAAGTTCTTTAGCTGTAAGATGGAGGAGAACAGTTCTTTCAGTGAGCACATACTCAAAATGTCTGGGTTACACGGTCGTCTGACTTCACTTGGAGTCGAACTTCCGGATGATGCTATAACTGACAGAATCCTGCAGTCTCTCCCACCAAGCTACAAAGGCTTTGTGCTTAACTACAACATGCAAGGGATGGAGAAGACCATTCCCGAGTTGTACTCGATGCTCAACTCTGCAGAAGTACAAATCAAGAAAGAGCATCAAGTGTTGATTGTCAACAAGACCACTAGTTTCAAGAAAGGCAAGGGTAAGAAGAACTTCAAGAAAGACGACAAAGCTGTTGCCGCGCCCGATAAGCCAGATGCCAGGAAGAAGAAAAAGAATGGACCCAAGCCTGAGACTGAGTGCCTCTATTGCAAGGGAAAAGGTCAGTGGAAGCGGAATTGCCCCAAATACTTAGCGGACAAGAAGGCCGGCAACGTTAAAGGTATATGTGATATACATGTTATTGATGTGTACCTTACCAGCGCCCGTAGTAGCTCCTGGGTATTTGATACCGGTGTTCTTGCTCACATTTGCAACTCAAAGCAGGAACTGCGGAATAAGCGGAGACTGGCCAAGGACGAGGTGACGATGCGCGTGGGGAATGGTTCCAAAGTCGATGTGATCGCCGTCGGCACGCTACCTCTACATCTACCGTCGGGATTAGTTTTAAACCTTAATAATTGTTATTTAGTACCAGCTTTGAGCATGAATATTGTATCAGGGTCTTGATTAATGCGAGACGGCTACTCATTTAAGTCAGAGAATAATGGTTGTTCTATTCATATGAGTGACATGTTTTATGGTCATGCTCCGCTGGTGAATGGTTTATTCTTGATGAATCTCGATCATGATGTTACACATATTCATAGTGTGAGTACCAAAAGATGTAAAGTTGATAATGATAGTCCCACATACTTGTGGCACTGCCGCCTTGGTCATATCGGCGTTAAGCGCATGAAGAAGCTCCATACTGATGGACTATTAGAGTCTCTTGACTTTGAATCATTTGACACATGCGAACCGTGCCTCATGGACAAGATGACTAAGACTCCATTCTCAGGAATAATGGAGAGAGCAACCGACTTATCGGAAATAATACATACTGATGTATGTGGTCCAATGAACATTGAAGCTCGCGGTGGCTATCGTTATGTTCTCACTCTCACCGATGATTTGAGTAGGTATGGGTATATCTTCTTGATGAAGCACAAATCTGAGACATTTGAAAAGTTGAAGGAATTTCAGAGTGAGGTCGAGAATCAACATGACAGAAAAATTAAGTGTCTACGATCTGATCATGGAGGAGAATATTTGAGTCACGAGTTTGGCACACACCTAAGGAAGTGTGGAATCGTTTCACAACTGACGCCGCCTGGCACACCGCAACGCAAAGGAGTGTCTGAACATCGTAATCGCACTTTATTAGATATGGTACAATCTATGATGTCTCTTACCGACCTACCGCTATCATTTTGGGGATACGCATTAGAAACTGCAGCATTCACTTTAAATAGGGCACCGTCGAAATCCGTTGAGACGACACCGTATGAACTATGGTTTGGCAAGAAACCTAAGTTGTCGTTTCTTAAAGTTTGGGGCTGCGATGCTTATGTGAAGAAACTTCAACCAGAAAAGCTCGAACCCAAAGCGGAGAAATGCGTATTCATAGGATACCCTAAGGAAACTATTGGGTATACCTTCTATCTTAGATCCGAAGGTAAGACCTTTGTTGCCAAGAACGGATCCTTTCTAGAGAAAGGGTTTCTCTCGAAAGAAGTAAGTGGGAGGAAGGTAGAACTTGATGAGGTAATTACACCCCCTCTCGAACAGGATAGTAGCGCAGCGCGGGAAGTTGTTCCTGTGGCGCCTACACCAACTAAAGAGGAAGTTAATGATGATGATCATGAAGCTTCGGATCAAGTTACTACTGAACCGCGAAGGTCCGCAAGGGCACGCGCCGCACCAGAGTGGTACGGCAACCCTGTGATGAAAATCATGTTGTTAGACAACGGTGAACCTTCGAACTATGAAGAAGCGATGGCGGGCCCGGATTCCAACAAATGGCTTGAGGCTATGAAATCCGAGATAGGATCCATGTATGAGAACAAAGTATGGACTTTGGTGGACTTTCCCGATGACCGGCGAGCCATAGAAAATAAATGGATCTTCAAGAAGAAGACTGATGCAAACGGTAATGTAACCGTTTACAAAGCTCGACTTGTCGCAAAGAGTTTTCGACAAATTCAAGGAGTTGACTACGAAGAGACTTTCTCTCCCGTAGCGAAGCTGAAATCAGTCCGAATCATGTTAGCAATTGCCGCCTTTTATGATTATGAAATTTGGCAAATGGACGTCAAAACAGCGTTCCTTAACAGGAGCCTTAAGGAAGAGTTGTATATGATGCAACCAGAAGGTTTTGTCGACCCTAAGGGTGCTAACAAAGTGTGCAAGCTCCAGCGCTCCATCTATGGGCTGGTGCAAGCATCTCAGAGTTGGAACATTTGCTTTAATGAGGTGATTAAAGCGTTTGGGTTCATACAGGTTTACGAAGAAGCCTGTCTGTACAAGAAAGTGAGTGGGAGCTCTGTAGCTTTCCTCATACTGTATGTGGATGACATATTATTGATGGGGAACAATATAGAAATGTTGGAGAGCATAAAGGCCTATTTGAACAAGAGTTTTTCAATGAAGGACCTTGGAGAAGCTGCATACATATTAGGCATCAAGATCTATAGAGATAGATCAAGACGTCTCATAGGTCTTTCGCAAAGTACATACCTTGACAAGATATTGAAGAAGTTCAATATGGAAAACTCAAAGAAAGGGTTCTTGCTAGTATTGCAAGGTATGAGATTGAGTAAGATTCAGTCGCCGACCACGGCAGCAGATAGAGAGAAGATGAGTTATGTCCCCTATGCTTCAACCGTGGGCTCTCTTATGTATGCCATGCTGTGTACCAGACCTGATATAAACCTTGCCATAAGTTTGGTAGGGAGGTACCAAAGTGATCCCGGTATGGAACACTGGACATCGGTCAAGAATATCCTTAAGTACCTGAAAAGGACTAAGGAAATGTTTCTCGTTTATGGAGGTGACGAATAGCTCGTCGTAAAGGGTTACGTCGACGCTAGCTTCGACACAGATCCGGATGACTCTAAGTCATAGACCGGATACGTATATGTGTTGAATGGTGGGGTAGTGAGCTGGTGCAGTAGCAAGCAAGAAGTCGTGGCAGCATCTACATGTGAAGCAGAGTACATAGCTGCTTCAGAAGCAGCTCATGAAGGAATTTGGATGAAGGAGCTCATCACCGACCTTGGAGTGGTTCCAAGCGTGTCGGGTCCAATGACACTCTTCTGTGATAACACTGGGGCCATTGCCATAGCCAAGGAGCCTAGGTTTCACCGGAAGACGAAGCACATCAAACGCCGCTACAACTCCATCCAGGACCATGTCCAGAGTGGAGTGATAGATATTTGTAAAGTACACACGGATCTGAATATTGCAGACCCGTTGACTAAACCTCTTCCACGAGCAAAACATGATCAACACCATAATGCTATGGGTGTTCGATACATCACAATGTAACTAGATTATTGACTCTAGTGCAAGTGGGAGACTGTTTGAAATATGCCCTAGAGGCAATAATAAAATGGTTATTATCATATTTCCTTGTTCATGATAATCGTCTATTGTTCATGCTATAATTGTATTAACAGGAAACAGTAATACATGTGTGAATAAATAGATCACAATGTGTCCCTAGCAAGCCTCTAGTTGGCTAGCTCGTTAGTCAATAGATGATCATGGTTTCCTGATCATGGGCATTAGATGTCATTGATAACGGGATCACATCATTGGGAGAATGATGTGATGGACAAGACCCAATCCTAAGCATAGCACTAGATCGTATTGTTCGTATGCTAAAGCTTTTCTAATGTCAAGTATCTTTTCCTTCGACCATGAAATTGTGCAACTCCCGGATACCGTAGGAGTGCTTTGGGTGTATCAAACGTCACAAGTAACTGGGTGACTATAAAGGTGCACTACGGGTACCTCCGAAAGTGTCTTTTGGGTTGGTACGAATCGAGATCGGGATTTGTCACTCCGTGTGACGGGGAGGTATCTCTGGGCCCACTCGATAGAACATCATCATGAGCTCAATGTGACTAAGGAGTTAGTCACACAATGACGCGCTACGGAACGAGTAAAGAGACTTACCGGTAACGAGATTGAACAAGGTATTGGTATACCGACGACCGAATCTCGGGCGAGTTCTATACCGACAGACAAAGGGAATCGTATACGGGATTGATTGAATCCTTGACATCGTGGTTCATCCGATGAGATCATCGTGAAGCAAGTGGGAGCCACCATGGGTATCCAGACCCCGCTGATGGTTATTGGCCAGAGAGGTGTCTCGGTCATGTCTGTCTGTCTCCCGAACCCGTAGGTCTACACACTTAAGGTTCGGTGACGCTAGGGTTATAGGGAATTGTTATACGAGGTTACCGAAAGTTGTTCGGAGTCCCGGATGAGATCCCGGACGTCACGAGGAGCTCCGGAATGGTCCGGAGGTAAAGATTGATATATAGGACGGATGGTTTTGGATACCGGAAGTGTTTCGGGCGTCACCGGTAACGTACCGGGACCACCGGAGGTGGCCCCGGGGGTCCACCGAAGGTGGGCAACAACCCCGGCAGGCTAGATGGGCTAAGTGGGGAAGGTAACCAGCCCCTAGGTGGGCTAGTTCCATGCACACCAGAGAAAGGGGAAGGGGAAACCCTAGGCGCAGGGGAGGCCCAAGGCCCACCTAGGGCGTGCCCCCCCTTTCCCTGCCCTGGCCGCCGCCCCCCTCCCATCTGGTGGCTGCCGCACCACCTAGGGGGAAACCCTAGGGGTGGCGCACCCCCCTCCCCTCCTCCTATAAATAGAGAGGGGTTTTGGCCCTTGGGAGACAGACTTCTCCCTCTCCCTCGGCGCAGCCGTGCCCTTCTTTCTTCTCCTCTCTGCCGGTGCTTGGCGAAGCCCTGCCGGGAGACCTCGTCTCTCCATCGACACCACGCCATCGTGCTGCTAGAGTTCTTCCCCAACCTCTCCCTCCTCCTTGATGGATCAAGGTGCGGGAGACGTCACTGGGCTGCACGTGTGTTGAACGCGGAGGTGTCGTAGTTCGGCACTAGATCGGAATCACACCGCGATCCGAATCGCTGCGAGTACGACTCCATGAAACGCGTTCTAGTAACGCTTCCCCTTAGCGATCTTCAAAGGTATGAAGATGCTCTTACCCCTCTCTCGTTGCTGGTCTCTCCATAGGAAGATCTGAATATGCGTAGGAAAATTTTGAATTTATGCTACGTTACCCAACAGAAAGTTTCTTTTTTTCCAGCAGGATCAAACAACCATCACCAAGACTAGTCATAAAGGTTTTGCTTGGCTCAAACACAAAAAGAAACACAAAGACACAATCATAACAGAATTATGATGGTGTGGACGCAACAAAACAGGAAGAAAATGATAAATTTATTGGGTTGCCTCCCAGCAAGTGTTATTGTTTAACGCCCTTAGCTAGGCATAAGGCGATAAAATCACGTATCGTCGTCTTCGGCGCTCAAACCATAGGTAGCCCTCATCATGGATTCATAAGGCAATCTTATTTTCTTTCTAGGAAAATGCTCCATGGCCTTCTTTAAAGGAAATTGAAATCTAATATTTCCTTCCTTCATATCGATGATAGCACTGATAGTCCTTAGGAAAGGTCTACCAAGAATGATAGGGCATGTAGGATTGCAATCAATGTCAAGCACAATGAAATCCACGGGTACATAGTTCCTATTTGCAATAATAAGAACATCATTCATCATTCCCATGGGTTTCTTGACGGTAGAATCCGTAAGATGCAAATTAAGAGAACACTCCTCAATCTCATTAAACCCAGAACATCACATAAACACTTTGGAATCACGGAAACACTAGCACCCAAATCACACAAAGCATTGCATTCATAGTTTTTGATTTTGATTTTGATAGTAGGTTCCCACTCATCATGAAGATTTCTAGGGATAGAAACTTCCAATTCAAGCTTCTCTTCAAGAGATTTTATCATAGCTTCGACGATATGATCTGTAAAGGCCTTATTCACTTTAAGATCTTCGTGATTCTCATCACAAATTTCAGGTTTAGCAGCTATTTTATTGACTAAAGTAGCCTATTTATCAGAAATATGGCCTACCAATTTTTCAAGACGAGCAAACTGAGAATTTAGTGCAAGGAATTCTTTGGCCATATCATCAACTTCTTTATTCATAAAAGCCAAAGAAGAATTTTGCTCCTTCAGTTCCCTAGAAAGTAACTCTTGTAATCAAACTGTGTAGACATGAAGCCTTTAACACTACTTTGAATCTCTTCCAACCTCGCATAGTAAGCATCAAAATCCCTTGGTTGGGCCATACAGGTCTTAGCAGGCAGACAAGCGGACAGAAAGCAAGCGAGAGAAAAGGGCGAACAAAAAAGGCAAACGAAAAAGGAAAATATTTTTGTAATTTTTTTTTAGAAGTGGGGGAGAGGAAAACGAGAGGCAAAAAAGTAAATGCAAGAGATGAGTTTGCGACACTTACTTGGATGAGTTCTTGACTTGATCCTCCCCGGCAACGGCGCCAGAAATCCTTCTGCTACTTCTCAAACAACAGCGCCAAAAATTGGCACGTTGACGGCGACTTGGCTTGCGTTGGTTTTCCCTTGAAGAGGAAAGGGTGATGCAGCACAGGAGCAGTAAGTATTTCCCTCAGTTTGAGAACCAAGGTATCAATGCAGTAGCAGAATCTCGTCAAGTCCATAGTACCTGCGCAAACACAAAAGAGCTTGCACCCAACGCTATAAAGGGGTTGTCAATCCCTTCAAGATTGATTGCAAAGTGAGATCTGAAGGCGAAAAGTGCAACGAATTAAAGATTAAGGCTGAAAATATGGTGTGAAGTAGACCCGGGGGCCATAGTGCTCACTAGAGGCTTCTCTCAAAATACAAAATATTATGGTGGGTGAACAAATTACTGTCAAGCAATTGATAGAACTGTGCAAAGTCATGACGATATCTAAGGCAATGATCATACATATAGGCATCACGTCCGAGACAACTAGACCGATACTTTCTGCATCTACTACTATTACTCCACACATCGACCACTCTCGAGCATGCATCTAGTGTATTAACTTCATGACGAACAGAGTAACGTCTTAAGCAAGATGACATGATGTAGAGGGTTAAACTCAAACCAATGATGAAACCCCCATCTTTTTACCCTTGATGGCAACAACACGATGTGTGCCTCGCTACCCCTTCTGTCACTGGGTGAGGTCACCACACGGTATGAACCCAAAACCAAGCACTTCTCCCATTGCAAGAATCATAGATCAAGTTTGCCAAACAAAACCCACAACTCGAAGAGAATTACAAGGATATGAAATCATGCATAAGAGAGATCAGAAGAAACTCAAATAAGATTCATAGATAATCTGATCATAAATCCACAATTCATCGGATCTCGACAAACACACCGCAAAAGAAGATTACATCGGATAGACTCCATGAAGATCATGGAGAACTTTGTATTGAAGATCCAAGAGAGAGAAGAAGCCATCTAGCTACTAGCTATGGACCCGTAGGTCTATGGTGAACTACTCTCGCATCATCGGAGAGGTCATGGTGTTGATGAAGAAGCCCTCCGTATCCGAATCTCCCCTCCAGCAAGGCACCAAAACGTGCCCCACATGGGATCTCGTGGAGACAGAAACTTGCGGCGGCGGAAAAGTATTTTCGTGGCTCCCTTGATTTTTTTAGGGATTTTAGGGAATTTATAGGCGAAGGAGCTAGGGCAGGGGAGGCCTAGGGAGCCCACAAGACTGAGAGGTGCGGGCCCCCTGGCCGCTCCATGGGGGCTTATGGCCTCCCCCGGGACTCCCTGCCTTGGTTCCCAAGCTTTCTGCGTATCTTCTGTTCCGGAAAAAATCTTTTCGGAAGTTTTATTCCGTTTGGACTCCGTTTAAAATCCTCCTCTTAAAAGGGTCAAAAATACGGAAAAAACAAGAACTGGCACTTGGCACTGAGTTCATAAGTTAGTCCCAAAAAAGATATAAAAGGCATACAAAACATCCAAAGTTTGACAAGATAATAGCATGAAACCATCAAAATATATAGATACGTTGGAGACATATCACTCACTGACACCGGAGGAATGCCTTATGTGTATCAAACATCGACACGTTACCGGGTGACTATAAAGGTGATCTACAGGCATCTCCGAAGGTGTCCATTGAGCTAGCATGGATCAAGACTGGGATTTGTCACTCCGTGTAACAGAGAGGTATCTTGGGGCCCACTCGGTAATACAACATCACAAACAAGCCTTGCAAGCAATGTGACTAAAGAGTTAGACACGGGGCCTTGTATTACGGAACGAGTAAATAGACCTGCCGGTAATGAGATTTAAATAGGTATGGCGATACCGATGATCGAATCTCGGGCAAGTAACATACCGAAGAATAAATGGAATGATATTCGGGATTGTGTGAATCCTTGACATAGAGGTTCAACCGACAAGATCTTCTTAGATTATGTAGGATCCAATATGGACGTCCAGGTCCCGCTATTGGATATTGGCCGGAGAGTGTCTCGGTCATGTCTACATAGTTCTCAAACCCGTAGGGTCTACACACTTAAGGTTCGGTGATGTTTTCGGTATAGTTGAATTATTGATGTTGGTAACTGAATGTTGTCCGGAGTCCCGGATGAGATACCGGATGTCACGACTGTCTCTAGAATGGTACGGAAACGAAGTTTGATATATAGGATTGTTGCATTTGGCTTCCGGAAAAATTTCGAGCATTACGAGTAAAGTACCGGGAGTGACGAATGGGTTTTGGGGTTTTACTGGGAGGAGCCACCCACCCGGGAGAGGACCTAATAGGCCCATGGGTGGCGCACCAGCCCTTAGTGGGCTAGTGAGGCCAGCCCAATAAGCCTATTTCGGCTAAAGCAAAAATAAAGGAAAAAAATAAAAAAGGAAGGAGGTGGACAAGAAGGAAAGGGCTCCTCCACCAAACCGAATTGGAGGAGGAGACCTTCCACCTTGGCTCGGTCGAACCTTCCTACTTGGAGTAGGAGGCAAGGCAACCTCCCTCTTGTTCCTCCTATATATAGTGGAGGGTTTTAGGGATTTTGCACCTCAAGCCTTTGTGCAAACCTCTCTCCCTCCACTACTTCGTGACACCTTGTAGCTAGATCGGTACGGCACGGCGAACCCGTGTTGGAGTAGCTCCACCATCATCACCGCCACGCCGCCGTGCTACCAGAGAATGCAGCTACCTCTTCGTCTCTCTTGCTGGATCAAGAAGGCGGAGATCGTCATCGACCTGTACGTGTGTTGAACGTGGAGGTGCCGTCCGTTCGGTGCTAGATCAGGACGGATCGTGGGACGGCGGCGATTTTAATCGCGAAGACGTTCCACTACATCAACCGCGTTTCTTAACGCTTCCCGCTTAGCAATCTACAAGGGTATGTGGATGCGATATCCCTCTCGTAGATGATCATCACTATGATAGGTCTTCGTTTGTGTAGGAAATTTTTTGTTTCCCATGCAACGTTCCCCAACAGCTGCCTCCTCTTTCCTTGACCTCCCTAGTTATTGTTGGGCCCACGAGCCTGGAAATGACTCTTAGCTCCGTCTCCCCTTTTAACTTCACTGGCCTTATCATCATCGGAGCATGCATCCTTCATGTCGTATGACTCGGCGTACCTGGTGAGAGTGTCCATCAACTCGCCCAGATCCTGCACCTTTCGCTTAAGACGGCCGAGCTTCAACACCATAGGCTGAAAATGGCAGTTCTTCTCT
Source organism: Hordeum vulgare subsp. vulgare (assembly GCF_904849725.1). Lineage (NCBI taxonomy): Eukaryota > Viridiplantae > Streptophyta > Magnoliopsida > Poales > Poaceae > Hordeum > Hordeum vulgare. Next base: position 64,754,666 of record NC_058524.1, read on the forward strand.
AGATCAGCACGATGTGAGATGGCGTGATGTCATTCGAAGAATGGATAATCTCCGCGACCCGCCTTGTCCAGTGGTGGGCTGATTCATCCGCCCGCTGAACACAATGTTCAAGATCTACAATCGTCATTGGACGCTTGCAAGTCCCTCGAAAGTTTTTGATGAAACACTCCTTGAGTTCAGCTCAATTGTTGATGGAATTGGGTGGTAAATTATTTAAACATGTTTGAGTCGCCCCCTCTAACATCATGGTGAAATACTTGGTGCAGACCGCCTCACTGGCATCAAGCATGTCCATAGCCAGCTCGTAGCTCTCAGCCCATGCCCCTGGCTCAAGATCGGGTGTATAGTTGGCCACCTTACGAGGGCCCTTGAAGTCTCTGGGCATGCACACGTTGCGCAGAGCAAACTATAGGCATGGGACACCTATGTTCCTTCCTCTTGATCCACCATACGCGGGAGCCGGCTGGGCATAAGGTGGAACTACCTGACCCGCTAGCACCATCGCGGCCTGTGCTTCTGCCTGTCGGGCGGCTCGTGCAGCATTGACAAGCTCCTGAGCATTTAATGTTGGTGGCTTGGGCGGGTTGTCTTGAGGCTGGTGTCGGCGGCCGCTGCTAGAAACCGCCAGGGGATCATCTGGGCGGCTCTTCGTGTGGCTGGATTGTCGTGTGGAGTGCAGTCGATCACGACTATATGAAAAATGTGCCTCCTGGACCACCGTTGTCTTCAGCATCTCAATGGCGTTCCATGCTTCCACGTCAAGCGCGGTGCTTCCACGAATAGGAAGAGATTCCAAATGGCGGGTCGCAGCGAGCACATTATCCACCGGGTTGGAGAAGTGACCTTGGGATGTTTGGAATTGTTGAGCCGCCTGCTAGATCAGTGGGGGCTGCATCGGCTGCTGAATGACCTCGACCTGCGGATTAGTCTCGCGAGGCAGATTATGCTCCACGTGAGGCGTATGTGGGCTGCTAAATAAATGAGTGGGGTTAAGATTGGTCGAGATACGACTCTGATGCCTCCTCTGATGCACTGCATCAGACGCGACTCGGTGGCGCGTAAGCCGCCACACCTCCATCTTCAAGTGCTCTACCTCCTCGTCAATCAGTGCCTGCTGATCCGCCATCCGGGTCTTCTCGGCATCGATCTCACGTTGTATGTGAGCCATCCCCTCCCGTAGTTTGGCCAGTTCTTCATTCACTTCCTCCTGGTTATCAGCCGTCACAGCGAATGCCATGAGTTTTGACATATCAACCATTAGATCTATCATGGCCTGGGCCTTCGTTTTTCTAGACCCGCCGGCTCCGTTGACGGTTGCCGCATTTGGTTGATTTTGAGACGCCGTTGCCCCCGCCATGTATATGGCGACTTGGCGTGGTGGTTCCTGTGGCCCTTCAGAGATTGCCGCCTCAGGAAATCCCCCAAGCCTTCCCTCATAGAGAGGGCAAATTGAATCTGTATCTCCCATGGATGACTCGCCGTATGAGTTCACGGGGGTATCTTGTAACATCCCAAACTTTGGTATGTTATAATAATTACTGGATTGATTGATTGTTTGATTGAGTGATTGAAACTTGAGCGATATTTGAAATACTTTTTAAAAAACTTTTGAATGAGAGGGAATAAAATGACTTTCCCATTTCCTTTTTGAATTCCAATTTCATCCAATACAAATCACTCACAGAAGATAACATGACTTCTTCAAAATAAAGGACTTGGAAAAAAGGGTGGTATGTGAAAATAATTCCTTTTGCAATCTATTTCATATTTTGGTCCTATTTGAAAGTTCAAATGAATTCAAATCCACTTGCCCAAACTCAAAATCTTGCAAGGAGCAATATGACACCCCAAACCAGGGGCCATTTGAAATTATATTTGAACTTATGAAACTCACAAGACTTTTTGAAAAATGTTTTATATTATGTTTCAAAAACAATTTTTGAAGTGGTTTTAAAATTTATTTTTCTCCAAAAATAAAATACATGGAAAATAAGGTAAAATGATTCCCTTCAATATAAAAATGGAGAGAAATTAATTTGAATCCATTTTAGTATTTTCAAAATGTTTTCTTTGCATTTTTCTTAAATCAGCAACACTGTTTGAATTTTCTGATTTTGTGAGATTTTTGTTTGGCCTTGAAAATATGTTCATCTCGTAGAAAATCTTTTCCTGTAAATTTTGATATATAATATGTCTATATAAAAGTATTATATATTTTGTTTTATTGAGTTTTCTTTTTTTTGTATAATAGGAAATAAATCGTTTTTTATTAGGAAAGTGACTTGGCCCCGTTAGCAGATCTGGCCCGTATCATCTTCTTCTTCCTCACGAGCTCCTCCTTCCTTTCTACGTATCCAGCACCTTCCATGGCCAAAGCACTGGATCCGAGCCGATCTCCGTGATCCCCTTCCTCTCCCGCACCCAAGGCCGCCTATAAGTACCGCGCCCCTCCCTGCACCCCGTTTTCCCCCATCAACCCGACCGACTCACGCCCCACGTCGTCGCGCCGCCCTCGCCCAAATCTCGTCGGAGCCGAGCTCAACCGGAGCTCATGTCTCCGTGCGTCGCCCCCCCCCCCCCACACACACCTCTCTGACCCCACCACGACACGTCGGAGCCCCTCCGCCACCGATTGGACCCCGTCGCCGACTCCTTCGACCACCGGAGCCCCCCAACCGCCACCAGCCACCTTCGGTTGGATCCGAACACGTCGGAGTTCCCCTGCCAGCCATGGTGAGTTTTTTGTTTACCCCCGCCGTTGGATCTCTATCAACGATCCACATTATATCACTTAAGTACCGAAACGTTTTTTCTTAATTTTATGCACATTCACTCGTTTAGCCCACTAAGCGCACATCCTCTAGCCAATGGAAATCTGCCACGTAGCACTCCATGCACCACTTAGAAAAATTCAGTTCAGTTTCTGTATTAGAAAACAGAATAGTTCCGTTTTTATTTTTCCTCTAAATTTTAGTTTATAACTCCAAATTAGATAATTATTTTTGCATTGGATCACAATTTTTGTGTAGTTTCTGTAGATATAAAATCTGTCTATGTTTGAATATTTTAATTTTAAATTCAAACATATTTGAATCAAACCTTTTTTTGTGAATACTGGGAGTTTAAAAATAGGTTTTGAGTTGATTCTTTTTCCTACTAGTCACTAGTGATACTCCCTCCGTTTCTAAATATAAGTTGTTTTAGAGATTTCAATAGAAGACTACATACGGAGCAAAATGAGTGAATCTATAATTTAAAGTATGTCTATATACATCCGTATGTAGTCTTCTAGTGAAACATCTAAAAAGACTTATATTTAGGAACGGAGGGAGTATTATTTATCAGTAGGTTTAATTTCAGAATTTTTAGGATATTTTAAATTAGGATTTTAAGCAAAACAGATTATGTTTAGTTCTTTTTAGGATTTTTGATAGTTCTTTTGCTATAATTGTTTTTAATTTGTTTTCTTTTATACCTATGAAAAGTTGTATTTTTTTCTGTTAGTTAATAGTAGGTTTTCTACCACAACAAAATTTTAGTTTTATTTGATGGCATGAATTAAATTCTAGTTCGGTAATAACTTGCAAATTGATTTCGTTGCTAGTTGATTTCCTATTTGAAAATACTTTCCAAATAATATTGTTTTATGAAAAATCCTTTATGTTATCTTAGTTAATTTTATATTTTATTTTCTCTTATTTTACTATTTTAGTGTTTTATTTGTTGTTAAGTTTAATTAAGACAAAAACTATTTAGTGATTGTTATAGTAGAAGGCTCTAGAGTTTTTCTTTGAAGTTTCTTTTGGATTCTAGTTTGATTTGATTTATTGGATAAATTCTATTTGTTGTTGTGATATTGTTTGTTAGAATGATTGCTGGTATAACTCCTTATGTGAATACTATGTTTGATTATATAGATTTCATTGGAGAGTGATGAATAGTTCTATCCAATTTTTCATGTGAGTGATATCTATCTTCAACAACCTTACCAGGCAAGTTCACTTTGATCATAATTTTTGGTTCTTGATGTAGTATCATATGCTAGGCACTCATAAACTCTTAGTACTTGGTCGGGACGTTAATTTGCTATGCTCCTAGTCGACGGGGTCTGGTTGAGTGTTTACCATGAGTGTTGTGAGAACTTAATAATCAAGACCTGAAGACTTCAAGACTTTCAAGACCTCATGATGCAATATACCTCTTGGTGAAGGACGGTTTTGATGGGCTTCCTGGGGAAACCAGTGGATGACCCGGGATGCATGGGGAAGCGCCATGACATCTTGCAGAAAGATTCACCCAGGAACGAAGAGATAGATGGATAATTCAAGACCCGAGGCTTACCTGCACAACCACAAGTCATTATGGGCTCTGGCTTGGTTGGACATCGTGATAACTCTGGACGGGCGGTGCTACGAGATGTAGAAGAACGGTAGAATTGGATGGGCACCGACAGTGGCTCAGGGGAACCCTTTAGAAGACCATGTTTTGATCATCCGGTTCTCAAACCCCCTGAAGTGCGAGGACTCCAACGGAGGCGATCAAATCTTGTGGGCAACGTGTGCAAAACTCTGCAGAGTACTCAAACCTAATCGATTAGCCAAGTCCATGGTCATGGACAACTTGAGCCAAAGAAATTGAAACTATCGGGAATTCTCAACACCATTAACTTATTGATGTGGGTAAAATTGATAACTTGGGTATGAGAAATAGTTGGTGGAACCTTCTCATTAAACAACCAACAATGTAGTAAATTTTGCGTTTACCCTCTCTTTTGTTGTAGGAAAAATTTGCTTTATGCAAAACTTAAACTACAGCCCCACCTGCCATATATGCACATAGTATAGATGATATTTTCACCTCTCTCTTTTGTGACTTGCCGGCATATTCAATATGCTGACCTACACGGATGCAACGTCTTATATTGTAGATACTTTCTACGACGAGTAAGAGTACGATTCAGGGTTACAGTCTGCCCTCAACCTGTCGTTGGTGTTTATTGGGACTCCACTCCCATTGACTGTTTCCACTGAGATTTTGAGGTATATATCAGTTTTACGTTATTTACATGTGATTGCACTTTGATTCTACATTGATGTACTGTGTGTGCCAGCATACTGATCCAGGGATGCCATAGAACACATAGAGGCTTGACTCGTTTTGAGTCGGGTCGCTACAGATCTCCACCAGCTTCCGACTTGTCCGAGAGGCTAACCCCGTGCGTAAAGCCAACGAAGATGTGACGCCACCCGATCCGAGGCTTGGAGGGTTGGGAGAACCTAGCGAGCTCGACGACGTCGGTGCAGATGTCCGGCTTAGGGATCGATGTTCCAATCTTGCCGATGAAGACGTGAATCTTGCCGAAGGTTACTCGGTAAACTGATTTGATTGAACCGGCCTCGGGACCCTAGCTTGAATTATCGATGTAGTATCTTCCGCGGCGGCTCTTAGTGATGAGGACGACCGCATAGCTCCCGAACCCTGAAAGGGCTCCCTTTGAGAACTCAACTCCACCGTGTGTATGCCCCACGGTGGACGCTAACCGTCGTGGTTTTGTCATGGTAGATGTCCTCCTGGAAGGACTTAGTGATGGGGCCATCGCAACCATGTGGCGACTCAAAGGGGTTAATGGGGGAGCAAGAGACGATTTTACCCAGGTTCGGCCCCTCTGATCAAGGTAAAAGCCTACGTCCTGCTCTATGTATATTGATGTGGAAATCAATTACAAGGGTGCGGATTCACCTGACCTAGCTCTCGATTGGTGATAACTTAAGTCTTCCAACCCTAGATACTTGCCTTTATATATAGGTCGAGACCCGAGGGTTACAAGGGTCCGAGTCACGTATGATTCATGACCTGACATCTATACTTCTATACTTCTACTAATTCTAGACTCTCAAGAAATTCCCACGTTAATCGTAGAAAAATTAAAAAATAGAAGCCATTGATATTGTGGGTCCAATTAATAACGGTTTAGATCTAATAGGAAGTCCTTCCAATGGTTCACCCAATTTCCCACGTTCATTATAAGGTTTACCCCCTTCCCCTATAAAAAAGATTCCCTCTAACCTAGCCGCCAGTCCATCCACTCTTAATATTCTTTTTCTTGCTCCAATCCAATGTCCAATCTATGTTCCGATCGATGATGGTGCATAGATTTTCATGCGGCTAGCTAGCAGACGCACCTACAGACTACCGGCCACCATCAAATGATTTGTTCTTTGCAGCATATTTGTGTGTGTCTCCCCGTGGATTCCATCAATCGGCTAGCTAGCTAGCACATGTATTGTATGGATCTTCTCTTGATTTTTTTCCTTATAAGGTTCATCTCTTGATTCCTTTATTTTCCTTCTGTCAGATGTCTGATCAACCTGTGTTCAACAAGATCCGTGTGTACGAGGTCGATCTGGAGAACGGATGGCGTAGCCCGTTCATGACCAAATCGGCCAAGTTGTGTTTGCTCGTGATATATATGACGTGATCTCAAAGCGGTACGTTTGGCCACTATAGGCTCATGTATGAAAGCATGGAAGTACTTGAAAACAAGATGCTAATGGATTTTGGAGCAACAAGCAAGCATGTAGAAAAATACGTGCCCCCAGCCTTCAAATCAATCTATGTGTTATATTGTATACATATGTGTCTCCCCGTAGAATCCATCAATTAGCTAGCTAGCGAGCGAGCCAATACATGGAGGGATCGATCATCCTGGATTCCTGGTTACATACTATACTTGGGATTTCCTACAGCCAAATGTACCGACCAGCAAAGAGATCATATAGTGCAGTCTACGAACGGCCAGAAACAATGTGCCAGTTCGACAGACTGAATCGGGTGCTAACATGGTAATGTCGAACACTGTGTACTCCAAATTCAGCTGGACCCAGGTTCGTTGTATACTGTATTACTTTGGAAGATAGTATCCTGATTACAGCAATGTGCTGGCCTGTTTCCCTTTGTTCTAGAAAAAATGTTTTATTCACTCGGATGATCTCTCATAGCAAATACATCTTGACAGAACTATTCTAATGTATTTTCACAATATTTTTTGCTTCAGTGAGACAAATTGGCGCAAAAGCTATTATGTGCCTATGTACAAAAGTCATCAGGCCGGCCCAAGTTGGCTTCCCTGCACAGTCTTTCCAGCAATGAAGCATGAATAGCTGTTGACATGATTAAGTATAAGTATAAGATTGTTTTGTTCTAACAAATGATTATTTCTTCCACGGTCCTATGTATTGGAAGCTGCTATGTGCACACAATATTTAGTAAAAGCAGGCGGCCCTTAGCAGTCTATCAGCTAATGCGAGATGGATAACCAGGGACAAGATTAATTGCAATCTCACCATTATATTTGTTGTTTTGCCTTTCGTAGATAACCTCATGGGAAAATAATTAAGGTGATTGTTCTGCTGGTTTATCATTATATGATTTATGATGTATCTCGAGTTGATTATAGTACATTTTTGTTTCAATATAACATGTGTATGTCCATCATTACATTCTATACTAAGAAAAGTGCGCGAATTTTTTCTATTGGCTGGCATTACACACATAAGGTGTATGTGACAGTGGTTAGTTTTATATTTTGTCTGTAGACATAATATCTAATATTTGACATGCACCATGAAAAAAATATTTAAGCTATGGTTCCTTTTTCATTCCACAAAACCAGAGATCACGATTTTGCTTCACGAGATCTAAGATTTTGACTTTTTCTGTAATAAAATCATCAAGGTTGGAACATACATTCACCCAAGATGATATTTAGGCTTGGTAGAACATAGATTAATAATTCACAAGATTGTTCAGATTAAGTTTCTATGTAATTAAATTTGTGTGTCTGATTTAGTTATTTTATTAATTTAATATGAAATACTTGAGCATGTTTTTCAGTTATGGTCTATAGTTTTTGTGCACAAATATAAAGATAAAAGTTAAAAATATATATTATTTGAACTATGTACTAATCTGGAGTTGTTCTCAGCTATGTAGTGCTTCCATACTGCCTTATATTATCATTGGAGTTTAGGTGACATGAATCAAGATCTAGGTTATTTCTGTTTCTTTATAACAACATTTTCAAGAAATAGAGTAGTAAAAGTGCAGTTAGGTAAGCCAATGCTCTTCCATCTCACTTGTGTTTTATCTACTCTTACACAGTTTATTCAATTTTCTACTGTTCCTGAATGTGTCGGCATCGGACAACTCCTATGATGACCTTTATTGGATACAATAGCAATGTCAACTAATATTAACTGTGCATACTTTTCATGCAATTTCTTTTGTTTGTTTGTAATTATAACTTAAGATATTGGGGCTTCTTAACACACGAAATCATGGAGAATCACAGTGTGACACAAGTATAAAGTGATAAAGCTTACTTGTGCAGTTTAGCTAGCTATTTTGGTACGTAAGTATTATATCGACCTACTCCAATGTAATTATGGAAGATCTCAAATGCATCCAAAATTTTCAATTAATATTACCTATTAGATCTGGCGACTAATCTATTTTAAAATGTTACGCATCCAAGTTCTTCAAACAGAATAAAATTGATGTATGTTAGTTGGTATATATACATGGTTCATGTATGTCCTTTCTAACATACATTTGAAGCATGTGGTGTATGTTACAAAGATTCACAATGCTTGCTCTATATAATTACATGAAACAAAAGAATTATTTCGGTTTACTATGTCATGATCGTTTAACAAAATTAATGAAATGTGTACGTGCTTTCGACCAACACCTCAATGGCTTAGATAATATTTTTTCCCTGATAGTTTGTTTGACAATGAGTTGTAGTAATACTTGTAAATGATGATAAGCAATACAAATTGACAAATCATATACAAATTTATGTTCGTGGTTCATGTTATGTATGAATTTTAACATTCTCAAGACTATTGGGGTGCCCGTGCGAATGCACGGGTTGACGACTAGTATCTCTAACTCGCCTTACTTCTATCGTGAGGAAACTTCTCGAGTCCCTTCCTCTATATGGGCCATAAGTCGTCGTCTTTGTGTCTTGGGCTACAGACGGCTCTTCTAGCTTCGCCTTGCGCCTTCTGCTTCTTAAGTCATGGCCCATCTTGAACACAAACGTTGAGCCGCCATCATCTTGACCCGGCCTCTTGGGGTGGGTCTCATGGCGGGATAATATCCACAACAGTGCCCCTCAGCAAAGGCCGTCAGATGTAGTCACTAGGGACACACTAGGACAGTTGTTCACTAAAACCCCGTGTGCTAATAAGATCATGTATGCCCCTCATGGATAAGCATCTCCCCCGACTCCTTAACTTGATTAGTAGTTGAAAAGGGCGACTATTTTTCTTAGGTGCATGGCATAATGCTTTTGTGTATTGTATAAGGTTCCATTCAAGACAATGATTATTTTATGCATTATAATAGGAACTGTATGGCCTGCATTATTAGAGGGAGATGGAAGACGCTTAAGTGAAGGGGAGACAAATACGTTTATGTTTGTTGCTAAATTAGTCCTTCATCGAAAGCATTCTAGATCGGTTGAAATTTGCGTCTAAGCATTGCCAAATGTCAAATACCTATATTTTGTATTTTATTCAATGAACATTGTTGTGTTGTTTTATTTACAATTATCATTTTTTTATTTAGTATAAAGAAGTGTATACATTTGTGAGGATGGGAGAGCAAAACAGAGATTGGAGGATTGTCAAGCATTTTTTGGTGCAAGCCATGGACAAATGGTCACAAGGGAGTGTGCAGTGAACAATTGGCTAGGAGGAGGACTGGATGATGAGAAATGTTGAAGTAGTCCAACGAGGGAAAATGTGTCATGAAGCTCTCAAAAAAATATAGTAATTTATCATGGTCAATTTAGACAAGTATTGTAAACTTCCCATTATGTTTTGCATATACCACATGTGTAAAAGTTGAGAAGAGTGATTGCTTATACAATTATTTCACCATTGTTCTATATTGATTGGTGACCTTGGAAACAGAAAAAAAATAAGTGAAGAAACTATGTTGTTTGAGGTGTGTGTTGAGTGGTTTTTCCATCAAATGTGAGAATATAGCTCCAGTGGTTACGGGGAATAAAATGGTAAATCAAAGTGTGTTTTTCCTTCAAGTATTTATTTTTATAATGAGAGGTCAAAGTAACCCGAAGCTCTGTACTCACCCCATGTGATGACAATTATACTTGTCACTGCCGGGGTAATATCGAATCTCATGTGATTTCATGTGTAGCTTTGATTGATGAGTTGCATTTCATATTGCATTCCACCAACCACATTTCACTTTTTATATTTGCTTATACTATCTCTATAGATTATATATTGTTTCAGAATATTCCTCCTACACAACTACACGTCGAGCAAAGATTGAGATACACTATCTCTCTCACACTTTTGCGTTGTTTGATGGGTTACGTCCAAGTATATAGTTAGGAATGGTAAGTTTCAAGAATATTTGTAGCTTTAGCATGACTAGAGCCAGGAGTGTAATGGCAAAGATTTGGAAACAGAGATATAGATAGGAGATCAAAGAGAAAGGGTTCTCCCTCACCGAAGGTGGATCTATGTAGTCACCATGACCATAATCCCACGTAGTTGTAACACCATGTACGTATCTGATGCAAAAATCAGTGCCAAGTCTATGACTTGAACTTTGATGGATAGGTTCCTAAACATCTGGCGCTACACTCTGTCCGCTCATAATGGATAGTTTAAAACAAACATGAAAGCGCATGTCAGGATGGTAATTTAGATGATTTTTTAAAGGCGACTAATAATTAGATAAAGTACCATGATGATTAGATTTTTTGGTAGTTTTTTTAAAGACCACTCTAACAATATTATCTTGTATAAATTTTGTTGACTCTTTGGAAACAGTTATTAAACCGTTGACGTCTTCACACTAGAAGATTTGACTAACTCAAGTCATGGAACTTTGAAATTCGTTCATGTTATTAAATACCAATATTATTTTTATGAACGGGAATTCCGAGTAAGTTGAGCCTCTGTTCTCACCCCATATGATCAAAATAATACTTGTCATCTACAACCGAATACATCAGATATGGCACCTCAAACGTCCATTGTGTGTCCATGGACAGTGATAGGTCATAACTCAAATTTCCGTTTGCACAACCGGATACCTCAATTAGCAAACCTCATATTCATACAAACACTTACACGGTAGACTATCTCTTATATGCAACAAAAATTGTCCGTCTACTACACAAACACATACATTAGACCACCAAAAATTGACATGTTCTACATACATACTAGCTATGGACAAATATCATCCATAACTGTCTTTGCCCTTCCATGCGTCCTTATTATCTTTCTCACGGAAGTATCGCTCAAAAATATGCAATATGGATCAACCCAGATGTACTCATCGCCGGAGCTCCACCAAGACGCGTTTTCGTCCTCCTTATCCTCTTTGAGGGGCAGTCCATCCATGGCATGGACCACACGGTTTTGTTCTCGGGCGAGGACGAGTGTGTTCCTCCTCTGTCGCTTCTGTAGGATGAGGGCACAAATGGCTTCCTCCTTAGCGGCAGCGTGCGCCGTCGCACCCGTCGCCTCCGCCTTCGTCATGTCAGCAGCGGGGCGAGCCTCGAACACCCGCGCCCTCTCGTTTCCTCGACGGGCACACCGGTACCTGTAGCAATCATACGCCGGTGAACCAGAGACGGGGCGGGACGGGGTCATGTACCCAGGGTGGCCAACAACGAGGAGCCCAGTCTCGTATAACACATGGGGATCGATTGGGCCCGAGGAAAAGAACGAACCCTAGGCATTGGAACAACTTCATGGTCTCCAAGAAGAAAGGGCGGCGACGCACCAAATGGCATCTACCATGTAAACCTTAGACCTCTCCTGACAATATAAAGGGAGGTCTAGGGTACTTAATTCCATCTATCCTCAGAGAGGAGAACTCTCGGTAGCCATCGCATACACCATTGTAACCCCTCGCACGAGGTATACCTCCATCATGAATCAACAAAACAGCATGACGTAGGGTATTACTCTCCGGAGGCCTGAACCTAGATAAACCACTCGTGTGACCTCCGATCCATGACTTCCACCTACGCTTGGACCCTTACTCGGGGGATCTAACGGGAATTATCTTCATCGGTGCGGCTGACGGACGAGGAGCGTCTAGCCCCGACGAATCCAAGAGTCGGTTGCGTCGAGTCAATGGATTCGTGTCAGACATATCCTGACGTCGGGCGGGCGCACTCCTCCCAGGAGGACAGGAGGGGAATGCGGATGACCATGGCCACCTCCATGCCGACACCCGAGTTAATGGCTGGAATGGTCAAAGTCAAATCTATTGTCCTTCATGTCGAAGAGGGCCGAAGATCACCGGAAAGGAGCTTCGGGCGGAGCACATCGGAGTGGAGTGGCTAGAGTTTGGTTCGCATAGTGGATGGCGACGAATATATATATAGACTCGGGGTGGGCCAGTGTGAGTCGAATCTGACATGTCGGACGCACCTGGGCCTCCCCATATCCATCTAGATTTTTGGGCTGGATATGAGCGCGTTGGTGCGTTTGGGGACGGTATGAAGCGTTCGTGTGAGTCACATTTTTTTACCGATCCGTTCTCCTGGACGTATAAGGGGGGTTTCGGGAGCCCGGTTGTAGATGCTCTCGTGGGGGTAATCTAAAATCTCATGTGATGTGATGAGTATCTTTTATTGATGAGTTGGGTTTCATATTGCATTTCACCCACCACATTTGCTTCTTCTCTGGGCTATATATCGTTTCACAACATTCCTCCTACACAATTACACATTGAGCCAGGAATGAGACACGCTATCTCTCTCACACTCTTTTGCATTGCTCCACGAGTAACGTCAAAATGCACAGTTAGGAGTGGGAGGTTTCATGAATACTTTTGACCCGATGGCTGGAAAAGACGCAAGGAAGATAGCAAGGAATAGGAGTAGAGACATAGGTAGGATGGCCAAGAAAAATGGTGCTACCTCTTAGACGAGGGTCATACGTGGTCATCATGAAACCAATGGTACGCCTGTTTACCAAAACCCCGCGTCATCGTAGGGTTCATCTATGCAGCTGATGAAAGAACAGAGAACCCCGGCACCTTCATCGCCGATCGATGTTGGTAACAAGTGACATGGTGACGGGCTTCCATATTCCCTGTATGATAATTGGACGCCGCAACTGTTTCCCTCGGGGCACAATGTCTGACTCCCGTTTGCATTTCCACACTCCATCGCCGACAAGCTTTTCTAAAAACAATTAAAAATCCCATCGATGGCTAGTAGAAACCCCATCATCGACTCGTCGTCACCCTTGACGCTTTCGCCCGCCGTCCTCGTCCCACTCGAGACGGCACAAGCGGAGAAACAAACATTGACCCGACCCGCTTGCTCCGGCCTTTCCCCGTCGCATCATCGCCGCACTATTTTCCATCACGCGCCCCACGCACTCCTGTCGTGCTCCTCGGCTCCTCGGCCCCGGGCCGGCCGTACATACGACGCTAGATGCCGCGCAAAGGCCTCCGGAATTCCCTCCGCCGGTCGCCCGGTCCTCCTGTCCCGTGACGACGGTGGTGCGCTATGTCCGTGGCCTCGCCCTACAGATCTCGAGCCAACATATTTTCCTGCTCATGCCGTGCGTAACAGTGTCGCTACGTGAGTGAGTCAGTCCTCCTACGTCTACGAGCTGGCCCTCTCTGACGTAGGAGTGCGCTGCTCTTCCCAACTACTAGCCCAGGCTCCGTTGTCAATGCCCGGCGCTCCCGCCCGGTGTGGTGTGCGCCCACGTTGCATTCGGAACGATCGGCTTGTCACTCGTAGTGGCCGGGGATCGAAATCGTGGTGGTTTCTTCGCGGAGACGGGCGTGGTACTAGCGACCATGCGTGATGCTTCCGTGCCCATGACATGACTTTCCGGCTCTGAACTTGTCAATGGTCTCGGTACGGCAGCGCACGCGTACCACTCTATTCGTTCTTAAATATAAGTGCTTGTAGAGATTTTCCTAAAATACTACATATGAATGTATATAGACATAATTTAGAGTGTAGATTCGCTCATATTACTTTGTATATAGTTCGTAGTAACAAAATCTGTAAAAAGACATATATTTAAGAACGGAAGGAGTATTCTACAGGATTGGCAAAATGTCTGAAGAACCATAATGTTGAGAAAAATCCACTCTTGTCTATATTTTTTCTTATAAAATTTTCTTGTCTAGGCAAGAGTTGATGGACGAACCACGGTCCGATTAGAGAAATCGCGAAATTCTGGTCTAGGCAAACCATTGACACCTTCATGATCGACACGTGTGTTGCTCTTGAGAGGGCACAATTGTCAACGGAGTCTGTTTAGGACCTTAGTTCTTCTGACAGACACAAATCTTTTCAGCTCTCGTTCTTACGGAGGCAACTACAGTAGACACAACCTTTTTGCGGTGAAAGAATAGGAAAAAATAAACATGTTCATCAGATTAGAGATATGCGGCTCAGATTCTTCAAGTTTTAAATCTTATCGGCGTAAGTGTTCAAACCTTTTGTTTTTGTTTTCAGGATGCAAGTTGTGTGTTGAAACCTGTTCGTGTAAATTTGTAGCTTGCATTTGTGCCATGCATATCCAATGTAACCAATTATGTAGCCTTTTATATTCTTTCCTCACAAGGGTTGTTTCTGCTGTATGGTCATCCCCATTCTTAGGGCTTCTTCGATGTGGACTTCAAACTGTTTGCACCCGCCCTGACCGTGCGATCATCCGTCGCGGTCATGTACCTGTCCGCTAGCTTGTTTGAACGTCCTTTTTTCACACAATCTGGAGGGGCGGCTTTCCGGGCGCCAAACCGCTGCCACTAACACAGCAAAGAATCGTCAAAACCCTTAGTAGGATGCCTGACCCAGTCGGAAGTACCAGTACGAAGCCCGCACAGACAAGTTACCCAGATGCATGGCTCCGGAGAGTAATACCCTACATCATGCTTATTCCCGTTATTCATGATGAAAGGGTACCTCGTGTGAGGAAGTTCAGTGGTTTAGATGGGATCTCTGCCTAGAGTTGTTTTGTCTAACCTTGATGGAATGAGAGCCCTCTAGTCTCCCCTTATATACATGGTGGAGGCTAGGGTTCTGTAGGAGGACAGATACGATATAAGTTGTCGCTACCCTTGACTTGGGGAGTAAGATGGTCTCAAGATGGTTGCTCCCTTTCTCGAGCCTCATGCACCTCCTAGCTGAGATGTGATAACCCACAAGTTTATAAATAGTTACTCAATAATAGATGTAGTGTCACACAAACTTATTTGTTTTCGCAGGGCATAGCATTTGGCTGAATAATTGGTTAATATATATTTTTTTCCTTTTTCTCTTTCCCTTGAAAACAGTTTTAGTGAACAGTTGGTCTACTTTTTTGTAATACAACATATTTTCCTGGTTTTTTAGGTATGAAGGTAACAATTGAAGAAGGAAAAACAAGGGACGAAAGAGATTAAACAAGGGACAATAGTTATCCTCGTGAGTCTTGTGTGTCCCATGACCAGTTTCCGCTTTTGCATGCATTTGCTTTGAAGTTTGGTGCACTCCCCTTTCCTATTTTTTCTTCCCTTTATTTTTGTCCCCCAAATTTTTAATTTTGGTAGAACATGTTTTTCTTGTTTGTAGATTTTACTAACCTAGGACATAGATCTAGGTCACTGGTGTTGGGTGGCGGCAGGTGTATAGGGTGGGGAGGGTGGATGGCAGGAGGAAGAAGAGGCATGAGGGAGTCGGCAAAAAGGTTGGGGTGTAGGGTTCCCCCCCCCCTTGGGGCACGTGAGTTCACGTGCCACGGGGGTGACTAGTTGTCTTAGTCAGGATTTTAAAGTTTTTTTGGTGGTCAACCGAAAAAGAATCAACACAGAGAAAAGCCCAATAAAATCTACAACTGAGCAAAAGTCCAAGACGAATGTATTTAGCACTGGGACTCCTAACATATTTTTCAAAAAACTAACTGAAAACAGGCCAGTAAAACAACAACAGGCTTTGAGGAAAATCGGGCCGGTATAACAGAAAACAACCGTGTAGAGAAACACATATCGGGCTGGGACCGAAACAGAAAATGGGCTGCGACAACTACCGGATGAAATCATCTTACATCAAGTGATTGAGACCATAGTAAAACTCGTCAATATGACCTCTGGGCGGTCCCATATTTTAAAACAAACATGAAAGCACGTGTCTGGATTGGTAATTCACATGGTATTTTTCTTGAGGTGGCTCCGATAATTAGACAAAAAATCCATGCTGGCTATTTTTTTGCGTAAAATACAAAGGTCATATATTAAGTAGTAAGGACTCTTATAAAACACACTTACAAAAATGATAAGTAAATTTGAGTCCTTGTGGGTTCCCAAGTCTACTTCCTCTTGTATCCATTGGTAGTGCGTCATCAGCAAAGCTCGTTGTTGTTTCTAGTCCTTCGTTTCCATGGAGAAAAATTATTGAAACTCAATAGCTTGTAGAGTGACCGAGAAGTCATAGATGTGGATCTGAATTCATCATCGACTGCGATCTATGTAGAAAATCGCCGCCCAAGAGATGTAAATTCAAAAGAGGGCATGTAGAAGGCTTCATGTATACTTACATTGTTTTAGGTTTCCAATCAAAGCACCAGAGTGGTCATAATACATGATATTAGGTATAAATTATTTTGATTTTTTAGAAAAAATATTTAAACCGATTACACGTACACACCACCAAATTCGACTAAATCGAGTGATGGAACTTTTATATCAGATCACGTTCTTCAGTGTCAATATTATTTTTATGACAACAAAGTGAAAGTAACCCGAGCATTTGTTCTCACCCCATGTAATCATAATTATACTTGTCACTCCCGGGAATGATCTCAAATTTCATGTCATTCGATGAATATTTTTCTTGATGAGTTGCATTTCATATTACATTCCACCCACCACATTTGCTTCTATATCTTTGCTACTCCTTCCATCTCAGTTTACAAGTCCGGCACGTGTATCTATGTCGTCAATTTGATCAACTTAATGATAAGCATATATTACAAAAAATATATCATTAAAAACTTTAGATGTTTTTATTTTCTAATGATATAATTTTTATATTAAACAATAGATTTTATATAAGTCAAATTGACGATCTAGGTACACGTGTGTGCCTTATAAACTGTGACGGAGGTAGTATATACTTTTCAAATGTCCTCCTATACAACTATACATCGGTCCAAGAATGAGACACACTATATCTCTCACACTCTTTCGCGTTGATCCATGAGTTACGCCCAAGTGTATGGTTAGGTACCGGAGGTTTCATGAATACTTTTAGCCCAATGATAGCAAATGCCACAAGGACACTGCAAGGAGTTAGAGTAGAGACATAGATGGGACAACAGAGTGAAAGGGTGCGCGTCAGCAAAGGCCGACAGATGTAGTCACCAGGGCACACTAGGAAAAATATTCACTAAAACCCCATGTGGTAGTAAGATCATGTATGCCCCTGGTGAAGAATAAGATCCCCCGACTCCTTATCTTGATTAGTAGTCGAAAAGGACGACTATTTTTCTTAGTTGCGTGGCATAATGCTTTAATGTATTTTAAAAGGTTTCGTTTAAGACAATGGTCTTTTTTTGTAGTATAATAGGAAGTGCATGTCATGCATTGTTAGAGGGATATGGAAGACATTTAAGTGAAGGGGAGGCAAATATGTTTTTTTTTGCTAAATTACTCCTTCATTGAAAGCATTATATATCAGTTGACATCTGCGCCTAAGCATTGCCAAGTGTCAAATACCTATATTTTGTGTTTTATTCAATGAACATTGTTGCGTTGTTCTATTGCCAATTAACAGTTTATTTATTTAGTATAGAGAAGTGTATACATTTGTGAGGATGGGGGAGCAAAACATAGATTGGAGGATTGTCAAGCATTTTTGGTGCAAGGCATGGACACTGGTCACAAGAGAGTGTGCAATGAACAATTTTCTACGAGGAGGACTGGATGATGAGAAATGTTGAAGTAGTCCCACAAGGGAAATGTGTCATGAAGCTCTCAAAAAAATAGTAATCTATTATGGTGAATTTAGACAAGTATTATAAACTTCTGGTTATGTTTTGCATCAACCACATGTGTAAAAGTTGAGATGAGTGATTGCTTACATACTTATTTCACCACTGTTGTATATTGATTGGTGACCTCGAAAACAGAAAAAAAAAGGTGAATAAACTATGTTTTTTAGGTGTGTGTTGAGTGGTTTTTCCATCAAATGTGAGAATATAGCTCCAATGGTTACGGAGAATAAAATGGTAAATCAAAGTGTGTGTTTCCTTCTAGTATTTCTTTTTTATGAACGGGAAGTCATAGTAACCCCACGCTCTGTACTCACCCCATGTGATACAATTATACTTGTCACTCCGAGGGTAACATTGAATCTCGTGTGATTTCATGTGTATCTTTTATTGATGAGTTGCATTTCATATTGCATTCAACCAACCACATTTCACTTTATTACATTTGCTTATACTATCTCTATAGGTTATATATTGTTTCAGAACATTCCACCTACACAACTATACGTCGAGCCAAGATTGAGATACACTACCTCTCTCACACTTTTGCGTTGTTTGATGAGTTACGTCCAAGTATATTGTTAGGAATGGCAGGTTTCAAGAATGTTTTTAGGCCTAGCATGACTAGAGCCAGGAGATCAATCACAAAGATTTGGAAATAGAGATATACATAGGTGAGCAAAGAGAAAGGGTGCTCCCTCATCGAAGGTGGATCTATGTAGTCACCATGACCATACTTGGATGAGTGTTTACCAAAATCCCACGTAACTGTATATTTCTAATGCAAGCATCGGTGCCAAGTCTATGACTTCAACTTTGATGGTAGGTTCCTACACATATGGAGCTACACTGTGTCCGCTCATCATGGGTATTTTAAAACAAACATGAAAGCGCATGTGAGGATGGTAGTGCACATGATTTTTTTTAAAGGTGACTCTAATAATTAGATAAAGTACCATGATGACTATCGTTTTTTGTTAGTATTTTTATGGGCATCTCTAAAAATATTACCAGATATAATTTTTTTGAGTCTTTGGAAACAATGATTAAACCATTGACGTGTACACGCTAGAAGATTTGACTAACTCGAGTCAGGGAACTTTTAAATTCATTCATGTTCTTAAAGACCAATATTATTTTTGTGATAGGGAATTCCGAGCACGTTAAGAATCTATTCTCACCCCCATATGATCAAAATTATACACGTCAACGCATCTACAACCGAATACATCAGATATGGCACCTCAAACATCCATGGTGCGTCCATGGACAGTGATTGGTCACACCTCAAATTTTTGTTTGCACAACCGGATTACCTCAATTAGCAAACCTCAAATTCATTCCAATAACTACAATGTAAACTATGTCTACGACACAATAAAAGTTGTCCATCTACTACATCAACACATATCGTCATACAACCGAAAATTGACATGTTCGACCATACATACTAGCTATAGACAAATATCATCCACAACTACATTTGCCCTTCCCTGCGTCCTTATTGTCTTTTTCAAGGAAGTAGCGCTCGAAAATATGCAATATGGATCAAACCAGATGTACTCATCGTCGGAGCTCCACGAATATGTGTTTTGTCCTCCTTATCCTCTTTGAGGGCCAGCCCGACCATGGCATGGACCACCCGGTTTTGCTCTCGGGAAAGGACACGCGTGTTCCTCCTATGTCGCTTCTGTAGGATGAGGGCACAAATGGCTTCCTCCTTAGCGACAGCGTGTGTCGGAGCACCCGTCGCATCCGCCTCCGTCATGTCAGGAGCGGGGCGAGCCTTGGACACCCGCATCCTCCCATTCCCATGACCAACACATCGGTACCTGTAGAAATCATACGTCGGTGAACCGGAGACGGGGCGTGAGGAGTTAATGTACCAGGGTGGCCAACAATGAGGAGCTTGACCTCGTATAAGACACAGGGTCGATTGGGCGTGAGGAAAAGAAGGAACCCTTGGCGTGGAACACCTTCATGGTCTTCAAGAAAAGAGGGCAGCAACACACCAGATGGTATCTACCATGTAAACCCTAGACCTCTCGAGACTATATAAAGGGAGTTCTAGGGTACTTAATTCCATCTAAGCTGAGAAGGAGATCTCTGTGTAGCAATCGCATACTCCATTGTAACCCTCACACGAGGTATCCCTCCATCATGAATCTAAAAACCAACATCACATAGGGTATTACTCTCCCGAGGCCCGAACCTGGATAAACCCCTCGTGTGACCTCCGATCCATAACTTCCAGCTACGCTTGGACCCTTACCGGGGGATCTAACAGGAATTCGCATCATCGGTGCGGTTGACGGACCACGAGCGTCCAACCCTAACAAACCCAAGAGTCAGTTGCGCTGAGTCAATGGATTCGCCTGAGACATATCCGGACGTCGGGCGGGCGCACTCCTCCAAGGAGCATAGGAGGGCAATGCGGATGATCATAGCCTCCTCCATGCCAACACCCTAGTCAAAGGCTGGAATGGTCAAAGTATGATCTACTGTCCTCCATGTTGGAGAGGGCCGGAGATCACCGGAAAGGAGCTTCAGGTGGAGCACATCGGAGTGGAGTGGCTAGAGTTTGGTTCGCGAAGTGGATGGGGACGTATATATATAGACTCGGGGTTGGCCAGTGTGAGTCGGATCTGACGTGTTGGATGCACCCTCGCCTCCCAATATCCATCCAGATTTGGGCTGAATATATATGAGTGTGTCGGTGCATTTGGGGACGGTATGAAGGGTTCGTTTTAGTCACATTTTTTGACCGATCCATTCGCTGGACGTATAAGGGAGGTTTTGGGAGCCCGGTTGTAGATGCTCTCCTGGCGGTAATCTAAAATCTCATCTGATGTGTTGAATATCTTTTATTGACGAGTTGGGTTTCATATTGCATTTCACCCACCACATTTGCTTCTTCTGTGGGATATATATTGTTTCACAACACTCCTCCTACACAATCACACATCGAGCCAGGAATGAGAGACACTATGTCTCTCACACTCTTTGCATTGCTCCTCGAGTTAGACTAGTAGAAAAGAGGGCTTTGGTCTACTTGATGAAATATCATTAGTCCCGGTTCACTTACGAACCGGGACCCATGGGGGCATCGGTCCCGGTTCGTGAGGCCAGGGCGCTAGCCGGGCCTCGTGGGCCATTGGTCCCGGTTCATCTGGCCCGTTTGGTCCCGATTCCAGACACGAACCGGGACGAATGTGCCTCGCTCCTGGCCCACAACCATTAGTCCCGGTTTTTGGCTGGAACCGGGACCCTATGTTGAACTTTAGTCTCGGTTCAATCCACAAACCGGGACCAATGCTTGGCCTATATACCCCCTGCCCGCGAGCAGAGCAGTGCACTGCTCTATTTTTTTGGCCAGTCGTGGGAGAGCTTTTTGGTACTCTAGCTCACCTCCTATGCACACGAGGTGTTCAATGAAATGTCCAAGCCACACTTAAGCTTTCTCCTCTCGAAGCTCCTTGTCCAAGCTCCATTTTCCTCTAGTTTTGTGTAGCTTTGGCGGTTCGTCCTGTCCCGTCCCCGTCCTCACCGCCGTCAATCGCCCGCGCCTATCTCGGCGTCGGCACCATCGTGGTTAGTCTCTTCTTTTTATCTTCTTTCTAAAAGAAAAAGGTTCTTACTTGTATGATTTAGATAGATACTTGTGTAATTTTCTTACTTCTATTATTGTTTGTTATTATATAGTGCAATGGTTTTGGTATCCGCCTCCGTTGGCCCTCGTCCTGTCTATAATTCGGATGTGGTATATATTATCGTTTATAACTGTTTGTTTTATTTAGTGTTTATGACAATTATGTCGACCAACGTGACATAGATTTTTTAATCTAGGAGGTATGTGAACCAGAAATTCGAACCAACATACAAATTCTTGCCGAGAAGTTAAATTTGGTTGAAAAAGAAAACAATTACTTGAAAGAAAAATTACAAAGAGTTGAAGAGGAGAAGATGATATTGGAGTTGGAGGTTGCCGATGTGCATGACGATCACAAGATCAAGATGAATGCAATGCGCTTGAACATTAGAAACATTAGAAAATATGCCATTCATACTTAGGCTTCGTATCATTATGCCGTTGGTTCAATTTGTACCTTAGTTGCGGTTATGATCGCATTTGTTGTTGCATTTAAATTTAATAGTTTCCATGTATGTTCTAATTAGATGCTCTAGAGAGCTATGTGTTGTTCAATAATGAGAAATATGTAAGAACGTTATGTATTTATTTTGGTCACTACTGTACTTTGGCTTTAATGTGATGATGAAGTTCTATTAATTTGGTCACTTCTCTATTCATGATATGTTGTAATGGTTTTTAATACACTTTATTATATAACGCACGCAGATGAACCGACAATGGATGTATGGTGACCGACGCACCTCCGAGTATATTAAGGGCCTGCATAATTTTCTTGAAGCGGCTGATGCAAACAAGCAGAATGGTTTTATGCACTGTCCATGTACTGTCTGTGGGAATACGAAGTAATTCTCCGACTATAAAACCCTTCACTTCCACCTACTTTAGAAGGGTTTTATGCCACACTATAATGTTTGGACCAAGCACGGAGAAAGAGGGGTTATGATGGAAGACATCGTAGAATAAGAGGATGATGACAACTATCCGCCCCCTGAATACGGTGATGCTGCAATGGGGGAAGCTGAAGATCAAGAGGAACCGGACGATGTGCCCAATGATGATCTTCGTCGGGTCATTGTTGATGCACATAAAGAATGCAAAAGTGAAAGGGAGAGGTTGAAGTTATATTGCGTGTTAGAGGATCACAAAAAAGGGTTGTACCCAAATTGCGAAGATGACAACACAAACCTCGGTACCACACTGGAATTGCTGCAATGGAAGGTGGACAATGGTGTATCTGACAAGGGATTTAATTCGCTACTGAAATTAATGAAGAAGAAGCTTCCAAAGGATAACGAATTGCCTGGCAGTACGTACAAAACAAAGAAGGTTCTATGCCCTCTAGGATTGGAGGTGCAGAAGATACATGCATGCCCTAATGACTGCATCCTCTACCGCGGCGTGTACGAGGATTTGAACGCATGCCCGGTATGCGGCGCATTGCGGTATAAGATCAGAAGAGATGACCCTGCTGATGTTGAGGGCGAGCGCACCGGGAAGATGGTTCCTGCCAAGGTGATGTGGTATGCTCCTATAATACCACGGTTGAAACATATGTTCAGAAACAAAAAGAATGCCGAGTTGATGCAATGGCACATAAAAGAACATAAGAAAGACGGGAAGTTGAGAGCACCCGCTGACGTGTCGCAGTGGAGAAAGATCGAGAGAAAGTGGAGCGACTTTACACGTGACCCAAGGAACGTATGGTTTGGTTTAAGTGTAGATGGTGTTAATCCTTTTGGGGAGCAGAGCAGCAAGCATAGCACATGGCGTGCGACTCTATGTATGTATAACCTTCCTCCTTGGTTGTGCATGAAGCGGAAGTTCATTATGATGTCAGTGCTCATCCAAGGCCCTAGGCAACCCAACAATGACATTGATGTGTACCTAAGGCCATTAGTTGATGAACTTTTATAGCTATGGAATGGAAATGGTGCACGTGTGTGGGATGAGAACGAATAGGAGGAATTTGACCTAAATGCGTTGCTATTTGTAACCATCAACGATTGGCCTGCTCTCAGTAACCTTTCAGGACAGACAAACAAGGGATACAACGCATGCACGCACTATTTAGATGACACCGACAGTATATATTTGGACAAATGCAGGAAGAATGTGTACCTGGGGCATCGTTGATTTCTTCCAACCAACCATCAATGTCGAAAGAAAGGAAAGCATTTCAAAGGTTAGGCAGCTCACCGGAAGAAGCCCGCCCTCCGTACTGGTGATCACATACTTCATATGGTCAATGATTTACAAGTAATCTTTGGAAAGGGTCCTGGCGGACTATCTGTTCTGAATGACGGTGTGGGACACGCACCCATGTTGAAGAAGAAATTTATATTTTGGGAACTACCCTATTGGAAAGACCTAGAGGTCCGCTCTGCAATCGACGTGATGCACGTGATGAAGAGTCTTTGCGTGAACCTGCTAGTCTTCTTGGGAGTGTATGGGAAGACAAAAAATACACCGGAGGCACGGGAGGAACATCAACGTGTGCATGAAAAAGACGGCATGCATCCAAAGTAGTACGAAGGTCCTCCAAGCTACGCTCTTACCAAATAAGAGAAGGCAATCTTCTTTGAACGGCTGCTCAGTATGAAGGTCCCGTCTGGCTTCTCGTCGAATATAAAGAGAATAATAAATATGGCAGAGAAAAAGTTCCAGAACCTAAAGTCTCATGACTGTCACGTGATTATGGTGCAACTGCTTCCAGTTGCATTGAGGGGGCTTCTACCGGAAAACGTTCGATTAACCATTGTGAAGTTATGTGCATTCCTCAATGCAATCTGTCAGAAGGTGATCGATCCAGTAATCCTGCCAAGGTTAAGGAGTGATTTGGTGCAATGTCTTGTTAGTTTCGAGCTAGTGTTCCCACCATCCTTCTTCAATATCATGACACACGTCCTAGTTCATCTAGTCGACGAGGTTGTCGTTCTGGGCCCTATATTTATACACAATATGTACCCCTTTGATAGGTTCATGGGAGTCTTAAAGAAATATGTTCGTAACCGCGCTAGGCCAGAAGGAAGCATCTCCATGGGCCATCAAACAGGAGGATGTCATTGGGTTTTGTGTTGACTTCATTCCTGACCTTAAGAAGATTGGTCTCCCTCAATCGCGGTATGAGGGGAGACTGACTGGAAAAGGCACGCTAGGAGGGACTCAATAATATGTCCGGACGAGCACTCTTGGTCTCAACCACACTACACAGTTTTACAGAATTTTACCTTGGTGACCCTGTATGTCGATGAACATAAGAATATTCTGAGCTCCAAACACCCGGAGCAGTGTGACAACTGGATTACATTTGAACACATTAGGACTTTCGGCAGTTGGTTGCAAAAACTTCTCATGTGTGACAACACTGTTTCTGATGAGCTGTACTCGTTGTCCAGGGGACCATCTTCGACTATATTGACTTACCAAGGGTACGAGATAAATGGGAATACACCAACCAAGATCAAAAGAGCACCAACCAAAACAGTGGTGTCCGCTTTGATGCAGCAACCAAGAGGGGAAAGGACACATATTATGGTTACATAGTGGACATATGGGAACTTGACAATGGACATGATTTCAAGGTCCCTTTGTTTCAGTGCAAATGGGTCAATCTGTCACGAGGCAGAGTACAGATAGACCCACAGTACGGAATGACAACAGTGGATCTGAACAATCTTGCACACGTAGAGGAACCATTCGTCCTAGCCAATGAAGTGGCGCATATTTTCTATGTGAACGACATGTCTACCAAGCTGATAAAAAGAAAATATAAGGAAGCGAATACATCATATGATGAGCCAAAGCGCCACATAGTTCTTTCAGGAAAAAGAGACATCATGGGATCGGAGGGCAAGACAGACATGTCTCAAGATTATGAAAAGTTTCATGAAATTCCTCCCTTCAAAGTAAAGGCTGACCCAAGCACCCTGTTAAACGATGAAGATTATCCATGGCTACGGTGCAATAAGCAAAGAACACAAGCGAAGAAAAAGTGAAGAAATGAAATGCCCTTTGTAACACATGAGTTTTCGTCTGAAACCCCGATACTTCGAAAGAGATTGTCCGTTTTGTACACGAAGTGCATCCAGTTTTTGCCGCAACCCTCTTAACTTCTTAGCACATGCTATGTGGGTGAAATGATGATACAATGCCAACTTTCAACAGTTTTAGAGTTCATTTGTAGTGCTTTTCAATTTAAGGGTCATATAGCTAAAAAACAATCAGTAATGCATGAAAAATACCAAATGAAGTCAGAAATAGTTGAAAATTGATGACGTGGCTTTGAATGGTGCATTTTGAACACACAAAAAGTCTTGAGTTCAAATAAGTTCAAAAAATGAAATCCCTTTGTAACAGATGAGTTCTCGTATGAAACCCTGATACTTCGAAAGAGATTGTCCGTTTTGTACACGAAGTGCATCCAGTTTTTGCCGCACCCTCTCAACTTTTTAGCACATGCTATGTGGGTGAAATGATGATACCATGCCAAATTTCAACATTTTCAGAGTTCATTTGTAGTGCTTTTCAATTTAAGGATCATTTGTTGGAATTATGCCCTAAAGCCAATGATAAATAAGTTATTGTTATGATTCCTGTATCAAGATAATCGTTTATTATCCATGCTATAATTGTATTGAATGAAGACTTAGATACATGTGTGGATACATAGACAAAACACTGTCCCTAGCAAGCCTCTAGTTGGCTAGCCAGTTGATCAAGGGTAGTCAGGGTCTTCTGACTATGTACAAGGTGTTGTTGCTTGATAACTGGATCACGTCATTGGGAGAATCATGTGATGGACTAGACCCAAACTAATAGACAAAGCATGTCGATCGTGTCATTTTGTTGCTACTGTTTTTTGCGTGTCAAGTATTTATTCCTATGACCATGAGATCATATAACTCACTGACACCGGAGGAATACTTTGTGTGTATCAAATGTCACAACGTAACTGGGTGGCTTTAAAGATGCTCTACAGGTATCTCCAAAGGTGTCCGTTGAGTTAGTATGGATCGAGACTAGGATTTGTCACTCCGTGTGACGGAGAGGTATCTCGGGGCCCACTCGGTAATACAACATTACACACAAGCCTTGCAAGCAATGTGACTTAGTGTAAGTTACGGGATCTTGTACTACGGAACGAGTAAAGAGACTTGCCGGTAAACGAGTTTGAAATAGGTATGCGGATACTGACGATCGAATCTCGGGCAAGTAACATACCGAAGGACAAAGGGAATGACATACAGGATTATATGAATCCTTGGCACTCAGGTTCAAACGATAACATCTTCGTAGAATATGTAGGATCCAATATGGGCATCCAGGTCCCGCTATTGGATATTGACCGAGGAGTCCCTCAGGTCATGTCTACATAGTGCTCAAACCCGCAGGGTCTGCACACTTAAGGTTCGACGTTGTTTTATGCGTATTTGAGTTATATATGGTTGGTTACCGAATGTTGTTCGGAGTCCCGGATGAGATCACGGACGTCACTAGGGTTTCCGGAATGGTCCGGAGACGAAGATTGATATATATAGGATGACCTCATTTGATTACCGGAAGGTTTTTGGAGTTATCGGGAATGACGAATGGGTTTCGGATGTTCACCGGGGGGCAGCCCACCCCAGGGAAGCCCATAGGCTTTAGGGGTGCCGCACCAGCCCTTAGTGGGCTGGTGGGCAAGCCCAAAGAGGCCCCTGCGCAGGGAGATAAGAAAATCAAAGAGAAAGAAAAAAAGGGGGAAGTGGGAAGGAAGGGAAGGACTCCACCTTCCAATCCTAGTTGGACTAGGATTGGAGGAGGTGGACTCCTCCCCCCCTTCGGCCGAACCCCTTGGGGCTCCTTGAGCCCCAAGGCAAGGCCCCTCCCCTCCCACCTATATATACGGAGGTTTTAGGGCTGATTTGAGACAACTTTTCCACGGCAGCCCGACCACATACCTCCACGGTTTTTCCTCTAGATCGCGTTTCTACGGAGCTCGGGCGGAGCCCTGCTGAGATTAGATCACCACCAACCTCCGGAGCGTCGTTACGCTGTCGGAGAACTCATCTACCTCTCCGTCTCTCTTGCTGGATCAAGAAGGCTGAGATCATCGTCGAGCTGTACGTGTGCTGAACGCGGAGGTGTCGTCCGTTCGGCACTAGATCGGAGCGGATCGTGGGACGGATCGCGGGACGGTTCGTGGGACGGTTTGCGGGGCGGATCGAGGGACGTTAGGACGTTCCACTACATCAACCGCATTTATTAACGCTTCTGCTGTGCGATCTACAAGGGTACGTAGATCTGAAATCCCCCTCGTAGATGGACATCACCATGATAGGTCTTCGTGCGCGTAGGAAATTTTTTGTTTCCCATGCGACGTTCCCCAACATCATTTAGCTCAAAAACAATCAGTAAATGCATGAAAAATACCAAATGAAGTCAGAAATAGTTGAATATTGATGATGTGGCTTTGAATGGTGCATTTTGAACACACAAAAAGTCTTGAGTTCAAATAAGTTAAAAAAATGAAATCCCTTTGTAACACATGAGTTCGCGTATCAAACCCTGATACTCCGAAAGAGATTGTCCGTTTTGTACGCGAAGTGCATCCAGTTTTTGCCGCAACCCTCTCAATTTCTTAGCACATGCTATGTGGGTGAAATGATGATACCATGCCAACTTTCAACATTTTCAGAGTTCATTTGTAGTGCTTTTCAATTTAAGGGTCATTTAGCTCAAATTGTTTTCAGTAAATGCATAAAAATACCAAATGAAGTCAGAAATAGTTGAAAATTGATGACGTGGCTTTGAATGGTGCATTTTGAACACATAAAAAGTTTGAAGTTCAAATAATTTCAAAAAAATGATATCCCTTTGTAAGAGATGAGTTTTCGTATGAAACCCTCATACTTCGAAAGGGATTGTTAGTTTTGTACACGAAGTGCATCCAGTTTTTGCCGCAACCCTCTTAACTTTTTAGCACATGCTATGTGGGTGAAATGATGATACCATGCCAACTTCCAACATTTTCAGAGTTCATTTGTCGTGCTTTTCAATTTAAGGGTCATTTAGCTCAAAACAAATCAGTAAATGCATGAAAAATACCAAATGAAGTCAGAAATAGTTGAAAATGGATGATGTCGCTTTGAATGGTGCATTTTGAACACACAAAAAGTCTGGAGTTCAAATAAGTTCATAAAAATGAAATCCCTTTTGTAAGAGATGAGTTTTTGTATGAAACCCCGATACTTCGAAAGAGATTGTCTCTTTTGTACACGAAGTGCATCCAGTTTTTTCCATAACCCTCTCAACTTTTTAGCACATGCTATGTGGGTGAAATGATGATACCATGCCAACTTTCAACATTTTCAGAGTTCATTTGTATTGTTTTTCATCTTAAGGGTCATTTAGCTCAAAAAAATCAGTAAATGCATGAAAAATACCAAATGAAGTCAGAAATAGTTGAAAAATGATGATGTGGCTTTGAGTGGTGCATTTTGAACACACAAAAAGTCTTGAGTTCAAATAAGTTCAAAAAAATGAAATCCCTTTGTAATAGATGAGTTCTCGTATGAAACCGTGATACTTCGAAAGAGATTGTTCATTTTGTACACGAAGTGCATCCAGTTTTTGCCGCAACCCTCTCAACTTCTTAGTACATGCTATGTGGATGAAATGATGATACCATGCCAACTTTCAACATTTTCAGAGTTCATTTGTAGTGATTTTCAATTTAAGGGTCATTTAGCTCAAAAACATTTTAGTAAATGCATGAAAAATACCAAATGAAGTCCAAAATAGTTGAAAATTAATGATGTGGCTTTGAATGGTGCATTTTTAATACAAAAAAAGTCTGGAGTTCACATAATTTTAAAAAAATGAAATCCCTTTGTAACAGATGAGTTTTCGTATGAAACCCTCATACTTCGAAAGAGATTGTCCGTTTTGTACACGAAGTGCCTCTATTTTTGCCGCAACCCTCTTATCTTTTTAGCACATGCTATGTGGGTGAAATGATGATACCATGCCAACTTTCAACATTTTCAGAGTTCATTTGTAGTGCTTTTCAATTTAAGGGTCATTTAGCTCAAAACAAATTAGTAAATGCATGAAAAAAACCAAATGAAGTCACAAATAGTTGAAAATTGATGATGTGGCTTTGAATGGTGCATTTTGAACACACAAAAAGTCTGGAGTTCAAATAAGTTCATAAAAATGAAGTCCCTTTGTAATAGATGAGTTTTCGTATGAAACCCTCATACTTCGAAAGAGATTGTTCGTTTTGTACACGAAGTACATCCAGTTTTTGCCGTAACTGTCTCAACTTTTTAGCATATGCTATGTGGGTGAAATGATGATACCATGCCAACTTTCAAAAATTTCAGAGTTTATTTGTAGTGCTTTTCAATTTAAGGGTCATTTAGCTAAAAAAAATCAGAAAATGCTTGAAAAATACCAAATGAAGTGAGAAATAGTTAAATTTTGTGTCCTAAAAGCAAAAGGAATCACTGAAAAACAGTAAGGAGGAACAAAATAAAATAAACAAAGTAAAAAAACAAAAAATAGATTTTTTTTTAAATGCGACCTACTAGGCGACCATGGCGTGAATACGACTAGAAACCCAACCAACCTATTGGGTCAGGATTCAGGCCCGCAGTAGGCCCACAGGTAGTGACAGATTAGGCCCGGAAGCCTGCAATTGAGAGGAGCTCGAGAGGTTGTGCGCACAAGCGCTTATAAACCACTCGCTGCCTCTCTCGGCTAGCGATGTGGGACTAAACTTTTGGCCCCGGGCAGCACCACACTTTGGTCCCGGTTGGTGGCTCGAACAAGCACCAATACGAACCTTTCGTCCCGGTTGGAGTCATCAACCGGTACTAAAGGTCTCTTCTTCCCGCCCTTTTGGGCCGACGAAATTGACCTTTAGTCTCGGTTGGTGTACCAAACCGGGAGTAAAGTGTTGCTTTGGTTCCGGTTTGAGCCACCAACCGGAAACAAAGGTATTCGTATATTGCGGGAGTTATCGAAATTTCCACCAACTTCCATTCCCGCCCCCTCCCCGTTCTCTCTTTGTCGTCGCCGTCGCACCCGAGCCCGTCGCCGCTGGCCCTCGCCTCCTCCACAAGCCCGTCGTCGCCCCGAGCCCATCGCCTTCGCTATCGCTCGTGAGCCCGTCGTCGCCTCGAGCCCATCGCGTGTCGTCGTCCTCGATCCCGTCGCGCGCTGTCGTCCCCGAGCCCGTCGTCGCCCCGAGCCCATCATGCGCCGTCGTCCTCGAGCACATCATCTCGTCGTCGCCCCCGAGCCCATCGCCCGTTGCCGCCCGTCGGCGCCGTAGCCCCCGAGCCCATCGCTGTTGTCGTCGTCGCCCGTCGCCCGTCGTCGTTCCGAAGCCCGCCGTCGTCGCCCGTCGATGCACCGGTAGCATGTCCCTCTCCATCTCCCTATTTGTGAATCCATGTGTGGGGAGACATAGTCTAATTACGAATCCATGTGTGTGTATTTCAGTCTTATTAGAATATGTTGGGTACTTTTTTGAACTCCCGAATGTGACCCAAGTTATTAAAATTATAAAAATATTTAGATTAGATTAAGTTATAATAGCAAATGGAGTTATAAAAGTTATAAAAATATTAGATTAACTTACAAATTAAGTTTTTATGTTAATATTTGGGATTATGTATAAAATTTAGTTTTTACCTTATTTTTATTTTAGTTTTAATAAAAAGTATTTTACCGAGAAAGGGCTTCCCCCCCCTTTGTAATATTTGCAGAAACAATGGATATTCCAAGAGACATGGACCAAGAAGAAATTTTGGGGGATATAATCCACGGCGATGGTAATGTCGATTTTTTTCTCAAAGACATCGATGGTCTGGGAGGAGAGGATTACGGCTCCGGTGATCGAACAATGGAGGAGGAAGGACATTATCATGATGGCTTCGGTGACTACCGAATCCCAGAGGAAGGAGACCGTGATGATGGCACCGGTGACCGAATGGAGGAGGGAGCTATTGAAAAGTCCGGATCGAGCCAAACTTCGGTAACGAGATGAGGCCCGAAGAGATGGTTGGGCAAGTACCAAAAGTTCACGATCACAGTACTCGCGGACGATGGCCTACCGATTGAACCCAAGCGGATGAAGGGCGCATTTTCTGCTCAGTGCGGAGCTATTGTCAGGGACAACATCCCGATCAGCATCAAGCAATGGAATAAGACTAAGGGCGACGACGTCCCTGAAGGTGATTTTGTCACTATTAGGCAGAAATATGATCTTTGGACCGCGCTGAAGGAAAATTTCACCCTACCGCCAGAGGAGGATCCGAATAAGCCAGTTATAGAGCCATTGGTCTAGGCGTGTGCTCTTAAGAAGATGGCAGATCTATTCAGGAGGTGGAAGAATGATTTGAAATCAATGTTTGTCGACAAAGGGAAGACTCCAGAATTCGTTGGACGATTTGAGAAGATGAGAGATCACTGGCCCGCATTTGTGGCCTACAAGACATCGGGCAAGAATAAGAAAATGTCAGAGACAAACAAGAACAATGTTGCAAAGAAGTTGTATCACCATCACACGGGGTCAGGTGGCTACCTCAAAGGTCGTCCATTGTGGGACAAAGCTGAGAATGACCTCATTGCTAAAGGGGTCCAACCACAGACATGGAACTGGCCCGACCGTTCAAGGAATTGGTTCTTCGGGGTTTGGGAAACTTTGGACCCTAAAACAGGGAATGTCGTTGGACGCACGAGCAACTTGCAACACCCATCAACAAGCTTCAAAAGTGTATCACCACAACGCAGGAAGGGACGTTCTTTCCCGACAGAGAGAAGGATGAGCTGACTGAGGCCCTAGGGAATGCCGAGCACCCTGGATGAACACGAGGCACACCAGGCAACGTTCCATGGAAGGTTGGGTTTCCCGATGCAGCCGGTTACAGAAGCTAAGAGAGAAAGAGGAAAGCGGAGCTGAGCGACATGCAGAATATCAATGCAAGACTACAATTCTAGAGGAACTTGAGAGCGAGCGAGCTGCCAACCTACCAACTCTGCGGCACGAAACTACCCCAGAAGTTACCCCGCCATCTCAATGAAGAAGGAGCGTGGCTTCCACGGAGCTCGTTCAGCCTGACTTCACGGCTCCTAGCTACCCCGTGGATACTATCACGGAGTCTCAACCTTGCGATCTTTTGACCCAATGGGAGGTTTCATGAATACTTTTGACCCAATGGTAGCAAAACACGCAAGGGCAATAGCAAAGAGTGGGAGTAGAGACATAGGTAGGATTGCCAAGAGAAAGGGTGCTCCCTCTCAGGTGAGGGTCATATGTAGTCATCATGACTAGGCTGGTACGCCTGCTTACCAGAACCCAGCGTCATCGTAGGGCTATGTATGCAGCTGATGAAAGAAGAGAGCACCCTCGCACCTTCATCGCCGATCCATGTTGGTAACAAGTGACATGATGAAGGCCTTCCAAATTCCTAGTATGATAATTGGACGCTCCAACTGTTTCCCCCGGGGCACACGGTTTGACTCCCGCTTGCATTTCCACACTCCATCACTGGCAAGCTTTTATAAAAGTAATTAAAAAATCTACATTGCTAACAAGTAGAAACCCCATCAAAGCAAGCATAATAGAGATGAATGAGCTTGCTATAAGAAATAAAATAATATATTTGTGCTTAGTTGGAGGAAAGAGAAAATGAGAGATAAGGTAACTGGGCTCTTAGAGCGAGTACAATAGTGGGCTTATAGCCCGCTTACATGGCAATTTTGCCTATGTGGAAGAGAGAGACATAAAAAAGTAAGGGGAGTGGGATCTTATGCAAGAGCAAAGCTATATGCGTGTTCCTAGGCACATGCAATAAATATGAAGAAAGAGATAGAGAGAAGGTGAACAAAAGTAGTACTCATATAGCCAACCTTATTGTATGAGTGACCAGAAGAGAAGACTACATATGACATGGCAACATCATATAGCCAGCAGCTGGCTATATTATTAACCATGCTCTTAGTTAAGAGCCATCTCTAACACGTGCTCTGTTGACGTGCAACTATTCCTGACTTGATGCCTCCACGGCAACGGAGCGAGAAAAGAGTTGCTTCCAATTGCTCAATAATTAGCAATTGTCTTGCAATAGCCCACCAGCGCGTGGGATCGCGGCAGTTTTCGAGGATAGAGTATTCAACCCAAATTTGTTGGTTCGCACGACGGGAAGTGAAAGAATATTCTCAAGTATTAGCAGCTGAATGTGTCAGATTCAACCACACCAGAAAGATTAGTTTCTGCAAGCAAAGTATCAGTAGCAAAATAGTATGATAACAACGGTGCCAGAAACGATTTGTTGACGACAGACTATTCCTAACTGTTGTATCAGTGGCGCCAGTAAGTTGCCCGTGGACGGGAAATATTCTTTCCCGGCAACGGTGCCAGAAAAAGTATTGTAGCAGGTAGCAGCAGTGTAACGAGTAACAGCAGTGGCAAGGAACAACTGTAGTGACAGCAGTAGCAAGTAGCAGCAGTGGCGAGTAACGGCAGCAGCAAGTAACAGTAGTAGCAATAGTAGTGGCAGCAGCAGCAGGACAAAGCAAGTAACAGTAGCAGCAATAGTAGTAACAGCGGCAGAGCAAAACAAGTAACATCAACAGCAGTGGGACAAACTCGTAGGCAATGGGTCGGCGATTCGTCGGATGACATTCATCATGCAACAGTTATAACATGGAGAGATATGTGGCTAGCTCCCGTTCGTCAATGTGATGTAGGCATGCATTCCGTGTGTGGTCATACATGCTTAGGGAAAAGAACTTGCATGACATCTATTGTCCATCCCTCCCGTGGTAGCGGGGTCCAAAAGGATACTACGGAATATTAAGGTTCTCCTTTTAATAAAGAACCGGACCAACGCATTAGCACTTGGTAAACACATGAACTCCTCAAACTATGGTCATCACCGGGAGTGGTTCCGGTTATTGTCACTCTGGGGTTGTCGGATCATAACACATAGTAGGTAACTACAACTTGCAAGATGGGATCTAAAACACACATATATTGGTGACAACATAATAATTTCATATCTGAAATCATGGCACTCGGGCCCTAGTGACAAGCATTAAGCATGGCAAAGTAGTAGCAACATCAGTCTCAGAACATAGTGGATACTAGGGATCAATCCCCGTCAAAACTAACTCGATTACATGATAGATCTCATCCTACTCATCACCGCCCAGCGAGCCTATGAATAGATTACTCACGAACGATGAAGAGCTTCATGGAATTGGAGAGGGAAGAAGGTTGGTGATGAGGATGGTGACGATCTCCTTGATCCGGAGCCCAAAACGGACTCCAGATCTGCCCTCTAGATGAAGAACGGGATGTGGCGGCGCCTCTGGATCGAAAACGCGATGAAATCTTCTCTCCTGATTTTTTTCCGGGATGAAAGGGAATAAATAGCGCTGGAGTTGGGGGCGGCAGAGCCACGTGGGCCCCACAAGCTTGATTGTCGCGGCCAGGGGGGAGGCCGCGGCGTCAGGGCTTGTGGCCCACTGGCATGTCCCCTCCGGTGGATCTTTGCGCAGGTATTTTTCATATTTTCAAGAAATATTCTCCGTAATTTTTCACGACGTTCCGAGAACTTTCAGTTCTGCACAAAAACAACACCATGGCAATTCTGCTGAAAACAGCGTCAGTCCGGGTTAGTTCCATTCAAATCATGCAAATTAGAGTCCAAAACAAGGGCAAAAGAGTTTGGAAAAGTGGATACGACGGAGACGTATCAACTCCCCCAAGCTTAAAACCT
Source organism: Hordeum vulgare subsp. vulgare (assembly GCF_904849725.1). Lineage (NCBI taxonomy): Eukaryota > Viridiplantae > Streptophyta > Magnoliopsida > Poales > Poaceae > Hordeum > Hordeum vulgare. The sequence continues at coordinate 64,790,155 of NC_058524.1, forward strand.
TGCTTGTCCTCAAATAACTCAGTTGACAAACTGAAAGAGAAAGAAAAACTTTGACAAACTCTGTTTGATCTTGTTGTTGCAACTATGTCTAACTCATAACGAGAATTTCCGCAAGATCACAAGTTAACCACATAAGCAAGTGACACAAAGGTCTCACGATAAACTAATATCAATGGCATTCAGCTAGCGAGCAAATAATAATGAGTTTCAGATACCAACAATTCAATCAAAACAAGCATGAAGCAATACGAATAGGTGGTATCTCGCTAGCTCTTTCTGAGACCACAAAACATTAATGCAGAGCACTTTCAAAGATCAAGGGCTGACTAAACATTGTAATTCATAGCAACGAAGATCCAGTCATAGGCATACTCAATATCAATCAAAAGCAAAGCATAAAAATGACAGAGGTGCTCTCTAATTGGTGCTTATATAAGGAGAGGATGACTCAACAGGAAAATAAATAGACACGCCCTTCGCAGAGGGAAGCATTGATTTGCAGAGGTGCCAGAGCTCAAGCTTTGAAAATAGATAATAATTTTGGGTGGCATGCTTTCATTGTCAACGCAATGACCAAGAGTTCTCAATATCTTCCATGCTACTCATGCTATAGGCGGTACCCAAACAGAAAAGTAAGGTTTTAACTCCCCACCACCAATCAATCACACTCCACGGCTAGCCGAATTCTCGGGTACCGTCCATACTAACATCAATCCGGGGGGAGTCTTGTTTTACAGTTATGTTTTCGATTTAAGCGTGGAACTGGGCATTGCAATTACCAGCCCCTTTCTCGTGAACGAAAGTGAATAAACACATGTCGAGGATAACACGTCTAACATGGAAGATACCAATAGCCCCCTGTCACCACATGAGCGGTTCGGGCATGCAAAACAGATTATTTCTTTAAGGTTTAGAGAATGGCACATGCAAATTTACTTGGAACGGCAGGTAGATACCGCAAATAGGTAGATATGGTGGACTCTCATGGACAAACTTTTGGGTTTATGGAGGTGGATGCACAAGCCGTATTCCGCTTAGAACAAGTGAAGGCTAGCACAAGACTGGGAAGCGACCAACTAGAGAGCGACGACAGTTATCAAGATGCAATGAGTTTGACTAACATGGAGTGCAAGCATGAGCAGGATATAAATCACCCTGAACACGAACATCATAGAGGCTATGTTGATTTTGTTTCAACTACATGCATGAACATGCGCCAAGTCAAGCCACTTGAATCATTCAAAGGAGAATACCATCCTATCATACTACATCATAGTCATCTCAAAATCTATGTTGGCATTCAAGACAAACCATTATAAGCTCCTAGCTAATTAAGCATGGCATCAGAAACTATGATCTCTAAGTTGTCATTGCAAACATGGTTCTCTCTCAACAAAGCTGAATCTGGGACGACAAGCTAGTCATATTTACAAAAACAAAATAGATAGAGTTCATACCAGCTTTTCTAGTCTCAGTCACTTCATCATATATCATCATTATTGCCTTTCACTTGCACGATCGAACGATGTGAACAATAATAAGAGTGCTCGTGCATTGGACTAAGTTGAATTCTGCAGGCAAACACAAAGGAGAAGACAAAGTAATATGGCTCTTTGAAAGCTAAACATGTATGCATACAAGAGCCACTAAACATTGTAACCAATATCTTCTACCTTGATCGAAAGAAAAAGAAAACTATTTACACGGGAAAGCTCCCAACAAGCAAAAGAAGAAAGGAAAATCTTTTTGGGTTTTCTCAAAAGGATACAAAACAAGAAAACAAGAAAACGAAAATAAACTAGCATGGATAATACAATGGCAGAGTGTAAACACCGACTAACAAAGTGAAAGCATGAATGTAAAGTTGGTGCAAACACGTAGTCCCCCAAGCTTAGGCTTTTGGCCTAGCTTGATCTACTCCCAAGGAGGGAAATAACCAGCTCCGGGATACTCCGGAGCGGACTGTGGATGCCACTGCTGTGTGAGCTCCTCTCGCTCCCACTGATAAACTGGCGTCTGGTACTTGACTGATGGCTCGGGCACGGGCACCTATGGTTGGGCGAAGCCCCAATATGCGTAGATGTCCTAGGGAAAAATAGTGTACCTGCCTGCATGAAGATCGAACAAAGAAGGAGCAGGCAAAGTAATAGTCTCTCGAGTACCCTGACTAAATACCAGGTTATAAATCATCCGTCTACTAGCATCTCAATCCAGATAATCATGGCGAACCATGCTGTCATACTCCAGATATTACTCAGGAAGAAGCATTTCTTCTTCCTCGTGAAGTCTAATAGGTATCTCAAAGTGTCTAGCAAGACAAGTAGCATAGATACCTCCATAGACGACACCTTTGGAACGGTTTGTGTTCAACCACTGAGCTACTATAGCACCTAGGCTATAAGTCTTATTGTTATAAAGGCCTTCGCGCAAAACTGCAAGGTCTGGAGAGCTAAGTGATCCAGCCTCCCCACAGCCAATCAAACATTTTCCCACAAATAATGAGAAGTACCGAAGCACAGGAAAATGTATGCTAGCAATTCTAGCGCGGGACACTCCTCTCTACTCTCCAACAACAATAGTACCTATGAAATCCTCCAAGTCCCGTGGACGAGGATCATGAATATCCCCAACATAAGGTAATTTGCATACATTGCAAAAATCATGTAGTGTCATGCACTGGGGGATATCGTATAACATGAACTCCACCATCGGAGGATTCTTCCTCGGATAAAAGTTGAAGCTTTGAACGAAAATATTGGTGAGGAGGAGGTCTTGTGGGCACTTATCTTCAATGAACGCGGTAAGACTTGCATTCTCCACCAGGTAATAAAAGTCTTCATAAAGCCCGGCGGCGCGCAAAAATTCATCACTTGGCCACTCGCACGCTCGAACTTCTGTGACTCGAGGAACCACGTACTTGGGGTAGTTCTTCTCATCCTCCTTGGGGTTACGGCTTGAAGAGCCTCTCAAGAACCTCCTCATCTTTTCCTTTTTTCTAACTCTGAAAAATTCTGAAATTTTTAGAGATTTCAAAAGAAAAGTAAATAAGGATTAACCCAACTCGTAGCAACTACTCCTACTAGTGCCTAGAGACCGTATTACGCGCTAAAACTACTTGGAACCAGCTAAAATCAACATTTCAAGCTCAAGAATAGGGTCACCAAGGTAGCAAGAATACGTGAAGGATAAAGCACTAGAGCAAAAACTATTTGGAACAATGAAGGAGTCACTTACCAAGGAGTAATTTCCCCAAAACGGTTCGGAGAATGGTGCTTTGAGCAAGGAGATCGAAAATCACAGCCAAATGAGCAAGAACACGGGTTTGAGCTGCGAAACGATTTTTTCTGGAGGTAGAAGAAGAGGATGGGAGCTGGAATAAGTGGAGGGGGTCCCTGTGGGCCCCACAAGCTTGGTCCCCGTGGCCAGGGGGAGGCCACGGCGTCAGGGCTTGTGGCCCACTGGTGTGGCCCCCAGGCCAGCTCTCAGTCCTAGTATTTTTCAAATATTCCAGAAAAAATCATACTAGAATTTCAGGACCATCGGAGAACTTTTATTTTCGGGGTACTTTTCTCTCGGACGCTAAAACAGAAAACAAGGAAAACTAAACTAAATCTATCATTTTTCTTCTAAACAACAGAAAGTTGTGACATCCTCGACTTTTGCTACAGTAGTGATTGTAATTAAGCTACAGTGATCAACCGCTAATGATGCCACGTCATCGAATTCCCATCACAGACCTGCGTGGCTTCGCGTTTGTCCGGGTCGATGATTTGAAAGCAAAGGGAAGCACTTTATCGGTTCATTACAAATATTAAAAGAACATATATGAAAAAAAGAAAGTATTAAAGAAATAATAATGCTAAAAGAAAGAAAAGAAAACTGAAAGAAAGAAATAATAAGAAAAGGAAAAAGGTAAAACAAAAACAAAATAAAACAAATCAAAAAAAAAAATGAAAACAACCCCCACTCCCCCGTGGCCCAACTGGGCCAAAAGGCCCAGCCGGCCACCACCCCCACCCTCCAAAACCCTAGCGCCACCCCACCCCCACGCCAACTCCCTCCCCCCCCTGGGCGCCGCCGCCAGCCCCCCCCCTCGTGGGGGGCCCCACCCCCCACGCGCCACCTCCCTCTCTCTGCTCCCGTGACTCCCTCCCCTCCTGTCGCCCCTCCCCCCCACGAGGACCCCATCTCCCCCGAGGTCCCGTCGCCTCCTCCACTCCCCACCTCGCCCCTCTCCCTCCCCAGCCGGCGGCCGCCCTCCCCCCCGCCGGCAGCCCCCTCCCCCGCCGGCCTCCTCCCTCCACCGGCCCTCCTCCCGCGGCGAGCTCCCCCGTCGCCCCCCCCCCCCCCCGGCGGCCACCTCCTCCACCGGGCCACCCAACCCGACGCCCCCCCCCCCCACCTCACGGCGAGCCCCCCCCCCTCCACGGCCGGCGCGCCACCTTCACCACGCCGGGCAGCACCACCACCCCGGCCTCCTTGCCCACCTCCCCATCCGGATCCGGCGGCCGGGGCCCTCCCCATCCCGCCGGCGGCTCCATCTCCGGGGGGGCCTCCTCACCGGCTCCTCCTCGCCGGCACATCACCACCGGAACCTCACCGTCACCGTCTCCACCGACACTTCGTGCGAACTCCGGCTTCACCGGGCCGTCACGTCACCGTCGGTGAGCCCCTCCTCGGGCTCCTCCCACCTTGTCGTTCCCCTCGACGTCACGTTTCCGTTCCGGCAAACGGGGCCTCGATCCGTCGACGGTGGACTCCGGTAGAAGGATTCGAAGTTTGTGTTCTTCTAGGTGGAGTAGCAAAAGAACTTCTCTGTCTCTGTTAACAGAGAGATGAGAGATGAGTGTTATGAGAAAAAGGAAATAAAAACAAAGGTTGTATTCCGTATGTATGTATGAGATGGGATGTATGTATTTGTGTATTTGGATATTTAGAGAAATACGGTATTTGCACGGATAGGTATCTAATAAAAATAAATGAGGAAATAACCTTAGGCCACTTACCGGTGGGGCCAATGCACCGCTGTCAATGACAGGGAGGCCCCACGCGATGATTAAAAATAATTTTTTTCTTAAATAAATAAATAGATAGATATATTAGTTAAAATAATTAATTAACATAATTAGAGTATGACACGTGGGTCCCTCGTTGAATTAATCTGATTAATAAATAATTAATCTTAATAAAAACTTGTGCCTATGACGTTCGGGACCCGCTGGTCAGTTGACCGGTCAAATGTGATGTCAGCATGACATCGCGATGATGTCATAATAGGATTTTACTAAATCTTTTAAATCTGTTTTTAATTCCTAAATAATTAATAAAACTTTGAAAATTAATATTAAATAATCCGTAAGTCAGATCAAAATAATTTCAACATGAAAGTTGATCAGCAAAGCGAGACGAACCCGGATACACGGTCCGTTCGTCTGTCACGCGTCCCTAGCATAGCAAACATGGAACTTTTCCATCGTTTCCAGTGTAACCGGTAGTAGCCCGAGGCCCGGAAAATATCGTCAGGTATTCTTCCGACCCGTCTATGACGGATGTTCCTGCGTTAGCTCATGTCTAGCCTGCATATTTCCATGTCATGCTTTGTGTTGCATCGGTGCTATTATTTATTGTTTCTTCCCCCTCTTCTTACCGGTAGACCCCGAGACTGACGCTGCTGCCGGGTACATCTACGACCCTGCCGATCAGTCCATTGCCGCAGAGCAGCAAGGCAAGCAAACCCCCTCTTGATCATTCCTATATCGCCTATGTCTTTCTTCCTACTGCTTGCATTAGTATTTTGCTACTGTTGTAGTTAGCTCCTATATCTGATGCATAGCCTGTTTTTTGATGAACTGCTACTTTCAGTCCTGTACCTTTAACCTGCTTAGTATAGGTGGAGCAGTCATCCCCTCTGACCCCGTAGTTCAGTTGCCCCGCTTGCTTTTCAAATCTCGATCTCCGATCGACGAGCCAGACCCGACACAACACGTTCACCCCCCTTCGTTGTACGACGCTACAGGGATACTATCGGGTACCGAGGGTGACACCTCGCTAAGTACTCCTGATGATATCTCTGTAGTATAGCTAGTCGGTCGTGGTTATCGAGGGTGATTCCTCTTTCACCATTCCCGATGACGTCTCTGTCGTGCCACCCCGCGAGTGTGGGACCTCCGAGGGTGATTCCTCTAAGCCCACCTTGACGGGTACATCGTTCGGAATCCAACGAGGGTGATACCTCGGATTCCCCCGATGTTACAACCACACAGTTACTCGACCATGTTACTGGGATCTTCGGTGATTAGTTGTAAGACGGGTGGATTCCCGCGAGACTGTGTTGTTGGCCTAATTAAAATGCTAATGGATTTGGGTATTTGATCTGGGTTGGTCGGAGACCTTTTCGCACTAACCGGCTACGCGGGAAGAATTATGGGTACTCGGCGTCGCGGTATCAGCCGAAGCTTTTCAGATGCCAGCAGTGTAGCGGCGCGCGCCCGAGTGGTCCCGAGATGCATCGCGCTTGTGATTAAGGGATGCTAGGACTGACGTCGGCCGCCCACGCCACGTGCAGGAGCGTGAAGGGGAACTGGGCCCATGAACCCTTTGTGCTTAGGATTTAGACCGGCGGGCTGGCCTCTCTGATTAGTCTTAGGTGGGGCTGCGACGTGTCGATATTCCGAGGCCGGGCAGGACCCAGAAAAGTATGTCCGGCCAGAGTGTTATCGAGCGTGACGGGACATGTGGTGCACCCCTGCAGGGATGAAAATTAACTATTCGGATAGCCGTGTCCACGGTTACAGGACGACTTGGAGTTGTGCCCCGATCTTATACAACTACAATTGTTACTTAACTGGAATTAGTTTGCCTCGGGATTGCTTCCTCGCAGGGAGTCGAGGGAGGATCTTCAGGCGTGACCTCACTTTAATATTGCTGCAACAATATGACTATTAATGTGTTACCCCCCTGTTCTACTCTCGTCTATTGCTGCAAGACCCTGAAGATGCTAGTCTTCGATAGGACTAGGCATTCTCTCTCTTTTCTCGCATTGCTGCAGTCAGTCCACATATAACCCCCTTCTTTGATACTGATGCATTATTAGAATAGTTCTGATGTAAGACTTGCGAGTACTTTGGATGAGTACTCACCGCTGCTTTGCTCCCCCCTTGTTCCCTTGATCCGTTTGCTGCGACCAGATGATGAAGCCCAGGAGATGGAGGTCCCCGTCGCCGACGACTGCTACCCCGACGGTGCCTACTACTACGTGGAGGCCGCTGATGATCAGGAGTAGTTAGGAGGTTCCCAGGCAGGAGGCCTCGCCTCGTTCGATCGTTGTATCTTTTGTGCTAGCCTTCTCTAAGGCACCCCATGTTTTATGTCTGTACTCAGATATTTGTTGCTTCCGCTGACTCGTGTGTTTATCGAGCTTTCGTATTCTAGCCCTCGAGGCCCCTGGCTTGTAATATGAAGCTGATGTTATTTTATTTGTGTCTAGAGTTGTGTTGTGATATCTCCCCGTGAGTCCTTGGGTTTGATCGTACGCATTTGCGTGTATGATTAGCGTACGATTAAGCCGAGGGAGTCACAAGTTGGTATCAGAGCGAGGTTTCGATCCTCGGACATGTGGGTTATGGGCCCACATCTCAATTGGGTGGTATTAGTATCTTTTACTCCTTTCCTATACTCTGGGCTCTACTTTCTCTTCTCTTTCGGGTCAAAGATTTTACTAACTCTAACATTAGGTTCTCGAATCACATCAATCCGGAGCGCTGGACTATCTACTCTTTTTCTCCTGAATATGTATTACACACACTGTAATTGACATCCGTCAATCTTATTTTTCAGATGCGTCCCGCAAGACAGCACGTGCGCCTGACACAGGCCACCGAGACGACTGGGTTCCCGGCCATTTTGGTCGACCTCCTGACCAGGCTGGGATATCGCTGGTACCCCGAGTACACTGTGTTCGAGGATTTCCGCGAGTACAACCAGTACCAGTACCAGGCTGAGGTTCGCATCTTCGACCAGAGGGGCGGTGAGACCCTCGAGCGCCACGTGTTCTGTGGTATTGGGGTGTCGGTCGAGATGGCCGTCCACGATGCGGCCTACATCGCCATCACCCGACTCCGTGGAGCGTACCCTCACCTGGAGGAGAGCCCTTTCAGATACATCCCGCATGCTCCTGCTGGGGATGAGACTGGGTCTGATCTCACTGCCTACGCTTCTGACGTTCGGGAGCGCAGCGACCGTTCCTACGTCGCTGTCTGCGCCCCCAACGTGACGCGTCGGTACGACGCGCGGATTCTGGTGCAGTACACTGAGGCAATGGATCGTGCTTTCCGAGCTCTGAATGTGGAGTTGTATGCTACACGCGCTCGTCTTTACGACGCGTTGACAGAGCTGCAGCCATCACACTGTCCGAGGGTTCCCCCTTTGCGCATCCGCGAGCCGAGCAGGACAGAGCTACCATCAGCTCTCGAGTGGACAGATGTCGGGGGTAGAACCCCTGCACTCGGACCTCAGCTCCTCGACTGGATGCGGTACCGTCACCAGAGTCACAACGGGACACAGGGTCCTGTCCCTACCTTCTATCACCGCCAGCTACCAGGATTCGTTCGTCCTCTCCGACGTTGATGTAGCCTTATCGCTACATCTCGTTGTGGTACTCTTCCACCGCGTGCCTGCGCGCCGCCTAGCGAGTCCAGGGTATCGTCAAATGCGTCCGGGCTATCGCCAAATTTCGAGTTTTTAATCGTTAGTCTGTAATCGAACTTATGTATGGGTCTGTATGTCGAACTCAACTACTATGGAGTATCTATCGCATTTCCCTTTCATTATGCTTGATTACTTCATGAATGCGTGCGATGCCTTTCGATTACTTTAAGCTAAACTACCCCTGCTAAATAATTAACAGGATGGTTAGATCAGCTGGCCGCCCGCGTGGTCGTGCCAACGATGCACCACCCCCGCCTCCTGAGTATATGGCGGGGATGATCCAACAGTTTGAGCTGAACCGCCAGTTTATGCAAGGGCTCATGGATCAGTTCCAAAGGCCGAACATGAACCAACCACAAGGCGTGACACTGCAAGACTTCTGCCGTCTCAACCCTGCGATCTACCGCAGCTCAACTCAGCCTCTAGATGCTGATGACTGGCTCCGTGACATTTCTTATGAGCTAGAGTCTGCCAATGTGCCCCTGGCGAGCTATGTCAACTTTGCCGCATACTTTCTGAAGGGTCCCGCTGCTCAATGGTGGGACAGCCACAGGCGCTCTCAGCCCGTTGGAGCTATCATCACTTGGGAAGAGTTCAAGGCTGCTTTCCGTGCTCGATACATTCCCCAGGGAATCATGGACCGGAAGAAGCGTGAGTTCCGCAACTTAGTCCAGGGCAACAAGACTGTGGATGCTTATCAGCGGGAATTTCTGGAATTATCTCGCTATGCTGAAGAAGACATTGCGACTGATGCACGCAGGCAGGAGAAGTTCCGTGAAGGCCTCCACCCTGATATCAAGCTGACACTCCTCGTTCAGGACTATGCTGATTTCGCCACCCTCGTGAACAAGGCTATTTAGGTTGAGACTGGTCTGCAGGAATACAAAGATAGCAGCAAGCGCAACCGTGACATGGGCTCATCTTCGGGCTCATCTACACAGAAGCGGAAGATCTGGATTCCCAACAACATGTACCATGCACCTGCTCCTACTCCGAGGCCGTCCTATGCTGCACCTCGCCTGCCTCCTCCACCACCTAGGCAGCCGAGGCTTCCAGCTCCACCGCCTCGAGTTCCTCCTTCCCGTCCCGAGGACGGGCTGTGCTTCAAGTGTGGCCGTCCAGGTCACCGTGCTAGAGACTGCAGGCAGAATCAGAATCAGCTGGCACTTCCCGCAACTGGCCGTGGCAACAACCAGAACCGCAACTTCAACACTAAGCCTGCTTATGTTCGTGGTCAGGCCAACAACATTGATATGGGTCAAGCTCAAGACCAGCCTGCTACCGTGATGGGTACACTTCTCGTTAACTCAGTACCTGCTTCTGTATTGTTTGATACAGGAGCATCGCATTCCTTTATGTCGGAAAATTTTGCATACATGCATGACATTAGGAGCGAAGAGATGAACCTCCCGATAGTGGTAAACACCCCTGGGGGCGAATGTCGAACCTCTGTGGTTTGCCCCCATGTTCCAGTTGAAATTGAAGGATTAGAATTCCTTGCCAACCCCATCCTACTAAAGTCATCCAACATTGATCTCATATTGGGGATGGACTGGTTGAAAGCTCATACGGCATCGATCGTTTGTGCCACCAAAACCGTCCACCTCCTACACCCTTCAGATGAACTAGTAAGCTACCAGGCTCATCTCGTCCGTAATGCTGAGGCACGGCTGTATGCATTGAATGCATTAAATGCGTCGCCTCTTGAAGGGATTGAGAACATTCCAGTGGTCCGAGAATTCCAAGATGTCTTTCCAGAAGAACTTCCGGGGATTCCCCCTGCTCGAGCTGTCGAGTTTGTCATTGACTTGGTACCCGGTACCACTCCTATTGCCAAGCGTCCTTATAAAATGCCACCACATGAACTCCTTGAACTTAAGCAAGAAATTGACAACTCGCTCCGTCTGGGTTTCATCCGTCCGAGTTCCTCTGCTTGGGGAGCACCTTCTCTCTTTGTTAAGAAGAAGGATGGGACAAATCGATTGGTTCAAGACTATCGTCCTATCAACCAGGCCACTATTCAGAACAAATATCCTCTCCCGCGGATAAATGATTTGTATGATCAACTTGCTGGTTCCACCGTTTTCTCTAAGCTCGACTTGAGATTGGGATACCACCAGATTCGTGTTCGCAAGGAGGATATTCCAAAGACCGCCTTTGTTACTCGATATGGATCATACGAGTACACCGTCATGTCCTTCGGCTTAACCAATGCACCGGCAACTTTCTCTCAATTGATGAATTATATATTCATGGACTACCTCGACAAATTTGTCGTGGTATATCTGGATGATATTCTGGTGTTTTCAAAGAACAAATAAGAGCATGCTGAACATCTTCGTCTTGTACTGGATAAGCTTCGGGAGCATAAACTCTATGCGAAGTATTCCAAATGTGAGTTCTGGCTAGACGAAGTGACTTACCTTGGTCATGTGATTTCCAAGGATGGTATTGCGGTCAACCCCGAACGAATTCAAGCTATTCTTGATTGGACTCCCCCGAAGAATGTCAAGCAAGTCAGAAGTTTTCTCGGACTCGCCAGCTATTGCCGTCGATTCGTCGAGAACTTCTCCAAGATTGCGAAGCCCTTAACCAACCTGCTTCACAAAGGTGTTAAGTATGAATGGACTGATAAATGTCAGGAAAGTTTTCAGGCACTCAAGGACAAACTGACGTCCGCTCCAGTACTTGCTCCTCCAGATACGAAAAGGGATTTCGTTATATACTGTGATGCTTCCCGTCAAGGAATAGGTTGTGTCCTAATGCAGGATCGCAAGGTGATCGCTTATGCTTCACGTCAACTGCGTGCTCATGAAGAGAACTACCCAGTTCATGATCTCGAGCTTGCCGCAGTCATTCATGCATTGAAGGAATGGCGACAATACCTTGTCGGTAATCGCTGTGAAATCTACACCGACCATCAAAGTCTGAAGTACTTGTTCACTCAACCGGAGCTGAACCTGCGTCAACAAAGATGGATGGAGCGTATAGCAGATTTTGACTGTAGTATATCATATACCCCTGGCAAGGCTAATGTAATGGCTGATGCCTTAAGTCGCAAGTCATACTGCAACCACCTCCAGGTTCATGAGGTTCACGATCGTCTGCAAGAGGAATTCCGTAAGCTGAACCTCCACATTGTTCCTCAGGGTTACCTTGTTCCCCCTCCTGAAGAGTATCAAAAGATGAACCTTCGTGTTGTTAATCAGGGTTCCCTCAGTAACCTAGTGGTTGAACCAGATCTTGTGAGCTCCATAAAGAATATACAAAACTTTGACGATGATGTCGACAGGATTAAGAGCTATATTGCAAAGGGTAAACCCTCCTTTTTCACTGTTGATGAAGGTGGCGCCTTGTATTTCAAGGGTCGCCTATTCGTCCCAAATAAGAAGGAAAATCTCAGGATGACTGGGAAGGTGATGGAAGAAGCTCATGACACACCATTGTCTATTCACCCGGGTAGTACCAAGATGTACCAAGACATCCGGCAAAGATTCTGGTGGCCCAATATGAAACAAGACATTGCACGCTATGTGGCAGAATGTGATATATGCCGGCGTATCAAAGCAGAACACCAAAAGCCTGCTGGAACTCTGCAACCTATCTCTATTCCCGAGTGGAAATGGGATCACGTTGAAATGGACTTTGTCACTGGTTTTCCCAGATCTCAGAAAGGTAATGATGCTATCCTTGTCGTCATTGATCGACTGTCCAAAGTTGCACATTTCCTAGCCGTCAAAGAAACGATTAATGCTAGTCAGCTGGCAGATCTTTATATGTCAAGAGTTGTTTCACTTCACGGTATTCCGTTGGTAATCAGTTCGGACCGTGGCAGCTTGTTTACTTCAAAATTCTGGGAAAGTTTTCAGAAGGCTATGGGGACTCATCTGTCCTTCAGCACTGCATTTCATCCTCAATCCCAGGGACAAGTTGAACGAGTCAACCAAATTCTCGAGGACATGCTTCGAGCTTGTGTCATTTCTTTCGGTAAGAAATGGGAGGAATCTCTCCCGTATGCCGAGTTCTCTTACAACAATAGCTATCAAGCTAGCCTGAAGATGGCCCCTTTCGAAGTATTGTATGGGCGAAGGTGTCGGACTCCTCTGAATTGGTCAGAAACTGGGGAAAGATCACTCTTCGGTCCGGATATTATTCAACATGCCGAAGATCAAGTCCGCATTATTCATGAGAATCTGAAGGCTGCTCAGTCTCGTCAGAAGAGTCAGTATGACCGTCATCATCAAGATATGGTCTATCAACCTGGCGAAAAGGCTTATCTTCGTGTCACACCAATGAGAGGTGCACACCGTTTCGGAATCAAGGGCAAGTTAGCTCCTCGTTATATTGGTCCTTTCACTGTTCTCGAAAGGCGTGGAAGAGTGGCTTATCAATTGGAACTGCCGGCGAACCTTTCTCAGGTTCACGATGTCTTCCATGTTTCTCAACTCCGTCGCTGCTTCAAGGATCCTATTCGAGCAGTGGATCACGATATGCTTGAGCTACAACAAGACCTCTCTTATAAAGAGCACCCGGTCCGCATTCTCGACCAAGCTGAACGTAAGACTCGTCGCAAGGTCACTAAGTTCCTTAAGGTGCAGTGGTCAAATCACTCTCAAGATGAAGCCACTTGGGAACGCGAGGATCATCTTCGTGATGAATACCCCGGGCTCATTCCCTCTACCTCTTAATTCTCGGGACGAGAATTCTTGTTAGTAGGGGAGAATTGTGACATCCTCGACTTTTGCTACAGTAGTGATTGTAATTAAGCTACAGTGATCAACCGCTAATGATGCCACGTCATCGAATTCCCATCACAGACTTGCGTGGCTTCGCGTTTGTCCGGGTCGATGATTTGAAAGCAAAGGGAAGCACTTTATCGGTTCATTACAAATATTAAAAGAACATATATGAAAAAAAGAAAGTATTAAAGAAATAATAATGCTAAAAGAAAGAAAAGAAAACTGAAAGAAAGAAATAATAAGAAAAGGAAAAAGGTAAAACAAAAACAAAATAAAACAAATCAAAAAAAAAATGAAAACAACCCCCACTCCCCCGTGGCCCAACTGGGCCAAAAGGCCCAGCCGGCCACCACCCCCACCCTCCAAAACCCTAGCGCCACCCCACCCCCATGCCAACTCCCTCCCCCCCCTGGGCGCCGCCGCCAGCCCCCTCCCCCCCCCCTCGTGGGGGGCCCCACCCCCCACGCGCAACCTCCCTCTCTCTGCTCCCGTGACTCCCTCCCCTCCTGTCGCCCCTCCCCCCCACGAGGACCCCATCTCCCCCGAGGTCCCGTCGCCTCCTCCACTCCCCACCTCGCCCCTCTCCCTCCCCAGCCGGCGGCCGCCCTCCCCCCGCCGGCAGCCCCCTCCCCCGCCGGCCTCCTCCCTCCACCGGCCCTCCTCCCGCGGCGAGCTCCCCCGTCGCCCCCCCCCCCCGGCGGCCACCTCCTCCACCGGGCCACCCAACCCGACGGCCCCCCCCACCTCACAGCGAGCCCCCCCCCTCCACGGCCGGCGCGCCACCTTCACCACGCCGGGTAGCACCACCACCCCGGCCTCCTTGCCCACCTCCCCATCCGGATCCGGCGGCCGGGGCCCTCCCCATCCCGCCGGCGGCTCCATCTCCGGGGGGGCCTCCTCACCGGCTCCTCCTCGCCGGCACATCACCACCGGAACCTCACCGTCACTGTCTCCACCGTCACTTCGTGCGAACTCCGGCTTCACCGGGCCGTCACGTCACCGTCGGTGAGCCCCTCCTCGGGCTCCTCCCACCTTGTCGTTCCCCTCGACGTCACGTTTCCGTTCCGGCAAACGGGGCCTCGATCCGTCGATGGTGGACTCCGGTAGAAGGATTCGAAGTTTGTGTTCTTCTAGGTGGAGTAGCAAAAGAACTTCTCTGTCTCTGTTAACAGAGAGATGAGAGATGAGTGTTATGAGAAAAAGGAAATAAAAACAAAGGTTGTATTCCGTATGTATGTATGAGATGGGATGTATGTATTTGTGTATTTGGATATTTAGAGAAATACGGTATTTGCACGGATAGGTATCTAATAAAAATAAATGAGGAAATAACCTTAGGCCACTTACCGGTGGGGCCAATGCACCGCTGTCAATGACAAGGAGGCCCCACGCGATGATTAAAAATAATGTTTTTCTTAAATAAATAAATAGATAGATATATTAGTTAAAATAATTAATTAACATAATTAGAGTATGACACGTGGGTCCCTTGTTGAATTAATCTGATTAATAAATAATTAATCTTAATAAAAACTTGTGCCTATGACGTTCGGGACCCGCTGGTCAGTTGACCGGTCAAATGTGATGTCAGCATGACATCGCGATGATGTCATAATAGGATTTTACTAAATCTTTTAAATCTGTTTTTAATTCCTAAATAATTAATAAAACTTTGAAAATTAATATTAAATAATCCGTAAGTCAGATCAAAATAATTTCAACATGAAAGTTGATCAGCAAAGCGAGACGAACCCGGATACACGGTCCGTTCGTCTGTCACGCGTCCCTAGCATAGCAAACATGGAACTTTTCCATCGTTTCCAGTGTAACCGGTAGTAGCCCGAGGCCCGGAAAATATCGTCAGGTATTCTTCCGACCCGTCTATGACGGATGTTCCTGCGTTAGCTCATGTCTAGCCTGCATATTTCCATGTCATGCTTTGTGTTGCATCGGTGCTATTATTTATTGTTTCTTCCCCCTCTTCTTACCGGTAGACCCCGAGACTGACGCTGCTGCCGGGTACATCTACGACCCTGCCGATCAGTCCATTGCTGCAGAGCAGCAAGGCAAGCAAACCCCCTCTTGATCATTCCTATATCGCCTATGTCTTTCTTCCTACTGCTTGCATTAGTATTTTGCTACTGTTGTAGTTAGCTCCTATATCTGATGCATAGCCTGTTTTTTGATGAACTGCTACTTTCAGTCCTGTACCTTTAACCTGCTTAGTATAGGTGGAGCAGTCATCCCCTCTGACCCCGTAGTTCAGTTGCCCCGCTTGCTTTTCAAATCTCGATCTCCGATCGACGAGCCAGACCCGACACAACACGTTCACCCCCCTTCGTTGTACGACGCTACAGGGATACTATCGGGTACCGAGGGTGACACCTCGCTAAGTACTCCTGATGATATCTCTGTAGTATAGCTAGTCGGTCGTGGTTATCGAGGGTGATTCCTCTTTCACCATTCCCGATGACGTCTCTGTCGTGCCACCCCGCGAGTGTGGGACCTCCGAGGGTGATTCCTCTAAGCCCACCTTGACGGGTACATCGTTCGGAATCCAACGAGGGTGATACCTCGGATTCCCCCGATGTTACAACCACACAGTTACTCGACCATGTTACTGGGATCTTCGGTGATTAGTTGTAAGACGGGTGGATTCCCGCGAGACTGTGTTGTTGGCCTAATTAAAATGCTAATGGATTTGGGTATTTGATCTGGGTTGGTCGGAGACCTTTTCGCACTAACCGGCTACGCGGGAAGAATTATGGGTACTCGGCGTCGCGGTATCAGCCGAAGCTTTTCAGATGCCAGCAGTGTAGCGGCGCGCGCCCGAGTGGTCCCGAGATGCATCGCGCTTGTGATTAAGGGATGCTAGGACTGACGTCGGCCGCCCACGCCACGTGCAGGAGCGTGAAGGGGAACTGGGCCCATGAACCCTTTGTGCTTAGGATTTAGACCGGCGGGCTGGCCTCTCTGATTAGTCTTAGGTGGGGCTGCGACGTGTCGATATTCCGAGGCCGGGCAGGACCCAGAAAAGTATGTCCGGCCAGAGTGTTATCGAGCGTGACGGGACATGTGGTGCACCCCTGCAGGGATGAAAATTAACTATTCGGATAGCCGTGTCCACGGTTACAGGACGACTTGGAGTTGTGCCCCGATCTTATACAACTACAATTGTTACTTAACTGGAATTAGTTTGCCTCGGGATTGCTTCCTCGCAGGGAGTCGAGGGAGGATCTTCAGGCGTGACCTCACTTTAATATTGCTGCAACAATATGACTATTAATGTGTTACCCCCCTGTTCTACTCTCGTCTATTGCTGCAAGACCCTGAAGATGCTAGTCTTTGATAGGACTAGGCATTCTCTCTCTTTTCTCGCATTGCTGCAGTCAGTCCACATATAACCCCCTTCTTTGATACTGATGCATTATTAGAATAGTTCTGATGTAAGACTTGCGAGTACTTTGGATGAGTACTCACCGCTGCTTTGCTCCCCCCTTGTTCCCTTGATCCGTTTGCTGCGACCAGATGATGAAGCCCAGGAGATGGAGGTCCCCGTCGCCGACGACTGCTACCCCGACGGTGCCTACTACTACGTGGAGGCCGCTGATGATCAGGAGTAGTTAGGAGGTTCCCAGGCAGGAGGCCTCGCCTCGTTCGATCGTTGTATCTTTTGTGCTAGCCTTCTCTAAGGCACCCCATGTTTTATGTCTGTACTCAGATATTTGTTGCTTCCGCTGACTCGTGTGTTTATCGAGCTTTTGTATTCTAGCCCTCGAGGCCCCTGGCTTGTAATATGAAGCTGATGTTATTTTATTTGTGTCTAGAGTTGTGTTGTGATATCTCCCCGTGAGTCCTTGGGTTTGATCGTACGCATTTGCGTGTATGATTAGCGTACGATTAAGCCGAGGGAGTCACAAAAGTGAAAGCATAAAACAGAGGTATGTGACTCTTTGATTCATCCATTTCATGGTCACTGAAAGAAATCCGTCAATGGGGTTGATCAAATCCTCATGACAAAACCTTTTCAAATCGCAAAAAGGAAAACGGAGAATTTCGAATAGCCACTAAGTCATCTCAATGGGGATATGAATCTCCCCAACAAGCAAATCATACTTCATCTTAACACGAGGAATAGGGCATTCAAAGCTCCCAATAAGAATCGATGAAGTTTTTTCGATAGCATTTATGCTATGTACTTGATATCGTTTCTTCGGAAAGTGCACTGTATGCTCATTACCGTTGACATGGAAAGTGACATTGCCTTTGTTGCAATCTATAACAGCCCCTGCAGTGTTTGAAAAGGGTGTTCCGAGGATTACAGCCATGGCATCGTCCTCAGGAATATCCAAGATAACAAAGTTTGTTAAGATAGTGGTGTTAGCAACCACAACAGACACATCCTCGCAAATGCCGACAGGGAAAGCAGTTGATTTGTCGGCCATTTGCAGAGAAATTTCAGTGGGTGTCAACTTATCCAGTTCAAGTCTACGATAAAGAGAGAGAGGCATAACACTAACACCGGCTCCAAGGTCACATAAGGCAGTTCTTACGTACTTTCCTTTAATGGAGCAAGGTATAATGGGCACTCCGGGATCACCAAGCTTCTTAGGAGTTCCACCTTTGAAAGTGTAATTGGAAAGCATGGTGGAGATCTAAAGATCTGGTATCTTCCGTTTATTAGTCACGATATCTTTCATGTACTTGGCATACGGAGACATTTTGAGCATATCAATTAACCGCATCTGCAGAAAGACGGGTCTTATCATTTCAATAAAGCGCTCAAAATCCTCATCATCCTTTTTCTTGGATGGCTTAGGAGGAAAGGGCATAGGTCTCTGAACCCATGGCTCCCTTTCTTTACCATGCTTCCTAGCAGTGAAGTCATTCTTATCGTATCTCTTAGGTTGTGGGTTATCAGGATTAACCGTAGGTTCAATCTCCACATCCTCATCATTACTAGGTTGAGCATTATTATGAACATCGCTGTCCATATTGTCACCAGGTTCATGTTCATCACCAGATTGTGATTCTGCATCAGACGCGGAAGTATTATTTGGTTCTTCAGCTGCGACAGTATTTGGTGAACTGACATGTAGGTTTCTATCATCCTTCTTCTTATTCTTAGGATGACTGGGTGTATTAGCATTAATTCCTTGAGAATCTGGATCAATTCTCTTAGGATGACCTTCAGGATACAAAGGTTCTTGAGTCATTTTGCCTCCTCTAGTAACGACTCTGACAGAGTTGTCATTTAATTCATTGAGCAAGTCATTCTGAGCTTTAAGTACTTGTTCTACATGAGTAGTAATCAAAGAGGCATGTTTACTCAGAAGCTTCAGATCATTGACATTTATGTCTACGCAAGCACTTAAATGACTAAGCATACGAGTACTTTGTTCCAAGTGTCTGCTAACATAATCATTGAAACTCTGTTGATTGGCAACAAAGTTGTCAAATTCATCAAAGCATAGGCTAGCAGGTTTGTCAAAAGGAATATCACTCTCATCAAACCTACGCAGAGAATTTACTTCTACTACCCGTATCGGGTTATCGAGACCGTGGATCTCTTTGATAGGTGGTAGATTTTTGACATCTTCAGATCTAATGCCTTTCTCTTGCATAGATTTCTTGGCTTCTTCCATATCTTCAGGACTGAGGAATAGAATACCTCTTTTCTTAGGAGTTGGCTTAGGAGGTGGTTCGGGAATAGTCCGAGCATTATCGTTGATCAAGATGTTATTCAGTAGGATCTCAGCTTGTTCTACAGTTCGTTCCCTAAAAACACAACCGGCACAACTATATAGGTGGTCTCTAGAAGCATCGGTAAGTCTGTTATAGAAGATATCAAGTATCTCGTTCTTCTTAAGAGGGTGATCAGGCAAAGCATTCTGTAGCTGGATGAGACTCCCCCAAGCTTGTGGGAGACTCTCTTCTTTGAGTTGAGCAAAGTTGTATATTTCCTACAAGGCAGCTTGCTTCTTATGGGCAGGGAAATATTTCTCACAGAAGTAATAGACCATATCCTGGGGACTACTCACACATCCAGGAGCAAGAGAAGTGAACCAGGCTTTAGCGTCATCCTTTACAGAGAAAGGAAACAACTTAAGTATATAGTAGTAGCGGATCTTCTCCTCACTAGTGAAAAGGGTGGCTATATCATGTAGTTTGGTAAGATGGGCTACGACCGTCTCAGACTCATAACCGTGGAAAGGATCAGATTCGACTAGAGAGATTATCTCAGGGTCAACAGAGAATTCATAATCCTCATCGGTGATAAAGATAGGTGAAGTGGCAAACTTCGGGTCGTATTTCATCCTAGCTTTTAGAGATTTTTCCTTCCACTTGAGAAGTAATTTCTCAGCATCATAGGCATCCTTACATGCAAGAAAATCCTCAGCTATCCCTCCCTCCATAACGTAACCCTCAGTTATATCAGGCAATTCATATCTAGGAGAGCTAGATCTAGCAGGAACAAAAGCAGGTTCTGTCTCAATAGTATCGGTTGTTTCAGAAGCATCACGAGCATTGGCAGTAACTCTTGCAATATGAGCATCAAGGAATAACCCTAGTGGCATATCAGGCAAAGCAGTGTCTCTAGCAGTATCAAGCATAGCATCATCAGGAAAAATAGCATCTATAGCAGTATCAAGCATAGCATCTCTAGCAGTATCAGGCATAGCATCTCTAGCAGTATCAGGCATAGCATCTCTAGCAGTATCGGGCATAGTAGCATCATAAGCATCATCAAGCACAGGCGACATATCAAGATTTCTGGCAGGAGGTGGTGTCGAAACTTACTCATAACTGAAGGTGAATCAAGTGCACAGCTAGATGGTAGTTCCTTACCTCCCCTCGTAGTTGAGGGCAAGACCTTGGTTTTTGGATCTTTCAGATTCTTCATAGTGATCAGCAGATATAAATCCCAAGTGACACGGAGAATATAGCTATCCTTCCCCGGCGGCGCCAGAAAAATGTTGTTGACGTGCAACTATTCCTGACTTGATGCCTCCATGACAACGAAGCCAGAAAAGAGCTGCTTCCAGTTGCTCAACAATTAGCAATTGTCTTGCAATAGCCCACCAGCGCGTGGGATCGCGGCAGTTTTCAAGGGTAGAGTATTCAACCCAAATTTGTTGGTTCGTGCGACGGGAAGTGAAAGAATATTCTCAAGTATTAGCAGCTGAATGTGTCAGATTCAACCACACCTGAAAGATTAGTTTCTGCAAGCAAAGTATCAGTAGCAAAGTAGTATGATAACAACGGTGCCAGAAACAATCTTTTGACGGCAGACTATTCCTAACGGTTGTATCAATGGCGCCAGTAAGTTGCCCGTGGACGGGAAATATTCTTTCCCGGCAACGGTGCCAGAAAAAGTATTGTAGCAGGTAGCAGCAGTGTAACGAGTAACAAAAGTGGCAAGGAAACACAGTAGTGAAGCAGTAGCAAGTAGCAGCAGTGGCGAGTAATAGTAGCAGCAAGTAACAGTAGTAGCAACAGTAGTGGCAGCAACAGCAGGACAAAGCAAGTAAGAGTGGCAGCAAGTAACAGTAGCAGCAATAGTAGTAACAGCAGCAGAGCAAAACAAGTAACAACAGCAGCAGTGGGCCAAACTCGTAGGCAATGGGTCGGCGATTCGTCGGATGATAGTCATCATGCAACAGTTATAACACGGAGAGATATGTGGCTAGCTCACGTTCGTCAATGTGATGTAGGCATGCATTCCATGTGTAGTCATACATGCTTAGGGAAAAGAACTTGCATGACATGTATTGTCCATCCCTCCCGTGGGAGCGGGGTCCAAAAGGAAACTACGGGATATTAAGGTTCTCCTTTTAATAAAGAACCGGACCAACGCATTAGCACTTGGTGAACACATGAACTCCTCAAACTATGGTCATCATCGGGAGTGGTTCCGGTTATTGTCACTCCGGGGTTGCCGGATCATATCACATAGTAGGTAACTACAACTTGCAAGATCGGATCTAAAACACACATATATTGGTGACAACATAATAATTTCAGATCTGAAATCATGGCACTCGGGCCCTAGTGACAAGCATTAAGCATGGCAAAGTAGTAGCAACATCAATCTCAGAACATAGTGGATACTAAGGATGAATCCTCGTCAAAACTAACTCGATTACATGATAGATCTCATCCTACTCATCACCGCCCAGCGAGCCTACGAATAGATTACTCACGAACGATGAAGAGCTTCATGGAATTGGAGAGGGAAGAAGGTTGATGATGACGATGGCGACGATCTCCTTGATCTAGAGCCCAAAATGGACTCCAGATGTGCCCTCTAGATGAAGAACGGGATGTGGCGGCGCCTCTGGATCGAAAACACGATGAAATCTTCTCTCCTGATTTTTTCCGGGACGAAAGGGAATAATAGCGCTGGAGTTGGGGGCGGCAGAGCCACATGGGCCCCACAAGCTTGATTGTCGCGGCCAGGGGGGAGGCCGCGGCGTCAGAGCTTGTGGCCCACTGGCCCGTCCCCTCCGGTGGATCTTTGCGCAGGTATTTTTCATATTTTCCAAAAATATTCTCCGTAAATTTTTAGGACGTTCCGAGAACTTTCATTTGTGCACAAAAACAACACCATGGCAATTCTGCTGAAAACAGCGTGAGTCCGGGTTAGTTCCATTCAAATCATGCAAATTAGAGTCCAAAACAAGGGCAAAAGAGTTTGGAAAAGTGGATACGATGGAGACGTATCATGCTCCTACACACTTTGTGAGTGTGAAAGATGGGTCATATAGTAAAATAGGTAGTACACTTTTGTAACCAACTATTGTATATGTTGGGTATAAGATGAGTTATAGGTGACATGACAATGCCTTATTGCTAGCACCTGGCTATACTATTAGGCCAACTCCAGCGCACGACCCCATGTGGCCCGATCTTGTCCGTTTGGGGAAAACGGACAAACCCCACGCCCAACGTGTGTGGCCCTGGATGCATCTTGCGTGTTTTGTGTCCGGGCCGACCCATTTCTAGCACAAACATGCATGCGCCCCGTGTGGGTCCTGGCGGACAGCGAACGGACGCACTTGAGCCCTCCTCTTGTCTGCGTCGGGGACGCGTGGCAAACGGCCACCTACCTCTCATCGCCCATATTTACTGCGCACACTCGGCAGGCCCCGCTTGTCATCCGCTCAGGCAGGCAATCATCGTCCTTCTTTAAGCCGTGGACCGGCACAGTGCATGCGCCCACTCCACTCCTGGTGCCTCCTCGGGACCGACACCAAACCCTAGCTTTCTCCCCCTCCCTGGAGCTCTCCGGCCGCCGGTAGCAATGGGGTAGTGGATCACCGGCGGCAAGGGAAAGGGGGCGCACGACCACGAGGCTGGGTGCTCGTCCGGCCATCACCGGGCCGCAAGCGAGCCACGCCATTCTTCTCCTCCGCCATGGCCTGGTCTGGCAGCCTTCTTCATTGCCCCTCCGGATGCCCCGATGCGCTCCGACTGTACGTCCATACGGATATGTGCCGTCTCTATTGGGAGACAAGGATGCCACTCCACCCTAAGGCCAACTCCACCTCACGACCCCATTTTGTCTGGCACCGTCCGTTTGGGGTAAGAGGGACAAACAGGTTGGCCCAGCGCGAGATGGCCCAGACCCATCATGTCCGTTTCTTCTCCGGCACGACCCATTTCGAGCGCAAACTTGCGCGGGATTTGGGTCGCGGCGGACACCAAACGGACGCGCGCTCGTCCGCGTCAGTGACGCGTGGCAGGCAGCCACCAACCTCCCACCCACCCACATCAATGCGCACGAGCGGTCGGGCCTGCCGGTCATCCGCCCAAGGGACGGTTGCGATCCTTCTTAAATGAGGAAGTCGTGGACCGGTCGTCCACAGTTCCCATTGCCAATCCCGCAGCCTCCTCGAAACCCGATAGTTTCCTCCGCGAGCCCTAGCTTCCTCCTCGAACTCGCCGGCCACCGCAGCCATGGGCCTGTGGAACTACGGCCGCAAGGGCACTCACAACCACGAGGTTGGCTCCTCGTCGGGACGCTGCCGCGGCTCCGTCAAGGAGGAGGTCGCATCGCCACCGCGCCAGGTCGCGGCTCCCTTCTCCATCGCTCCTAGGCCCGCCAGCCATCGCGACCGGCAGTACCTGAGCGTTGAGTTATGCTGGCACTACTGGGAGACGAGGACGCCGGTCCCGTGGAGCGATGTCCACCTCCCCAACGCGTGGCATCTCTCCGCCGACCTCGTCCCCATCCCGACGGTGCCGATGAGCGGTCGTGCACGCCGCGAGGAGATCGAGCACCGTCGCCGCCTCCTCCCCAACGACATCTACTACGACCCAAGGTACACCGCCGACTCCACCCTCTTGGACACATGGCTCAGGGACGAGCACGGCGTGCGGCGTGCGTCCTACTTCGCCGGGACAGTCGCGGGACCGCGACGGTCACGGGAGGTGCGCGGGCGTACACGGTGCGCGGCCTCACGCCCATGCCGTCGCCTTCCCCATCTCCGTCACCACCTCCACTTCCTCACATGGCGGAGGAGGAGGAGGCCCGGCTCATGCAGCGCGTCATGGAGGACTCCATGACGATGCATGATGAGTGCCAATCGTCGGGCCTGGACCGAGCCATGGCCCTCTCTACGGCCGACGACGTCGCCATCCCTGAGCCGATGGAGGAGGAGGAGGTGGCAGCTTCCCTCCGAAGCTGGTGGGCGCGTCGTGGGGCTGGTCGTGCACCGCGCCGGAGATGGCCCAGGCAGTGGGGGTCGTGAACTGGTGCCCCACGCCACCGCGGTCACCGGAGCGGGAGGCCTCGCCACGGGAGGAGGTGCTGCAAGCCAGCTTCCAAAACGCCCCCGCGCACCAGGGACCGCCGGCCCACCTCCAGACGCCGCCGGCCTACGTCGACCTCGTCAGCGACGGCGACGACGACGACACTAGTGACCAGTGAAGACGGCGACGGCACCGACGGGCTACTTTTTTTATGTTAATTATGTCAAAAACTGGGTCGTTTTGTGGCCGTGAAAACTAGGCCTTTATTAATGTTAATCTTATTATGTTTTAAGTTTTTAAACTGCGTTTATTTATTTTTAGTTGAGTTTTTTCTTTTTTTAAATCAAGTCCAACACGGACATGATTTGGGGTGCGGCCGCGCGGTGGGCGCACGCACGACCCAAGGGACAGAGGCGGACATGGGCAAACCCATTGCCGTCCCAAACGGACAAAATCCGGCCAAACCGGACGTCCGTTTGCGGTCGTGCGGTGGAGTTGGCCTAAGGGTACGCTGCCCTCCGGAATTCCCTCCGCCGGTCGCCTGGTCCTCCTGTCCTGTGACGACGATGGTGCGCTATGTTCGTGGCCTCGCCCTACAGTACTCGAGCCAACAATTTTTCCTGCTCATGTCGTGCGTAAGGCCAACTCCACCGCACGACCCCAATCGGACGTTCGTTTTGCCAGGATTCTGCCGTTTGGGTGGGGAGATGGGGTCGTGTCCGGCCCTGTCCTGGGATGCGCTTGCCGCGCGCCCAGCGCGCGGTCGTATCCGTTTGCCCTATCTTGTCCGCCTCCAAAAGAAAAATGATTCACATGCCAGCGGCCTAGTTCACGCCAGCGGCCCTAGTTCACGCCGACAACACACCCAGCTGCCTACACGTCCTCGCCGGCAACAAAGCGAGCGGCCGGCAACACAGCCAGCCTCCAAAATGAATAGTTTTGTTCGCCGGCAACACAACCAGCGGGCGGCAACACAGCCAGCCTCCAAAATAAATCTATTTCTCGCCGGCACACAGCCAGCGGCCCAGCGGGTGGCACCCATCCCAGCCTCCAAAAAAGAACGGCCACGTCCGATCGGACAACCTAGTTCAGGCCGTCGGCGTCGAACATCTCCTTCTACCTGGCCTCGAACCAGCTCCTCGTCTTCTCGCTCATCTTCATCAAGTCCACGCTCATGATCGCAAGGGCCACCTCCTTCACTTTGGTTGCGGCATTGGTGGCCTCGATGTCGAGCTGCTTCTTCCTGGCCTCGATATTGGCGGCCTCGATGTCGAGCTGCCTTTGCCGGGCCACCTCCTCCAGGTCGATCTTCCTCTTCTTGGCCGCCTCCTCCATCTCTAGCTTCTTCCTTTGAAGCTCCAAGTATTGCTTCGTTTGCTCGTCCTTGCTTTGCCGCTTATTCTCATCCCTCATGTCCTTTTGAGACATCATGCCATTCAAAGTCTCATGAAAGGCCATGGATGCGGCATCACGTATGTCGTCCACCTTGGAGTTGGTCTTGCCCCTCGGCCTCTTCAACGCCTCGCCATCTCCACCTCCGGCGAACTTGGCCGTCTTCTTGCCTCTCTTCCTTTGAAGTTCACGATATCGATCCTTGAACTTAGGGCAATCGTTGATGATCGTCCAACAATGTGTAAGCGTGAATGGCTTGTCGTTGTGCCAGGCCTTGAATGCTTCCAAAGATTGAAATGCCTACACCACATGATCAACAAGATTGGACATGCAAACATATACAAGGCCTAAGCAAGGAAAAGGACTAGGATGAGGAGAGCATACCATGTCCCAAATGCCGAGGCCACTCATAGTCGTGCTTCAATGCTCTCCAATGCGGCGCAATACTTGTTGCACTCTTGTTGGATGAACAACCACCTCTTTTGAATCGAGGTGATGCCACGGTCGCTTGTGATTTGATAGGGCTCAAACATCTTCCTTTCATGGAAAGTTTTGTGGACTCTCGTCCAAAAAACTAGGCCTTTTGTTGCGCGACCGTCCTAAGATCTTGGCTAATCTCCATCCAAGAGTTGCAAATGAGCTTGTCCTCATCTTGGGTGTATGAACCCGTGCGAATGGTCTTCTTCTTCTTTTGTGCTTTCGCTCTTTGGGTGAGCTCGTCGATGAACAATGGCTCACCACTAATATCAATGTCGTTGACTTCATCTTCATCGCCATCACCTTCGCAATAGATGTCGTCATCTCCATACCACGAGTCACCATGGTCGTAGTCAGCACGGTCATCGGCCTCTTCATCGACAACGAACTGGGCGCGGCCATCCTGACTTTGGGTCTCGTCGGGATCGTAGGCAGGGACCTGCCCACCGTTGTAGATCACGTCCTCCATGAATTGGTCGTAAGTGTTGTCGACCGGTGCCATTGGTGTTGGCATTTCGTCGAACAAGACGGGGGGGGACGACATCGTGCCCGGCCACCGCTGCTGGACCCAGGTGCGACGTTGAGGTCGATGCATCTCGACGGACGCCCGGCCACCGCTGCTGGACCCAGGTGCGACGTTGAGGTCGATGCATGCCGAGGGACGTGGGGTGGAAGGCGCGATCACGCTCACGTCTGGCGACCCCGAGAAACGGTTGTGGGCGTCGTGCCTTGGCGGGGGGGGGGGGGGGGGGTAGCCGGGCGACACAGCCGTGGTGTGCGACGTCGGCGACTGGCAGTGCGGAGACCGGGCGACCGACGAGCCTGTGCTCGTCGGGTCGACGGCCGCTGTAGACAAACCGGCTGGACGACAAATGCCAAGCATGAGGAGGGCGTGCGCTTTGTTGACGATGGCCTCCTTCTCCTCGACCTCGATCTTGCGCCGTGCGGCCTCCATCGCATCGCGCTCGGCGGCGAACTTGCGCGCGGACCGGCGGCGTTGTCCTTCACGACCGCCCTCCGGTTCCTCCTCTTCGCCGATTCCGCGTCCAACTTGGCGATCTCCTCCGGCGTGCACTCCGCCCGTGGCTTCCTTGACGCCTTGGCCTTCTTCTTCTTGGCCATTCCGGGCTGGTCAACGGTCGGGCCGTCGAAATTCGGGTGGGCGTCGGCCATGGACGGGGGAGAGAGAGGGAGACGGCGGGAAGTGGGAAGGTTTGGGGGGAAATGGCGTCAAAAGGGACGGGGTGGGTTTTACTTTGTGCCACTGACTGGCGAGCCAGGGGCGGACGAGCGCGCGCGTCCCGCCTGTCCACGCATTGTCCGTTTCACGTCAAAATTGACGCAAAGTTGACCGGAGAATGGTCGAAAACGGACACAAAACAGACAAACGTCTGTTTGCTTCCGCGCGCTGGACCGTTAGTTTTGTCCGTTTTACCCCAAACAAACACGCGCGAACAGAATGAGGTCGCGGTGGAGTTGGTCTAACGGTATCGCTACGTGACTGAGTCAGTCCTACCTCTACCAGCCCAGGCTCCGTCATCAATGCCCGGCGCTCCGGCCGGGTGTGGTGTGCGCCCACGTTGCATTCAGACAGGGGGGACGCGGGCTCCGAACGATCAGCTTGTCAGTGGCCGGGGATCGAGATCGTGGTGGTTTCTCCGCGGAGACGGGCGTGGTAGCAACCATGCGTGATGCGTCCGTGCCCATGACATGATTTTCCAGCTCTGAACCTGTCAATGGTCTCGGTACGGCAGCGCACGCGTTTCCCTCCTGCCAATGACCGTGTTGAAACGACAGCCCCCGCAGTTGCCTTCCCGTTTCCCGGTAGTCACGGTCAGTTAACTGCCGCTGTCGTGTAATTCCTCCATTCTAAAATTCTTTTTTTATGTTTGTTTAAAAATAAATGTATATAAATACTAAAACGTGACTAAATACATTTGTATCTAGATAAATTTAAGACAAATTTTTTGGGACAAATAGATTACTTACAACAAAAGCCAGCCAACAACGGTAGCTCATACTCTAGCTGCCCACGGAGCACGTATGGACCATGCATCCTCAGCCTTTTGGCCGGATGGGATCATGGGACGCCGGAACTTGTACACGCTTTGATTGCCAGGTACATGGCTGGTCGTTCTGGTTAATGGAATGAAGGGTATTCCGACTCAGGAAAGAAAAGAAACAGCGACCGGCGTGCTGTTAGTAATTGAATTGATGAGTGGGCAAAGGTGAATAGTGAATGGGAAACACAATTGCATCTGCAGGTCAGTTTTAGAACATTTTGCAGTACTATTCACATGAGAACCTGTTTCTAAGTATTACTCTTTCCGTTCTTAAATATAAGTCTTTGTAGAGGTTTCGTTAAATTACTACATACAGATTTATATATACATATTTTAAATTATAGATATAGATTCATTCATTTTATTTTACGTGCAATCTCTAGTAAAATCTGTAAAAAGACATATATTTAAGAACAAAGAGAGTATTATACATGGTTTGGCAAAATGTTTGAAGAGCTATAGTGTTGAGAAAATTCCACTCTTGTCTATATTTTTTTCTTATAAAATTTTCTTGTCTAGGCAAGAGTTGACGAACGGACCACGGTCCGATTAGAGAAATCGTGAAATTGGCAAACCATTGACACCTTCATGATCGACACGTGTGTTGCTCTTGAGAGGGGTCAATTGTCAACTAAGTCTGTTTAGGACCGTAGTTCTTCTGACAGGCACAAATCTTCTCAGCTCACGTTCTTACGGATACAACTACAGTAGACAAAACCTTTTCCAGTGAAAGAATAGGAATAATATAAACAGTGTTCATCGGATTAGAGATATGCGGCACAGATTCTTCAAGTTCTAAATCTTATCGGTGTAAGTTTTCAAACCTTTTGTTTTTGTTTTCAGGGTGCAAGTTGTGTGTTGAAACCTGTCCGTGTAAATTTGTAGCTTGCATTTGTGCCATGCATATCCAATATAACCAATTATGTAGCCTTTTTTATTTTTTCCTCACAAGGGTTGTTTTTGTTGTATAGTCGTCCCCATTCTCACGACATCTTCGTTCTGGACTTCAAACTGTCTGCATCCGTCCTGACCGTGCGGTCCAGACATGTTTTGACATCCGTCACGGTCATGTACCTGTCTGCTAGCTAGTTTGTACATCCTTTTTTCACACAATATGGAGGGGGCGGCTTTCCGAGCGTCTAGACCGTTGCCACTAATAGAGTGAAGAATCGTCAAATCCCTTACTAGGGTGCCTGA
This sequence comes from Hordeum vulgare subsp. vulgare, assembly GCF_904849725.1. Classification (NCBI taxonomy): domain Eukaryota; kingdom Viridiplantae; phylum Streptophyta; class Magnoliopsida; order Poales; family Poaceae; genus Hordeum; species Hordeum vulgare. The sequence continues at coordinate 64,819,484 of NC_058524.1, forward strand.
CGTAGTCGGAAGTACCGGTACGGAGCCCGCACACACAAGTTACCCTACATCATGCTTATTCTTGTTATTCATGATGGAAGGGTACCTCGTGTGAGGGAGTACAGTGGTGTAGATGGGATCTCTGCCTAGAGTTGTTTTGTCTAACCTTGATGGAATGAGAGCCCTCTAGTCTTCCCTTATATACATGGTGGAGGCTAGGGTTCTACAGGAGGAGAGATACAATATAAGTTGTCGCTACCCTTGACTTGGGGAGTAAGATGGTCTCAAGGTGGTTGCTCCCTTTCTCAGGCCTCTCCTTCTAGCTAGGCCTCATGGGCCCCTAACAGGCCTTTTAAGTGTCTCCTCTCGGAAAGTTACCCCCGGTGCATGACAACGTTAGCCTCCGAGCGTGGCGGTTGTCGTCTCTGACACCTTCAGCGGGCTCTTTCCTTTATGCGAATTTTTTCCTCCTATAACTATTAAGTTCTTAAGTTTTTCTTTTGCATTGACACATTGCTTGAGTTATATTTCTTGATGCTTGCAAGGAGATGTTCGTGATATAGAGTGGCTTACATCGAAGAATTATTTCATCTTTGAAGGTGGGTTCTAATTGATGGAGTATTTGACAAAAAAACTACCAGTTTTAGGACCGGCGGCCCATAGAACTACAACGTTGATAAATTTCACCATAAACTTCCACATTTTTCGTAATTCGTCCCTTAAAACTACAACTTTTTGTTGATGATCGTTTTAGAGGATTTAAACACATTTGTGACAAGCGAGACCCGCCGTCAGGGCCGACCTGGCAAGAAAATCAACACCGTTAATTTTGATTGTTAATCTGACCGTCATTACAGGTGGGGCCCACAAATCAGCATCAACCTATTCTTCCTCGTCCTCTCTCTCTATATCTAGCATTTTAACATACGCCTCGTGGGAACACCTTGACTAGCTGCCCAAGCGCTCGTGTGATGCCACTGCTGCTGCTCGGCTTGATGCCCATGCTTGTGTCCTGCTATTCATCGACCTCGATCGCTCCCTCCACCTCCTAGCTGAGATGCGATAACCCACAAGTATAGGGGATCACGACATTTTTCATGGGTAGTATTTCACCATAATTTCTTGATTCAACACAAGGGAAGTCAAAGAATATTTATCGGCCTTGACGGTTGAGTTGTCAATTCAACCGCACTTGGGATATCTCTCTGCAACAAATGTTTAGTACTATGAAAAATAATAGTAATGGAAGTAACTAAGATAGAAACAATTTTGTAACAGTAGTCAGAGTGACAGTAGCAATAGTAACTTAGCAAGATTCAGTATTTGTAAAGCGTAGGCCATGGTGCAACGATGGAAAGATATGGATGACATCAATCATGTAACAGTTACACACTAGAGCGACACATAACTAGCTCGAATTCATCAATATAGCATAGGCATGTATTCTGTATATAGTCATACGTGCTTGCAATAAGAACTTGCATGACATATTTTGTCCTACCCTCCCGTGGCAGGGGGGTCCTATTTGAAACTAAGGGATATTAAGACCTCCTTTTAATAGAGAACTGGAACAAAGCATTAACACATGGTGAATACATGAACTCCTCAGACTACGGCAATCATTGAAAAGAATCCCAATTATTGTCACCTTTGGGTCGTAATAGGTGCATACAACTTGCAAGATAGGATCCAAATCACTCTTATATTCATGAAAACATAATAGGTTCAGATCTGAAATCATCGCATTCGGGCCCTAGTGATAAGCATTAAGCATAGCAAAGTCATAGCAACATCAATCTCACAACATAGTGGATACTAGGGATCAAACCCTATCAAATTAACTCGATTACATGATCAATTCCATCCACACGCAACGATCACCGACCAGCAACCAACAAAGGAATTACTAACTCCCGGCGGTGAGCATCATGGAATAATTGATGGAGAAGGGTTTGTGATGATGACGGCGACAAATCCCTCTCTTCGGAGTCCCAAACGGACTCCAGATCAGTCCTCCCGAGGAAGAACAGGAGGTGGCGGCGGCTCTATCTCGTAGATCATGATGAAAACTTCTCTCTTATTTTTTTCTCCGGGCATGTGAATTTATAGACGAGAAATAGAGTCGGGGGAGCCTTGTGGGCCCCACCACACAACAGGGTGCGACTAGGAGGTGGTTGCGCCCTGTTGCCTGGTGGTCCACAAGGAAACCCCGTCTGGTGGATATTTGCATCATAATTCTTTATAATTCCCAGAAAAAAATTACAAAAAGTTTCGTCCAATTTCAAGAACTTCTATTTCTCCACAAAAATAACTCCATGGTAGTTTTGCTGAAAACAACGTTAGTCCGGTTCAGTTTCATTCAACTCATAAAAAATAGAATTTAAAACAAGAGCAAACGTGTTTGGAAAAGTAGATACGTTGAACACGTATGAAGATTCATGTCGCCCTGATGTGCCGACACACCAACCCCGACATGCAACTGAGGTGTACGCTGGCTTGCATCGGCTTCACACTCGAGGCCCAAGCTATTGCGGCACGTAGTGAGGGAAAAAGAATGACGGTGTATGCGTGCGTCGTCACTTGCTAATTAATGGTGCCCATCAGTGGCGGAGCTACACAAAAACTATTGGGGGCAAACATTAAGGATATATCTGGGGGTGAAAAGCTAATTTTCCTCTCATCTAGGTCCTTCAAAAAGAATCTTCAGACTTCTCTCCAAAGCTAGGGGACACCCCCCCCCCTCGCCTCAACATAGCTCCGTAGTTGGTGTCTATACGTGCATATACATCGTTGATGCTGACGTGTAGGATCCATCTATAATAGCGGTCAAAATTAACGACGTTTACTTTCCTCCTGCGTCAGCCTTGGTGGGTGGGGCTTGCTTGTCATAAATGTGTTTAAATCCTCTAAAAATACCAGCAACCAAAAGTTGTAGTTTTTAGGGATGAATTACGAGAAAAATGATGGTTTTTGGTTATAATTTTGAATGTTGTAGTTTTGTGGGAGGCCGACCCTGAAACTGGTAGTTTTTTTTTTTGCCAAATACTCTAAATAATGAGGTGAATCATGGCAGCTAGTTCTACAAAGTATACTTTCACAATTTATGATTTTCGTGCACAATCTGCTTGTATAACAGGTAAACAAGTACTCCTTGTGTAAACTATAAGAGTGTTTAGATTATTAAGGTAGTGTCCTAAATGCTCTTATATCAGTTTACGGAGGGAGTACATTTCTTGAAAAACAAACGAAATGTGAAACTACAAGACCAGCCTTATAAGTTTTGAGTATAACCAAAAGTCTAACGTCTTTGCGCAGATATTGTAAAACAGACATGAATCCATGTATCGGGATTGGTAATTCAGATGATATATTTTAAAAGGTGGTTCCAATAGTCAGATAGAAATTACATGATGACTGGGTTTTTTGGAGGGAGGGGGTGAAAAGGCCAAAGGCTATAAATTAAGTAGCACATACTCGTATAAAGCATCCTAACACAAAGTGACAAATACATAAAAATCCTTGTGTGTGCAGAACATGATTTGGATGGCCGATAGATTGGAAAAAATGGTTGGGAAATTTGTGTCCTTTGCACGCGGGCCAACGAAACTGCAGATCACCTGTTTTACAAATGCCGATTCACGATAAGGCTATGGCGGATGGTCAAGTAGTGGCTGAAGCTAGATGCACTAAAGATTAATAGTTGGGCGGCAGAGCGCAACATGAAAATTTGGTGGACCAATATGTTGAAGGTCAACATTGCGAACCGGAAAGCCATGACATTCCTAACAATGCATGTGTCTTGGGTTACTTGGAACGAAAGAAATGTTCACGTCTCAAGAAAGAAGCCCACACCACCCTTATATATTCTCAAGCTCATACAAGACAAGGCACGGCTTTAAATCATGGCTAGAGCTAGACACATGAGCTACATCATGTTGCATGTGTAATCTGTGATGTATCTTCTAGCACTGTTGGGCTATGATGTGGAGCCATTGTGATGTTTTCTAAACTCTTTCTTCCTTAATTAATGAACGAGGCAAATCTGCTCCCTCGGTTCATAAAAAAATGGTCATCATGATTGTAATCCTAATCCTAATTGCCCAATAACACACCCAAATAGGAATTAGCTTGTATTCCCCACCTTGATCCATTATTAGTGGAAGAATAATTAAAGGCGTGCAATGCCACGTCTCCTGAGTAGGACAACATACAAACTCCATTTTACTGCATACTACTCCAACCAGCATAGAACAATTATGCCGAAGGACAATCAGAATGGGACATGTTTGATGTGTCGGCGAGGACATACATTTGGGCTTCGATTCTCATTAACATTAGAACAACAAATAGTGATATTCAAACTATGGGAAAGTATTATTCATTTACTAAAAACTAAATTTAACATTTGGCAAGGCGCGTTTAGTTAGAAGCTTACATTTTTCTTCTAAAGTTGTTCAAGAGATAATATCCAAGTGCTTAGCCATAGAGAGGATTTAGTTTGATTGTAGTTACATCATGCTTGAAAATTGTACAATTCCGATTCTAGCATAGATAAACATGAAAATAATAGCACCTACCTCCAAACGAGATTCTAAATAGGAAAGTTATTATTTTTCATCTCAAGGTGAAGTAACATGGATGTAAACTATATTCTCCACTGAATAGGACATGAATGTAACTCAAGGTGAAGTGAGGCAAAGCATTCAGTTGAATAAAACTAACACCATAAGGCGCACCTGTAGATTTCACTGTAAGTACCAAAAAAATCAAGGGAACAACAAACAAACCTTTAGTTACTATATCACATATCCCAAGGCTATGTATGTGCCTCTATATTTACTCCATATTATGTAGGCGTTCTGTTTAAACCAAAATTCTTTGCATGCATGCATGTAGTATATGTGGCTATAGGTGAATGCAATTGTGTTCATAAGGATCACTTCATATTTCCTTTCATTTTTGTAAGTAGATGATTTTGTGTGTTAAAGATAGTATCAGTCTCCGGTGCGGGAAGAACAGCAATGTCGGTCACACAATTGTATCACTCATGTGTTACATCGACAAGGAACAACACCTGAAAACGAAATTCAATATACCATATGCTCCGATTCTACAAAATAATTGTAGAAAAACAATTCACACCTGATAATGAACTTCAATAGGCCACATGCTCTAATTCTACAAAATAAGTGTTGAAAAATAATAAAGATAGCAATAAAGACCGTACTGAATTAACATGAGGGAGATATGCAGGATTATAGTTCTACATAGTTATATGTATCAGCATGACTGTAGTTGTTCCTAGGCAACTAACATGAATGGTGGAGAGACATGCCAGATTTGTTGCCATGGAGGAGGCGGCTGGAGATAGAACAAAGCTTCCTACTACTAAAAGAAAGCTTGCTCATTACTGCAACCCATAAATTTGATCTTCCAACGAATCTACTAACTCAAAAAACTCGTTCAGATCCAATGAGATAAAAAAGAAGGTGAGCCCCCACCTCACGCGTAGGTAATGTTACAGGAGGGTGCTGGTGGTGGAAAGTGTGGATCGTCGGGAGCCCGATTAGATTAAATGCTGGGTGTGTAGCTTGGGTCAGTGTATCCCCTAACGATAGCCACCATGGGGCTCGGATTAGCACCACACCAGGTCTTTGGTAGCGAGGGCCCGTGAAGGCTTGGGTTGTGGTGGCGCAGTATGGAGAGGCAGAGAGCATGGCTTGGCGAGGAAGGGCACTCTAGGTCGCAGCGGTCAAAGGAAGCGTATCAGGGGCTCGACAGAGACGTCTCACATCTTACTAAGCGGATGATAGTGGCCGATGCATTTGAACCTTGGAATTTGAAGGAAATGGGTCGGCGGCTGTACCGGAGAAAGATGATGTACTTACTTGTCAACGTTAGGTCTCCTCGGTTAGATTCACTTGGCGGTTAGATCAAGAGGAGTGGGGCTAGGCTTTAACACAAAGCATTGAGCTTTTAGATATTGCTGGCTATGGTAGACAATGACCCGTGGGACGTGGCCATGGTAGTGTCTTGCACGCGAGCTTGAGGGAGGGCAAAGGAGAGGGGCGGCGTCATCTTCTCGTGAGGTGGTTGAGCACGAGTGAGCACAACATGTTGCCTCATGAGGAAGAAAGGATGGGAGAGAGAGGATGATGGGTGGGTCCTTTATCAGTCAAACACATTTTGTTCGGGTTGCCACAACATCACTTAAAGTGGAGTTAATTGCAAAAGACTACCACAATTCGGGCTGTATTCATAAGATGATGTCATCTTTCAAAAATTTTACAAATACGTACCAAGATACCGGTCGTATTTTGTTTCTGACGCATATTACCCACCGGTCAGTCACCGGCCTGTACCGCTTTGGCCGGAGGAAAACCGTCTCTCTCTCTCTATGTGGACCGTCTCTGGCGTGGGCGTGTACGTCCCGCCTCCCTGGGCGGCAGCAGCAGCGGCAGTCGAACAATACGCCGCCGGCGACGGCGGCGACAAGTCGAGCCCGGCCTACCAGCGGCGGACCTGGGACGCGCTGAGGCGCAGCATGACCGGCCTCGTCAACAAGGCCACCGCCGCCAACGTCCGCCACGTCCTGCCGGAGCTCCTCGCCGAGAACCTCGTCCGCGGGCGCGGCCTGCTCTGCCGCGCGCTGCTCAGGTCCCAGGCCGCCTGCCCGGCCTTCACCGGTGTGTTCGCCGCCATCGCGGCCGTCGTCAACTCCAAGATCCCCGTCGTCGGCCGGCTCCTCCTCGTCCGACATGTGAACCGTATTAGGCGCGCCCACGTCGCCGGCGACAAGCCCCAGCCCATCCCCGATCTGCAGCCGACGGTCCGCTCCGGCCTCGCCGGCCTGGTCTCCGCCTTCCGCCGCGTCGCGCAGGGCCAGCCGAGGTCCGGCCGCGTCTTGGCATGCCTCGCCGCCGCCGCGCTTCTCGGCTGCATCGCGCGCACCTGCCACGAGCGCACGCGGCCCCGCGCGTCCGACGCCTCCCGCCACCGCGCCGCCAGCGCCAACGCCACCGCCTCCGCCTGCAGCGCCTCCAGCTCCCGGCGCTGGCGCGCGTTGATGAGCCCAGTGAAGTAGGCCGAGTCGGCGTGCGTGGGCAGCTGCGCGACGAGGTGCGTGAGGCCGTTGCCGATGGCGGCGCCGCGGAGGTTGACCCGCCACCCCGCAGGCAGGCTCGGGTTCGCGGCGAGGATAAGCGCCCCGGCGTCCAGGACGTACTTCCCGGCGTAGCTCTCGCCGGAAAGGAAGAAGGGGCGCACGCGGAAGGAGGTCGGGCTGGCGTCGAAGAACGACTGGAGCGCAGCGACGACGTGCGCGGCGACGGCGGACTGGTCCCGCGGGATGGCGGCGGGGGACGGCGCAGCGCTGAAGCCGGTGCCGAGCGGGCTGTCGAGGAAGAGGAGCCCGAAGCGACGGCGTTGGTGCGCGAGTCCACCGGTATGAGCAGCGGCGTGTCGGTCGGCGCGGTGGCGGGAGGCGTCGGACGCGCGGGGCCGTGTGCGCTCGGTCTGGAGGATTTTTTTTTGCCTGTCCGGTCCGGATGGAGAGAGAGAGAGAGAGGCGGTTTTTCCGGGATCGAAGCGGTCCGGACCGGTTTTTCCTGTAAGAGACTGACCGGTGAGTCATATGTGTCAGAAAGAGCATCTATACGTAGAAATACAGAATCTGCAAAATACGGCTTGTCTCTTGGTACGTATTTGTAAAAAATTTAAAAGATGGCACCAACTTGTGAATACGGCCCGAATTGTGGTAGTCTTTTGTAATTAACTCCTTAAAGTGGGATCCATGAGTCGGTTCTAGAGGCAAACGACTTTAATCGAGCTATCAGGTTTTTTGGCAACTATCAATATCGATGGGTTTTTGCAAAAAAAATGTAACATGGTGATTGTATTACTTAGGATCCACAATTGTGGTGGTTTATTATAATTTATTTGGAAGTCCATTGAATCATCTGAATTTGTTTTCATGAGCAAGCGAAAAGAGAGAGGGCAATAGCCAAGGATCCTTGGCCTAGATCTCGGGCAACGGGGACAATGACGAGACCTCATGACTGGCCTCGTCTTGCTGTTGCGTATGCGGCGAATTGGCACACTTGGGTTGTTGTTGATGATAGGCTACCAGAGTGGCATGTAATGGGATCCCGTCCACCACGACGGACTATGCAGAGGGGAAGAGAGGATTGATCGTTTTGGCCGAATCCAGTGAGGAATACATTCGTTTTATACGCTAGCAAGGTTGTGGTCAATCCTTCGGTTGGTAACGAAACACTAACGTGGTCAGTCTATATGTCGGTTAACTTGTGGTGGGTTCCATTTGCAAGCCGGTAATGGAATGCTGATGTGGCTAGACTGCTCATGTGGATATGATGCATGTTGTTAAGATAAATAGAATAGTGGGGATGAATCTCTTAGGTATATAGGATGTTTCTTTTATGACCAGGAAGTGGAAATAAGTGAGAACATCTGCTCTCACCCCATGTGATCATAATTATAGGTTTTCACTCCCGTGGATAATCTCAAATTTCAAATGATGTGATGCATATCTTTTATTGATGAGTTGCATTTTCATACCACAGTCATTCCACCCACCACATTTGCTTCTTCTCTTGTCTATATATTATTTCAAAAAATTCCTTCTACACAACTATATGTCGATCCATGAATGGGACACACTTTCTCACACTCTTTTGCGTTGCTCGATAAGTTTCACCCAACTATATGGCTAGAAATGGGAGGTTTCATGAATAGTTTTAGCCCAAAGATAGCAATTACCGCATGAACAAGGGCACTAGAAAGGAGTGGAAGTAGAGATATAGAAAAGAGGTTAAAGAGAAAGCGTACTCACTCAAAAAAAGGAGGAAATGTAGTCACCATGACCACACTGGGTTGTCTGTTTACGCAAGAACCCCACATGGTCGTAGGATCATGTGTGCACCTCATTAAAGAGCAAAGCATCCCGACGCATTCATCACCGATGCATCACGGTATAAGTTACTTGGTGAAGGCATTCAAAAGTCCTATCGTGACAATTGAACGTTGTGAAAGGGCCAAAAAAACATCTCAGCGTGTGGCCACGTGCATTGTTGTAACTATTCCACGACCTGTATTTCCACTTGGGCACACGGTCTAGCTCATCTCTATAGTTCCATACCATCACTGCATTCGCCATACAATATATCTTCTGACTCTTATCTATGAATGTGGGGGTGTTTGCTCTCTTTGCTAGACATATAGGCTAGCCCTGCCGACAGCCTAGACGGCAAGACAGGTAAAAAAGACATGGTTGTGCGTGGATGATGTTTGTTAAACATTTAGTTAGGATAGCGAGTATGTTAATAGTTTGTAAAAAATAACCTCTTTGTCTTTATGTCTTCTATGTGGACACATAAAAAAGTGAACTCTTTGTCTTTATGTCTTCTATGCAGATCCCCATACGTTCTTCTTAGTTTAAATACCCGTGCGTTGCCACGTGACATAAAATATGACGTGAAACCATAACTTGGTAGAATGATAGCATGGACTTGGGTATTTTAGATCAGTGCTTCTTATGGGCTACAACCACACCGGAACAATGTCAAAGATAATTCAAGAGCGTATGTATATTATTGTTGTTCTATTTGTGTTACCCGTCATTTAATTCAACAAAACAAAAATCAGATAAAAAACAAAATTTATAATTGAATGGTATTTTATTTCACAATGCATGCACACACACCAGTTCAAATCAAAGTGTGTTATTTCCCGCCAAACACATCTTTATCTCGTTTTCATGCCTCTCACATGCATCCATCTCCACTGCAAATCTCCACCATCATCATGTTGGAAATATGCCCTAGAGGCAATAATAAATTAGTTATTATTATATTTCTTTGTTCATGATAATCGTTTATTATCCATGCTATAATTGTATTGATTGGAAACACAGTGCATGTGTGGATACATAGACAAAACACTGTCCCTAGTAAGCCTCTAGTTGACTAGCTCGTTGATCAAAGATGGTCAAGGTTTCCTGACCATAGGCAAGTGTTGTCACTTGATAACGGGATCACATCATTAGGAGAATCATACGATGGACTAGACCCAAATTAATAGACGAAGCATGTTGATCGTGTCATTTTGTTGCTACTGTTTTCTGCGTGTCAAGTATTTGTTCCTATGACCATGAGATCATATAACTCACTGACACCGGAGGAATGCTTTGTGTGTATCAAACGTTGCAACGTAACTGGGTGACTATAAAGATGCTCTACAGGTATCTCCGAAGGTGTTCATTGAGTTAGTATGGATCAAGACTGGGATTTGTCACTCCGTATGACGGAGAGGTATCTCGGGGCCCACTCGGTAATACAACATCACACACAAGCCTTGCAAGCAATGTGACTTAGTGTAAGTTGCGGGATCTTGTATTACGGAACGAGTAAAGAGACTTGTCGGTAAACGAGATTGAAATAGGTATGCGGATACTGACGTTCGAATCTCGGGCAAGTAACATACCGAAGGACAAAGAGAATGACATACGGGATTATATGAATCCTTGGCACTAAGGTTCAAACAATAAGATCTTCGTAGAATACGTAGGATCCAATATGGGCATCCAGGTCCCGCTATTGGATATTGACCGAGGAGTCACTCGGGTCATGTCTACATAGTTCTCGAGCCCGCAGGGTCTGCACACTTAAGGTTCGACGTTGTTTTATGCGTATTTGAGTTATATAGTTGGTTACCGAATGTTGTTCGGAGTCCCGGATGGGATCATGGACGTCACGAGGGTTTCCGGAATGGTCCGGAGACGAAGATTGATATATAGGATGACCTCATTTGGTTACCGGAAAGTTTTCGGGCATTACCGGAAAGTTTTCGGGCTCATCGGTAGTGTACCCGGAGTGCCGGGAGGGGTGACGGGGACCATCGAGAGGGGTGTCACGCCCCAAGGGGTCTCATGGGCTATGGGAAGAGATAAACCAGCCCCTAGTGGGCTGGAATAAGTTCCCACTAAGGCCCATAAGGTTTGAGTAGGGAAAAACACAAGGTGGAAAGAGTTTCCAAGTGGGAAGGTGGAATCCTACTCCAAGTGGGAAGGTGGAATCCTACTCCAAGTAGGATTGGAGTAGGACTCCTCCACCTCAAATTTCGGCCAAACCTTGAGGGTTTGAGGCTGCCTCCTCCCCTCCCTCCCTCCTATATATAGTGGGGTTTTAGGGCTGATTTGAGACAACTTTTGCCACGGCAGCCCGACCACATACCTCCACGGTTTTACCTCTAGATCGCGTTTCTGCGGAGCTCGGGCGGAGCCCTGCTGAGATTAGATCACCACCAACCTCCGGAGTGCCGTCACGCTGCTGGAGAACTCATCTACCTCTCCGTCTCTCTTGCTGAATCAAGAAGGCCGAGATCATCATCGAGCTGTACGTGTGCTGAACGCGGAGGTGCCGTCCGTTCAACACTAGATCGGAGCGGATCGTGGGACGGATCGCGGGACGGTTCGTGGGACGGTTCGCGGGGCGGATCGAGGGACGTGAGGACGTTCCACTACATCAACCGCGTTTCTTAACGCTTTTGCTGTGCGATCTACAAGGGTACGTAGATCGGAAATCCCCTCTCGTAGATGGACATCACCATGATAGGTCTTCGTGCGCGTAGGAAAATTTTTGTTTCCCATGCGACGTTCCCCAATAGTGGCATCATGAGCTAGGTTCATGCGTAGATGTAATCTCGAGTAGAACACAAAAGTTTTTGTGGGCGGTGATGTGCGTTTTTCTGCCCTCCTTAGTCTTTTCTTGATTCCGCGGTATTGTTGGATCGAAGCGGCTCGGACCGACATTACTCGTACGCTTACGAGAGACTGGTTTCATCGCTACGAGTAACTCCGTTGCTCAAAGATGACCGGCGAGTGTCGGTTTCTCAAACTTTAGTTGAATCGGATTTGACCGAGGAGGTCCTTGGATGAGGTTAAATAGCAATTCATACATCTCCGTTGTGGTGTTTGCGTAAGTAAGATGCGATCCTACTAGATACCCATGGTCACCATGTAAAACATGCAACAACAATTAGAGGACGTCTAACTTGTTTTTGCAGGGTATGCTTGTGATGTGATATGGCCAACGATGTGATGTGATATATTGGATGTATGAGATGATCATGTTGTAATAGTTAATATCGACTTGCACGTCGATGGTACGACAACCGGCACGAGCCATAGGATTGTCTTTAAACTAACATTTGTGCTTGCAGATGCGTTTACTATATTGCTAGGACGTAGCTTTAGTAGTAATAGCATGAGTAGCACGACAACCCCGATGGCGACACGTTGATGGAGATCATGGTGTGACGCCGGTGACAAGAAGATCGTGCGGGTGCTTTGGTGATGGAGATCAAGAAGCACATGATGATGGCCATATCATGTCACTTGTGAATTGCATGTGATGTTAATCCTTTATGCACCTTATCTTGCTTAGAACGACGGTAGCATTATGAGGTGATCTCTCACTAAAATTTCAAGACGAAATTGTGTTCTCCCCGACTGTGCACCGTTGCGACAGTTCTTCGTTTCGAGACACCACGTGATGATCGGGTGTGATAGACTCAACGTTCACATACAACGGGTGCAAAACAGTTGCACACGCGGAACACTCGGGTTAAGCTTGACGAGCCTAGCATGTGCAGACATGGCCTCGGAACACATGAAACCGAAAGGTCGAGCATGAATCGTATAGTTGATATGATTAGCATAGAGATGCTTACCACTGAAACTATTCTCGACTCATGTGATGATCGGACTTGAGATAGTGGATTTGGATCATGTACAACTCAAATGACTAGAGAGATGTACTTTTTGAGTGGGAGTTCTTAAGTAATATGATTAATTGAACTAGTTGTCATGAACATAGTCTAATGGTCTTTGCGAATTACGATGTAGCTTGCGCTATAGCTCTACTATTTTTATATGTTCCTAGAGAAAATTTAGTTGAAAGTTGATAGTAGCAAACTTTGCAGAGGATTGTCCTCGTTGCTGCGCAGAAGGCCTATGTCCTTAATGCACCACTCGGTGTGCTGCACCTCGAGCGTCGTCTGTGGATGCTGTGAACATCCGACATACACGTTTCTGATGACTACACGATAGTTCAGTACAAAATACTTAATGGCTTAGAAGCAAGGCGCCGAAGACGTTTTCAAACGTCACGGAACATAAGAGATGTTCTAAAGAGATGAAATTGTGATTTCATGTTTGTGCCCTTGTTAAGAGGTACGAGACCTCTGACAAGATTCTTTGTCCACAAAGTAAGGGAGAAAAGCTCAATCGTTGAGCGCGTGCTCAGATTATCTGAGTACGACAATCGCTTGAATCAAGTGGGAGTTAATCTTCCAGATGAGATAGTCATGGTTCTCCAAAGTCACTGCCACCAAGTTGTGAGAGCTTCGTGATGAACTATAACATATCAAGGATAGATACAATGATCCTTGAGCAATTCGCGATGTTTGACACTGCGAAAGTAGAAATCAAGAAGGAGCATCAATAGTTGATGGTTAGTAAAACCACTAAGTTTCAAGAAAGGCAAGGGCTAGAAGGGATACTTCGTGAAACGGCAAAACAATTGTTGCACTAATGAAGAGACCCAAGATTAAACCCAAACCCGAGACTAAGTGCTTCTGTAATGAGGGGAACAGTCACTGAGGCGGAGCAACTCTAGGTACTTGGTAGATAAGAAGGCTGGCAAAAGTCGAAAGAAGTATATTTGATATACATGATGTTGATGTGTACTTTACTAGTACTCCTAGTAGCACGAGGGTATTGGATACCGGTTCGGTTGCTAAGTGATTAGTAACACGAAATGAAAGCTACGGCATAAACGAAGACTAGCTAAAGGCGAGGTGACGATGCGTGTTGGAAGTGTTTCCAAGGTTGATATGATCAAACGTCGCACGCTCCCTCTACCATCGGGATTGGTGTTAAACCTAAATAATTGTTATTTGGTGCTTGCGTTAAGCATGAACATGATTGGATCGTGTTTATTGCAATATGATTATTCATTTAAAGAGAATAATGGTTACTCTATTTGCTTGAATAATCACCTTCAATGGTTTATTGAATCTCGATTGTAGTGTTACACATGTTCATGATATTGGTGCCAAAAGATACGAGGTAATGATGATAGTACCACTTACTTGTGGCACTGCCGCTTGAGTCATGTTGGTATAAATTGCATGAAGAGGCTCCATGTTGATGGATCTTTATACTCACTTGATTTTGAATCACTAGTGACATGCAAATCATACCACATGAGCAAAGCCTTGTTTTCATTGAGATGAAACAAGATAGTAACTTGTTGGAAGTGATACATTTTGATGTATGCAGTCCAATGGGTGCTGAGGCACGCAGTGGATATCATTATGTTCTTACTTCAATGACGATTTGAGTAGATACAAGAGTATTTACTTAATGAATCACAAGTCTGAAATATTGAAAAGTTCAATTTTGTTTCAGAGTGAAGTTCGTCGTAACAAGAGGATAAACGATCTACGATATGATCATAGAAATGAATATCTGAGTTACGAGTTTTGGTACGCAGTTAAGACAATGTGGAAATTGTTTCATAGTTCATGCCACCTGGAACATCATAGTGTGATGATGTGTCTGAACGTCATAGCCACACACTATTTGGTATGGTGCATGCTATGATGTCTCTTATCGAATTACCACTATCGTTTATGGGTTATGCATTAGAGACAACCGCACTCACTTTAAATAGGGCACCGCGTATTTCCGTTGAGATGACACAGTATAGACTGAGGTTTAGAGAAATCTAAACTGTCGTTTCTTGAAAGTTTGGGGATTCGACACTTATGTGAAAAAGTTTAAGTCTGATAAGCTCGAACCCAAAGCGAATAAATGCATCTTCATAGGATATCCAAAACAGTTGGGTACATCTCCTATCTCAGATACGAAAGCAAAGTGTTTGTTTCTAGAAGCGGATCCTTTCTCGAGGAAAGGTTTATCTCGAAAGAATTGAGTGGGAGGGTGGTAGAACTTGATGAGGTTATTGAACCATCACTTCAACCAGTGTGTAGCAGGGCGCAGGAAGTTGTTCCTGTGGCGCCTACACCAATTGAAGTGAAAGCTGATGATGGTGATCATTGAGCATCGGATTAAGTTACTACAAACCTCGTAGGTTGACAAGGTCGCGTACTACTGCAGAGTGGTACGGTAACCCTGTCTTGGAGGTCATGTTGTTGAGCAACAGTGAACCTACGAGTTATGAAGAAAGCAATGGTGTGTTGGAATTATGCCCTAGAGGCAATAATAAATATAGTTATTATTATAATTCCTGTATCAAGATAATCGTTTATTATCCATGCTATAATTGTATTGAATGAAGACTCATTTACATGTGTGGATACATAGACAAAACACCGTCCCTAGCAAGCCTCTAGTTGGCTAGCCAGTTGATCAAAGATAGTCAGTGTCTTCTGATTATGAACAAGGTGTTGTTGCTTGATAACTGGATCACGTCATTGGGAGAATCACGTGATGGACTAGACCCAAACTAATAGACGTAGCATGTTGATCGTGTCATTTTGTTGCTACTGTTTTCTGCGTGTCAAGTATTTATTCCTATGACCATGAGATCATATAACTCACTGACACCGGAGGAATGCTTTGTGTGTATCAAACGTCGCAACGTAACTGGGTGACTATAAAGATGCTCTACACGTATCTCCGAAGGTGTTAGTTGAGTTAGTATGGATTGAGACTGGGATTTGTCACTCCGTGTGACGGAGAGGTATCTCGGGGCCCACTCGGTAATACAACATCACACACAAGCCTTGCAAGCAATGTAACTTAGTGTAAGTTGCGGGATCTTGTATTACGGAACGAGTAAAGAGACTTACCGGTAAACGAGATTGAAATAGGTATACGGATACTGACGATCGAATCTCGGGCAAGTAACATACCGAAGGACAAAGGGAATGACATACGGGATTATATGAATCCTTGGCACTGAGGTTCAAAAGATAAGATCTTCGTAGAATATGTAGGATCCAATATGGGCATCCAGGTCCCGCTATGGGATATTGACCGAGGAGTCTCTCGGGTCATGTCTACATAGTTCTCGAATCCGCAGGGTCTGCACACTTAAGGTTCGACATTGTTTTATGCGTATTGGAGTTATATGGTTGGTTACCGAATGTTGTTCGGAGTCCCGGATGAGATCAAGGACGTCACGAGGGTTTCCGGAATGGTCCGGAAACGAAGATTGATATATAGGATGACCTCATTTGATTACCGGAAGATTTTCGGAGTTACCGGGAATGTACCAGGAATGACGAATGAGTTCCGGGAGTTCACCGGGGGGGGCAACCCATCCCGGGGAAGCCCATAGGCCTTGAGGGTGGCACACCAGCCCTTAGTGGGCTGGTGGGACAGCCCAAAAGGGCCCTATGCGCCAAGAAGAAAAAATCAAGAGAAAAAAAAAGGAGGAGGTGGGAAGGAAGGGAAGGACTCCCTCCCACCAAACCAAGTCCAACTCGGTTTGGGGGGGGAGTCCTCCCCCCTTGGACTCGGCCGACCCCCTTGGGGCTCCTTGAGCCCCAAGGCAAGGTCCCCTCCCTCCCACCTATATATACGGAGGTTTTAGGGCTGATTTGAGACGACTTTTCCACTGCAGCCCGACCACATACCTCCACGGTTTTTCCTCTAGATCGCGTTTCTGCGGAGCTCGGGCGGAGCCCTGCTGAGACAAGGTCATCACCAAACCTCCGGAGCGCCGTCACGCTGCCGGAGAACTCTTCTACCTCTCTGTCTCTCTTGCTGGATCAAGAAGGCCGAGATCATCATCGAGCTGTACGTGTGCTGAACGCGGAGGTGCCGTCCGTTCGGTACTAGATCGTGGGACTGATTGCGGGATTGTTCGCGGGGCGGATCGAGGGACGTGAGGACGTTCCACTACATCAACCGCGTTCACTAATGCTTCTGCTGTACGGTCTACAAGGGTACGTAGATCACTCATCCCCTCTCGTAGATGGACATCACCATGATAGGTCTTCGTGCGCGTAGGAAAATTTTTGTTTCCCATGCAACGTTCCCCAACAGTGGCATCATGAGCTAGGTTCATGCTTAGATGTCTTCTCGAGTAGAACACAAAAGTTTTTGTGGGCGGTGATGTGCGTTTTTCTGCCCTCCTTAGTCTTTTTTTGATTCCGCGGTATTTTTGGATTGAAGCGGCTTGGACCGACATTGCTGGTTTCATCGTTACGAGTAACTCCGTTGCTCAAAGATGACTGGCAAGTGTCGGTTTCTCCAACTTTAGTTGAATCGGATTTGACCGAGGAGGTCCTTGGATGAGGTTAAATAGCAACTCATATATCTCCGTTGGGGTGTTTGCGTAAGTAAGATGCGATCCTACTAGATACCCATGGTCACCACGTAAAACATGCAACAACAAAATTAGAGGACGTCTAACTTGTTTTTGCAGGGTATGCTTGTGATGTGATATGGCCAATGATGTGATGTGATATATTGGATGTATGAGATGATCATGTTGTAATAGAAATATCGACTTGCACGTCGATGGTACGACAACCGGCAGGAGCCATAGGGTTATCTTTATACTAACGTGTGTGCTTGCAGATGCGTTTACTATTTTGCTAGGATGTAGCTTTAGTAGTAATAGCATGAGTAGCATGACAACCTCGAGGGCAACACGTTGATGGAGATGATGGTGTTGCGCCGGTGACAAGAAGATCGTGCCGGTGCTTTGGTGATGGAGATCAAGAAGCACGTGATGATGGCCATATCTTGTCACTTATGAATTGCATGTGATGTTAATCCTTTTATGCACCTTATTTTGCTTAGAATGACGGTAGCATTATGAGGTGATCTCTCACTAAAATTTCAAGACGAAATTGTCTTCTCCCCGACTGTGCACTGTTGCTACAGTTCATCGTTTCGAGACACCACATGATGATCGGGTGTGATAGACTCAACGTTCACATACAACGGGTGCAAAACAGTTGCGCACGCGGAACACTCGGGTTAAGCTTGACGAGCCTAGCATGTGCAGACATGGCCTCGGAACACATGAGACCGAAAGGTCGATCATGAATCATATAGATGATATGATTAGCATAGGGATGCTTACCACTGAAACTATACTCAACTCACGTGATGATCGGACTTGAGCTAGTGTAAGTCGATCATGAACCACTCAAATGACTAGAGAGATGTACTTTTTGAGTGGGAGTTTAGCGAATAATTTGATTAAGTTAAACTCTAATTATCTTGAACATAGTCTAAGTCCACTTTGAATATATTTGTGTTGTAGAACATGGCTCACGCGACAGTCATCCTGAATTTTAATACGTTCCTAGAGAAAGCTAAGTTGAAAGATGATGGAAGCAACTTTGTAGACTGGGCTCGTAATCTTAAGCTAATCTTACAAGCTGGGAAGAAGGATTATGTCCTTAATGTTGCGTTAGGAGATGAACCACCCGCTACGGCTGATCAGGATGTTAAGAACGCTTGGTTAGCACGTAAGGAGGACTACTCAATAGTTCAATGTGCAGTCTTGTATGGCTTAGAACCGGGACTTCAACGTCGCTTTGAGCATCATGGAGCATTTGAGATGTTCCAGGAGTTGGATTTTATCTTTCAGAAGAACGCCCGGATCGAGAGGTATGAGACTTCCCATAAATTCTATGCTTGCAAGATGGAGGAAAACTCATATGTGAGTGAACATGTGCTCAAAATGTCTGGGTACTCAAACCGTCTAGCTGAGCTGGGGATTGAACTCCCGCAAGAAGCTATCACTGATAGAATCCTTCAATCACTGCCGCCAAGCTATAAAGGCTTTGTGTTGAACTACAACATGCAAGGGATGAACAAGTCTCCCGGCGAGTTGTTTGCGATGCTGAAAGTCGCAGAGTCTGAACTCCGTAAAGAGCATCAAGTGTTGATGGTGGATAAGACCACTAGTTTCAAGAGAAACGGCAAAGGCAAGAAGGGAAATTCGAAGAAGAACGGCAAGCCTGTTGCCAATCCGACGAAGAAACCCAAAGCTGGACCTAAGCTGGAAACGGAGTGTTACTATTGCAAGGGTATGGGTCACTGGAAGCGCAATTGCCCCAAGTATCTGGCAGATAAGAAGGCGGGCAAAGAAAAATCAGGTATATTTGATATACATGTTATTGATGTGTACTTAACCGGCTCTCGTAGTAGTGCGTGGGTATTCGATACCGGTTCTCTTGCTCATATTTGCAACTCGAAACAGGAACTGCGGAATAGGCGAAGGCTGGCGAAAGATGAAGTGACGATGCGCGTAGGAAATGGTTCCAAGGTTGATGCAATCGCCGTCGGCACAGTGTCACTTCAGTTACCGTCAGGATTAGTGATGAACTTAAATCATTGTTATTTAGTGCCTGCGTTGAGCATGAACATTATATCTGGATCTTGTTTATTGCGAGACGGTTACTCTTTTAAGTCAGAGAATAATGGTTGTTCTATTTCTATGAGTAACATCTTTTATGGTCATGCACCGAATGTGAGAGGATTGTTCATGTTGAATCTTGATAGCGATACGCATATACATAACGTTGAGACCAAAAGAGTTAGAGTTAACAATGATAGTGCCATATTTTTGTGGCACTGCCGCTTAGGTCATATTGGTGTGAAGCGCATGAAGAAACTCCATGCTGATGGACTTTTGGAGTCACTTGACTTTGATTCACTTGACACGTGCGAACCATGCCTCATGAGCAAGATGACTAAGACTCCGTTCTCTGGAACAATGGAGCGTGCAAGTGACTTGTTGGAAATCATACATACCGATGTGTGTGGTCCGATGAGCGTGGTGGCACGCGGCGGATATCGTTATTTTCTCACCTTCACTGACGATTTAAGTAGATATGGTTATGTCTACTTGATGAAGCACAAGTCTGAAACATTTGAAAAGTTCAAGCAATTTCAGAGTGAAGTGGAAAATCATCGTAACAAGAAGATCAAGTTCCTACGGTCTGATCGTGAGGGTGAATATCTGAGTTTCGAGTTTGGTTCTCACTTAAGACAATGTGGAATTGTTTCACAGTTAACACCGCCTGGAACACCACAGCGTAATGGTGTGTCCGAACGTCGTAATCGTACTCTATTAGAGATGGTGCGATCTATGATGTCTCTTACTGATTTGCCGTTATCATTTTGGGGTTATGCATTAGAAAGAGCTGCATTCACTTTAAATAGGGCACCATCAAAATCCGTTGAGACGACACCATACGAACTGTGGTATGGCAAAAGGCCAAAGTTATCGTTTCTTAAAGTTTGGGGATGTGATGCTTATGTCAAAAAGCTTCAGCCTGAAAAGCTGGAACCCAAAGCGGAAAAGTGCGTCTTCGTAGGTTACCCAAAAGAGACAGTTGGGTACACCTTCTATCTCAAATCCGAGGGCAAAGTGTTTGTTGCTAAAAACGGAGCTTTTCTCGAGAAGGAGTTTCTCTCGAGAGAATTGAGTGGGAGGAAGATAGAACTTGACGAGGTTGTCGAACCTCTCATCCCTCTGGATGGTGGCGCAGGGCAAGGGGAAACCTCTGTCATTGCGACGCCGGTTGAGGAGGAAGTTAATGATGATGATCATGAAACTCCAGTTCAAGTTTCTGTCGAACCACGCAGGTCGACGAGACCACGTGCTGCTCCAGAGTGGTACGGTAATCCCGTCTTATCAATCATGTTGTTAGACAACAATGAACCTGCGAATTATGAAGAAGCAATGGTGGGCCCAGATTCCAACAAATGGCTGGAAGCCATGAAGTCCGAGATAGGATCCATGTATGAGAACAAAATGTGGACTTTGGAGGTACTACCTGAGGGCCGCAAGGCTATTCAGAACAAATGGATCTTTAAGAGGAAGACGGACGCTGACGACAATGTGACCGTTTATAAAGCTCGACTTGTGGCAAAGGGTTTTTCACAAGTTCAAGGAGTTGACTACGATGAGACATTCTCACCCGTAGCGATGCTTAAGTCCGTCGGAATCATGTTAGCAATAGCTGCATTTTTCGATTATGAAATCTGGCAGATGGATGTCAAAACGGCGTTCCTTAACGGTTTCCTTAAGGAAGAGTTGTATATGATACAACCCGAAGGTTTTGTCGATCCTAAGAATGCTAACAAGGTGTGCAAGCTCCAGTGATCCATTTATGGACTGGTGCAAGCATCTCGGAGTTGGAACAAACGCTTTGATGAGGTGATCAAAGCATTTGGGTTTATACAAGTGGTTGGAGAATCTTGTATTTACAAGGAAGTGAGTGGGAGATGTGTGGCGTTTCTAATATTATATGTGGATGACATATTACTGATTGGAAACAACGTAGAGTTTTTAGAGAGCATAAAGGATTACTTGAATAAAAGTTTCTCTATGAAGGACCTAGGAGAAGCTGCTTACATTCTAGGCATTAAGATCTATAGGGATAGATCAAAACGCCTGATAGGACTTTCACAAAGCACATACCTTGATAAAGTTTTGAAGAGGTTCAAAATGGAACAGTCCAAGAAAGGGTTCTTGCCAGTTCTACAAGGTACGAGATTGAGTAAGACTCAGTGCCCAGCAACTGATGAAGATAGAGAGCATATGCGCTCCGTCCCCTATGCTTCAGCCATAGGTTCTATCATGTATGTGATGCTGTGCACTAGACCGGATGTTAGCGTGGCCATAAGTATGGCAGGTAGGTTCCAGAGTAATCCAGGAGTGGATCACTGGACAGCGGTCAAGAATATCCTGAAGTACCTGAAAAGGACTAAGGAGATGTTTCTCGTGTATGGAGGTGACGAAGAGCTCGCCGTAAAAGGTTGCGTCGATGCAAGCTTTGACACAGATCCGGACGACTCTAAGTCGCAAACCGGATACGTATTTATTCTTAATGGGGGTGCAGTAAGCTGGTGCAGTTCCAAGCAAAGCGTCGTAGCAGATTCTACATGTGAAGCGGAGTACATGGCTGCCTCGGAGGCGGCTCAGGAGGGTGTCTGGATGAAGCAGTTCATGACGGATCTTGGAGTGGTGCCAAGCGCACTGAATCCAATAACCTTGTTCTGTGACAACACTGGTGCCATTGCCTTAGCAAAGGAACCACGGTTTCACAAGAAGACCAGACACATCAAACGACGCTTCAACCTCATCCGCGACTACGTCGAGGGAGAGGACGTAAATATATGCAAAGTGCACACGGATCTGAATGTAGCGGACCCGCTGACTAAACCTCTTCCACGGCCAAAACATGATCAACACCAGAACTGTATGGGTGTTAGATTTATTACAATGTAATTCACATGATGATGTGAGGGCTAGATTATTGACTCTAGTGCAAGTGGGAGACTGTTGGAATTATGCCCTAGAGGCAATAATAAATATAGTTATTATTATAATTCCTGTATCAAGATAATCGTTTATTATCCATGCTATAATTGTATTGAATGAAGACTCATTTACATGTGTGGATACATAGACAAAACACCGTCCCTAGCAAGCCTCTAGTTGGCTAGCCAGTTGATCAAAGATAGTCAGTGTCTTCTGATTATGGACAAGGTGTTGTTGCTTGATAACTGGATCACATCATTGGGAGAATCACGTGATGGACTAGACCCAAACTAATAGACGTAGCATGTTGATCGTGTCATTTTGTTGCTACTGTTTTCTGCGTGTCAAGTATTTATTCCTATGACCATGAGATCATATAACTCACTGACACCGGAGGAATGCTTTGTGTGTATCAAACGTCGCAACGTAACTGGGTGACTATAAAGATGCTCTACAGGTATCTCCGAAGGTGTTAGTTGAGTTAGTATGGATCGAGACTGGGATTTGTCACTACGTGTGACGGAGAGGTATCTCGGGGCCCACTCGGTAATACAACATCACACACAAGCCTTGCAAGCAATGTAACTTAGTGTAAGTTGCGGGATCTTGTATTACGGAACGAGTAAAGAGACTTACCGGTAAACGAGATTGAAATAGGTATACAGATACTGACGATCGAATCTCGGGCAAGTAACATACCGAAGGACAAAGGGAATGACATACGGGATTATATGAATCCTTGGCACTGAGGTTCAAACGATAAGATCTTCGTAGAATATGTAGGATCCAATATGGGCATCCAGGTCCCGCTATTGGATATTGACCGAGGAGTCTCTCGGGTCATGTCTACATAGTTCTCGAACCCGCAGGGTCTGCACACTTAAGGTTCGACGTTGTTTTATGCGTATTGGAGTTATATGGTTGGTTACCGAATGTTGTTCGGAGTCCCGGATGAGATCACGGACGTCACGAGGGTTTCCGGAATGGTTCGGAAACGAAGATTGATATATAGGATGACCTCATTTGATTACCGGAAGGTTTTCGGAGTTACCGGGAATGTATCGGGAATGACGAATGGGTTCCGGGAGTTCACCGGGGGGGGCAACCCACCCCGGGGAAGCCCATAGGCCTTGAGGGTGGCACACCAGCCCTTAGTGGGCTGGTGGGACAGCCCAAAAGGGCCCTATGCGCCAAGAAGAAAAAATCAAGAGAAAAGAAAAAAAAAGAGGAGGTGGGAAGGAAGGGAAGGACTCCCTCCCACCAAACCAAGTCCAACTCGGTTTGGGGGGGGGGAGTCCTCCCCCCTTGGACTCGGCCGACCCCCTTGGGGCTCCTTGAGCCCCAAGGCCAGGTCCCCTCCCTCCCACCTATATATACGGAGGTTTTAGGGCTGAGTTGAGACGACTTTTCCACGGCAGCCCGACCACATACCTCCACGGTTTTTCCTCTAGATCGCGTTCCTGCGGAGCTCGGGCGGAGCCCTGCTGAGACAAGGTCATCACGAACCTCCGGAGCGCCGTCACGCTGCCGGAGAACTCTTCTACCTCTCCGTCTCTCTTGCTGGATCAAGAAGGCCGAGATCATCGTCGAGCTGTACGTGTGCTGAACGCGGAGGTGCCGTCCGTTCGGTACTAGATCGTGGGACTGATCGCGGGATTGTTAGCGGGGAGGATCGAGGGAAGTGAGGACGTTCCACTACATCAACCGCGTTCACTAACGCTTCTGCTGTACGATCTACAAGGGTACGTAGATCACTCATCTCCTCTCGTAGATGGACATCACCATGATAGGTCTACGTGCGCGTAGGAAAATTTTTGTTTCCCATGCAACGTTCCCCAACATGGTGGGCCCGGATTCCGACAAATGGCTGGAGGTCATGAAATCCGAGAGAGGATCCATGTATGAAAACAAAGTGTAGACTTTGGAAGAACTACTTGATGGTCATAGGACTATTGAGTAACGAGGATCTTTAAACGGAAGACAGACGATGATGGTGATAAGTCACTATTAAGAAAAGCTCGACTTGTCGCAAAGATATTTCCGACAAGATCAAACAGTTGACTATGATGAGACTTTTTCACTCGTAGCGATGCTAAAAGTCTGTTAGAATTATGTTAGTAGTTGCTGCATTATTTATGAAATATTGCACATAGGATGTCGAAACATTGTTTCCTCAATGGTTTCCTTGAGAAAACATTGTATGTGATACAACCAGGAGGTTTTGTCGATCCTAAAGATACTATCAAGTATGCAAGCTCCAGCGATCCTTCAATGGACTGGTGCAAGCATCTCGGAGTTGGAATATACACTTTGATGAGATGATCAAAGATTTTGGGTTTGTACAAGGTTTATGAGAAACTTGTATTTCCAAAGAAGTGAGTGGGAGCACTATAGAATTTCTGATGAGTATATGTGGTTGACATATTGTGGATCAGAAGTAATGTAGAATTTCTGTAAAGCATACAAGGTTGTTTGAAAGGAGTTTTCAAAGGAGTACCTGGATTGCGCTACTTGAACGTTGAGCATCAAAGATCTATGGAGATAGATCGAAAGCGCTTAATGGAAGTTTCAACAAGATGCATGCCTTGACAAGTTTTTGAAGGAGTTCAAAATAGATCAGCAAAGAAGGAGTTCTTGGTTGTGTTGTAAGGTGTGGATTTGAGTAAGACTCAAAACCCGACCACGACAGAATAAAGAGAATAGACGAAGGTCGTCTTCTATGCCTTGGCCGTAGAATCTGCAGTATGCCATGCTGGGTACCGCACCTGATGTGTGCCTTGACTCAAAGTCTGTTGAGAGGTACAGAGAGTGATCCATGATTGAATCACTAGCAGTGGTCAAAATTTATCCTTAGTAACTGATGGACTAAGGAATTTTTCTCGATTATGGAGGTGGTTAAAGAGTTCGTCGTAAAGGGTTACGTCGATGCAAGCTTTGACACTAATCCGAATAACTATGAGTAGTGAAACGGATTCGTATAGTAGAGTAGATGTTTGGAGTATTTCCGAATAGCACATAGTAGCAGCATCTATAAGATGACATAAATATTTGTAAAGAACACACGGATCTGAAAGTTTCAGAACCGTTGACTAAAACCTCTCTCACGAGCAAGACGTGATTAGACCCCATAACTATATGGGTGTTGGATTCGTTGGAATCACATGGTGATGTGAACTAGATTATTGACTCTAGTGCAAGTGGGAGACTGTTGGAAATATGCCCTAGAGGCAATAATAAATTAGTTATTATTATATTTCTTTGTTCATGATAATCGTTTATTATCCATGTTATAATTGTATTGGTTGGAAACACAGTGCATGTGTGGATACATAGACAAAACACTGTCCCTAGTAAGCCTCTAGTTGACTAGCTCGTTGATCAAAGATGGTTAAGGTTTCCTGACCATAGGCAAGTGTTGTCACTTGATAACCGGATCACATCATTAGGAGAATCATGTGATGGACTAGACCCAAATTAATAGATGTAGCATGTTGATCGTGTCATTTTGTTGCTACTGTTTTCTACGTGTCAAGTATTTGTTCCTATGACCATGAGATCATATAACTCACTGACACCGGAGGAATTCTTTGTGTGTATCAAACGTTACAACGTAACTGGGTGACTATAAAGATGCTCCACAGGTATCTCCGAAGGTGTTCGTTGAGTTAGTATGGATCAAGACTGGGATTTGTCACTCCGTATGACGGAGAGGTATCTCGGGGCCCACTCGGTAATACAACATCACACACAAGCCTTGCAAGCAATGTGACTTAGTGTAAGTTGCGGGATCTTGTATTACGGAACGAGTAAAGAGACTTGCCGGTAAACGAGATTGAAATAGGTATGCGGATACTGACGATCGAATCTTGGGCAAGTAACATACCGAAGGACAAAGGGAATGACATACGGGATTATATGAATCCTTGGCACTGAGGTTCAAACGATAAGATCTTCGTAGAATATGTAGGATCCAATATGGGCATCCAGGTCCCGCTATTGGATATTGGCCGAGGAGTGACTCGGGTCATGTCTACATAGTTCTCGAGCCCGCAGGGTCTGCACACTTAAGGTTCGACGTTGTTTTATGCGTATTTGAGTTATATGGTTGGTTACTGAATGTTGTTCGGAGTCCCGGATGGGATCACGGACGTCACGAGGGTTTCCGGAATGGTCCGGAGACAAAGATTGATATATAGGATGACCTCATTTGGTTACCGGAAAATTTTCGGGCATTACCGGAAAAGTTTCGGGCTCATCGGTAGTGTACCGGGAGTGCCGGGAGGGGTGACGGGGACCATCGAGAGGGGTGTCACGCCCCAAGGGGTCTCATGGGCTATGGGAAGAGATAAACCAGCCCCTAGTGGGCTGGAATAAGTTCCCACTAAGGCCCATAAGGTTTGAGAAGGGAAAAACACAAGGTGGAAAGAGTTTCCAAGTGGGAAGGTGGAATCCTACTCCAAGTGGGAAGGTGGAATCCTACTCCAAGTAGGATTGGAGTAGGACTCCTCCACCTCAAATTTCGGCCAAACCTTGAGGGTTTGAGGCTGCCTCCTCCCCTCCCTCCCTCCTATATATAGTGGGGTTTTAGGGCTGATTTGAGACAACTTTTGCCACGGCAGCCCGACCACATACCTCCACGGTTTTACCTCTAGATCGCGTTTCTGCGGAGCTCGGACGGAGCACTGCTGAGATTAGATCACCACCAATCTCCGGAGCGCCGTCACGCTGCCGGAGAACTCATCTACCTCTCCGTCTCTCTTGCTGGATCAAGAAGGCCGAGATCATCGTCGAGCTGTACGTGTGCTGAACGCGGAGGTGTCGTCCGTTCGGCACTAGATCGGAGTGGATCGTGGGACGGATCGCGGGACGGTTCGTGGGACGGTTCGCGGGGCGGATCGAGGGACGTGAGGACGTTCCACTACATCAACCGCGTTTCTTAACGCTTCTGCTGTGCGATCTACAAGGGTACGTAGATCGGAAATCCCCTCTTGTAGATGGACATCACCATGATAGGTCTTCGTGCGCGTAGGAAATTTTTTGTTTCCCATGCGACGTTCCCCAACACATCACTTCTTAGATATTCTCATTGTGCACATCCTACTTCCTCCTTGTCTTTTATGGGTTCACTTTATTTGGTTAGCTTCTAAAACTTCAAAAATTTCTTGGCGTCGTGGATATTACTTGACAAAGATTAGCAACACCTATATATAATGAAGATATAGTAAATGAGGTGAGGGTTACACGATAATGACGAAATACATAGGCATACCATTGACATTTGGCGATGATGAGCACCAACACCACCCCCTAGGCTTCACCTTTTAGCTATAACAAGTTGTGCTCCACTATCCTCGTAGGCTCACACTCTCAACGCTACAGTCCACCTCCAGACGCACGTGTAAATAAAGTTAACATTTTGTTTATCACATAAAGTTGTAAATTGAGAGGATTTTTTTCTAAAACTGGAAGGATGAACTACCGCTGGCATAATATACCAATTAGGAACATGCAAATGTTTTTCTGAACAATCAAGGCAGGGAAAGGAAGATTCTACAGCTTGTTGAGATAATTTGGTCCGATTAGGAAAAGGATCACAAATCACAAATGAAATATTTTGATTCTAGTAAAACTTTTCTAGTGATGCAAGGTTAGCAGAACGAACAAGTGGGGAAACAATCCCGAGCTCGATATCGTCGTCGCTAATCATCCGGAGATGGTGTCCGGTACCAATCCTGATGATTACTTGGGGGTGATGTAACAAAAGAAAAATATAAATACGTCCACGGGAAGCCTCTCGTCAAACCTGGTCATCCTGCTCTAACAACGATGATGCACAGATTGCATGAGTGGTACATGAAAACCTGCAGGGAGTCTGGGAAACGCTATGTATGTGGCAGTGAAACCAAAGCACGAATTCATTGGACTTCACATGATTACTATTTAATTTGAGAAGTTATTTCAGATATACAATCAACTGGCCCTCGACAAACAACGTATGGCTTCCTACCGTCTGTAAGTATTACTTCTATAGTTAAGTCTCTAGCTCAGCTCGTTCATTGCATGTATATATACTTACACTCACTATACATATTATGCAGATTGAAGATCGTCGAATTAAAAAAAGCAGGAATCATCGACGTTGGGTTCATTAGCCCAGATGCCGTAGATGAATTGACGGTACGAAACTCAATCAAAGAGACCGAGGAGAACTTGCTAAACTCGTTCCTTATACATAAAAAAAGTGGAAATAATCTTTCCTTACAACTTCAAGTGAGTGTTGTTGTCTTCTCTGTAAACTCGGTTTCGCTTACTCGAGGTTAATTAAGTAATGTACTTGATGAGTTATACATGCGTGCGCAGAGACCACTTTATTCTGCTATCCATTGATGTTGGCAGGGCACTAGTAAATGTCTTAGACTCGAGACGTGAAGTCGAAGAGGATTATGAGGACAATATTGCAATGCTCAAGAAGTAAGTTCAGCCAATATACCGAGACCATATCGGCATGCAACTTTCGTTAATTTCCTGATATCAAGTTATCATTTTCTTTGCCTCGTAGGGTTTTAGACGAAGTTCGCCAATAAGGTTCCCGATCTAAACAAAGAGTTGCGATTTACGCACCCCAAAGTAAGTAGTACTAGCTAGTTCCGCGCATCTCTAATTGATTCAAATTTTTATCAATATATCATTGACATACTTGTTTATCAGTTTGATTGAACTCTATTCTCATAAAGTGTATGTACCAGAAAGAAGGCACTGTTTTATGTGCATACTACGTATGCGAGTTCATTCGCAAGCGGGTCTTCTCTGAGAAACAATTGCAAGTACGTAAATAATATTCACAATTGTGTTGAGTTTTATTCATATATATGCATGTATTGACCCCGTCTTTAAATTAGATCTGCGAGATGCGGGATCAACTCCTACCATATGATCGCATATGAGCAATTCAAGAGGAATTGGCGGGATTCTTTGTTGACCACGTCATATTTAAAGACGGAGAATGCCATGTGAATTTATCATTGGATCTTAATTAGATGATGTTTTAGATTAATTGTAAAAAATGTTATATTGTATATATGTAATAGCGTCGGATAGATATACGAAAACTTGTTGTTCGACCAAGCATGAAGAAACAGAGGACAAGTATCTCTGTTAGCTAGCTAACACAATATGAAACCACTAAATTAACACCCCGAACCTCCCCACTCCCTTCAAAAAAAACACCCCCCCCATTCAAAAAAACCCAGCTCCGGCCAGATGCTGACGCGTGGATGTCATGTTGTCCCGGTTGGTGTGACCAACCGGGACTAAAGAACCTCTTGCCCGGGCTACCCGCACAGGCCACGTGGAGACCCTTCGGTCCCGGTTTGTAAGGGAACCGGGACTAAAGGTTATGGGCTTTAGTCCCGACCCTTTAGTCCCGATTCCAAAACCGGGGCTAATGGGCCTCTGGAACCGGATCAAATGGGACATTTTCTACTAGTGACTGTTGATTAGTTTTTATCAATAAAGCTCATTAATTTACCGAAAAAATTAACTAACTTGAGTCATTGAACTTTTAAATTAGATCATGCTATTTAATGTAAATACTAATTTTTATGCCTGAGAAGTCAAAGTAACTCAAACGTCTGTTCTCGCCTTTTGTTATCGTAATTATACTTGGTACTCCGGTGGATAATTTCAAATCTCATGTGATTCGATCTGTATCTTTCGATGATGAGTTGAATTTCATAATGCATTCCACCCACCACATTTGGTTACATCTCTAGATTATATGTTGTTTCAAAACGTTCCTCCCACGCAACCATACATCGAGCCAGGAACGGGATACACTATCTCTTGCACTCTTCTGCGTTGCTCGATGAGTTACTCCAAATGTAAAGTTAGCAATGAGAGGTTTCAGGAATACTTTTAGCCCAATGACTGCATATGCCACAAGGGCACTAGCAAGGAGTGGCAGTAGAGGCATAGAAAGAAGAGCAAAGAGGAAGGATACTCTCCCTTTTTGCGACGACGAGAAAGGGAGCTCCGTGAAGGAGGGGAGTTGGATGTACTTAGTCACCATGACCACCATCGCACGACTGTTTACCGAAACCCCGCGTGGTCGTAAGATTATCTGTGCACCTGATGAAAGAAGAGAACACCCCGGCACCTTGATCACCAACACATCACGGCATCAAGTTACTTACTTGGTGAAGGGCTTCCGAAGTGTTACCACGACAAATGGACGCTGCGAAACGGCCTCAAAAGGTCCCCAGCACGTGGGCACGTGCATTGTTGTAGCCACTCCACGGCCTCTACTTTTATTTTCTTTTGCGGGCTCCACGGCCTCCATTTGCCCCCGTTTCCAGTTGCACACTTGACCACTGGCAAAGTGGCAAGTAGAAACGCCCGGCGCGAGCGAGCGACGCCACTCACGGGCAACAAACCCCATCATCATCATCGTCACCATCGACGCTTCCGCCGGCCGTCTCCCCGCGCCCTCGTCCCGCTCGAGACGGCCAGGACAGTGGAGAAAGAAACATTGACCGGCTCCCCCGCCGTCGCATCACCATCACCCCACCAGTCTCCACGCGGGCGCGCTGCCGGTGCCGGCGTCGCACGCACTCGTGCCCCCCTCTGCCTTTCTTTTTTCCCAGCCCTGACCGACCGAACGTACGCCGCGAGATGCCGCGCAAAGGCCCCGGCCGGCATGTCCCGGGACGCCGCTGGGGCTGCCCTCCGGGTTTCCCTCCGCCGGTCGCCCAGCTCCTCCCGTCCCGTGATGACGGTGGTTGCCGCCCCTTTATGCCCGTGGCCTCGCCCTACAGATTTCGACCGGAGATTTTTCAACTCATTCTCTCTGTCGAACAGTGCCGCTAGGGGAGTAGGGCGAGTGACGGGCCTTTTCGCGCGGACTCCGGGCGCCGGCGGACCCGGGCGAGCCATCGTGGAGCCGGTGATCGCGCACAGTGGCACGGTGACGTCGCGTCAGGGCATACCTACCTACCAGTAGGTCCCCCTCTCTCTGACGTAGGAGTGCGGTGCTCTCTCCGGCGCTAGGCCAGGCAGGCTCCGTCGACGATGCCCGGCGCTCCGGCCCAGAGCGCGCGGGCGTGTGCGGGCGCCACGCCGTGCGCTCCCGCGGGTGCGTGAGTGCCCACGTTGCGTCCAGAAAGGGCCGTGCCCATGACATGACTTTCCGCTCTGAACTTGTCAATGGTCTCGGCACGGCAGCGCACGCGTTTCACTCGTCCTCCTACCAACCATTGTTGAAACGACAGCCCGAACAGTCGCGTTCCCGTTCCCCAGACCCCGGTAGTCACGGTTAAGTGGCGCTGTCATGTACAAAAACCCAGCCGCGGCCGACGTGCTGTTATTAATTGATGAGTGGGCATAGGTGAAGAGTAAATGGGAAACTCAATTTAGAGTCCGGCACGTGTATCCCCGTTTCAGTTTATAAGTCGTATCTAGGTCGTTAATTTGACCAACTTAATGAGAAACATATATTAAAAAAATATATTATTAGAAACTTTAGATTTTATATTTTCTAATGATATGTTTTTTATGTTAAATAATATATTTTATATAAGTTAAATTAACGATCTAGGTACATGTGCATGCCTTATAAACTGTGACGGAGGGAGTATGTAAAGTTTAGAGATTCAAAGAAGAACATGTAAAGTGTAAACCCATAAATATACAGGTCATTTGTATATACTCATCTGAGACACTAATCCTAATGTAACATTTTGCAGTACTACGCATCTGAGACACTAATCCTAAGAATTATGCACAAATTGGCAAAAATCTTTGAAGTGCTACAATATTGAGAAAATATCATTCTAGTACATTTATTTATTTAACAATTATTTTGTGTGTAAGAGTTGACGGACCACGGTCAGTTACAGTAACCATAGAATTCCGGTCTATGCATAGTATAAAAAAATTGAACCGATGATCGAACCAATAAGGCCTTCGGTTCAGATTTTTACTGGTCGGACCACTGGTTCATCGGGTCGATTACCGGTTTTTACAAATCAAGAATATATATTTAAAGTAATAATAAATGCTAATATGAATTAAAATAGAATCAAATAGTAGTGGTTTCCTCCATTAGACAACAAAGAAGCATTGGTGAGGTGGTTATTTGTCCAAGGATAGGCCAATGCACATGACCTATGATTGAATCTCACTACTGACAAAAATATTGTTTTGAGTTTCTCTAAACCGGTTCGATCGCTCGGTTTATTAGCCGGTTTCACGAGAAAGCCGCCCGGTTTGACCGGTTCTCACCGGTCGATTGCAGGTTGGTCTTTTGTACTTCAAAAACCAACGGGATCGCCAGTTTCATTATTATTTTTTGGTTCGATCGGCTGTTCGGTCTTGTTTTTTAAACTATGGGTCTAGACAAACGATTGGCATTGTGATCATGAGCACATGGGTGCAACTGTCAACAAACACGTTTAAAAAGAATTCACTGACAAGGGGTTTGAGGCGACGTCGCTAAAAGGGGTCATACGTTCACCGAAATTTTTAAAACATAATGATATGCTAGCGGTGATATTTAAAAAAAAACTCAACATGAAGTACTCCTAAAATTCAACATGAAGTACTCCAAAAATTCAACATGACGTCGCTAAAAGGAGTATTCATGTTAATAAATGTATTGCTTGTGTAGGGTGAGTATTAATTATTGAATAAGTTTTTATTATATTTACTCAAATATCAATGAATGGAGCTAAAAACAATATTCATGTATTCAAAAGCCAGCCAACAGCGGCCCCGTGCTGTTATTAATTGAATGGCAGAGGTGAATAATGAATGCGAAACTCAGTTGCATCTACTATATGTAAGAGCAAGTACAATAAGGTAGAGTCAGCAGATTATAAGGATTAAAATACTATATTTTTACTGAGTTGGATGAGAGAGAAGAGGAAAGAGAAGGGAAGCGGGCTCTTCGTGAAGAGCCAGCTCTAGCACATGCTCATAGGTGCTTTGTGAGAATGAAAGGTGGGCCATATATGATAAAAGTAGTACTCTATTATACAAGCTAGCTATAAAGTGAGCTATAAGAATGCTTATAGCCAGCAGTTGGCTATACTATTAACCATGCTCTAAAGTGTACAGAGTAAACCCGTAAATATACAGGTCATTTGTATATAACATTTTGCAGTACTCTGCATACCAGACACGGATCCTAACAATTATACAGAGCTATAATATGAAAAAAAAACCAGTTCTGGTCTATTCTCCTATAAAAATATGGAAAACATTTGGCTTCCACCGGCGGATCTCATCTGAGCATCCGTCGGCTCGTCCGTGTCAGGCATGTCTTGCCTGATTAATTTATTTTCTTTCTTCGATCAACCTACTCACCTCTCACTATCCGCTACAATGAATTTCTGCAGCAAGGTTTTTATTACAAAAATTTAGATCAAAAATGAAAAATTGACGGACGAAACACTGATTCCTGCCCATTTGGGTGGTCACATCGGGCTGTGATTTCTGTATGTTTTGACCCAACACACGTACACGAATCAAATGATGTGTGGCCTTACCCCATCTAAAATTTGAGCACCTACAAAAATTGAACCGGTAAGGACCCAAATAGATCCAGAGACTACGAGCATTGATATCAAACATATAACTTAAAGTCTGATGAGCCGGAAATACGACCATCCAACCACCCATGTCCTAAATTTCTTTTTGAATACAAGCACCATGCAGATTCACGAAACACTGCTACTCTTAGGGCTTGTACAATGGTTGATAAGATAGTCTTATCTTAAATCTTACATATAATTCAGAGATGATAAAAAAAAGACGCTACAATGAATCATCTCTTAGCCTTATCTTCTATAATTAGTTATTTTTAAAAACATGATGAGATATATTGTGTTAAAAGATCACCTCATGTCTTCTTTTAAATAAGAGAAGGCAAAGCCTTTTTTTCGAGTTCTTTCTTCTCCACCTTATCATTTATTTTATATGGCACTCTTAAGATAGCACCATTGTTCAATCCCCGTATTCTTAAGAAAGCCTTTTTTTCGAGTTTTTTCTTCTCCACCTCATCATTTATTTTATATGAACTCGGTCGCTGCACATATGAAGGATTGGCAAGAAGTACATGGACGACCGGCTGTGGAGATCAAGCAAAAGGTGGTGCAACGATGGGAGCCCCCTGAGGAGGGATGGATTAAAGTGAATTTGGATGGGGCGGTCTCCAAGCAGGAATGGGGGTTCTGGGGGTGGTGCTGTTATTCGTGACCATCACGGAGCCTTCCTAGCTGCTACCTGCCACCACTTCTCACACATTGTTGACCCTGCATTGGCTGAGATTTTAGCATGTAAAAGGGCTCTTCAAGTGGCGACTGAGGTCAATGCTATGAGGGTGCACGTTGAGCTGGATGCGAAGGAGGGGGTGGATATGCTGAACCAGCCTCATAGGGTTCTCTCTGCGATCGGACCATGGATCGAGGAGATAAAAACAACATTTGGGATGTTTGAGGATGTGAAGATCTCATGGGCTCGGCGATCGGCGAATGGTGCTGCACATAAGTTAGCTAAAGTCGGGGTAGGCGATAAGGCTGCCCGTAATGGAAGTATCAGGCTGCTCATAGTGGAGAGTAACATATAGTAGTATCATGTATATGTTATTATTGTATGATACACCTTCATAGTGCATAGTAACATAAACTAGTATCATAGGTGATCTCATTTATTGACATGCATGACAAATAGTAGCATAGCATTTAACATGTTACGGTATGTACCTATGTTACTCTAATCCTCTCTCTCTTCTTTAATTACTTGCCACATCACCATGTTTGCTAGTCCCAAGACTCTGTTACTAGCTATGTTACCCCACTATGGCCAGCCTCATTGCAAGTATCATGCATACCAACTAGGCTTCAATACGGTGGCATAGAATTAAATGAAGAAAAAGATGGTTGAGTATCATATCATGATATTGTATCATATTAAATGATATGCTATTATGTGTCTTGCATAACAATAAATGAACTACTTTATGATACAAACATATGATATTATGCATTATGGATGTGTTATCATAGACTAGTATCATATGCATGATACTAGTATATGATACTACCCATTACAACCAGCCTAAGTTATGTAAGGTTTGGTTGGGGGTTCCCCAAACTCTATTCTGGATGTTATTTCGGATGAAATTCCGACAAACCACGATTAAATAAAGCGGCAGCATTTCATCTCAAAAAAAAAATCCCCATACTGTAGAGCGGCAGAGATGATGTCCGTTGCCTTTAAAACACCATCAAGCGATTGCGCCGCACCACACGGACCACGACCCCTGTCATTTACGTGGGTTCACAGTGCAACGGACGGGGTCAGCACGTTGCTGCCTGCCTGGTCGCGGCCCCGCTATGGTAGTGGTACTACACCACCGAGTTTTTCTCCGCTCGATTTCTCACTATCCGGTACAACATTCAAACGACTAACCACCCGCCCGTTCACCGTGCATTCAATCACAGAGCCGTTGTTGATCCGTTGCGAAATTAATTGACTCCAGCAATCATAGCGTTTACTTGCCGTTAGGAATTTGGTTTTAGATTTCCATTTTTTTTAGTATCAAAGATCCCGATTGAAACACAAGATATTTTGAATACATAATGAGGGGATAAAAAATCAAGTCTTACACAACTTATTCGGCCGTCCTTTCCTGGCTAGGGCATGCGTTGCATGATTCGCGCACCGCCTAGCCTAAATCACCCTAAAATCATCTTCTTGACAGAATTAACACCAGGGGCTTGCTACAAAGGAAATCTTTCCAACTATCCAATTGCTATACAGTGTCCTATGCAATATTGCCTCTACTCTTTGTTGGTACCGTGTATTGTTCTACGACTTGACAGTGTTTTATTAGAAAAAACCACCATCGCGACGGAAATACGTAGGGGCACACGCCATGCCAAGCCGTGTCCGGACGCTCGATCGCCCCTCATTACAACTTCATCCATTGGATAAAAACTTATCTCGGCATTCAATTGTGTTAAAATAAAGACCAGGGGTTCCTGATGCAAGACATTGTCATTTTCTCCGGTGCAATTACTATTACTAGCCAAAATGTGCACCACCATATTAGGACAATGCACAAACTTAACATTAGCAAAAACCCAACAAAAGGTAAGTGTATGCCTAAAGAGTGTTTGTTGTCCCGTGTATCTTACAAATTGATAAGCATTTCCATCTATGACAAATGTTTTCTCACCATCCAGGCTTTGCCATGGATATTTTGATATTGAGTTGATGGGAAACTTAGGTTCTTCGAAATGGACTAATTCTCAAAAAAGAAAATTCCACTGTTAGTTAATGCAATACAACGCTAAAATAAGATCTCAAGCTAGTTCTACAGAGTATAAAACATACTTCCGTAAATAGTATTCCATTTGTTTCTAAATACTTGTTGTTGGGAAGAACAACCGAACATTTAGCTGAGTATTTCTGAAATATTTGTTGTTTCAATCTAGCACATGGCAGACATGTTCGGCTGTTACAACCTCATGATATTGTAACTATGGTTCACATGTCTTCTGAGATGCTGCAAGCCTTCTTTCCGTAATTTTAAACACATGAATAAATGATACTTCCTCTGTTTTTAGATACTTATTGTTGAGAAGAATTAAACACAATAAATATTATGATACAAAGGGATTGTTTGTTTAATACAGGATAACATGCACATAAGTCTATTATGAGGATAACGGCTATGCAAATTATTATTATTTACGAAAAACGGTTATGCAATTTTAAAGGTACTCATTGTCAAAAGAGTAGGCTTTTATCCCTGCCTTCAGCTACGGCCTACGGTAACTTACCCTAAAAGGTTGTGCTGCAGCGTGACGACTCAACCACACGACGCACGCTTTCACTGCACAAGCCATTTCGGCATCAACACAACATATGTACATCGCTCCATGAAATGCAGTATACTAGAATTTCTAAAAGCATTTTCCTTAATTAATAAAAATGGCAGCCCTTTTACCTTGAAAAAAAAAGACTCGAACATAAGATTTGATGCTCTTGGCTTGAGTTAGTTCTTAGTCGGCACACGGCCGAGCGTGCATAGCTCATATCTGACGCATGCCGAGATGAATTCCAAAACGTATACACTTAACTGACTGTTTGACTAAGATTTTGATATGCTTATTGTAGTCTATATATATACTACTCCGTCCCAAAATTCTTGTCTTAGAATTGTCTAGATATAAATGTATCTAGTTACGTTTTCATATTTTGATACATCTATTTTTAGACAAATTTAAGATAAGAATTTTAGGGCGGAGGGAGTATATATATACTCCCTTCGTTCCTAAATATAAGTCTTTCTAAGAGTTTCATTAGTGGACTACATATGGATGTATATAGATATATATTAGGGTATAGACTCACTCATTTTGCTTCGTATGTAGACACCTAGTAAAATATCTTAAAAGACTTATATTTAGGTACGGAGGGAGTACACACGGACGGCCCGTGCAAAAGATGTGCAATGGCTTTGTACATTCGCAGGAAGGCGATGGTGGAAGCCACATTGACCGTGACCGGCGAGGTCAGGTCAGTCAGTCGCCGGCGAAATATACCCAGTTTCCTGCACTGCCCTTACTGCGGCGGCGGCGGCTGCCCGCGCGCCCGCCAGTTGGATGCTTCCCGGAGGCCGCCGGCGAGAACAGAAGGCCACCGTCGAAACGGCCCAGTCAAACCCCGCGACCCCACAACTTGACAAAGTCCACCTCCCCTCCTCATTCCCAGCCCCCTCCACAGGATCCTCTACGCCACCACGGCCCTTCACCAACCAGAGGAACACACGGCCCAGCCGCAGAAGATCCCACCACGGGGATCAGCTAGCAGCCTTCAAATACCGTGCCACCACGGGCGGCCTCCTCCATTGCTTGCTCCTCTCCTCTCCCCTTCTTCCTCCTCTCTCCGTTGCCAGAGCGTCGTCACCCAGCCATCTTCGCCGGGAAACGGGAATCACTTGTTGTTGAGACGGGCAGGATGTCTTCGCCTCCGACGGTGTCTGGAGCGGCGGCGGACGCGGCGACGGCGGGCGCGCCGGCGCAGCTGGCCATCAGCAACGGGGTGCTGCTGGCGGCGGTGATCTTCCTCTTCATGGTGGTCGTCTTCGTCTTCCTCCTCT
This sequence comes from Hordeum vulgare subsp. vulgare, assembly GCF_904849725.1. Lineage (NCBI taxonomy): Eukaryota > Viridiplantae > Streptophyta > Magnoliopsida > Poales > Poaceae > Hordeum > Hordeum vulgare. The sequence continues at coordinate 64,857,971 of NC_058524.1, forward strand.
ACCTCTACGCCAAGCGCTTCCTGGGGGCCAACCCCATGCTCCACGGCGCCGGAACGGCCTCCTCGCGCTTCATCTTCGTCGGCGACTCCCCGTTCCCGCGCCGCGGCCTGCCGGCCTCCGTCCTATCGTCCCTCCCCGTCGCCGTCTACGGCGGCGGCGCCTCGCCCAAGACCCCCGGAGGCCAGGGGAGGAGGAGCGGCCGCGACGCGCTCGAGTGCGCCGTGTGCCTCTCGGAGGTGGCCGACGGCGAGAAGGTGCGGACGCTGCCCAAGTGCGCCCACCGCTTCCACGTCGACTGCATCGACATGTGGTTCCACTCCCACGACACCTGCCCGCTCTGCCGCGCCCCCGTCGGCCCCGACGCCGCCGACGGGCTCCCCCGCCTGCCGCGCGAGGACCACGCCACGCCGGAGTTCCCCACCAACGTCCTCTTCTGGGGCACCCACGACGACGTCACCAACGGCGGCCTCGGGGGGATGCCGCCGCCGCCGCCGCCAGCCCCAACGCCCCCGATCGCCGCCGCCTCCACCAGCTCCTCCGCCTCCGGGCGCAGGAAGGAGAACCTGGTGATCGATATCCCATCCCGGGCAACGGCGGTGGGCGCGGCCTCGTCCCCGGCCACGCCGCTGCCGGCGAGCGACCTCCGATCCCCGATGTCCGCCCGGCTCCGCTCGCTCCGCCGGCTCCTGAGCAGGGGCAAGCAGGCCGTGGTGGGCGCAACGTCCTCCTCCAGCCCGCGCGACATCGAGCAGGGCCTCGGCGCCGGGCGCCCGCCCAAGACGCCGCCTCCGTCGTCGAACTGATCCATCCGGCGTGGCTCTCTGACGCATTGGCTCGCCTCGCCGATCACCGGAGAGTCCATACATACATGTGTTCATTCTTTCTTCTTCCCTTGCTTCAATTTCTTTTGTCTTTCTCTCTTTCCGCCAAGGATTTTGGCCAGCAATTCTGATGTAAACAAAGGGATGTTTCGCATTGGTGCCACTGATTGGTTATTGACGTTGGTTGATGAAATTGATAAGCTTTGCTCGTACATACCGGGTTGAAACAGATTTAGGCCCTGTTTGGAACCATTCAGATTATATAATTCAGTTTTTATAATCTATTATGTTTTCAAACAGGACATCTTATGGTGTAGATTATAAAAACAAGATGGATAGATTATTAAAAACTCATAATCTACCCTATATCAGTTAAAATCAGATTATGAATTGCTAATGATCCATTACCCTTATAAAGTTGGAGATAATTACATTCCTACCACCGCCACCCTTCTCTTTTTTCAAAAAAAAAGAAAAACTGAGGGCAGGTTATTATGCAATGTAAAACCTGTATTACAGTTTATATAATCTGGCCTCCAAACATGTCCATCTAGATTATTTTTATAAACCAGATTATATAATCTATCTTCATAGTCCAGATTATCATAACCTATTATGGTTCCAAACAGCGTTTTCAGTTGAACTCTGCTTCTTCAGGCATATATGAATATGATCAGTTGAACTTTGTTTCTGACTGACTGACTGACTGTACATATGATTAGACAAGAAATTACGACCGAGTTAGTTCTGCAGCCGGAAGTCGTGAACCACATTGGACAATGGAGAAAAGGAGTAACAAGCAAGGACACACCAAATGCGCTTGCGCCGAACGACTGACAGAGGCCGGCCTATCTTTGTTCGAAAACAAATATTCAACCGTGGATTGACCAGAAAAACCAAGTGTGCAAGCGACAACCTCTGCGCTTTCTCGGCAAAGAGTTGGTTTCTGCTGACAAAGAGTTGGTTTAGAACCCCTTTCCGCATCTGCATACCCCACCCGGCCGCGTGAGGAAAGCAACTAAACTAGACTCGGCACCTGCAGCTGGCCAAAGGCGTGTCACAAGTTCCAGTGCCTTGAAGCATCGCCTCTTCCCAAATCCCAAGCCTAAAAATTCGAAATTCCGAACCAGTTTGTTTCCGAGCTTCAAACACTGCGATGACAGGGTGAAAAGTTTACCGGTAGCTTGTCGTTTCGAAGTTTCTTCCGTCCATCGGAGCAGTTCTCTTTCTTTACCCGTTTGTTTGAGCTTTGCCGATCAAACACGCCACGGTGACCGCGTGTTGACGGTTGACACGAGGGACGCGCAGGGGGGGGTACAATACTTTGACTTTTTTACTTAGATTAATCAAATCACATACACACGTCCTGGTTAAGTGGTTATGCTTCACTTGTTTATGAACCTCTTCTTTTTTCTAAGACAAGTTGCACTTGAGGATGGATGAACTAAAATCTATAATCTTACATGCATGCATTACTGCTCAGCATGCCTCTTTCCGGGCAACAAGCACATACATACAAGATTTTTTCTAATACAAGTTGGTTTCATAAACTTGTCTAGGAAGTAGTAGTAGTAGCACACGTTCGGGCATTACCGCCCTGCATTTCCCGGCAACGAACGAGCACCCGGTCTATGAAATTAAACATGTGTTGTATATCTATATACTAGTACTACATCGTCATTGTATATGCAGTTCTAATGTGCTTGGGATGATTGCGTGGTTAAGTCGTGCGATCCAATCTCTTGGAATGATTAGGGTTGCCGCGATTAGTCGTGTCTCGCGCAGCCATAGTGGATTCGAGGCATCCCGTCCCATCGAATGGAAAAGGTCAGAGTGCTTCCGCGGGCGGCTAAATCCCCGATCCTCAGGCATTGTTTGGTACTAGTGTTTTGAGGAAATTGACGGGGATAATCCTCTAAGGATTGGATGAAACCCCAACCTTTACCCAATCCCTTCAAATCTCCATTTATCCCCAATACACTAGGTAGGGGTAATGTATTGGGTATTAAGAAAAATGCACTATAATTTAGGGATTTGAGAGGAAATGTGGGGATAAAACATGTCAAATACACTAGAACCAAATAATGTTATAGGATGTGTGGTAATTTAGGGGTTTGACCGGGATAATCTTCATAAATTCCCTAAAATACACTAGTACCAAACAAGGCCTCAACGAGGGCTAGGTCCCCTCCGGCATCACTTTCTGAAGCTTCCTTGCCGTTTCTACGTGCTTAGGCTGTCGTGTCTACGTAGTCCTCCCCCTCGATCCATCCATCCATCCCCGAGTGGATAACCTACGTGTGAGCAGAGTTTTGATACTTAGTGTATAATATCCTTTAAGCAGATTGACCCCGATACATTTTGCCACGTTCGTTATGATTAGCTGCCGATGATCCGGGTGTAGCGTGGCAGTAGTGTGTGGTTCTCTGCTGTATCTCGTAACTCGACATGCGTGCGTGAGATCAATTCTGGGCCGGTCGGTGGCGACGGGCACGCGCGACGCCGGTCCCCGGCGGCGGCGGCGGCACCGCTCCCTCGTGGGGGACGTGCGCAGAGCAGAGAGGGGTTGGGGTTGGAGGACCCTAGCGCGCGCGTAGGGCAGGCGGTAGCAACGGCCCGATCCGTGGACTGGAGGTCCGTGCGGCGCGGCACGTCGTACGCGGACGCAAGCAACAATGGCGGTGGCGGTGGGGGTGCGTGCGCGCGGATCCGCCGTTTGCGCTGCCGTGGGAGCGCCGCGGAGGGGGGCCGTGCCGTGCCGTGCCGTGGCATGCGCGGCGGGAGCGGAGGGCGTGAGGTGAGGGAGTTTTCGTTGGATCCCGCGCTGCGCGCGTAACGCGAGAAGGCGGGCCCGGGGGCCTCTGGGGAGATGACGCTGCGCCGTGGCCCATGCGCCATGTGTTGTGCTCCCGGCCTGAGAAACGGATCGAAGGATGCTTTCTTTTTAATATCCTTTACCATATTTTTTATGTTGGATTCGAAGGTAAGGGAATGAGAGCATGCACAGCCGGGCGTCCTAACCCGCCTCATACGTCCTCACAGAGCGAGCGATCACGAAATTTAAGTTCATACGGGCTTTTTAAACGTAGCTCAAATGCCCGAACTAATCGGCACCTCTCATATCTAGCCTAAATATGAGACGGATATGAAGGTATTCGAATGCGTCCTAGCGTGTCCGGACACGTCCGCCACGTCAGACCCGACAACCTAGCATTGCCGCAAATTGCATCAAATCCTCTAAACCCTTTCTTCTCCTCCCGTTGCCCTGCAACATTACTCGCGTCTGAGCCCTCGACGCCCGCCATCCTTGCTCCCCATCCTCACCATCGATCCTGATCCGCTATCATGATGTCATTCAGTCGGTCCCCGACCGCCGCAATGGAGACGCAATCCGTCTCGTTCGTCGGCGTCCCTTCCTCCACCGCGTCTTGCAAGGCGGAGAACGTCACCCAGAAGCTGCGGCATCGCAGACAACGAGAGAGGGAGGTGGTGGGGGCATCGCATGTAGATTTTTTTAGGGGGAAATCAAAATTTATTCCTCGAAAACCACAAGTTGTGGGATACAAACGGGGTCATGAGATTGGCCAAACCAGACATAATGTCCCAGACCCAACGATAGTGCATGCTTAGCTAAACTATGTGCTGCACAATTAACAGCACGACCCTCAAAAGTAAATTTACATTGACTAAAGATGCTCTAGCTGGTATCTCACTAATGATAGCTCCATACGTCCAACGGCCATTGTTGTTGATTTCCATAACAACTTGTTTGGAATCCGATGCAACAATGAAATTAGCTTCGCAAAAGCCAGAGCTTCTCGACATGCTATTGCCTCCACCGTTGCAAAATCATCCACACCCCCAATAACTAGGGACGAACTTCCCAAGAACAAGCCATCTCTATTTTTGCATACAGCTGCTGCTGCTCCACCTGTTCCATTCCAGATTCCTATGTTGACATGAATCTTCGCTTACCCCTGTGATGGTGCTTTGGGTCTATCTGTCAAGGATGACGTTGTGAGGCCTCTAGCTTGACCCACCCCTTGCCCCTCCTGCAAGATATCCAGCTCTATGATGAATTTGGTGATGAACGACTTTGTTCCTGGAGGGCTTTGGAAAATTCCTTCATGGATCGCTTTCCGACGGGACGATCAGATTGCCCACAATATAACAACAAGCTTGACGAACTATGCATGTGATAAGACTCCAGGAGCGTGAACAACCAACTCTTTGCATCACAGGTAGGTGGCTAGGTGCGGACATGATAGATCTATGGGCCAACTGTTGCGGCCTCGGTTGATGTTTTTTTCATATGCTTTCAGATCAAAAATGAAAAAAAGTATCGATCATACACGCACCAGAACATTATCTTATTTTTACTCTGCAAAAATATGAATGTTTGTTTTCATCCTATTGCATAACTTGTAATTTCTTAGCATGTGTGCAAAATAAGGAAGAGTAGCACCATTCACAAGGAGTGGAGTGTTTCGGTGTCCAGATTCATCTGCACCTGATCAGGAAAAAAATCTCAAAAGAATCCTTTTTTTACATGATAGAAAATTTATTGTGTGAGGTCTGATCCAATTTTCAGGTCATTTAGACATGTGGGTAGCTCTCATAAAAAAGACAAATCGGCTCTGAATAGTAAACTTGTTTACACTCCCCGGATTTTATCTTCTTAGCCGAGAGCTGCTGAGATGTTTAAATAATTTAAAAATTAAAGCAGACCTCGCGCATCAAATTATTTACCTTATAGAGTTTTTTTGAATTCTTTTAATTTTTTCTAATATTTATTTGATTTTTTATTTAGTGCAGGTGCAGATGAGCCTGTGCTCAGAAGTGGGTTATGGCATTCATTACAAATTATATACACGTATTATATATGCATGAATTATGCCCACAACATGCCTGTACTTCAAATTTGTACGCTCGCTTGTATGCAACAAAATTAAGACATACATTTAGGAGTACATATCAGTCTGTCGGCGATATGCTGTTGAGCGTTGCCGGCGCCAGAGAAGTTGAGGTCTACAAATGCGACGATCATGATTGAGTATTGGTGGTCTGATTATCGCTATGCTTTTGGTCTATTTATATGCGGATATTCACTAGAGTTTATTATCGCTATGCTTTTGGTCTATTTGTATACGGATATTCTAATTAGTGGTCTGATTGGGTATTTGAGCTCGTCGAATGGGCTAAATAAATTGAATAATCCTATTTTCTACTCCTATTTTCTATCCTCGCGACCACCAATTATTACCGATGCCATATCACCTACCATATCCGCTGAATATCAGGTGGATCAAAATTCGCATCTGCATCCATGTCAACCTGCATATTACTCCCTCCGTTTCAAAATATAAGACCTTTTAGGTATTTCACTAGAAGACTACATATGGAGCAAAATGAGTGAATCTATACTCTAAAATATGTCTATGTACATCCGTATGTAGTTTATAGTATAATCTCTAAAAGGTCTTATATTTAGGAACAAAGGGAGTACATCTTTAATAGAGGATGCATATGTGTATTCGGAACAAAAACTATTCGTACCATTGATATTTCTAGTTGTGACCCACCCTTCCATGTCTTCGGTTCACACACGACAGGGCCCACAAAAAAAAGGCTCATGCACATATGTGGAGCTAGAGCCCACCCTATGTGGAGCTCATCCAGGCATTCTGCGGAACAAACGGACATACCACACCCGCGTGGAGGTACTCATTTTTTCTCGTAGTGACATTGTAGCGATCCTTTTTTCTGAAGCACTTGTTTTCTAATTGGTTTTTGCAAATTAATTTGAGAAATATGAAATAAAAAGGATTCCCGGACAAGTTTCTAAGTATGAACACTTTTGATAAAACATGAGTGCTTTTTGAAATATTTGTGAACACTTTTAAAATACAAACCTTTTGGAAAAAATGGACATTTTATGAAAACACTAATATTTTATGGAAAACACTAACATTTTATGGAAAACATGAACACTTTTTAGAATTGTACACATTTTTTGAAAAATATTTATTTTTTACTTTTTAAGCATTTTTATAAAGTCTATCATTTTTTAAAAGGTAATAAACTTGAAAAAGGAATAGAGAAAAATACATAGAAAAAACAGGAAAACCAAAAATCAGAAATAATTGGACAAAATATAAGTCTTTTTAGAAGGTTTCCAAAACCAGAAAACTTAAACACATACTCCCTTTGTTCCTAAATATATGTCGAGATTTCACTAATGAATCATATACCAAGCAAAATTAATGAATCTATACTTAAAAACATGTCCATATACATCCGTACGTAGTCTTTTAGTGAAATCTTTAGAAGGACTTATATATAGGAACAGAGGAAGTAGAACTTAAAGGGTCACCCAAATTAAAAGTGATATGCTGCTTCTTATGAGCGGCAGATTCGTTTTCTCGCAACAACGGCAGATAGGATTTGCCGGAAATTCCTATTTGACGCATTCTGTCTCAAGAATGTCACTGCTTCGCACAGTAGGACCTCGAGCGATTGCTCAGATTGGACCGGCCCGTTAAAGCTTTTCTGGTTTTGGGAACCTTTTAAAGGTACTCCGACATTTTTTTTGTAGTTTTGAGAACCTTGTTGTAGGTTCCCTGAACCGTTTTTTCCCTCTTTTTACCGGTTATCTTGTTTGTCTTTGGTTTTTCATAATTTTCCCTTTTTTCTTAAATTTTCTCCTGTTTTTTTCTTCCTCCCTTTCTGTAATTCTTTTTTCCCTTTTTCATGTTTTTTCCTTTTTCATGTTTTTTCCTTTTTCAAAAAGTTCATGTTTCAAAATTGTTTGAAATTTTTAGAAAATACTCTGATTTTTGAAAATGTCCAGTTTCTCAGAAAATGGAAGTGTTTTAAAAAGTTGTTCATAAATTCAAAAATGTTCCGTTTTAATTAATTGATCACAAATTGCCAAAAAATGTTGTTATTTTCAAAATAAATTCAGGTGTTAAAAAATTGTTTATGTTTCCAAATTTGGTTCAAAAATTTTAAAATATGTTCGTTATTTCAAAAATCATTACCATTTTCAAATTTTGTTCACAAATTCAATTAAGTCCCCGTTTTAAAAAGTTGATCACATATTGTCGAAAAATGTTCTTATTTTCAATTTTTTAGCTATTAAAAATTGTTAAGATTTCCAAATTTGGTTCACAAAATTGAATAATATGTTCATCATTTAAAAAGTTGTTCCTATTTTAAAATTGTGTTCACAAATTCAAAAAATGATCAGGTTTTGAAAGTTTATTCGTAAATTCAAAAGAAGTTTGTATTTTATTTTTGAGAATTGCAAAAAATATTCCAGGTTTCCAAATCTGTTCACAAATTCAATAACAGTTTATTTTAAAAACAAATACAAATTCAAAAAATGTTTGAGAATTTGAAAAAAATCTGTTCACGAGTGCGAAGTCACAGGTTACCCTCTCTAGTGTTTTGTCCACGGCAGCAGCAGTCCGTCTTCCTAAAAAAGCACAAAATGCATTTTTCATAACAACGTATGACCGCATAAAAGGAGGTCACATATCATCATCATGTATGTAGAGTGAGAGAACTGAGTGACTGCCACCCACCCGTCGCGTTTGCACACGACAGCGTAGCCAACAACCCGGCCTTTTTTCTCTCGGTCAATCAAACAAACACAAAGATAAAAACATCTTTAGTAGTCTGTATGTTCAATCGTTGATATAAATGTCCGTTTCAGCAGTCAACAACATATCATACATGCTCTTAAATAAAGTGTACGTTAATCATATGTAAAATAACTAAGCAGATACACTAAATGTTAAAGAGATGACCATGTTTGCCTCAAAGCTTATGTCTGAACCGTTGCTTTAAATTCATACGATTTCATTCTTTTTTTATTACGTGCCATGTTATTAAAACCGTCTATATAACAATTTTATCAACGATGATCATACAATTATTGAAGATGTCGTAAAAACGTCGTTGCCATGGGCATGGATATGGAAGAATAATCTCCAGCCAGCCAAACTTATCACCTCATGCGGTCATGCCTCACGCTTCTCCGGGATAGGAATCCTGTCCAGCATAAAGAAACGTTCTTCACGACACCGCGCCGCGCCACGCGACGAGAGGCGAGTGAGGGCCATGAATATTCTTGGATGCCGACATGGATTTCGCATCCCGAGGAAAAGCATTAAACGCCGACGCGATTCATTCATTCGGTGGAAAGTTGCAATCCCACCCAGTCGGCCAGAAAGCGTGGTTGTGGTTCAACAAGAAAAAGAAAGCGAGGTTGTCATTTTTCCATGCAGAATTGCACCCTCGTTAGAGCATCTCCTAGAGAGAGAGAGAGAGAGAGAGTTGAGTTTGAACTGAGATTCACCCTTATAGCTATTTTCAAGATATGGAGCCATCGCAACATTTTGAGATTGATCGGGTAATTACATGCATCACGTAGTCGAGGAGAACATTCCTTTTATCGGACGGACATCATCGAAAAGACTGAAATAAAGTAAGAAAAATGTTAGCACCAACGTCAAGGACTTAAACCTTGATGATGTGCTGGTTCTATCATAAAAAAAAATTATCCATACAAACTATGTCGAGTTCGCTTTTCCCAACAAGGGCTCCTTTGATTCAAAGGAATTCTATAGGACTTTTGGAGGATTGAAACCCTTAGGATTTTTTCCTACCTTGGTCCTCTGAATCATATGATTGAATTTCATAGGAATTTTTTCTATGAAATCTTCTGTACTACATTTCATAAAAAATCTAACATCCACTTCAACTTCTTTTTACAATTCCTTTATTTTTCTTGTGGTATCAAACACTCCTTACTAATCCTATAGGGTTCAAATGGACATGCCACTCCAATCCTCTATTTTTCATATTCCCGCGTTTTGAAAATCCTGCGAATCAAAGAGGCCCTAAATTATTGGGACATATGAATAATAGGCCGCATCTCCCATAATATATTAGGAAATTTGGACTCTATCAATAAGTGCCATGTCAATGGGCATCTCGAACAACCCACCGGAGCACCCATTGGATCATTGTGTCATCGCTGTCTTGGGTCGCCGAAGCATTCGTACCACCGCCGCAAGTTGCCGGACCACAATCATCGCCACTCATTGACAAATGGGACCCATGTGTTAGCTTAAGTATCAAGAAAAAAAATATTAGGGTTCTAAGAAAGCAACCCAATTGCGCCATCCCTAAATTATCGGGAGGCCCCTAGTAACCACTTATTGGGGGAGTTTTTATTGGTTGTCTCTTGGAGGTGCTCTAAATTCATTTGACATAAAAAAGGACGGTTTCTCAAAAATAGGTCATCAAAACTCACTTGTAATTTGGTATAATAGCCGTACTTGTCTATTTTATAGTAAATTATTATCATTTATATTGCCCTCCATTTTTTGCCATAATTTATGCATATTATCTCTCCCGCATTGTCATATTCATCCTTGTTGGAGTACATGACACACAAATAATGATTGCTTTTTTAGTTGAGATTTTTGCAAGCTCAAAATTCTATGTAAAATGCACACATATTATTTTTGAAGTACTTCTAGAAAAAATAACAAGGTTAAAATACTTCAGATAAATAAATTATGCATTGATGAACACTGTTTTTTTAGGGTAATGAATAATAGTTGACGTTATAACAAAATAGTTGATGCAATGACAAGATAAATGTTTGTGATCGTGTTGTGATAATGCTTAATTTAGAATGAAAATTTATGCAACGACAAGATAAATCTTTATGCACTTGTATTTAAATGCTGGTGATTGTGATTCCATAATGCTCAATTCAGAATCAAAATTTATTTTTCCATATGTTGACTGAAATAACAAAAACGAATTATAAAAAATCTTGTTAAGAAAAATAATATAAAAATATGTTATCTTGGGTAATGGAATCAATCTCCTGTTGAGGGAAAGTTTCATGTTAATAATATTTTAGCCCTATAACAACTATATATACCAGCAAACTATGAGAAATAAACACAAATATATTGCTTCAATTGTGTTGCTAAAAAACATCAAGTTGCTGCGTGTGCACCAGTACTTCATCAAGCAACATTTATGTTCAAACACAATTAAGTTTTTGGACAATGCCAAGATTACTATGTCTCATAAATTTACGTCCTTATTTTTGTTTATGTTGTATTGAAAATATTACGTATCTTAACAGAGTTGTATAATTATAAGACCTAATATGGTCCTAATAAATTTGGGAACTAGATTGAATTAAAATAAAAAAATTGTGTCAAATTTTTTACTAGTTTTTCTGACAATATTATTAATGAGTACACTTTCTATTATGCAGTCAGCATAAATAGCCATATGGCAATTTGTTAAATATTAATAGTAAATTTTCCACTCAAAATATATTTCTTGTAAATTTAAGTTGTGCACTGTAATAATAAATATATTTGAAATAATTTCTGGTATTTGCATTCATTAAATTCTTTCTATACATATATATTTGTGTGAATGCATGGATGTTTTAATATCATTAAATATCATGATAGATATCTCTTGAACATAATATCTGGCCAATATTTTAACGGTTGTTTCTAGTTTATACTCCCTCTGTACCTAAATACTTCTAATTGGAGAGAACTAGTCTAGTTCTTCCCAAGTACAAGCATTTAGGAATGGAGGGAGTAGTTAAGTAATCATATTGATAAGACATTCTTGAGTATAACTGAACCATTTTGGAAACTTGCTGCAAGTTAGGTTCAGCAATGCAACATATTTATCCAGGCCCGGTCCTGAGATTTCGAGGGCCCGGGGCGAAACTAAAACATGGACCCTTTAGTATAAGAATCAAATGGTTAATATAAGTATATATAAAATGTTATGAATCAACATTTAGAAACATCAAATAATACCATCTTTTAGAAATATTATATATGAAAAAACCCAACAGTCATAGATGCAAACTCAATAATGATGTTGTTATCTATGGAAGGTAAGAGGCATATGTTATCCAAATTCTAGCGGGCGTAGTGACCAGTAAGAGTGGTACAATCACCTCTTGACGACTTAGGCCCTGTTTGGAACCACCGAGATTATATAATCCATTTTTTATAATCTATTATGTCTCCAAACATGACAGATTATGGTGTAGATTATAAAAACTATCTTCAGAATCCAGATTATCATAATCTATTGTGGTTCCAAACAGGGCCTTAGCCTCTAGGTCAAGCCAAATTACAACTATTGTTTTACGAGCTATACTACAAGTTTACGGTGTTATAGGATGAAATAAATTTTTGGTATGGTAAAACGCATAACAAAGAAATTTATTTGACTTCAAATATTCAATCTTTCAGATAAGAACTATACAATGGGCCTATATGCACATATTAAATTCAAAGTTGGATATATGAAATGTACATTACTAAATAAAGCTAATACATCAATTGGCCTCAATTTATAAAATGGAATCAACTTCGAAAAATATATGATATTTCAAAACAATTTATAGTTTCGTGTGCTCAGTAAAGAGCACCTAAAAATAGGCTATGAATTATTCCCTCAGTCACATAATGTGAGGCGTTCTTTTGCAATCTATGGGACCAAGGGAAGACGAGTTTGCTATTCCGGAGTATCAATTATTTCTAAAATCAAAACTGAACATTAATTATGGTTTTTTTAAATTGAATGCTACACTACAGGAATAGGAAAAACGTAGGAATAGAGTGACATGTCCTTTTCTACACTACAGGATTTGGAAGTGTGTTTGATAGCATAGGAAAAACAAAGAAATTCTATAAAGATGTTTGAGTGGATGAAAATTTTCCTCCAAAATGTAGTACAAACGAATCCTATGGAAAAATTCCAAAGGATTTCAATCCTACGAATCAAACGACCATCATAGGAAAAAATCCGAAGGATCCAAATCCTCCAAAAATCCAATGAAATTCCTTTGTATCAAAGGAGCCCTAATTCTGGTCAACCGATACTGCCTCACTGTGATCGGCCACTGTTTTTTTCTTCTTTTGGAAACATGCCTGCCATCATACGTTACATGCTAAACAAATCCCAAGGCCCAGTATACTAAAAAAGAATAACGCTTCAGTCATCTTGTTCCTGCTACACCATCGAATAGCTTACAGAGTTCTAATGGCACCTGCAGCAAGCGGCTGCCGATCATGGCCAAGGTGGTCGCACATATCTGGGCGCCCCCCTCCCCCCTTGTTTTGGGGGCCCGGGGCGGCCGCCCCTCCCGCCCCCCCTCAGGGCCGGCCCTGTATTTATCCTGCGTTTTTGGTATTGGTATAACATCATTCACCAACCAACATGAAGTGTTGCTGACTCGGTTTTTCATTCATACAATTAGTTTATTTCGGTATGCTCGTATGGACGTTTGGTTCATCTCGTGTATACAAAGAGTTCCTCCCAATTTCCGTAAAAAAATATAGTTAACACATATTCCAGTACAACTTGCAGGGCGTCTATTGAAGGTGGCTAGCAAGCTAACTAAGCCCACAGTTGTCTATCAGATTAGTTCGTTCACATGTGGTACACTCTATTAGTCCATGGTTCGTACTTACTCCTACAAAATTTAGGATTGTTTTTACATATATAATAATATTTTAGAGTTGATAGACAATAGGATAGTAATTAATACTACAAGTTAATGTTTTTAGTCATTCTCCTCAAGGACCCTGGGGCGTTCGCCCTCTTTACCCGGCATATGGGTCGACCCTGTCGGTAGTCTAGGCAGGTCAACAAGATATCATCATGCATGGATGATTTTTATAAAGAATATTAATTAAGAGAGCGAGTTTCTTAATAGTTTGTCAAAATAAATTATCTATTTGGCTCCATGTTGCGTAGATGGACCATCAAAATATGTTTTTTCTTGGTGTGGAAATAACATTCGAGTTATATAGTCCTGAAATTGCAGAAAAAGTTACAGGTCACATAAGTTATATTTCTTGATGGTTGGTAGGAACTGCACGTGATATAGAATGCCTTACATAAAATAATCATTTTATATTTTCAAACATAACATAAACGTGGGTTCAAAATAATGAGGTGTATTAGTGGCAACTAGTTCTACAATGTTTACTCTCATAACTCATGCTTTTTGCAAAAACCTCTCCGCTTGGATTGTGGGAAAGTGAGTGTAATAATTTAAAAAGAAACATGAAAACACCCCATAGATATTTTTAAACTAACATGAAAGCACATGCGGATTGGTAATTTAGATGATATTTTTTAGAGGTGGCTTAGATAATTAGACAGAAACTACCTTCTAATAACTACTTCTGAGGCAAATAAACTTACACTTCAAAAATACTTATCAAGCACCAAAGTAGTCATAATCCAGACCGTTAGATAGAAACTATTATCATTTCTTAGAAAATACGATTAAACCGTTTACACGTACGCACTAGTAGATTAGATTCGCGAGTCACGAAACTTTAAAACTAGATTGTGTCATTTAATGTTAAATATTTTTATGACTCGAAAGTCAAAGTAAGCCGAGCCTGGGTTTTCACCCCATGTGGTCATAATTATACTTGCAAATCTTGGGGATGATCTCAAATTTCATGTGATTCAACTCGTATCTATTATTGATGAGTTGCATTTCATATTGCATTCTACCCACCAAAGTTGCTTCTCTGTCTACGCTATATATTGTTTCAAAATGTTCCGCCTACACAACTATACATTGAGGCATGAATGAGACACACTATCTCTCTCACATTCTTTTGCGTTGCTCGACGAGTTACGCCCAAGTGTATAATTAGGAATGTGAGGTATCATGAATACTTTTAGCTCACTCATTACAAATGCCACAAGGGCGCTAGCAAGGAGTGGGGGTAGAGACATAGATAGGAGAGCAAAGGTAAAGGGTACTCCCTCACAAAAGAAGGCCCGTTGTAGTTACAATCACAACACTCGAAAGACTATTTACCGAAACCCCGCGTAGTCATAAGATCATATATGTGGCAGATGAAACAGATGATTGTTACCACCACCCCTCTATTGCGGTTTCAAGACACACGGTGGAGTGCATTCAAAGTCCTACAATGATAATTCGATGTTGCAAAATGCTCCCAGAAGGCCTCAACACATGCATTGTTGTAGTCATTCCATGACCACAATTTCCCCCGAGGCACACAATCTCACTCCCGTTTCCAGTTGCTCACTTGTCACTAGTGAAAGGATCAAGATGGTTGACTAGAGGGGGGTGTGAATAGGCAACTAACAATTTTTAAACTTCTCTTTAAACAAATTAAGTACAGCAACAAATAGGTTGTCTAGATATGCAACTAAGAGAGCAACCTATATGATGCTAACAACAACAATAGTAAGCAAGAAGTAAATACAAGTAAAGGTAAGAAATAACCACAAGTGGAACCGATGAAGACGAGGATGTGTCTCCGAAGGTCCTCCCCTTTGAGAGGAAGTACGTCTTCGTTGGAGTGGTGTGGAGGCACAATCCTCCCCAAGCTGCCACTAAGGCCGCCGTATTCTCCTCACGCCCTCACACGATGCGAGGTGTCGTGATTCCACTAAGTGGTGCCCTTGAAGGCGGCGACCGAAACTTTACATACAAGGTTGGGGCAATCTCCACAACTCAATTGGAGGCTCCCAACAAGACCACGAAGCTTCATCATAATGGAATATGGCTTCGAGGTGACCTCAACAGTCTAGGGTGCTCAAACACCCGAGATTAACAAGATCCGCGAGGGATTAGTGAGGGGAATCAAATTTCTCTTGGTGGAAGTGTAGATCAAGCCCCTCTCAACCAAACCCTAAAATATCAACAAGTTTTGTTGGCTAGGGAGAGAGATCGGGCGAAAATGGAGCTTGGAGCAACAATGGAGGTTGGGGACGAAAAGGTGAAGTTCTCAGGGAAGAAGAACCCCTTTATATAATGGGGGAAAGAATCTTCCAGTTACCCACCACCTCTGTCCGAGCCAGAGCGGTACTACCGCTCCTGGGAGCATTACTACCGAAGATAAGAGGTAGCCCTGCTCCAGAGTGAGCGGTACTACCGCTTAGATAGAGGGAGGCCGAACAGAGAGGGGGCGGGGCCGATAGTACCGCCAGGAGCGGTAGTAACAAGCGACGGTACTACTGCTCAGCACTACAACAAAGTCCGACCAAGAAAGGTGTCGAACTTATGGCCAGCGGTACTGGCGAGCGGTACTAGCAGGACCACTATCGCCCTGGAGCGGTACTACCGCCGGCCCGGGCGGTACTACCGATGATAAGAGGTAGTATTGCTCCAGGGAAGAGTACTATCGCTTGGGATTTTCTGGGCAGAGATTTTGGCAGAGAAGAAAGATCCATTGAAGTGGAAAAGAGGGCGAGAGGAAAGTGTATGTGATGATTCCACCCAGACTTTTCCGAAGCAGATCCCCTCTTAATAGTACGGCTTTTCCTACGACTCAAGTCCACTGACAGCGAAACGTAAGAGAGAAAACCGTCTTCATATCAATACACCGAGGGGCATGAATCATATTTGTGCAAACAGAGGAAGTACGTGAAAGCTTATTGCACACGATTAGTTCGCAAATGTATTGTCATCAATCACCAAAACTACTGGGGTAGAAATATGCCCTTACAATCTCCCCCTTTTTGGTGGACCAATGACAACACTGGATTTGCATAGAGGATAAAAATGATATAGAATGCAAACCCACTCTCTACAAGATATAAACATGATCTCCCTAAGTGTGTGCACTATTTAAGTATGTTTTGGAGTGCAAAGTGCACACACTAGGATCAACACTCCCCCTATATTTTATAGACAGACACTACTTGCACAAAGGGAACAACTAAGAGTAATATAACTTCAAGAAGTGAAGTGAGCATTATCATTAGGGCACAATATAGGCATCTCACGAAATTTAAGACATATGATAAAACTAAGGTAGCGTATGTCTCACACCATATGCCATAGTCTCACACACTTAAAATGCAAAGCAACATAAGATTCACACCACACGACGTAGTCTTTAAGCAAAGCAAATGATAAAAGAGTTCACAAGTGAAAAGATGGGCCATGAAAGAACACTCATGGCTCGCAAATTGAAACATTCTCCCCTTTGGCAGAAAGACACCAAAAAGGACAGAGAAAACATCGAGGATCCAGGAGGGTGGTAATGCTGACACATCAATATTCGCCACACTCAGATCTGTGGCGAACGGTGCCAGGAGGAGTGGATAGTGGCAAGCAATCCACGTGTCCTTATCAGTGATCTATCCTCAAAACTGCTCTCAATCATTAAGCCAATGTGCCTTCCAAGAGCCTTGTGACGACTGATAGCCGCATTTTCAGTCGATGAGCCATGTACTAACCCTTGGCCTACAAACAAAATAGCTTCTTCATCTTCTCCTTGAGCTTCTTAGCCCAAGAAGGTTCTCCGGTGGGGGGCATAGCAGGGGAAGTAGTGTCCTCGTCAGCCACAAAATGCTCGTGAGCCTCTTCATCAGCAGAATCCTCATCCATGTCTTCAGGCACATCTTGTTCAGGGGCAGTGTGAGTAGCCCACTTGTCCTTCTGCCGAAGGTGCACAACCTTGTGGGATACCGGTTCCCTAGCTTCAAACAACTAACCAGGAAAGGTGTTTGCCCAAGTCTTCTCAATCAGAAGCATCAGAAATGGGCCATAGATGGGGCACTTACGCTTAGACACCGCAGAACGGAGCTCAGACCACATAACATGAGAAATATCCAAAGGCTTCACCTGAACCTTGAATTTATGAAACTCGCAGTAAAGAAGCATGTCTACTGGGTAAGAGTGGACCTGATCTAGATTGCCAACACGGGGGAACAAGGTGTGGCGGAAGATGATGTGCATGATATCTAAGAATTGTTCCAGCACCCAAGTGGACTTGCCTGTAGTAGAGGAGATCTTCTCAGTGTTGTACTTGTATAGGGCTTGCTTGTGAGTAGCAGCAATCTCACGGTGGGGACGGTAAGCCAGAGGGTTCTAGAATCACTGATCCTCAATGCTAAACAACTGCATAAAAGACTTCCAGGGAGCAGAAAGTAACGTGCCATTGGTCATCCATGATAGAGTCCTACCCTCATCAGTTCCCAGGTGAATTGTGGCAAACAAGACAACAATAATTTCGGCATCATAGTATTTATTGAGCTGCATAATGTCGAGAATGCCCAGCTTCTCACAAAGGGAGAGAGTAGTCCCGAAGTACCTTTCATTGCGCTGCAAGTATTCAACATCAATAGAATTTACATGAGAAACAAACAGGTTCTCCCTTGGCTTCAGAATGTCATTATAGATGGACAGTTGCTTCCGGTTCCAGAAGGGACGGTTGCGCATCGATGGCTCCTGGGGTTCCACATAGGGATTGATCTTGCAGGACATCCAAAAGTCCTTAGCCTTTAGAGAGGCCATGGATTGGGACATCAAGGGCGTGAGAGCAGGGTGCTTCGCCTTGGGATTTGGAAGCAGACTGACTGACCTTCTCGACAGGAACATGCTCCTGTGGTTGACTTGAGCTATCATCCTTAGATGAACGGTACCTCTTTGTGCTGCCACGGTTGGGATTCATCCTACGCTCCTGAGGAGCAGAGCTTCCACCTCCTGAGATCCCAAAACACAACCAGAAGAAAGCACGAGAGAAAAACAATGAGTACGAGATAGCAAGACGCCAAGATGGGAGAGAAAGAGGTGATGAACAAGGAGGAATATCGTGCAAAGGCCAGCCTAGAGCCGTAGTACCGCAGCCAGGGGCGGTACTACCTCTTATGAGTGATAGTACCGCCCAGACGAGTGGTAGTACCTCTCAGGGAAGGGACCATGGTGTGAAGACCACCACCGGTCAGATACGGCACTACCGGGGATGACTTGACCACAAAATTCCTAAAAGAACATCATGTCTAAACTCTAGCCATCACCCACACCCTTCACATGCCGCAGATTGAAACCAAAAATACCTAGATACATCTCATATTGTCTAAGACCTAGATCTGAAAAAGGGACCAAATGAGGAGAAGAATGGGGACAATACCGATATCCATGGCAAGAGGAGGGGTGAAGAATGATTCCATCGATTGAAATTGCAAACGAGTGGCCGAAAATGGAGATCGGCGATGGCTACTGGAGCCTTGGGGTCGCGTGGAGAGAGACACCCACGAGGAGGAGTGGGGATGAATGGGTATGGGGAGAGAAAACTGCCCCTGCCCGGCCCCATAACCCCCTCACGAAGGAGTCTAAGCGGTAGTACCGCTCCCGTGCAGTAGTACTACTCCTCTAAGATGAGCGGTACTACCTCTTATCATCGGTAGTATCGTCATGGTAGCAGTAGTACCGCCCAGATGACCAAAAAATGCGCGAAAAGAAGAAAAACTTCGAGCCACCAAGAGGTAAAAGTCATAAAGACACGTCATGGGGATGAGACCACTCCAAGTTGTGGAAAATTATAAGTAGAGAGAGGACGACTTGGAGTGACACAAAAAATAGGATATTCTCGTGAGACAAGTGCCATAAGGTGGAGGGCAGTGGCCGAAGCCACCTATGTTTGAGTTAGTAGGTATCACACCGCGAAGATTTTAACCTTGGGCCCAAGACCATAACTCGTCGTTGAATCACAAGTGTCATTAATGATGACTAATGTGAACGATCGGGTCGTTTTATGCATAATATGAGGAGGGAGAGTTCATTGAGAAAACAACACTCCCCATAAATGCATGCCTACATCTAATCAAGATAATATGGTGAGAGTGGTGGGGTGTACCTCATTTCAATTCACGTTGCTCAAATCAATGATACTTAGCTCATGACTTAACTCGCGAAATCTTGCTTCATTCAATGGCTTCGTTAAAATATCTGCAAGGTGATCATTAGTGTTGAGGTAAGTGAGATCAATCTCTCCATGCTTGATATGATCCCGGATGAAGTGGTGATGAATACTAATGTGCTTCGTCTTGCAATATTGAACCGGGTTGTTGGAGATTGAGATAGAATTTATATTATCATAGTAAATAGGCACTTTGTCACATGTGACACCGTAATCCTTTAAAGTTTGCCTCATCCAAAGCAACTGAGCACAAGAACTTGCATCAGCGATGTACTCAGCCTCGGTGGACGAGAGAGAAACACAGTTTGTTTCTTGGAAGACCAACTTACCAGAGAGCGACCAAGAAATTGGCAACCTTCGGACGTTGACTTCCTGTCCACACGGTCTCCTACCCAATCCGAATCCAAGTAGCCTATAATATCAAATGATGCACCCTTGGGATACCATAAGCCAAATTTGGGGTATGAGCCAAATATCGAAAGATTCGCTTGACAGCCACATAGTGACTTTTCTTAGGTGCGGAATGAAATTGTGCACAAATTCCCACACTCAACATAATATCAGGTCTAGATACACAAATCTAAAGCAAGGAGCCAATCATAGAGCGATATACCTTTTGATCTACAACTTTACCATTGGGATCGAGATTAAGATGGCAGTTGAGAGGCATGGGAGTGTTTGCCTTGGCTGGTTTTAGATCATCCATCTTGAACCTCTTGAGCATGTCTTGAGTATATTTGGCTTGATTGCTGAAGGTTCCTTGACTTCGTTGCTTGACTTCGAACCCAAGGAAAAAACTTCAACTCTCCCGTCATAGACATATAAAACTCTTGAGTCATTAGTACGGAAAATTCTTAATTAAAAGCTTTGTTGGGAGAACCAAAGATAATATCATCAACATATTGTTGGCATATAAACAAAATCCCATTGACCTTCTTAGTAAAAAGGGTGGGAGTCAATTTTCCCAACTTCAAACCCACGGTCATGTAACACCTCGGTAAGGTGCTCATACCACACTCGCGGGGCTTCTTTAAGGCCATAGAGTGCCTTATCAAGAAGATAAACGTGATTAGAGATATTGGGATCCTCGAACCCCAGGGCTTGCTTGACATAAAAACAACTCCTTAAGGGGGCCATTAAGAAATGCACTCTTCACGTCCATTTGGTATAATTTGAAGTTATGATGAGAAGCATATGCAAGCAACATGCGAATAGATTCAAAGCGAGCAACATGAGCAAAGGTTTCACCGTAATCGATACCCTCAACTTGGGAGTAGCCTTGTGCTACCAGTCTTGCCTTGTTACGACTTACGAGTGACAACACTATTTGCATCTTGCTTGTTCTTAAAGATACACTTTATTCCCATGACATTGTGGTTCTCCTTCGGTCTTGGCACCAATCTCCACACTTTGTTGCGCTCGAAGTTATTGAGTTCTTCATGCATGGCTTCCACCCAGTCCATGTCTTCGAGGGCCTCTTGTATCTTTAGGGGTTCAATGCAAGAAACAAACGCATGATGGTCACTGCAGTTTGTTAATTGACGACGAGTGGTTAGCCCTCTCTTTAAGTTGTCATAGACATTCTCTAATACATGAGAATTCTTGATGATCTTGGCAGCGTCCTTAGCGGCACGTCTTTCTCGAATCTCCTCAGGGGTAAGCCGAGGAGGAACCTTTTTGTGTCCTTTACCACCTTTGTGAGCTTGCCCTTGATCTTGAGCTTGGTATTGATCTTGAGCTTGGTCTTGGTCTTGAGTTTGCTCTTGATCATAAACTTGGTCTTGATTGCTCTTGATCTTGAGCATCCTCATAGGAGTGAGAATGATCAAGGACATCACTTGGTGCAGCACCATCATGTGGTTGATCTTCTCCTCGATCATGATCACATGGTTGAGGGACTTCAAATTGTTCTACACAAGCATGTGGGTCTTGCGTTGGTGATGGTTCCACTTGTGTGGAACATTGTCCTTCTCCTTCTGCCACAAGGGGTTCCTCAATAGCAAGGAAGTGTCCCACACCCATTCTTCTTATGGCTTGGGGAGGAATTTCATCACCCAAATCACAAAGACCACTTTGCTCCACTTGGGAGCCGTTATTCTCATAAAAATCCACGTTACACGTCTCCTCAATGAGTCCAAAGGACTTTTTGAGTACACGGTAAGCATGAGAGTTTGTCACATAACCAACAAATATGCCCTCTTGAGCTCTAGGTTCGAATTTAGACAAACAAGCACCTTTCTTAAGAATGAAACACTTACAACCGAACACCCGGAAGTACTTGAGGTTGGGCTTGTTACCGGTAAGAATTTCATACGGAGTCTTGTTCAAGCCTTTGTGGAGGTAGAGTCGATTGGATGCATGACACGCGGTGTTGATGGCTTCAGCCCAAAAGTTATACGGAGATTTAAACTCCGCCATCATGGTTCTTGCTGTGTCCATCAATGTCCGGTTCTTCCTTTCCGCAACACCATTTTGTTGAGGGGTATAAGGTGCATAATATTGATGCTTGATTCCTTCATCACTTAGAAATTCATTTAAGGTGTAATTCTTGACGTCGGTGCCATTGTCACTTCTAATCATCAATATCTTTGAATCATGTTGTCGTTGAGCTTCATTGGCAAAGTCGATGACGGTTTGTTGAGTCTCACTCTTTCTCTTGAAGAAATATATCCAAGTATATCTCAAGTAATCATCCACTATCATCAAGCAATACTTTCTTCCCCCAAGGCTATCGTAAGATGGAGGACCACAGAGATCCATGTGGAGGAGCTCCAGGGTCCTCTTTGAGTAGATGGTAGTCGTGGGATGGTGATGTCACGCCCAAGATGCGACCCTATCCTCAATTTGGCACGAGGGCCTCATCAGGGATAGAAGCGCATCTCGTCGTGTCGCAAGAATGGATATCGTTACAAGTACATGTACTAAAAAGAAGAGATATATAAAGAGTTGGCTTACACTCGCCACAAGCTACATCAGAGTCACACCAGTACATTACATAAACATCAAGAGTAAGAGCAGGGTCCGACTACGGACGAAACAAACAACAAAAGAAGAACGACGTCCATCCTTGCTATCCCAGGTTGCCGGCCTGGAACCCATCCTAGATCGATGAAGAAGAAGAAGAAGAAGCAACTCCAAATGAACAATCAACGCGCTCGCGTCAAGTAACCTTTACCTGTACCTGCAACTGGTGTTGTAGTAATCTGTGAGCCACAGGGGACTCATCAATCTCATTTCCAAAGGTATCAAGACTAGCAAAGCTTAATGGGTGAGGCATGGTTAAGTGGTGAGGTTGCAGCAGCGGCTAAGCATATATTTGGTGGCTAACTTACGAGTACAAGAAATAAGAGGGGGAAGATCTACGCATAACGGACGTGAACTACTGATGATCAAGTGAATGATCCTGAACACCTACCTACGTCAGACATAACCCCACCGTGTCCTCGATCGGAGAAGGAACTCACGAAAGAGACAGTCACGGTTACGCACACAGTTGGCATATTTTAATTAAGTTAACTTCAAGTTATCTAGAACCAGTGTTAAACAAAGTTTCCACGTTGCCACATAACCACGGGCACGGCTTTCCAAAAGATTTAACCCTGTAGGGGTGCTCCAACTAGTCCATCACAAATTACCACAAGCCGCATAGAAATCCTCAATCACGAAGCTCGCGATCTCGTCGGATTCCCTAGTGGAAAACCTCAACTCTGAGATTACCCAAAGCATCACCGGAATCCCGATGCACAAGATATCTTGTCAAAGGTAAAGCTAATCCAGCAAGGCCGCCCGACGTGTCGACGATCCCGATAGGAGTCACGTACCTCGTTCTCAGGACACGACGGATGGGTCACACTAGGAGAACCAAACCTCGGGTTGCCCCACGGTGGCCCCGTAGTCTGCCAATTTGGACCAACACTCATGAGGAGCACTGGCCCGGGGGTTGATTAAATTAGTCCGCGGGTGCCGGCGGGTCCCTATGCATTATTATTAGGTTATTAGGCAAATGTAGTAACAAAGTTGGGCCTTGCCAGACCAGCTTTAATCTAAAACGAATTATCAAGGGGTTCCCCATAACAACCCCGATCGTGTTAGGAGCGCTCATTTATGGAACATAACACCGGTAGCCGGTAACTAAAGGGGGCAAAGGTGGAACAAAACACCAGGCTAGAAAGGCCGAGCCTTCCACCTTTTACCAAGTATATAGGTACATTAAATTGAATAGCATTAATATGGTGATATAACAAGGAACCCATGCTTTCACATGGAAGCATCTGCACCTGCAACTAGCAACTCTATCAACAGGGTTAAGCAAGCAGTAACATAGCCAATCAGTGGTTTGCTAGGGTGAACAGGTTGATGGTTTCATGGCATTGTAGAGAGGCTAATATTTAACATGTGGTAGGCAACATGACATAAACGGAAGCAACGGTAAAACTAGCATGGCAATGATAGTAATGGTATCTGGGGAAATGATCATCTTGCCTGAAATCCCGCTTGGAAGAAGAATGCCTCCGTGAAGCAGACGAACCGACGTAGTCGAACGGGTCCTCACATCCGACACGCTTGCGGAACTCTATCAAGACGGGGAAACCGGAAACAAGCATCAACACACGATATTCACCTCACGATGCACAACGCATATGATGCATGAACTACCGAATACATGCAAGTCACGGCATGACAATTCACACAATCAAACACTACACATTAAGTGAAGTTCAATATGCACGAGTTGCATATTGACGATTAGATACACAATCAATATCCACGTTAATTATTTAGTTCTATCCCGATTAGATACACGGCAATATTAATGTTGTCAAACATGCAAGAGGTGAAGCAGAAATTAAACTACCTATCTAGGCATTTTAAATGAGGTCGGAAATGACATATAGCACCTCCGAAACGACCTCACATGTTAATTTACAATTCTGTCCAGATCTGAATTAACACCTTTGATTAGTTGTTAAACAGCAAAACAAATAGGTTCACGTGATTCTACGCGTCAAGGCAAGCAATCTACACATAAAGAACATCTCCAACGGAGCTACGGTTCAAAAGATACAAGCATCGCAAGATATGATGGCACAAATGCAATATGTGTGCAACGACGGCTACAAGCACTTCAAAACAAACAACCAGCAAGAGAAAATGTAACTACACGAGATTCTAAGCAAGTTTCATGTAGGACACGATCAAAACGGAGCTACGGTTCGAAAACTACGAGCAAAACAAGAAATCACTACAATCTGCCAAAATCAGCCACATAGCATTTTCTACGCCTCACAACTTCGGCTACACAACTCCGATAAGCTCAAGCAAGGCATGACACGAAAGAGGGCAAGAAGCGCTACTACAAACAACTAACAACAACTAGCATGGCATCATGGATCACTAGGGAAAGAAGTCTCAAAAAGGCATCTCACACACTATTTCAGACTTAGTGAAAATAACACCTCATGAAAGTGCAGTTTTCAGCCTAAAGCAATATTGACAGCAGCAAAACCTATAGCTACAGAACTCCAAATGGCATGAAAATTCACAGCATGCTAGAGAAACACAAGGGCTACAACTTACTCCATTGGACCAACCTCAAAAGAGCTACACACCACAAGATGCAAGCAAGACAAGACAACAACAAAATAATAACAGATTCCAGACTTAGAAATATTTCAGCTCCTCTAAAACAGCACTATTTCTAGCAACTTGAGAGCAATCAAACCACACCTGAACATGCATTTCTATTGCAACCCAAAATACCAGGGGCTAAACAAAACATCCAAGATCAACTCTCTAGTTGACAACTCCGTCAAACGACGCACGGAATAAATCCTACGAATTAATCAAAAGGGCAACATAGCAAAATATCTCGCGAACTAACTTACTCGAAAGCTAAAACTAATTGCACAGAAAAATCCATTGGATTTTTCTACATTGGAAACATATAAAATATGTGGGGTTTGCAACACAAAATAAAGCCACACATCAATGCGAGATAAACACCTAAATACGGGAAAATAAACTATCGGCAAAACCCTACACCGAAAAAAACGAGTGACCGCTCTAAAATACACGGAAAAAATAGTCCCTAAAACAAGGACATTTCTATCATGGCATTCGAGCAATTCGATCACGCGCGGAAAATAAATGCGGGCACTTTCCTATCGAGGCAGCACGTAAATCCACGCATACGATGCGTCAAACAACGCCAAATAAATATGCAAGTTGGATAATCATGTTCTACTCGCGAAGCTACCCCAAAACCATATAAAGATCACCTCGATCCGACTTACGAAATGGAAACTACGGTCGTTTTAAAATACGGTTATTTTCTGGAATTGAAATAATTCCGAAAAAAACACCTAAATAACTAATGGGCCTAAACAGGGCGCAACATAGACTAATCTCTGCCTGGGCGAGGAAAAAAAAACAAGGCCAGGGGATTCACCTTGGGGGCCGGCCTGGAAGGAATCGGCTGGAGGAGGAGGCCAAGTGGGCCGCTGCGAGGTGGCGGGAGGAGGCCGGCCTGGCGCTACTGGGCCGAGGCGGGAGGAGGCCGCGGAGGCCCAGGCGGGGGCGCTGACGAACGGGCGTCGCCCTCCTCGCTCCCCTCCCTGCCCGTGGGCACGGGAACCGGCGGCGCTGGCGCAAGGCCGCGAAGGCGGCGAGGCTGCCCTGGATCCGGTGGATACGATCCCCAAGGAGCCGCTCCCGGCGGAGGAGGAGGCGAGCACCGGTGGGCAGGCGGGCTCGGGTGACGGGGAAACTGCGGGTGGTGCGGAACTCGATCTGGACGGGAGGAGGAGCGGGATGCTGCTCCGGCGAGCTCGCGGCCGGCGGGACCGAGGCCACGGTCGGCTCGTGGAAGGAGGGCTCGGGAGGAGCCGCGGACAACCGGATCTGGCCGGGCGGCGTGCTCCGGCGAGGGGCACGGGCTGCTGCTGGCGCTGTTGCTGCGGGAGAGGGAGCCCCGGGCGCAGGGAGCTCGGGCCACGGCGGCGGCGGCTCGAGCTTGCGCGGCGGCGCGATGCGGGCTCGGACAGGCTCCAGATGGGCCTGGCGGGCCCACGGCGGCTGGGGCTGGTGGGGGAGAGAGTGAGTGTGGGGAATTAGGGTTAGGTGGTGCGGATTTCGAGGAGGAGAGAGGAGTGGCTCTCTAATTAATGGCATGGGGCTATATATAGACAAACGGGGGGGCCCGGTTAACCGGAATCGCGATCCGGATCCAACCACGGGGTCGGATTCAGACGATTCCGAACGTGGGACGTGCTAAGTGGCCATGTTGTGTAGACATCCGGAGACGAGAGGGGCACAGGCGACGCGACATGAATTTTTAAAACACCGACACACGTCCGACGGTAGACCGAATACGGTGCCGCTACGGGCGACCGTTCGGGTACCAGACGGTCTCCGATCGCGACGAAATTCGACAGGCGGTCTAGCGATAACTAATTAAGACCGCACGTCAAGCTTCGACACAATCAGAGAAAGTTTTAAACACACTTTAAAAACAGGGTTTCGACGGTGCCGCACGCGCGTGCGAGTGCGGTCGGGTTCAGAACGGACAACGACGAGAACTGGCAACTAACAACGGATGCAAGTTTTGAAAACTGGCGGCAACGGAGATTCCGATGCAATGCAGATGATGCGCATGATGCGACAAAAGAAAATAGACACACGACGAAAACGGAAAGAAAAGGGGAATCTTCTGGAACGTCGGCATCGGGCTGTCACAACTCTCCTACACTACAAGAGGATCTCGCCCCGAGATCCAAGAATGAAAGGGGGAGAGGGTGAGAAGGACAATAGGTAACAACTTAGTCGCTTCTTTGACAAAAGAGTGAACCCAACGATCCTTGAAAGGTTGCAAGGACATGAGGAATGACATGAGAAAGAAGCCAGAATTCACGGAAAATTTCGGGAGCACTTCGGTAGGAAAATGGGACAAAAAATTCGAAAAGGTAGGAGAATTAGACAATATTCACAACAAACAAGTAAATAGAGCAAGGGAACACCATGATCTTGATAGAACAACAAGATAGACCCAAAAGAGCAATATCACAATGCCTCCAGAACAATAGAATAGGAACTAACTCATACGGAAGAAGAGAATGAAGAGAGAATGACAACTAGTAACTCCAATGAACTTGGCAAGCACCCTTGCGAGAAGAATTGAACGGAGTTGTTGGCAAAACAACAACGAAAAGAACAAGATAGTAGTGGGCTTACGAAAATCATCTCAACAAGTATGAGGTGACAACCAATCACTAAAAGAAACAAGGATAGATTGGGAACAACAAGATACGAACACTTACTTACACCAAGAGGATACATTGAGAACTTGGATTAATGACAAGCACCATGATAGCACAATCCATAGGAAAAGCTTTAGGTGAAATCCAAACCAAGATAGCTCAATGAAGAAATCATGGGTTAAGAATAATCTCATGATCAAAGGATTGGTGGATTTAATTATCTCATTCTTGAAAGGAAATCTCTTCGAGACTCCTACACTAACAAGAAGGCTATAATACCACCTCAAAGGATAAAGGAAGAACAAATGCACTTGGGAATGCAAGAGAACGGATACTTGAGGTATTCCAACAGGAATCTTGAAGAACACATGAGAATGAATCACATCCTTGAAGAACCAGCATGACGAGCCTCCGGATCAAAATGAATGACATAACGATATGAAGGTGGAAAAGAATAAGATTATGACCTTGCCAAGATTTAGATGAAGCCTCACAAAGAGATATTAAAGAACTTGGAACTCCGGAAAAGAAAGATAGGCACTTGAGAAAAGAATTGATCTCATGAGCCACTCCGGAAGAAGAATTCAGATTACTATGAACAAGAATAAGAATTATGTTATGCTTAACCTTCATCAAGTTAAATTGATGACAAGCAATGGATCTAGCATACAACTTATTCCTCTGAAAAGATCGACGAGAGATATGAGCACAAACTAGAAGAATTATTGCAAGAAACACCGGTGAGAATTGAAATGAACGAGGCAACCCTGAACGAATGGAGATACATGAGAATGAAGAGATCATGAGCCACCCGAGAGAAGAAAACTTAAACAAGGCACCGGATAATCGAGAGACGAACGAAGAGACAACAATTGAGAAGAATTGAGGATGAAAGCTGAAAGCTGAGAACGAAGAATCTTCTAAAATGATGGCCTTCGGAGGATCGAGAATGAAACAATTCAGAAATGCACCGGATATCAAGAAAGGGATACTCATGATTGGAACAATACGATGACGACACCAAGCTGAAATGATGAATCTCCAAGAGAATGAACCGAGATTTACGAGGAACACTCCTTCGAATTTGCAAGGTGAGAATGATGACGAGAAACAACACCAAGAATAGCTGAGACACTCCGGAATAATGAAGAATGAATGGTTGAGCCAAATATGAGAATTAATTCGAATAGGCCTTGGAGAAGGGATATGACTGATGAAATTCATACTTACGTCATAGTTAAAAGGAATTAATGATCTCCGGGAGTAGATTAAAAGAGCTATAACAGATCCTGGGAAAAACCTGTGGGTTATGGGCCCACTCGAAGAAACCCCCGTTAGAAAAGATTGCTTAGAAGAGAGATATTGCACCGGTATGAAGAGAACTAGATGAGGTTGAGAACCTCGAAATACTTAAAAGAACTGAGAACAAGAATTCTGAGATAACTTCAACACTCCGGATAGACTAGAGAGAAATGAACAACAAGATAGGCTGACAAGAAACTCCAACATGGGAAAGAATTTACAAGGATGAAAAGGATATGATGACCACGGATAACTGAATTAAATTCACCAGGTAAGAGAGAAAGAACAGACAGCGGAAGCCAATGAAAAGAAAACTCTTGGATGAAAATTGAATCACCGAGAAAAAGAGGGCGGGAGGGTGGGGAAAAACAAAGACAACTTAGGCTAGATGAGATGAACTCCGGAATAAAATGAGAGACTGATCTGCAAGAATTGGGGAGGATTGAATCCACTTGGCGAGAACACACCGGTTGAATGGAATTGATACGATGACTCCGGTTGACAAAATTGATGAGGCAATTGATTGAGCAAAAGGATTAGCACCCTCACATAAAAATATGAGAACACCTCTTAGAAAGGTCTGAAATCACCACTTGACAATGAAGCAACTTGAATTACCATATTCAATAAAACAAGGATGCGGCTTGCAATTAGGCAGAACAAACTCATGAGAGAGATTTCGTCCGATATTTTCATGGACAGGATCGCACGGGCTCGATTTTACAGTAGTCATCAAGTGCAAGGCAGTGCACCCGACATACGAAGCGTCCCCGAGTCGTAGCAAGCTACAAGGACTCTTTAAGACACAACGTGTACCGCTGTAAGTCGACCGTGAACAAACGAATCCACTAGATGTCGAACCCCAACCTAACATCATGCATTTGTTGGAAGATTGTCCTATAAGCAACTACTTGAATTCCCACCTATGAATTCCCGAAATATCTGGTCATGCAATGTGGTACACGGATACAAGGAGTAATAATCACACAACTCCTATACTAACCCGTCACCTGTATCACATCCGTCAACACACAACCAGAATCTCGGACCTTCATCTACAATAGACCCTCGTGATCACAACGATACAAAGTATGGCAGTACTCCCGAACAATCTGCACCAGTACTGGGGACATCGGGGTTATCTCGCCACTACTAGTATTGAAGCAATTACGAACATCCTTCATCCTGAGATACTAAGAAATCTGAATGATAACGATGTGCTCAAGAATCCCCTGGAGCTCAACTCCCCGGAAGAAAATCAAGTTAGACAGGAGGCACCAAGACAGAACTCCGTCACATCGGCATCATATAGATTCCAAAAATATCCGCGTGATCCTAAATTTTTTTTGAGTGAGAAGAGGAGTAGAATTCAAATATTACGTCAAGATTCCTCACCAGAGCATAGAAGAGGAGAAAAAAGAATCCTACTCTCCGATATATAACTAAGCCTCAAATAGTTTTTCACTAGAGTCGACTCGGCCAAGTTCGATCAATCAAGGGGGCTCCTAGGTCGGTCCTTGCTCTGATACCAACTTGTCACGCCCAAGATGCGACCCTATCCTCAATTTGGCACGAGGGCCTCGTCAGGTATAGAAGCGCATCTCGTCGTGTCGCAAGAATGGATATCGTTACAAGTACATGTACTGAAAAGAAGAGATATATAAAGAGTTGGCTTACACTCGCCACAAGCTACATCAGAGTCACACCAGTGCATTACATAAACATCAAGAGTAAGAGCAGGGTCTGACTACGGACGAAAACAAACAACAAAAGAAGAACGACGTCCATCCTTGCTATCCCAGGCTGCCGGCCTGGAACCCATCCTAGATCGATGATGAAGAAGAAGAAGAAGCAACTCCAAATGAACAATCAACGCGCTCGCGTCAAGTAACCTTTACCTGTACCTGCAACTGGTGTTGTAGTAATCTGTGAGCCACAGGGGACTCATCAATCTAATTTCCAAAGGTATCAAGACTAGCAAAGCTTAATGGGTGAGGCATGGTTAAGTGTTGAGGTTGCAGCAGCGGCTAAGCATATATTTGGTGGCTAACTTACGAGTACAAGAAATAAGAGGGGGAAGATCTACGCATAACGGACGTGAACTACTGATGATCAAGTGAATGATCCTGAACACCTACCTACGTCAGACATAACCCCACCGTGTCCTCGATCGGAGAAGGAACTCACGAAAGAGACAGTCACGGTTACGCACACAGTTGGCATATTTTAATTAAGTTAACTTCAAGTTATCTAGAACCAGTGTTAAACAAAGTTTCCACGTTGCCACATAACCACGGGCACGGCTTTCCAAAAGATTTAACCCTGCAGGGGTGCTCCAACTAGTCCATCACAAATTACCACAAGCCGCATAGAAATCCTCAATCACGAAGCTCGCGATCTCGTTGGATTCCCTAGTGGAAAACCTCAACTCTGAGATTACCCAAAGCATCACCGGAATCCCGATGCACAAGATATCTCGTCAAAGGTAAAACTAATCCAGTAAGGCCGCCCGACGTGTCGACGATCCCGATAGGAGTCGCGTACCTCGTTCTCAGGACACGACGGATGGGTCACACTAGGAGAACCAAACCTCGGGTTGCCCCGCGGTGGCCCCGTAGTCTGCCAATTTGGACCAACAATCATGAGGAGCACTGGCCCGGGGGTTGATTAAATTAGTCCGCGGGTGCCGGCGGGTCCCTATGCATTATTATTAGGTTATTAGGCAAATGTAGTACCAAAGTTGGGCCTTGCCAGACCAGCTTTAATCTAAAACGAATTATCAAGGGGTTCCCCATAACAACCCCGATCGTGTTAGGAGCGCTCATTTATGGAACATAACACCGGTAGCCGGTAACTAAAGGGGCAAAGGTGGAACAAAACACCAGGCTAGAAAGGCCGAGCCTTCCACCTTTTACCAAGTATATAGGTGCATTAAATTGAATAGCATTAATATGGTGATATAACAAGGAACCCATGCTTTCACATGGAAGCATCTGCACCTGCAACTAGCAACTCTATCAACAGGGTTAAGCAAGCAGTAACATAGCCAATCAGTGGTTTGCTAGGGTGAACAGGTTGATGGTTTCATGGCATTGTAGAGAGGCTAATATTTAACATGTGGTAGGCAACGTGACATAAACGGAAGCAACGGTAAAACTAGCATGGCAATGATAGTAATGGTATCTGGGGAAATGATCATCTTGCCTGAAATCCCGCTTGGAAGAAGAATGCCTCCGTTGGGGAAATGATCATCTGCCAAAATCAGCCACATAGCATTTTCTACGCCTCACAACTTCGGCTACACAACTCCGATAAGCTCAAGCAAGGCATGGCACGGAAGAGGGCAAGAAGCACTACTACAAACAACTAACAACAACTAGCATGGCATCATGGATAACTAGGGAAAGAAGTCTCAAAAAGGCATCTCACACACTATTTCAGACTTAGTGAAAATAACACCTCATGAAAGTGCAGTTTTCAGCCTGAAGCAATATTGACAGCAACAAAACCTATAGCTACAGGACTCCAAATGGCATGAAAATTCACAGCATGCTAGAGAAACACAAGGGCTACAACTTACTCCATTGGACCAACCTCAAAAGAGCTACAGACCACAAGATGCAAGCAAGACAAGACAACAACAAAATAATAACAGATTCCAGACTTAGAAATATTTCAGCTCCTCTAAAACAGCACTATTTCTAGCAACTTGAGAGCAATCAAACCACACCTAAACATGCATTTCTATTGCAACCAAAAATACCACGGGCTAAACAAAACATCCAAGATCAACTCTCTAGTTGACAACTCCGTCAAACGACGCATGGAATAAATCCTACGAATTAATCAAAAGGGCAACATAGCAAAATATCTCGCGAACTAACTTACTCGAAAGCTAAAACTAATTGTGGGGTTTGCAACACAAAATAAAGCCACACATCAATGCGAGATAAACACCTAAATACGGGAAAATAAACTATCGGCAAAACCCTACACCGAAAAAAACGAGTGACCGCTCTAAAATACACGGAAAAAATAGTCCCTAAAACAAGGACATTTCTATCATGGCATTCGAGCAATTCGATCATGCGCGGAAAATAAATGCGGGCACTTTCCTATCGAGGCAGCACGTAAATCCACGCATACGATGCGTCAAACAACGCCAAATAAATATGCAAGTTGGATAATCGTGTTCTACTTGCGAAGCTACCCCAAAACCATATAAAGATCACCTCGATCCGACTTACGAAATGGAAACTACGGTCGTTTTAAAATACCGTTATTTTCTGGAATTGAAATAATTCCGAAAAAAACACCTAAATAACTAATGGGCCTAAACAGGGCGCAACATAGACTAATCTCTGCCTGGGCGAGGAAAAAAAAACAAGGCCAGGGGATTCACCTTGGGGGCCGGCCTGGAAGGAATCGGCTGGAGGAGGAGGCCGAGTGGGCCGCTGCGAGGTGGCGGGAGGAGGCCGGCCTGGCGCTACTGGGCCGAGGCGGGAGGAGGCCGCGGAGGCCCAGGCAGGGGCGCTGACGAACGGGCGTCGCCCTCCTCGCTCCCCTCCCTGCCCGTGGGCACAGGAACCGGCAGCGCTGGCGCAAGGCCGCGAAGGCGGCGAGGCTGCCCTGGATCCGGTGGATCCGATCTCCGGGGAGACGCTCCCGGCGAAGGAGGAGGCGAGCACCGGCGGGCAGGCGGGCTCGGGCGACGGGGAAGCTGCGGGCGGTGCGGAACTCGATCTGGACAGGAGGAGGAGCGGGACGCTGCTCCGGCGAGCTCGCGGCCGGCGGGACCGAGGCCACGGCCGGCTCCTGGAAGGAGGGCTCGAGAGGAGCCGCGGACAACCGGATCTGGCCGGCCGACGTGCTCCAGTGAGGGGCACGGGCTGCTGCTGGCGCTGTTGCTACGGGAGAGGGAGCCCCGGGCGCACGGAGCTCGGGCCACGGCGGCGGCGGCTCGGGTTTGCACGGCGGCGCGATGCTAGCTCGGGCGGGCTCCAGATGGGCCTGGCGGGCCCACGGCGGCTGGGGCTGGTGGGCCGGATTCAGACGATTCCGAACGCGGGACGTGCTAAGTGGCCGTGTTGTGTAGACATCCGGAGACGAGAGGGGCACAGGCGGCGCGGCATGAATTTTTAAAACACCGACAGACGTCCGACGGTAGATCGAATACGGTGCCGCTACGGGCGACTGTTCGGGTACCAGACGGTCTTCGATCGCGACGAAATTCGACAGGCGGTCTAGCGATAACTAATTAAGACCGCACGTCAAGCTTCGACACAATCAGAGAAAGTTTTAAACACACTTTAAAAATAGGGTTTCGACGGTGCCGCACGCGCGTGCGAGTGCGGTCGGGCTCAGAACGGACAACGACGAGAACTGGCAACTAACAACGGATGCAAGTTTTGAAAACTGGCGGCAACGGAGATTCCGATGCAATGCAGATGATGCGCATGATGATGCGACAAAAGAAAATAGACACACGACGAAAACGGAAAGAAAAGGGGAATCTTCTGGAACGTCGGCATCGGGCTGTCACAGGTGAGCTGTCTCATGTAACTTTCCTTCAATACAGGCACTGCAAGCATGACCCCTGGCAAAACTTACATTTGTTAGTGCAAGAACGTGATCCCCTTTGAGAAGACTTTGCAAAGATCTCATATTGACATGGGCTAGCCGGGGATGCCAAAGCCATCCCACATCAAATTTAGCCATTAGGCAAGCTGCGGTCTTAGTGTGTCGCTCCAAAAAGTTAACCAGATAGAGCTCGTTCTC
Organism: Hordeum vulgare subsp. vulgare; assembly: GCF_904849725.1. NCBI lineage: Eukaryota > Viridiplantae > Streptophyta > Magnoliopsida > Poales > Poaceae > Hordeum > Hordeum vulgare. The sequence continues at coordinate 64,892,906 of NC_058524.1, forward strand.
GACATGCCCAACAAAAGCTACTTTAAGAGTCTTGCTCCAAAAAAGGGCCACAAAGTCAATGCCAAAAAGGTAGTAAAACCCATAAGTGCAAGTTGATGTACGAAAAGAAAATTGTATGTGAGGGTCTCAACAAGCATAACCTTTTCAATGGTAAGTTTCAGAGAAATTACCACATTGCCGAGACCCAATACCTTTGAAATCGCATCATCGCCAAAGGAGACTTGGGTGGAAACGGATGGGTCAAAATGAACATCCACCACCGAGTCCTTGCTTCTAGTCATATGATTTGTTGCTCTACTGTCAAGCAACCATGACACCCCACCAGAAGCAAACTCGTACATATAAGATCAATGCTTGAATTTAGGTACCCATTCTTAAACGGGTCCTTTCAGGTTAGTATCAAGGGTTTTAGGAACCCAAATAGACCATTCAATACACTCATTAGTAGAACCAACAAACTTAGCAAAAACATTCCCGTCACTGGCACGACATAAAACATAAGAGGGGTTAAAGTCGTCGGCCATGTTTGGAAGGAGGGTTTTGCCCTTCTTGGCATTACCACCCTTAGATTGGTCCTTCTTCTTCACATGAGTACCTTCCCCAGTTTTACAAAGGTTTCCATAACTAGGGAGGTTGCTTGGTCTTCCTCTTCTTTTTCTTCTTGGACTTGTGTGCAAACCCAATTCCTTCCTTTGCAACCACTTTCTTTTGATTGATCAAAAGGCCATTAAGATTCTTTTCACCTTGGATGCATGTCACAAGGCCTTTCTCAAGATGTTCTTTTAATTTGGCATTCTTTTCCACAAGATGTGCATGTTCACAACAAGGGTTAGTAGCATGGACATTATCAATTAAAACAAATGGAGAGCAAGTGGCTATTTCCTTAGTTAGTTGTACTTGGAGTTGAGCATGAGACTCTTTTAAAGAGGCATGGACACTTTTCAAGGCCTTGTGAGCCTTGTCAAGTGTTGCAAGCTCTTCCTTGAGTCTAACATGGTTAAGCCCAAGTGCAACCTTTTCGGATTGGGGCATACGAGTGAGACAAGAGCATGATCAAGATCTTTCTTTAATTTAGCAAGGTCATCGTTGTGTGACTCCTCAAGAGTTAAACGAAGCCCTTGCTCTTCGTCAAGAGAAATAGAAAGATCCGCTATCTCATCGGCATAGTCATGACTATGTCCTTGTAACATAGAGATAGTTTCTTCATGAGATTCAATGAGGTTATTAGCCTCTCCTAGTTGTTCCAAGAGAGCAACAAAATGCTTCTTGGATTTACCCTTGATCTTTCTCATGAATTTATCAAAGGAGTTTTCCTCATCTTCTACCTCTTCCTTTTCATCACCACTAACGGGGGTAGTGGAAATGGTAGCATTGAGGTTGGAAGTTTTAATGTTAGATGTTACCTTGTTGGATGCCTTGGCCATAAGGCACTTGACAATGTGGTTCTCGTTGGGGGTGTTGAAGAGGGACACCTTGCTTGGAGAAAGGATGCAATGGCCACGGTATCCATCCCCATCACTTCACCACTTGCATCATCATCCTCAGCTTCATCGGAGAGGTACTTCTCTTGAGCCACCAACACCTTTTGGGGCTTGTTCTTGAAGAAGTTGTTCTTGTTGGGGAAGGGCTTGGCCTTGTCTTTTACAAATAAGTTTGCCATCATTGTCTTCCCTCTTATCATAAGGACAATCAACCACAAAGTGACTCACATTGCCACAGTTGTAGCAAGTCCTCACACGTTGCTTGCCTTTGGGCCCATTTGAGTTGTTCTTGGAGAAACTGGGCTTTGAGTTTCTCTTATTGCTCCAAAATTGTTTTGATGCAAGAGCCATATGCTCGTGATAAGTATACCTGGTGTCTTCGGGGCACAATTCCTCTTCTTCTTCTTCTTCTTCTTCTTCTTCTTCTTCCTCCTCCAATACAGCCTTGGCCCTCAAAGCAAGGTTGGGAGAGTCTTTTCTTGACCGTTGAACACGAGCTAGAGCATTGTCAGCGGTCTTGTTCAATATGTTCATGGCAATAAACTCATCCAACACATCACTTGAGGATATGGAGTGAAATCTGGCCTATGACGGATGACGGAAGACATGGATTTGTTGAAGGGCATAATAGCCTCGAGAAACTTACGCTTGATCCAATTTTCATTCACATCCTTTCTTCCATGATCTTTAAGAGCAACATCAAGAGTCGTCACCCTTTGGTATAGCTCACGAGGATCTTCATCCTCAATCATAACAAATTCATCGGCCTCATCAAGTATCACTTCATAGTTCGACCGTTGAATACTAAAACTTCCCTTGTACATGGAAATGATGTGCTCCCAACAATCTTTCGCATGAGTCAAGGGACGCATATGAGCAAGATCTTCAATAGGAACAACCGCTTGAAGGATGAACAAGGCTGAATGGTTGAGCTGATTGTCAACCTCTTCTCTTGGAGTGAGGTTTCTTGGATCATGTGGGTAGTAGCCTTGCTCGATGATTCTCCATAGTTGTGTTGAGCTGTGATTCCGATGAGCCTTTATACAAAAAATCCAGTTAGCAAAATCATTCTTAACAAGCTTAGGTGGAGGACCGAGGTTAATAATATGCGGCGGGTGAACCAGTCCTCCATAGACCATGGGAGGAGGAACCGAGGCAAAGGTATTTTCCCTACTCGTTCGTTGAGGCAATTTATCTCTATCACTACTTGCACTTCCTTTTCGGAATTGGTCTCCGTATCCGAAGTTGTGGGATTGACCACATGCAATGGGTCGATAGACAATTTGAAACTATCAAGGAAATCTTTAACCATGTTCTTGACCTTGATAGCCAGTCAGGATCTAAATGTGTACATGGCCAAATTTAGGTCCTCTGGGAGACAGGGTTCGCAACAACTGCCTCTCGCAACTCCACCGGACTAACCTCACCGTCAACCATACTCTTTGGGTGGTGAATCCCTTAATAAAGAGGCGAGGCTCTGATACAGATTGAAATGATCGATATGGTTGACTAGAGGGGGGTGAATAGGCAACTATTTTTTTAAAAACTTTTCTTTAAATAAATTAAGTTTAGCAACAAATAGGTTATATAGATATGAAACTAAGAGATCAACCTATATGATGCTAACAACAACAATAGTAACCAAGAAGTAAATACAAGTAAGTGTAAGAAATAACCACAAGTGGAACCGATGAAGATGAGGATGTGTTTCCGAAGTTCCTTCCCTTGAGGGGAAGTACGTCTCCGTTGGAGCGGTGTGGAGGCACAATGCTCCCCAAGATGCCACTAAGGCCGTCGTATTCTCCTCACGCCCCTCACACGATGCAAGGTGCCATGATTCCACTAAGTGGTGCCCTTGTAGGCGGCGACCGAACCTCTAAAAACAAGGTAGGGACAATCTCCACAACTCAATTGGAGGCTCCCAACAAGACCACGAAGCTTCACCACAATGGGATATGGCTTCGAGGTGACCTCAACCATCTAGGGTGCTCAAACACCCAAGAGTAACAAGATCTGCAAGGGATTAGTGGGGGGTATCAAATTTCTATTGGTGGAAGTGTAGATCAAGGCCCTCTCAACCAAACCCTAGAATATCAACAAGTTGTGTTGGATAGGGAGAGATACCGGCCAAAAATGGAGCTTGGAGGAACAATGGAGCTTGGGGACAAAAAGGTGAAGTTCTCACAGAAGAAGAACCCCTTAATATAGTGGGGGAAAGAATCTGTCCATTCCCCACCACCTCTGCCCGAGCGAGAGCAGTACTACAACTCCTATGAGCGGTACTACCGATGATAAGAGGTAGTACCACTCCAGAGTGAGCGGTAGTACCGCTCAGGCAGAGGGAGACCGAACAGTGAGGGGGCAGGGCCAATAGTACCACGAGGAGCGGTAGTACCGCCGTACGGGCGGTACTACTGCTCAACACTACCACAAAGTCCGACCAAGAAAGGTGTCCAACTTATGGGCAGCGGTACTGGCGAGCGGTACGAGCAGGACCACTACCGCCCTGGAGCGGTACTACCACCGGCCAGGGCAGTACTACCTCATAGGTAGTACTGCTCCCTACCGCTTAGGATTTTCTCGGAGGAGATTTTGGCATAGAAGAAAGCTCCATTGAAGCGGAAAAAAGGGTGAGAGGAAAGTGCATGTGATGATTAAACCTAGACTTTTCCGAAGCGGATCCCTCTTAATAGTATGGCTTTTCATACGACTCAAGTCTACCGACAATGAAACATAAGAGAGAAAACTGTCTTCATATCAATACACCGAGGGGCATGAATCGTCTTTGTGCAAACACATGAAGTACCTGAAAGCTTATTGCACGTGATTATTCTGCAAATGTATTGTCATCAATCACCAAAACTATTGGGGTAGAAATATGCCCTTACAACTTGCAAGTAGAAACGACCAATCCAAGCGCACAATGCCACTCATGGGCAACAAATCCCATCATTGTCGTCACCCTTGACACTTTCGCCCGTCGTCCCTCCACGTCCTCATCCTGAAATAACTAGGTGGAGAAAGAAACATTGACCCGACCCGCCCCGGCTCCCCCGCCATGACATCACCATCACCTCACTAGTTTCCACGCGGGCGCACTGCTAGGGTCGCACACACTTGTGTCCCTCTCTTTATTTTGCCCGGGCCCCTCGCCTCGGGCTCGGACTTTACGTATGTCGCAAAGGCCCTGACATATCCCGACACGCCTCTCGGGCTGCCCTCCAAATTTTCCTCCGCGTCTCCTGTCGCCGATTACCCGGTCCTGTGGTGATAAGAGCATCTCTAGCAGACCCCGTATAATGCCCCGACCCGCAAAATAATTGCCAAAATACGGGTCGGGCGGAAAATGTTGCCAGACGAGACCTCGCAAATGTGTACGACCCATAATTTTTTTGCGGGGCGTGACAAATTTTTTTCCTCAACCTTCAGATTCACGGGGTTGGAGGCCAACCTGAGGCAAAGATAGAGTTGGCCGAGAAGAGGACACGAGCGAAGCAAGAGAGATGGAAATTGCTCAAGGACGTTGATGAGAGAAGAGCACGTGCCGCTAAGAACAAAACCATGGCCAACCTTCTTGCCGAAGAGAATATGATCATGACTCTGAGCCGCAATGACATGGACGACATCAGCAAAGAATGGCATGATATGACAAGGAGAGAAATCTTGAAGAGGATGATGCTTGCGTGTTATGGCGGCGATGGTTTCTTGTCTGGAATTAGAACCAATATCACCGATGATTTCGGTGTTGGAGTATGAACAAGTGCCGGAGTAGGAACAAGTGCAGGCGATGGATTCAGGGGAGTTGATGGATTCGGGGGCGGCGATAACCTTAATGGTGCGGAGTGAAGAGCGACCAGGATGCATGAAGTCCTTTTGCATTTGTCTTTTAAACCATGCTTTCATTTCGCATGCGAACTATGTTTTATTGTTTAAATTCGAACTCATTTTCCAGACTCACTGTCAAATACAAACTATGTTTTATTGGGAGGTTTTCCGGTTTGTGTGTCGACGCGGCGGCGCCCAAGCAGACCCCACATTGACGTCCCGTATAATAGCATCTTCTACGAATATCCTTTTTACGGGTCCGTTTTGGGGGGTCAAGCCGGCCCACAAAAGCCATTTTCGCGAACTGTGAACGAGTTTTATGGGTGGGCTTTATACGGGGTTTGCTAGAGATGCTCTAACAGTGGGACACACTCTAATTCCTAATGCGCTTTATGTCCATGGTCGCCCTAGAAGTTTTGACCCAACGGTTTTCCTACTCATGTCATGTGTAACAATGTCACTAGGGGAGTACGGAAGTGTGAGGAAGGATCCCAACTTTATTCTCCCTAAGAGCATCTCTACCAGACCCTCTATAATGCCCCGACCCGTAAAATAACCGCCAAAATGCGGATCTCCGTGGAAAATGTTGCCCGATCAAACCCCACAAACACGTCCGACCCGTAAACTTTTTTTATGGGCGCGGTAAGATATTCTGTTTTTATTAAAAACCTGGTGTGCACGGGCTCAAATTCCGAAAGCACTGCATCTGAACTTTGACTGAACAAGATTCACAGACTGATGGGCACTGTGCACACCAGGTGTTTGATCAAATGAAAATGGCACGTGGAAAAACTATTTGAAGCTGGAAATTTATGAGATGGCCTCTCATTGAGTGCAGAGATTGTCTGCAATTTTTTAGAATTTTTGAAAATGGTTAAGCCAGGTTTTCAATAAAAACAGAATATCTTGATAAAATTGTTGGGGGACGTTGCGCGGGAAACAAAAACAATTCCTACGCACACGAAGACCTATCATGGTGATGTTCATCTACAAGAGGGAGATCTGATCCACATACCCTTGTAGATCGCTAAGCGGGAAGCGTTAAGAAACGCGATTGATGTAGTGGTACTGCTTCGTGATTCAAATCACCGTCGACCCACGATCCGTTCTGATCTAGCACCGAACGAACGACACCTCCGCGTTCAGCACACGTACAACTCGATGAAGATCTCCGCCTTCTTGATCCAGCAAGAGAGACGGGGAAGTAGATGAGTTCTCCGACAGCGTGACGGCGCGCCGGTGATGGTGATGATCTATTCCTGCAGGGCTCCGCCCGAGCTCTGCAGAAATCCGATCTAGAGGAAGAACTAGGAGGTATAGGTTTGAGTTGCACGTGGCAAAGTTGTGTCTCAAAAACCCTAAAACTTCTAGTATAGGAGGAGGGCTTGGGGCTCAAGGGATCCCCAAGGGCGCCGGCCGAAGGACGAGATGGATTCCCACTCCAATTCGGTTTGGAGGAGGAGGAGTCCACTCCTTCCTTCCCACCCCCCTCTTTTTTTTCTTTGGTTTTCTCCTTGTGGCGCCATAGACTAGTTGGGCTGGCCTCACCAGCCCACTAAGGGCTAGTGCGCCACCCTAGGACTATTGGGCTCACTCCTGGGTGGGTGGGCCCCTCCCGGTTAAAACCCGGAACCCATTCATCACTCCTGGTAATGCCCGAAATCCTTCCGGTGACCAAATGAAACCATCCTATATATCAATCTTCATTTCTGAACCATTCCGGAAACCCTCGTAACGTCTGTGATCTCATACGAGACTCCGAACAACCTTCGGTTACCAACACCTATAACTCACCTATACTAGAACGTCATCGAACCTTAAGTGTGCAGACCCTGCGGGTTCGAGAACTATGCAGACATGACCCGAGACACTCCCCGGTCAATATCCAATAGCGGGACCTGGATGTCCATATTGGATCCTCTTGCTACCTCTTGAGCTTGCGTTGGTTTTTCCCTTGAAGAGGAAAGGGTGATGCAGCACAGTAGCAGTAAGTATTTCCCTCAGTTTGAGAACCAAGGTATAAATCTAGTAGGAGTATCAAGCCAAGTCTCCAAAGTACCTGCGCAAAAACAGCAAACTTGCACCCAACGCTACAAAGGGGTTGTCAATCCCTTCACGATTGATTGCAAGGTGAGATCTCAAGGCGGAAAGTGCAACAAAGTAAAAGTGTAGGGCTGAAAATATGATGTGAAGTAGACCCGGGAGCCATAGTGTTCACTAGAGGCTTCTCTCGTGAAAGCAAATATTACGGTGGGTGAACGAATTACTGTCGAGCAATTGATAGAACCGCACAAAGTCATGATGATATCTAAGGAAATGATCATACATATAGGCATCACGTCCGAGACAAGTAGACCTATACTTTCTGCATCTACTACTATTACTCCACACATCGACCACTATCCAGCATGCATCTAGTGTATTGAGTTCATAACAAACAGAGTAACGCCTTAAGCAAGATGACATGATGTAGAGGGATAAATTCATGCAATAAATATAAACCCCATCTTTTTACCCTTGATGGCAACAACATGATGCGTGCCTCGCTACCCCTTCTGTCACTCGGTGAGGTCACCGCACGGTATGAACACAAAACCAAGAACTTCTCCCATTGCAAGAACTCTAGATCAAGTTGCCCAAACGAAACCCACAACTCGAAGAGAATTACAAGGATATGAAATCATGCATATAAGAGATCAGAAGAAACTCAGATAAGATTCATAGATAATCTGATCATAAATCCACAATTCATCGGATCTCGACAAACACATCGCAAAAGAAGATTACATCGGATAGATCTCCATGAAGATCATGGAGAACTTTGTATTGAAGATCCAAGAGAGAGAAGAATCCATCTACCTACTAGCTATGGACCCGAAGGTCTATGGTGAACTACCCACGCATCATCGGAGAGGCAATGGTGTTGATGAAGAAGCCCTCCGTGTCCGAATCCCCCCTTCGATAGGGCACCAGAACGTGCCCCAAATGGGATATTGCGGAGACAGAAGCTTGCGGCGGCGGAAAAGTATTTTCGTCGCTCTCTCCTGTGGTTTTAGATCTTTCGGGGATTTATAGGCGGAAGAAGTAGGACAAAGGAGCCACAGGGGGCCCACAAGCCTGCTAGGCGCCCCCCAAGCCGCGGCTAGGGGGCTTGTGACTTTCCAAAAATTTTAACCCTGCAGGGGTGCTCCAACTAGTCCATCACAAATTACCACAAGCCGCATAGAAATCCTCGATCATGACACTCGCGATCTCGTTGGATTCCTTAGTGGAAAACCTCAACTCTGAGATTACCCAAAGCATCACCGGAATCCCGATGCACAAGATATCTCGTCATAGGTAAAACTAATTCAGCAAGGCCGCCCGACGTGTCGACGAACCCGATAGGAGCCGCGTATCTCGTTCTCATGACACGATGGATGGAAAAGCCTACAGGTACCAAACCTCGAGTTGCCCCGTGGTGGCCCCGCAGTCTGTCCTTTTGGGACCAACACCATCAGCACTGCCCCCCCCTGTTTATGTAAAATTACTCCTCGGGTAGCGCTAACTCCCTATGCATTTCAAATTATTAGAATTATTATGTTGGGAAAATGTAGTACCAATGTTGGGCCTTGCCAGACCAGCTTTAATCTAAAACGAATTATCAAGGGGGTCCCTATAACAACCCCGATCGTGTTAGGAGCGCTCGTTTATGGAACATAACACCGGTAGCCGAAACTAAGGGGGCAAAGGTGGAACAAAACACCAGGCTAGAAAGGCCGAGACTTCCACCTTTTACCAAGTATATATGTGCATTAAATTAAAATAGCAATTAATAGGGTGATATAACAAGGAACCCATGTTATCACATGGAAGCAACTACACCTGCAACTAGCAACGCTACAACAGGGTTAAGCAAGCAGTAACATAGCCAATCAATGGTTTGCTAGGTCAAACAGGTTGAAGGTTATCATGGCATTGTTGAGAGGCTGATATTTAACATGTGGTAGGCAACGAGACATAATCGGTAGAAACGGTAAACTAGCATGGCAATGATAGTAATGGTATCTGGGGAAATGATCATCTTGCCTGAGATCCCGCTTGGAAGAAGAATAACTCCGTGAAGTCGGCGAACCAACATAGTCGAACGGGTCCTCACATTCCGACACGCTTGCGGAACTCTATCGAGAGGGAGCAAACCGAAAACAAGCATCAACACAGATATTCACCACACGATGCACAACATGATGCATAACCTACTATGATACATGATCAGTTCAATGATGCAAGGGATGGCATGGCAATTCACCTCACGCAAACACTACACATTAAGTGAAGCTCGATATGCAACGGGTTGCATATCGACGAAACTCCACGATTAATTATTTTATTCACTCCCTATTATTTACACGGCAATATTAAATTGTTGTTATCATGGCAAGGGGTGAAGCGGTGATCCTACATAGCATCCTAGTCGGTTAACACGTGGAGCATGGAACGGAGCTACGGCACAAGAGTCATGCAACACACGATATAAGCCATGAATGCGACATGCATGCGAGTTTCAAACATCACGGCAAGAAAAGAAGGAAACAAGTGTCGCCACGGCGCGCGAGAGGGAACCATGGCGGCAAGACGGAAACGATGCCACGGCAACGTTCCTATCCCGATAACTCGTCGAGATATCGTGCCAACGTACTCGGAACGCGTGCGGGAACGGTAATTAAAGATGGGGTGATCCCGGTTACCGGGTTCCCATGTGTCGGGGCACAACATAAGAGGGACAACATGCAATGGGCAACATAAGGTGCAAACAAACATTACATCTCATACATCATATGCGTTCGGTACACGACACGTCTCATCGGAATACCTTTGAAGCGTGCAATCGGAGGGGTTCGGTTCGATGAAGGAGAACAACGGTCGTCGTGGAAGTAGAGGTACTCGGGTCTCGTCGATGGTATTCGTTCGCTTGGGGTCGTGGTTCACAGCCTTCGGCGACGGTAGTCGAACTCGTTTCCGGGAGTCGTTAGGGACGTCGCTGTGCACGGTGATCTTGTCAACGAACCATGGTGGCGGGGATGGTCTAAGCGGCGACGTTCCAACAGGCAGCCGGGCACGGCAACAACAGTCAACCCAACAGCAACAACGCGGCAGCAAGCTACATCAGCTGGCAGCAACGACTAGCATCTAGCAGCAACACTCTAGCAGCAAAGGCACGTGGCAACAACAAGGCAAGCTAGCAGGCACGCAAGCTAGCAGCAACAGGAGATAAACAGCAAAACGCATCGGCAACAGCAAGGCAAACAACAACATTAACAAGCAGCTACGGCTAGCAACAGCAACTAGCATCTAACAACAGCAAACATGCACAGCTAAGCTCGGCAGCAACAATAACTAGCAGCAGCTAGCTCGGCATGCAGCGTAGCAACTACAGCAAGCAGATGGCAAGCAGCAACATCTAGCATCACCAGCAGCTATCGGCATAGGCAGTAAGCATGCACCAGCTAGCAAAACGGCAAGCACAGGGGCGGCAACAGCAACTCAGCGACGGCACGCAAGCAGCAGCGGCATAGCAACATCAAGCACACAACGGCAGAAGGAGGAGGCCGACACGATGGGGTGCAGCGTGGCGAGGAACGCGACGAGCTGCTGGCGTCAGGCACGCGGCGAGGAACGTGACGAGCTGCTGGCGGCAGGCACGCGGCGAGGAGGAGGCGGTCGGGGCGAGGCATGCTCGAGGCGAGGGGACGGCCACGGCGCACTCGGGTCGGCCATGACCAGCGGCACACCGGCGACGGGAGGCCAAGCACAGAGCTCCTTGCGTCCATGGAGGTCCTGCGACGGGGGTAGCCGGCGGCGTCCAGAGCTCTTCGCGGTGGTGGGGCGACGAGGTGATGGCCATGGCGAGGTCGGTCGAAGCGGTCGCGGGGAAGGCGGCTCGGGGCGGCGCGGCGCGGGAGGCCAAGGCGGCGGAGGAGATGCCGGCGAGGCGGAGAAAGCTGCTGGCGGCGCGCGGGTCGAGGGGCCTCGAGGGGATCGGCCATGGCAGCGGGGGATCGAGGAGATCGAGGAGGAGGGGATCGGGGGCTTGGCGGCTCGGCATGGAGAGGACGACGCGCTCGGGGAGGACGAGGGGAGCGGGGCGGTTCGCTAGGGCAGGGGAGGCTTAGGCCTTGGCCGGCTGGGCCTTGGCCTGGGGTCCTCCCCCTTTGGTTTTTTTTTAACTTTTACAAATAGAAATTTTCAAATAAAGAAAGGCTTTTAACGAAAATAAAATAAAATAAATGCCTTTGACCTCTTTTGAAAAAAAGTATTCCCAACTATAAGAAATAGTTGGGCATTTTTAAAAGAAATAATATAAACCCTTTTGAAGAATTAAAGTTAAAATCTTTTTGAAGAATAAAATAAAAGCGCTTTAAAAGAGAAAAGAAAATGATACGGATTTAAAATAAAACAAAAGGAGAAAATAAAGAAAACCCAAGGGGTTGTCCCCACATTTAATAAAAGGACTTCTATTGAAAAGAAGAAGACGAACCCTTTTAAATAGGGGTTTAAAACGGGAAACTTTAGCAACCGCAAAAATAAAATAAGAGGGGAGAGGGGGAGAGCTACTATCGCACTACGACTCGGTGATCACTCGAAGCACACACACTCAAAACACCTCACGCGACATACGATGCAAGATGCCATGCATGATGCGACGATGCAAACTAAATGACGATGCAACAAATAAAACTAATCACACGACGGAAACGGAAATAAAGGGGAATCTTCTGGAACGTCGGCATCGGGCTGTCACAACTCTCCTACACTACAAGAATCTCGCACCGAGATCCAAGAATGAAAGGGGGAGAGGATGAGAAAGAATACGAGGTAAAAACTTAGTCGCTTCTTTGACAAACGAGTGAAACCAACGATCCTTGAAGGTTGCAAAGAGATGAGGAATGAAATGAGAAACAAGCAAGAATTCACGGAAAATTTTGGCAGCACTTCGGTAGGAAAATGGGACAAAAAAATTCGACAAGAAGAGAGAATTATACAATATGCACAACAAACAACTAAGTAGAGCAAGGGAACACCATGATCTTGATAGAACAACATGATAGACCCAAGAGAGCAACATCACAATGCCTCTAGAACAAGAGTATATGAAGTAGCTCAAGCGGAAGCAGAGATGAAGAAAAGAATGACAACTACTAACTCCAAAGAACTTGGCAAGCATCGTTGCAAGAAGAATTGAACGAAGTTGTTGGCAAAACAACAACGAAAAGAACAAGACAGTAGTGGGCTTATGGAAACCTTTCGAAACTAATGAAGTGACAACGAGCCACTAACCGAAACAAGGATTGATTGGGAGAAACAAGATATGAACAATTTCTTACATCAAGAGGATACATTGAGAACTTGGATTAATGACAAGCACCATGAGAGCAACAATCCATAGGAAAAGCTTTAGGTGAAATCCAAACCAAGATAGCTCAATGAACAAATCATGGGTTGCAAATAACTCATGATCATAGAATTGGTGGTTTAATTATCTCATACTTGAAAGGAAATCTCTTTGAGGCTCCTACACCACAAGAATGCTATAATACCACCTCAAAGGATGAAGGAAGAACAAATGCACTAAAATGCAAGGGAAAGAATGCTTGAGATACTCCAACAAGAATCTTGAAGAACACTTGAGAAAGAATAAAATCTTGACGAACCACCATGAAGGACCTCCGTATACAAATGACTGATGCAACGATAAGAAGGTAGAAAAGAATAAGATTATGACCTTGCCAAGATTTAGATGAAGCCTCACAAAGAGATACTTAAAAGAACTTGGAACTCCGGAAAAGAAAGATAGGCACTTGAGAAAAGAATTGATATCATGAGTCACTCTGGAAGAAGAATTCAGATTACTATGAACAAGAATAAGAATTATGTTATGCTCATCCTTCATCAAGTTTAATTGATGACAAGCAACGGATTTAGCATACAACTTATTCTTCTTGAAAAGATTAAAGAGAGATAGATAAAGCCAAACTTAAGAAGTCTTGAAACAACCACCAGCAAGAATTGAGACGGAAGAGGCAATCATGCATGAATGGAGATATATGAGAATGAAGAGATCATGATCCACTTGAAATAAAACTAGAACAACGCACCGGATAACCGAGAGACGAACGAAGAGACAACAATGGAGAAGAATTGAGGATGAAAGCTGAAAGCTGAGAACGAAGAATCTTCAGAAATAATGGCCTTCGGAGGATCGAGAATGAAAACAACTCAGAAATGCACGGGATAGCAAGAAAGGGATACTCATGATTGACAACAATTAAGACGATGGCACAAAGCTGAAATGATGAATCTTCAAGAGAATGAACCAAGATTTACGAGGAACACTCCTTCAAATTTGCAAGGTGAGAATGAAGATGAGAACAACACCAAGAATAACTAAGACACTCCGGAATAATGAAGAATGAAAGGTTGAGCCAAATAAGAGAATTAATTCTAATTGATCATGAAGAAGGAATATGGCTGATGAAATTCATACTTACATCATAGCTGAAAAGAATTAATGATCTCCGGGAAAATATTAAAAGAGTCATGAAAGATCCTGGGAAAACCTGTGGGTTATGGGCCCACTAAAAAGAAACCACCGTTAGAAAAGATTGATATAGCACCGGTATGAAGAGAACTAGATGAGGTTAGCACCTCAAAATAATTGAAAAGATTGGAAACAAAAACTTCTAAGATAGCTTCAACGCTCCGGATCGAAAAGAGAGGAATAAATAACAAGATAGGCTCATAAGAATTCCCAACATAGGAAAGAATTATAAGTATGAATGGATAAGATGACACGGACAACTAAATTGAATTCACCGGAAAAAATAACAAGACTGAATAAGGATGAACATGAAGCTCCTGAGAATCATCACAATGAATCACCGGATAAGAGAGAAAATAACAAACAACGGAAGCATAATGAAATGAATGCACTTGGATGAAAATTGAATCACTGAAGAAAAGGGTGGGAGGGCGGGGAAAAACAAAGACAACTCGGGATAGATGAGATGAACTCCGTAATAAATGAGAGAAAGATCTGCAAGAATTGGAGAGGATTGAATCCACTTGGAGAGAAACACACCGGTTGAAAAGAATTAACATGACGACTCCGGTTGACAAGAATTGATAAGACAATTGATTAAGCAAAAGGATTAGCATTCACATAAAAATATGAGAACACCTCTTGGAAAGGTCTGAAATCACCACTTGACATCGAAGCAACACAAATTTGTTGGAAGATCGTCCTATAAGTAACTACTTGAATTCCCACCTAAGAATTCCCGAAATATCTGGTCATGCAATCTGGTACACGGATACAAGGAGTAATATCACACAACTCCTATACTAACCCGTCACCTGTATCACATCCGTCAACACGCGACCAGAATCTCGGACCTTCATCTACAACAGACCCTCGTGATCACAACGATACAAAGTATGGCAGTACTCCCGAACAATCTACACCAGTACTGGGGACATCGGGGTTATCTCGGCACTACTAGTATTGAAGCAATTACGAACATCCGTCGTTCTGAGATACTAAGAAATCTGAATGATAACGATATGCTCAAGAATCCCCTGGAGCTCAACTCCCCTGAAACTCAAAGCATATAGGAGGCACCAAGACAGAACTCCGTCACGTCGGCATCATATAGATTCCAAAAATATCCGCGTGATCCTAAAAATTTTTTGAGTGATGTCGTGGGTATAAGTCTGACAGTAGATGTGTAGGGTACGAAAGGATGGGCAGATCCTTAGCTACGGCGAGGTTGTATGAGTTCAGGCCCCTCTACGGTGGAGGTAAAAGCCCTACGTCTCAGTGCTCTTGGGAGCTTGTTGTCGAGTGGAATATGGATTACAGTGAATTGCTAGCCCCTGCACCAGTGGGGAAGGGCGGCTTATATAGAGTGCACTGCCCTTCACAACGGTTCGGTGCACAGGGGTGGAGTAGTGGCGAATAAATGCCTACGTTACAGGTAACGTATGCCTTAAATGCTAATAAAGGTACATGAAAATGTATGACCGTTGCCCTCCACGGGGGTTACGATGTACAGAGTGGAATCCAGTCGGTAAGTTTGATACGCTCTGAATGCTCATCTCCGACTGGATGATGGAGGAATCGTCACCGACTGGATGATGGGAAGTCCTTAATGCAGTCGGAACTGACTAAGGGCCTTGTCCCTTATGAAGGGTAGTCCTTGGGTAGGACCTATAGGGCAGGCCTATGATCCTACCCTAGGACTATAACCCCATCATTAGTCCCCGAATGGATCGGGGTTGGAACGACGAAGCGACGCTTGGAGTACGGATCCGACTGGTATGGATGCGACTTTGGCGTTGTTTGCCTTGATCCATTTTATCCTCTTGACCAGTGATCCGAGTGGATATATCTGTGAAACGAACCGTCAGAGACCGAGTGCTTCCGTGGAATCTTTTGACGTGACCAGTCAACGGACAGCGACGGATTTTCTGGGATCCTCAAATTTCGGTTGTAGCGCGCTCAGCGGGGATGATGACATCGTCATCGAGTAGTATCTGCTGCCTTGATTTCCGCACCTTCATCTCCTCCACTA
Source organism: Hordeum vulgare subsp. vulgare (assembly GCF_904849725.1). Taxonomy (NCBI): domain Eukaryota; kingdom Viridiplantae; phylum Streptophyta; class Magnoliopsida; order Poales; family Poaceae; genus Hordeum; species Hordeum vulgare. The sequence goes on from NC_058524.1 coordinate 64,908,822, forward strand.
ATATCGCAGCAACCGGTCGGGAGATAAGATTTCGGGGCCACCTGCTAGTGACCCAGTCGGAACCTTATTTAAACCTCTCCAGCGAGGGTTTCTTGTTGCACTCGCCTGATAACTCACACTCGCCCCGCTTCTCCCGTGGCTTCCTGCGCACCCCAAGCTCCTTCCTTCCTCTCTACCCCCGCGGATCTGCGGCCTCCACCATGACGAAGGGGCAGACGAGCAAGCTCGAGGCGAGAAAGAAGAAGAAGGCGGCGGCTCCTGCTCAGCGGCGACAGCGGGCACTGCCGGCGGGTTGGATCCAGGGGGATTTCCTCCCCTCCACGGTGACGGTGGCGGACATGCTGGAGCTGGTGGAGCAAGGCATGATCGAGAACAAGACGTGGAGGCTGCCGGTGGAGGGCGAGACAGAGCCGGCGCCCCAGGAGGGGGAGCGCGTCTTGCTGCTCAGTCACGTGTACCGAGGGTTCTCTCTGCCTCCTCATCCTTTCTTCAGAGGTATAATGAACCACTTCGGGGCGCAGCTTCACCATTTTCCTCCCAACGCAATAGCTCATCTCTCTGCCTTCGTCGTGCTTTGCGAGTGTTTTATCGGTTGTCCTCCCCATTGGGGGCTCTTTAAGCACATCTTCTCCGCTAGATCCCAAACCATCAAAAGACTTAGCCAGTCGGACGATAAAACTCATCTCCTCCAGCTCTGCAGAGGCTTAGGCTTCCAGAAGAAAAGCAAAAGTAGCTATCCCGCTCTTCAGTTGTCTGAATCCGTTAGGAACTGGCAGTCGACTTGGTTCTACTGCCAGGACGTCGCTTGTCCGAATGCCGCAACTGGACTGCCACCTTTTAGCCTAGACCGACCGGCTCCGCCTAGGCAGCTTGCGCTCACGAAGATGGAAAAGATCCAGATTCAGCCTCTGGTCGACGCGCTGGTAGATGTCGTCCGCAAGGGAGTCACCGGCATAGATTTGCTGGAGATTTTTCTGGGTCGACGTATCCAGCCTTTGCAAGCTCGACACCACGCCATGTGGCACTACACGGGGCCTGAGGACTCCACTCGGACTCACCCCGAGTGCGTGACCGTGGAGGTTGTGACGGCGTGGGTCCGCAGCATCACAAGCGCCTGCGATAACCGGAGAGGAGCCCGGCGAGTGAAGCCCTTCCGCGCGGACAACCCTCCTCCGAATGAGGTGAGTATAACTTGTCGAGTGCTCACAATTGTCTTAGATTTATCGCTTTTATTGTATCACTGTCTGACGTCTGATGTTGTCGACTGTATCTCGTGCAGGCGTGGACCAACTGGTTTTCTCTCGTCTCGAACGGGAATCCGACTGAGGAAGAGGAAGGCAGCCAGGAGGGCAGCATGGAGAGCGTCGAGTATGTCTCAGACAGTGGGGAGACAGAGGAGGAGTCCGAAGGAGAGGAGGGGGGGATGAGGAGCAGAGCTCGCCACCCCCACCACCAGAGCCTCGAACTAAGCGTCGTCATGAACCCGTGACTCCGTCGGTCCTCCAGCGGCCCCGAGCGCCCCGTCAGCTCCTCCCGTGGTTCCGAGCGCCTTGCCAGCTACTCCCGTGGCTCCGAGTGCTCGGAGCACAAAGAGGACCAGGGACGCTACTGCTGAGCCTGCGAGCCAACCTTCCAAGGTGGCCAAACCGAGTGGATCCAAACCTCGGAAGGCTCTGCCTCGGATGAGGATCGCCGTTCCCGTTGCCTCAGCGTAAGTGTCTTGTTCTCCTATCTTCTTTCAGTATTTGATTGAACTCATGCTTATTGGTCGAGTGAATTTTACTCGACAGAGCTGCCACCTCCGCCACTTCTCTGCCACGCCAGGAAGACGATCCCATGGATACGGACAACGTTGCCACATCCCAGCAAGGTACGTCGTGGCGACTCCGAGAGCTTACATTATTGTTCCACGAATTTTGTCTCTGATCTTGCCCTTTTTCCTGTGGTCTCACATCGTTCGGTCGGGCTTCCTTCAGAGGTGATTCATGTGGAGGAGGACGACCATAAGAGGTCCGAGCAAGCTGCGGTGCCTGTCCTTGAGGCCGTTCTATCTGCTACTACTCCCGCCATGGATGCGCCGCCAACCGAGACGATGCCGTCGACTGAAACGGCGCTCATCGCTGCTGAACCGACTGGAGCAGGACTTGGGATGCCCAAGGAGTCTCTTGTGGTGCCAGGTCCATCGACCGTCCAGTACGACGCCCAACGCCTCCCGGAAGATCAGGTGGGAGCTGCCAAGGGGGTCATGGTGCAGGCGGAGTTGATGGCGGGTGATGCCAAGAGTGCGTACGACTCCATCGCATCTGTGTACAAGTGAAGCTTGGAACTCCGGGACGATATCCGAGTAAGTGGTCTAGTAAGTATTTACTTTCCTCTTGTAACCCAGTGGGTGTTTAAGCAATATACTCGGATACAATGTGATTATTTTGCAGTGGGTTCACTCTTAGTGAACCCAGTGGGTGTAGTCCCCGAGACTTCTGTCGAGTGCATGCACCGGCAGTTGTCTTTATATACCTTTTCTTTAACTTGATCGGATCAAAAACTAATCTGTCTGAATGGTACCGGTGGGGGCACTCCAAGTGCACATACTGGAAGTAGTCCCCGAGAGTAATTTTACTCAGGTCGGGTAGAAGTAGCCTCGTAGGCTTGTTTTTTGTTATGTAGCTCAATAGGGCAGACATGTTGGAGCTTCATGCCAGTGGGGTCACTCTTAGTGAAGCCATTGGGTGTAGTCCCTGAGACCGCTGTCGACTGCTTGCGTCGGCAGGGGTATGAAGAACATTGAGCTTTTATTGTTTTCCTTGTTGAGTTTGTCTGATCTTCTCTTCGCACTGATTTGCAGAAGATTTGCGAGATGGGATCAGCGTACAACGCTCTAAAGGCTAAAAAGATTCAGCTTGCTGCGGAACTGGAGGCAGCTATGCATGACTTGGCTGGTGTGAAGGGTGCTCTGGCTGAACGAGAGAAGTCCTTGGAGGAGTCCCGTGAGGCAAACAAGGCATTGGTGGCCGAAATGGAGAAAATGGGGAAACAAAGAACTGAGTTGATGGGTCAGATGAGGTCGTTGAACAGTCGGTGCATATCGCAGGAGAAGTACGTCAGTGACTGGGCTAGGAAGATGATTGTGCTGCTCGGTGGTAAGTTTATTCCGAGTGCTTCTTGACTGTGTATTTCATTCTGCGCTTACTTTCTGCTCGTCTTGTCTTTGCAGATTTTTGTATGGACGATGAGGCTGAAGCAGCTGACGTTGAGCGGTCGGTTATTCCGAACGTTTTACTCGGCGACGACGCCAATCGAGACATGCTCCGAGCGCATATTCGCCGAGTGCAGGCGTGGAAGAAGTCTGTTGCTCGCTGTGGTGCGGACGTGGCGTTGTTGCTGGTCCGAGTGCACTACAAGGAGGCTCGCGAAGAGAAGCTGAAGGCGCTGCAGGTCGCCAACACCAAGAAGCTTCGGTTCGAAGATTTCATGGAGTCCTTCCTTGAGAGCGCCACTCGCATCGCAGACGGGATCGACCTCGACACTTTCATGGAGCCTGCCAGTCCCAGTGCCAGTCCTGACGACGCTTGAGAAAACTTTACCTCGGTATGCCGAGTGGTACTTGTATCAAACTTTGGCCACTGTTGTTGGCCGTCACATTCGTGGTTCAGTGTGGATAAGCTTGATCTACACCGAACCGACTATCTTAAAACCAACTTTGAATTGGAACCGAATATTTTGCTCTTCCTTTGCCAAAGAATTGTTGACGCGATTTTGGCTCGTGGTTTTTGTTTGGCGTTTCTTGGTGAAGCCAATGGCAAACATGCGGAGCATGTAATTGTCAGTTGTCTTGACATCTGCATGAGCCTCAATGAGGGTCTGCTAAGCCTCCGAGTGGATCTCTAGGATACACTCGAAGGGAGTTCTTTACTTAGGCAATTCGTTATCGCAGCTAAGTCTTAAAGCGCGACCGTAAGGTCGCACTCGGAGCGAGTTGCTACTCATGTAATTGTCAGTTGTCTTGATATCTACATGAGCCTCAATGAGGGTCTGCTACTCATGTAATTGTCAGTTCTCTTGACATCGACATGAGCATCAATGAGGGTCTGCTACTCATGTAATTGTCAGTTGTCTTGACATCTACATGAGCCTCAATGAGGGTCTGCTAAGCCTCCGAGTGGATCTCTAAGATACACTCGAAGGAAGCATTTTACGTAGGCGATTCTTGATCGCAGACAAGTCTCCGAGTGCGACGTTTAGAGCACACTCGGAGAAAGTTGTTGCTTAGGCGGTTCTGGATCGCAGCTAAGTCGCCGAGTGTGACGTTTTAGTGCACACTCGGGAAAAGTTTGTACTTGGACGATTCTTGATCGCAGCTAAGTCCCCGAGTGCGACGTTTAGTGCACACTCGGAGAAAATTAGTACTTAGGCGATTCTTGATCGCAGCTAAGTCCCCGAGTGCGACGTTTAGTGCACACTCGGAGAAAGTCTGTACTTAGGCGATTCTTGATCGCAGCTAAGTCCCCGAGTGCGACGCTTAGTGCACACTCGGAGAAAATTAGTACTTAGGCGATTCTTGATCGCAGCTAAGTCCCCGAGTGCGACGTTTAGTGCACACTCGGAGAAATTTTGTACTTAGGCGATTCTTGATCGCAGCTAAGTCCCCGAGTGCGACGTTTAGTGCATACTCGGAGAAAGTTTGTACTTAGGCGATGCTGGATCGCAGCTAAGTCCCCGAGTGCGACGTTTAGTGAACACTCGAAGAAATTTTGTACTTAGGCGATGCTGGATCGCAGCTAAGTCCCCGAGTGCGACGTTTAGTGCACACTCGGAGAAAGTTTGTACTTAGGCGATGCTGGATCGCAGCTAAGTCCCTGAGTGCGACGTTTAGTGCATACTCGGAGAAAGTTTGTACTTAGGCGATGCTGGATCACAGCTAAGTCCCCGAGTGCGACGTTTAGTGCACACTCGGAGAAAGTTTGTACTTATGCGATGCTGGATCGCAGCTAAGTCCCCGAGTGCGACGTTTAGTGCACGCTCAGAGAAAGTTTGTACTTAGGCGATACTTGATCGCAGCTAAGTCCCCGAGTGCGACGTTTAGTGCATACTCGGAGAAAGTTTGTACTTAGGCGATGCTGGATCGCAGCTAAGTCCCCGAGTGCGACGTTTAGTGCACACTCGGAGAAAGTTTGTACTTAGGCGATGCTGGATCGCATCTAAGTCCCCGAGTGCGACGTTTAGTGCACACTCGGAGAAAGTTTGTACTTAGGCGATTCTTGATCGCAGCTAAGTCCCCGAGTGCGACGTTTAGTGCATACTCGGAGAAAGTTTGTACTTAGGCGATGCTGGATCGCAGCTAAGTCCCCGAGTGCGACGTTTAGTGCACACTCGGAGAAAGTTTATACTTAGGCGATGCTGGATCGCAGCTAAGTCCCCGAGTGCGACGTTTAGTGCACACTCGGAGAAAGTTTGTACTTAGGCGATTCTGGATCGCAGCTAAGTCCCCGAGTGCGACGTTTAGTGCACACTCGGAGAAAGTTAGTACTTAGGAGATTCTGGATCGCAGCTAAGTTTTTTTTTTGAGACCGGAGTGTGCGAACGCGGAAGAATTTTCAATCTGCACAAAATCAATCTGCTTTGTATTACTTCAGCGATACTTGTTCTTTACATTGCTTCAGTCGACGGTCACGTGTAGAAGCGCTTCAGGAGATCTCCGTTCCATGCTCGTGGCTCGTCCGTTTCCCTGTGAAGGTTGTAGAGTCGATATGCTCCGTTGTTCAGCACCTTGGAGATGATGAAGGGTCCTTCCCACGCGGGAGCCAACTTGTGAGGTCTCTGCTGATCCACTCGGAGCACTAGGTCGCATGCTTGGAATGCACGACTCCTGACGTGCCGTGCGTGAAATCGCCGCAGATCTTGTTGATAAATGGTTGAGCGGTCAGTGCCATCTCGCGCTCTTCTTCTAGAAGATCCACTCCGTCTTGCCTGGCTTGCTCTGCTTCGGTTTCGGAGAAGAGTTCGACTCGTGGAGCGTTGTGAAGCAAGTCACTCGGAAGGATTGCCTCTGCTCCGTAAACGAGGAAGAACGGGGATCGCCCTGTAGATCTATTTGGGGTTGTGCGGAGACCCCACAACACCGAAGGCAGCTCGGTGACCCATGCGCCGGCAGCATGTCCCACTTCTCACAGGAGTCGAGGCTTCAATCCTTGAAGAATAAGTCCATTCGCTTGCTCTGCTTGCCCGTTTGTTTGGGGATGCGCCACAGATGCAAAATCCACTCGGATACCTTGGCTTGTACAGAAACCTTTGAATCTGTCTGAGTCAAAGTTTGTGCCATTGTCAGTGATTATGCTGTGCGGTACGCCGAATCTGGAGATGATGTCCCTGACAAACTTGATGGCCGTAAGGGCGTCGAGCTTCTTGATGGGCTTGGCTTCAATCCACTTTGTGAACTTGTCGACTGCCACCAACAGATGTGTGAATCCCCCTTGGCCTGTCCTGAATGGACCGACTGTATCTAATCCCCACACTGCAAACGGCCAAACAAGAGGGATTGTCTTCAACGCAGATGTTGGCTTGTGGGACTTGTTCGAGTAGAACTGACAGCCTTCGCATCGGTCGACCATATCCTTCGCCATTTCATTCGCCTGCAACCAGAAGAAGCCAGCTCTGAATGCTTTGGCGATGATTGCTCTTGAAGACGCATGGTGACCACAGGTTCCCGAGTGAATTTCTTCTAGGATTAACTGTCCCTCCTCAGGGGAGATGCATCGTTGAAGGACGCCTGAAAACTTTCTTTGTACAACTGGCCATCAATGACGGTGAACGACTTCGACCTGCGGACGATCTGCCTGGCTTGAACTTCGTCTTCTCGTAATTCTTGCCTCAGGATGTATGCAATGAATGGCACACTCCAATCGGGGATGATAGCAAGAATCTCCATGATCAAATCAACCACAGCAGGGACTTCGACTTCAGTCGGATCTGTCGAGCTCTTTAGTTGTACTGGTTCCTCTGGGAAAGGATCTTCTTTAACTGAGGGAAGGTGAAGGTGCTCGAGGCAGACGTCACTCGGGACTGGTCTCCGAGTGGATCCAAGTTTCGCCAATTCATCAGCTGCTTGGTTTTTCAGTCGCGGAACATGGTGGAGTTCCAGACCTTCAAACTTTTTCTCGAGCTTCCTCACCGCATGTAGTATGTGGACATGGTGGGGTTCCTTACGTCCCACTCTTTCATCACTTGATTAACTACCAAATCTGAATCGCCATAGACCATCAGGCGACGGACGCCGAGTGTGATGGCCATGCGCAATCCATAAAGGAGAGCTTCATACTCTGCCTCATTGTTGGAGGAATCGAAGTGTATCTGCAACACATACTTGAGTTTGTCACCCTTTGGCGATATGATCACAACGCCAGCGCCGGAGCCGTTCAACATCGTGGACCCATCGAAGAACATTGTCCAATGAGACGAGTAGATGTGGGTCGGTTGCTGTTGTTCTACCCATTCTGCTATGAAGTCAGCCAGAGCTTGAGACTTTATAGCTTTCTTGGCCTCGAACTTAATATCGCAGTATAACATCTCCATTGCCCACTTCGCCACTCGGCCCGATGCAACCCGATTGTGGAGGATTTCCGACAACGGAGCATCAGAAACGACAGACACCGAGTGGTTTTGGAAATAATGAGCCACCTTCTTCGCAGTCATGTAAATCCCATAGATAAGTTTTTGATAGTGGGGATACCTCTGCTTGAAAGGAGTCAGGACTTCGGAGACATAATACACTGGCCGCTGAACCTTGTATGCTTTGCCTTCTTCTTCGCGTTCGACTGTGAGAATAGTGTTGACGACTTGATTTGTAGACGCGATGTACAGAAGAAGGGGTTCTTTACTGAGCCGAGCAGTAAGAACCGGCTGGGTGGAAAGTAGGACTTTGAGGTCGTCGAATGCGATTTGGGCTTCATCTGTCCACTCAAAAGTATCTGATTTCTTCATGAGTCGGTACAGAGGAAGTGCCTTCTCGCCGAGTCGACTGATAAACCTGCTCAAAGCCGCTAGGCAACCTGTGAGCCTTTGAACATCGTGTATTCTGACCGGCCGCTCCATTGGGATGATGGTCCCGATCTTTTCGGGGTTGACATCGATCCCTCGTTCGGAAACGAAGAAACCGAGTAACTTTCCGCTGGGAACACCGAATGAACACTTGGCTGGGTTGAGCTTGATATTGTACCTTCGAAGGTTGGCGAATGTTTCTGCCAAGTTAGTCAGCAGGTCGGAACCTTTGCGTGACTTGACTACGATATCATCCATATACGCCTCCACATTTCGACTGATCTGGTCAAGGAGGCATTTTTGGATCATGCGCATAAAGGTTGCTCCTGCATTCTTCAAACCAAATGGCATAGTGATGTAGCAGAAGCACCCGAATGGGGTGATGAAGGCTGTTTTTAATTCATCGGGGCCATACAGACGGATCTGATGATAGCCCGAGTAAGCATCAAGGAATGACAAATGCTCGCAATCCGCAGTCGAATCGACAATTTGATCGATGCGGGGGAGCGGGAAATGGTCTTTCGGACAGACCTTATTGAGATGCTTGAAGTCGATGCACACTCGGAGAGACTTGTCCTTCTTGGGCACCATGACAGCATTGGCGAGCCACTCGGAGTGGTGTACCTCGCGAATGAAGTTGGCTGCCAAAAGCTTAGCCACCTCTTCTCTGATTGCCTTCCTCTTGTGCGCGGCGGACCGACGCAGGCGTTCTCGGACAGGCCGAGCAGCAGGATCCACATGCAGTCGGTGCTCAGCCAACTCCCTGGGTACACCTGGCATGTCAGCGGGCTTCCATGCAAAAATGTCCTAGTTCTCACGGAGGAATTGGATGAGCTCAGCTTCCTATTTAGGATCGAGGGTGGTGGAGATGTTCATCGGGGCAGCGGTGTTGTCCGTCGGGTGGATGCTGACCTTCTTTGTCTCTCCCGCCGACTGGAATGCGGACTCCGAAGCTGGCTTCTTCGGACGCATCAAGTCAGCGGGGTCGACTGTCTTCTTGTACTCGTCGAGCTCGAGGACAGCCATCTGCTGATCGGCGATCCTCGATCCCTGCTGCAGACACTCCTCGGCCCGCTGCCGATTGCCTATGACAGTGATCACACCTTTGGGACCTGGCATCTTCAGCTTCAGGTATATGTAACATGGACGGGCCATGAAACGCGCATACGCCGGACGACCGAGAATCGCGTGGTATGCACTCTGGAAGTCCACCACCTCGAACGTCAGCTTTTCCTTGCGGAAGTTCTTGTCGGAGCCGAAGACGACGTCCAACACGATCTGGCCGAGTGACTTGGCCTTTCGTCCAGGGACGACTCCATGGAACTACATGCTGCTCTCGCTAAGTTTGGACATCGGAATGCCCATCCCCTTGAGAGTGTCAGCGTACATGATGTTCAAGCCGCTGCCGCCGTCCATGAGGACTTTGCGCAGTCGGACTCCTTCCACCACCGGGTCGACGACCAGGGCCTGCCTCCCTGGGGTGGGTACGTGTGCTGGATGATCCGACTGGTCAAAGGTGATCGTAGTTTGAGACCATTTGAGGAACGTGGGGTTGGTCGGGGTGGCCATGTTCACCTCCCTGTTCACCAGCTTCAGTTGACTCTTGCTTTCAACGTCAGCAAAAATCATCAGTGTTGCATGGACTTGGGGGAACGGATCCTCCTTGTCCTCCTCATCCTGTTCATTGTCCTTTTCACTCGGTTGCCCTTCGCCGAACCCCTGGATCAGGAGGCGACATTGCCGAGTGGTATGCTTCGGAAATATGGCGTTGCCCTCTTCATCCATCTTCGTGTGGATTGGACATGGCTGGTCCAGGATGTGGTTTCCGAACTGCTTCTTCTTGGGGGTGAACTGAGCCTTCCCCTTGCCCTTGAACTTGGCATTGGTAACGGCTGCGGCCTCTGCCTGCGGAGTGGAAGGAGCTTTCTGCTTCTGCTTTCGAGTGATGTTCCCATCTCCATCGGCGACTGCCTTGTGCTTGCCGCTACGAATGCGGTCCTCTTCTTCGCCATTTGCATAGCGTGCCGCTATCTCCATCATCTTGCTCATGGAGATGTCGCCTGTCTGACCGAACTTCACGTACAGATCTCTGTACCGCACGCCCGCCTTGAAGGCGCGGACTGCTTGGTGCTCTGTGACGTTCTCCACCGTGTGGTAGAGGGTTGTCCAACGCTGGATGAAATCGGGCAGGGGCTCATTCTGCTTCTGGACACAGTGCTGGAGCTCCACGAGACCAGCAGGGCGTTTGCACGTCCCCTCGAAGGTCCTGATGAAGACTCGGGCTAGATCAGCCCAGCTGTAGATGCTTGAAGGAGCCAACTGGTTCAGCCACGCTCGTGTCGAGCCATCGAGCATCAGGGGGAGATGTTTCATGGCGACCTGGTCGTCTCCACCGCCGATCTGGACTGCCACTCGGTAGTCGTCCAGTCACGTTTCTGGCTTGGATTCTCCTGTAAACTTGCTGATCCCCGTCGCCAATCGGAAGTTGGGAGGGATGTCAGCCGAACGGATGGCTCGACTGAAACACTCGGGGCCAGAGACGATGGTCCTGCTTCCACTCGGACGGTCTATATCGTGACCATCACGGTGGGCCCGGCCCCTGTCGACCCTCCTCTGGGCGATATATCCTCTTGCGTCGGGCCTAAGATCATAAGTGTCACCGACCGAATGCCGATCATCATGATGTCGGGGCCCGTAGGTCCCACCCTACGGAGGGGTGCGTGAACGGCGACGATCTTCGAGATTCATGGAACGGCTGCCTCCCCTGTGTCGCTGATGAGAACCGAGGCTGTGAACTGACCGATGCGTGTTCGTGTGAACAGAACTATTATGGATCTTGTTGTGCGACTGGGAGACCGCCGAATTTTGCTGCTGCGCCGTGTGCAGCAGGACACGGATCTGCTCGATCCCTCTGCCAGCCTCTGAATCAGTCGGCTGGAGGGAATCGGCTATCTTGGCGGCGGCGGCCAGGTTGAGGACGGGTGTGCGGAACACCTCCACGTTGCTCTGGCGAGTGCACCGACTGGCAGAACGGCGGGGCTGACGGCGAGCGCAGGATGTTTCGCCGACCATGTGCTCGTTCCGGTCGGTTTGGCGGGGACTTTCATGGGAGTTGGCCATGTCACTTCGGCTGTAGGCCCGCGACCCAAGTACTCGGAAGGAAACTCAGTCGGAACTGAGTCCAAGCGCTGGGACGGCGGCACAACTACAACCGACTCGAGGGCCGCCACTTGTGAAGACGCATTTTGGCGCGCCTGGGCGTGTTGCACCCAACGCTGGAGCCGCGGACAGCGGGACCGCTTGTTGCGGCGTGCGATGGGGGCGTAGATCGACACCGGAGCCGACTGCTGGAGAAGAAGGATGCCGCAGACGCCAGCACGGAAGTGCGTAGCCCCGCGACTGGGGAGCGCCTCGACGTCGAGAGGGGCATCCCGAAGCCATGCCGAATCGTCGACGATGAAGGAGAGAGCGCCGAAGAGGATCTCATGACCCATGCACAAATCTCCACCGGATGACATGATGAAAAGATGTAGTCGCAAACTCGTCGGAAGTCACTTAGACGCCTGCCCCACGGTGGGCGCCAACTGTCGTGAGTATAAGTCTGACAATAGATGTGTAGGGTACGAAAGGATGGGCAGACCCTTAGCTACGGCGAGGTTGTATGAGTTCAGGCCCCTCTACGGTGGAGGTAAAAGCCCTACGTCTCAGTGCTCTTGGGAGCTTGTTGTCGAGTGGAATATGGATTACAGTGAATTGCTAACCCCTGCACCAATGGGGAAGGGCGGCTTATATAGAGTGCGCTGCCCTTCACAACGGTTCGGTGCACAGGGGTGGAGTAGTGGCGAATAAATGCCTACGTTACAGGTAATGTATGCCTTAAATGCTAATAAAGGTACATGAAAACGTATGACCGTTGCCCTCCAGGGGGGTTACGATGTACAGAGTGGAATCCAGTCGATAAGTTTGATACGCTCCGAATGCTCATCTCCGACTGGATGATGGAGGAATCGTCACCGACTGGATGATGGGAAGTCCTTAATTCAGTCGGAACTGACTAAGGGCCTTGTCCCTTATGAAGGGTAGTCCTTGGGTAGGACCTATAGGGCAGGCCTATGACCCTACCCTAGGACTATAACCCCATCAAATGAGAAGAGGAGTAGAATAAATTATTACGTCAAGTTTCCTCACAAGAGCATAGAAGAGGAGAAAAAAGAATCCTACTCTCCGCTATATAACTAGACTCAAAGTAGTCTTTCACTAGACTCGACTCGGCCAAGTTCGATCAATCAAGGGGGCTCCTAGGTCGGTACTGCTCTGATACCAACTTGTCACGCCCAAGATGCAACCTTATCCTCAATTTGGCACGAAGGCCTCGTCAGGGATAGAAGCGCATCTCGTCGTGTCGCAAGAATGGATATCGTCACAAGTACATATACTGAAAAGAAGAGAGATATATATATAGAATTGTCTTACACTCGCCACAAGCTACATCAGAGTCACATCAGTACATTACATATTCATCAAGAGTAAGAGCAGGGTCCGACTACGGACGAAAACAAACGACAAGAGAAGAACGATGTCCATCCTTGCTATCCCAGGCTGCCGGCCTGGAACCCATCCTAGATCGATGAAGAAGAAGAAGAAGAAGCAACTCCAAATGAACAATCAACGCGCTCGCGTCAAGTAACCTTTACATGTACCTGGAACCGGTGTTGTAGTAATCTGTGAGCCACAGGGGACTCAGCAATCTCATTTCCAAAGGTATCAAGACTAGCAAAGCTTACTGGGTGAGGCATGGTTAAGTGGTGAGGTTGCAGCAGCGGCTAAGCATATATATATGGTGGCTAACTTACGAGTACAAGAAATAAGAGGGGGAAGATCTACGCAAATGGACGTGTCTACTAATGATCAAATGAATGATCCTGAACACCTACCTACATCAGACATAACCCCACCGTGTCCTCGATCGGAGAAGGACTCACGAAGGAGACAGTCACGGTTACGCACACAGTTGGCATGTTTTAATTAAGTTAACTTCAGGTTATCTAGAACTAGTGTTAAACAAAGTTTCCACGTTGCCACATAACCGCGGGCACGGCTTTCCGAAAAATTTAACCCTGCAGGGGTGCTCCAACTAGTCCATCACAAATTACCACAAGCCGCATAGAAATACTCGATCACGACACTCGCGGTCTCGTTGGATTCCTTAGTGGAAAACCTCAACTCTGAGATTACCCAAAGCATCACCGGAATCCCGATGCACAAGATATCTCGTCATAGGTAAAACTAATCCAGCAAGGCCGCCCGACGTGTCGACGAACCCGATAGGAGCCACGTATCTCGTTCTCGGGACACAACGGATGGAAAATCCTACAGGTACCAAACCTCGAGTTGCCCCGTGGTGGCCCCGCAGTCTGTCCTTTTGGGACCAACACCATCAGCACTGCCCCCCCTGTTTATGTAAAATTACTCCTCGGGTAGCGCTAACTCCCTATGCATTTCAAATTATCAGAATTATTATGTTGGGCAAATGTAGTACCAATGTTGGGCCTTACTAGACCAGCTTTAATCTAAAACGAATTATCAAGGGGGTCCCCATAACAACCCCGATCGTGTTAGGAGCGCTCGTTTATGGAACATAACACCGGTAGCCGAAACTAAGGGGGCAAAGGTGGAACAAAATAGCAGGCTAGAAAGGCCGAGCATTCCACCTTTTACCAAGTATATATGTGCATTAAATCAAAATAGCAATTAATAGGGTGATATAACAAGGAACCCATGTTATCACATGGAAGCAACTACACCTGCAACTAGCAACGCTACAACAGGGTTAAGCAAGCAGTAACATAGCCAATCAGTGGTTTGCTAGGTCGAACAGGTTGAAGGTTATGATGGCGTTGTTGAGAGGCTGATATTTAACATGTGGTAGGCAACGAGGCATAATCGGTAGAAACGGTAAACTAGCATGGCAATGATAGTAATGGTATCTGGGGAAATGATCATCTTGCCTGAGATCCCGCTTGGAAGAAGAATAACTCCCTGAAGTCGGCGAACCAACGTAGTCGAACGGGTCCTCACATTCCGACACGCTTGCGGAACTCTATTGAGACGGAGCAAACCGAAAACAAGCATCAACACAGATATTCACCACACGATGCACAACATGATGCATAACCTACTATGATGCATCATCAGTTCAATGATGCAAGGGATGGCATGGCAATTCACCTCACGCAAACACTACACATTAAGTGAAGCTCGATATGCAACGGGTTGCATATCGACGGAACTCCATGATTAATTATTTTATTCACTCCCGATTATTTACACGGCAATATTAAATTGTTGTTATCATGGCAAGGGGTGAAGCGGTGATCCTACATGGCATCCTAGTCGGTTAATACGCGGAGCATGGAACGGAGCTATGACACAAGAGGCATGCAACACACGATATATGCCATGAATGCGACATGCATGCAAGTTTCAAACATCACGGCAAGAAAAGAAGGAAACAAGTGTTGTCGCGGCGCGTGAGAGGGAACCATGGCGGCAAGACGGAAACGATGCCGCGGCAACGTTCCTATCCCGATAACTCGTCGAGATATCGTGCCAACGTACTGGGAACGCGTGCGGGAACGGTAAATAAAGATGGGGTGATCCCGGTTGCCGGGTTCCCATGTGTCGGGGCACAACATAAGAGGGACAACGTGCAACGGGCAACATACGGTGCAAACAAACATTACATCTCATACATCATATGCGTTCGGTACACGACACGTCTCATCGGAATACCTTCGAAGCGTGCAATCATAGGGGTTCGGTTCGATGAAGGAGAACAACGGTCGTCGTGGAAGTAGAGGTACTCGGGTCTCGTCGATGGTAGTTGTTCGCTCGGTGTCGTGGTTCACGGCCTTCGGCGACGGTAGTCGAACTCGTTTCCGGGAGTCGTTGAGGACCCTCGCTGTGCATGGTGATCTTGTCAACGAACCATGGTGGCGGGGATGGTCTAAGCGGTGACGTTCCAACAAGCAGCCAGGCACGGCAACAGCAAGCGGCAACAACAGTCAACACAACAGCAACAACGCGACAGCAAGCTACATCAGCTGGCAGCAGCGGCTAGCATCTAGCAGCAACACTCTAGCAGCAAAGGCACGTGGCAACAGCAAGGCAAGCTAGCAGGCACGCAAGCTAGCAGCAACAGCAGATAAACAGCAAAACGCATCGGCAACAGCAAGGCAAACAGCAGCATTAGCAAGCAGCTACGGCTAGCAACGGCAACTAGCATCTAAAAGCAACAAACATGCACAGCTAAGCTCGGCAGCAGCAACAACTAGCAGCAGCTAGCTCGGCATGCAGCCTAGAAACTACAGCAAGCAGATGGCAAAGTAGCAACATCTAGCATCACCAGCAGCTATTGGCATAGGCAGCAAGCATGCACCAGCTAGCAAAACGGCAAGCACAGGGGCGGCAGCAGCAACTCAGCGACAGCACGCAAGCAGCAGCGGCATAGCAACATCAAGCACACAACGGCAGGAGGAGGAGGCCGACACGATGGGGCGCGGCGCGGCGAGGAACGCGACGAGCTGCTGGCGGCAGGCACGCGGCAAGGAGGAGGCCGTCGGCGCGAGGCATGCTCGAGGCGAGGGGACGGCCACGACGCACTCGGGTCGGCCATGACCAGCGGCACACCGCTGACGGGAGGCCAAGCAAAGATCTCCTTGCGTCCATGGAGGTCCTGCGACGGGGGTAGCCGGCGGCGGCCGGAGCTCTTCGCGGTGGTGGGGCGACGAGGTGATGGCCATGGCCAGGTCGGGCGAAGCGGTCACAGGGAAGGCGGCTCGGGGCGGCGCGGCACGGGAGGCCAGGCCGACGGAGGAGAGGCCGGCGAGGCGGAGAAAGCTGCTGGCGGCGCGCGGGTCGAGGGGCCTCGAGGGGATCGGCCATGGCAGCGGGGGATCGAGGAGATCGAGGAGGAGGGGATCGGGGGCTTGGCAGCTCGGCAGGGGGAGGACGACGCGCTCGGGGAGGACGAGGGGAGCGGGGCGGTTCGCTAGGGCACGGGAGGCCTGGGCCTTGGCCGGCTGGGCCTTGGCCGGCTGGGCCTTGGCCTGGGGTCCTCCCCCTTTGGGTTTTTTTAACTTTTAAAAACAGAAATTTTCAAATAAAGAAAGGCTTTTAACGAAAATAAAATAAAATAAATGCTTTTGACCTCTTTTGAAAAAAAATATTCCCAACTATAAGAAATAGTTGGGCATTTTTAAAAGAAATAATATAAACCCTTTTGAAGAATTAAAGTTAAAATATTTTTGAAGAATAAAATAAACCTCTTTTATTTAAAGAATAAAATAAAAGCGCTTTAAAAGAGAAAAGAAAATGATACGGATTTAAAATAAAACAAAAGGAGAAAATAAAGAAAACCCAAGGGGTTGTCCCCACATTTAATAAAAGGACTTTTATTGAAAAGAAGAAGACTAACCCTTTTAAATAGGGGTTTAAAACAGGAAACTTTAGCAACCGCAAAAACGAAATAAGAGGGGAGAGGGGGAGAGCTAATATCGCACTACGACTCGGTGATCACTCGAAGCACACACACTCAAAACACCACACGCGACATACGATGCAAGATGCCATGCATGATGCGACGATGCAAACTAAATGACGATGCAACAAATAAAACTAATCACACGATGAAAACGGAAATAAAGGGGAATCTTCTGGAACGTCGGCATCGGGTTGTCATAGTTTTATTCCGTTTGGACTCCGTTTAATATTCTCCTCTGAAAAAGGTCAAAAACACGGAAAAAACACGAACTCGCACTTGGCACTGAGTTAATAAGTTAGTCCCAAGAAAAGATATAAAATGCATACAAAACATCCAAAGTTTGACAAGATAATAGCATGGAACCATCAAAAATTATAGATACGTTGGAGACATATCATATCCTACATATTCTACAAAGATTTTATCGGTTGAACCTCTGTGCCAAGGATTCATATAATCCCGTATAACATTCCCTTTGTCCTTTGGTATATTACTTGCCCGAGATTTGATCGTCGGTATCTCTATACCTATTTTAATCTCGTTACCGACAAGTCTATTTACTCGTTCTGTAATACAAGATCACGTGACTTACACTTGAGTCACATTGCTTGCAAGGCTTTGTATGTGATGTTGTATTACCGAGTGGGCCCCGAGATACCTCTCCGCCACACGGAGTGACAAATCCCAATCTTGATCCATGCTAACTCAACGGACACCTTCGGAGGTACCCGTAGAGCACCTTTATAGTCACCCAGTAACGTTGTGGCGTTTGATACACACAAGGTATTCCTCCAGTGTCAGTCAGTTATGATGACCCACAAGTATAGGGGATCTATCGTAGTCCTTTTGATAAGTAAGAGTGTCGAACCCAACGAGGAGCAGAAGGATCTGACAAGTGGTTTTTAGCAAGGTAATATCTGCACGCACTGAAATTATCGGTAACAAGTGGTTGTGTGGTGAGATGATTCGTAGCAAGTAGCAAGTAACAAAAGTAACAACGGTGCAGCAAAGTGGCCCAATTTCTTTTATAGAAAGGGACAAGCCTGGACAAACTCTTATAGGAGGGAAAATGCTCCCGAGGACACACGGGAATTTCTGTCATGCTAGTTTTCATCATGTTCATATGATTCACGTTCGTTACTTTGATAGTTTGATATGTGGGTGGACCGGCGCTTGGGTACTGCCATTACTTGGACAAGCATCCCACTTATGATTAACCCCTATCGCAAGCATCCACAACTACGAAAGAAGAATTAAGACAAAGTCTAACCATAGCATTAACTAGTGGATCCAAATCAGCCCCTTCTCAAGTAACGCAAAAACTAGGGTTTAAGCTTCTGTCACTCTAGCAACCCATCATCTACTTACTACTTCCCAATGCCTTTCTCTAGGCCCAAATAATGGTGAAGTGTTATGTAGTCGACGTTCACATAACACCACTAGAGGAAAAACAACATACAACACATCAAAATATCGAACGAATACCAAATTCACATGACTACTTATGGCATGACTTATCCCATGTCCTCAGGAACAAAAGTAACTACTCACAAAGAATAATCATATTCACGACCAGAGAGGTAATGAGTAGCATCAAGGATCTGAACATAAACTCTTCCACCAAGTAATCCAACTAGCATCAACTACAAAGAGTAATTAACACTACTAGCAACCTTACAAGTACCAATCGGAGTCGCGAGATGAAGATTGGTTACAAGAGATGAACTAGGGTTTGGAGATGAGATGGTGCTGATGAAGATGTTGATGGTGACGAGTCCCCTCCGATGAGAGGAGTGTTGGTGATGACGATGGCGATGATTTCCCCCTCCGGGAGGGAAGTTTCCCCGGCACGATCGTCCTCCGAGAGCTCTAGATTGGTTCTGCTCAAGTTCCGCCTCGTGGCGGCGGCGAATCCACCGAAAATCCTCCTCCTGATTTTTTCCAGACCGAAACCCTTCTTGTAGCAAAAGAGGGGGGCCAGTGGGCCAGTGTAACATCCCAAATTTTGGAATGTTAAAAATAATTATGATATTGTTTGTTTGTTTGATTGAGTGATTTAAACTTGAGTGGAGTTTGAAACTTTTCAAAAACTTTTGAATGAGAGGGAATAAAATGACTTTCCCCTTCTCCGGTAAATTCAAATTCATCCAAGTAAAAGCAATGAGAGAAGATGACATGACCTCTTCAACTATAAAGAATTTGAACGGAGTTTTGCATTTGAATCCTTTCAAATATTTGCCCTTGCTTCTATATTTTTCTTCCCCGAGAAATACCCCAAAAATAATTCTTGCCAAGCAAGAAAGAGAGGAGGAACATGACCCTCCAAACCGGGGATATTCCTTTGAAATATTTGGACCATAAAACCCAAGGTTTATTTGAAAAATATTTGCAAAAAGAAAATAAACCAATTTAGGGATTTTCTAAAAAACATTTTTTTGAAGTATTTATTTTGGTAGTGGAAAAATGCCCATCTTTTTGGATTTATTTTTCTGAAAATTGTAATATATTATACCCCTATATTTCGAGGAATATTCCATTTACTTTTAATAGTTTTAATTCCTGTTTTAATAAATATGGAAAGAGATCATTATTTTAGGAAAGTCCTTGGGCCATATTAGGAATGTCATCTGGCCCATATCCCCACCTTCTTCTTCCTCTCAACGTTTCCTTGTGTAGCCATGACACAAGCTTCCCAGGAAGCTTCCCCTCCAGGATTCGTGAGCTATACACCCTCCCGACGCCTCCCGTCACCACTATAAGAACGCCCCGTCTCTCCTCTTTCCATTCCCCTAGAAAAATCCCCGTTTCCCTTCCAGTAGCCTCCTCCTCGCCACCTCCCGTTTCCTGTCAAGAACTCCATAGGAGCTCACTCCAGGAGCACCGTCGCCCTCCTCACCGCCACCTGGACCCTGCCGCACCTCCCCTCCCACACCCTCCCGCCGCCACCCTCCCTCGTCGCCCCACCCCCCATCGCCAGGAGCCCCACTCCCCACGCCGGAGCCCCTGCTCGACCTGGAGTCTACCCCCTCGCCAGGAGCTGCCCCCTCCCCCACAGCAACCCCTCCCTCCACCGCCCCCTCCGCCACCCCACCCCCCCCCACCCCGCCAGCGACCCCTCCCCTCGCCGGAGTGCCCCCCTCGCCGCTGCTCCTCCTGCCGTCGTGGGTGTCCCTGTAGCACGAGGTAACTCCCTCTCCTTTATTTTTTTCTTTTTCTTTTCTTTTGTTTTACTTCCTACCGTTAGATCTTTAAGCAACGCGCTAGATTAGATCTAGAATACCCCTTCGGTTCTTTTAAAAGAACCGGCGGTTGTTTTTATTAGTAACTTTAGCCGAAGAGGTTTTAGATAGTTTTCGGCCGTTTTTAGATTCCCTCGCAGCAAACACCCATCAGCCAATCAGAAGCCACCACGTGGATTCCCTGTTTGTTTTATTTTTTAGTTTTAATTCAAAAACAGAGGCAGATTCAATTTTCTTTTGCTCATAACTTTTGATCCACAACTCCAATGAGGTTGATTCTTTTTCCAGTAGATCACAATTTTTCTGTAGTTTACAAAAACATATTATTTGTCTATGTTTGAAATTTTAAAATTTGAATTAGATCAGATTTGGTTTAAACCTTGTTTTGCTTATTCTGGGAGTTTAAAAAGATATTTTTAATTAATTCTTTTTGCTACTGATCACTAGTGATCTTATTTATCAGTGGTAAAAATTTCAAAAACATTTGAGCATTTTAACTCATTGTTTCTTGTGAAACAATTTCTGTTTCACCTCTTTTAGGATTGTGACTAATTCTCTTTCTTTAGTTGTTTTTAAATTATTTTCTTTTATATTTCAGAAATTTTATGTTTAGTTTCTTTTAGTTAAACAGTAGGTTCTCAACAAGTTTTTATTTTTATTTTATTTGTTATCATGAAATCAATTCTAGTTCCCTAATAACTTGCAATTGATTTCTCTACTGTTTCAACTCCCGTTTGAAAATACTTTCAAAATAGTTTTATGAAAAAGAAAATACTTTATTATATCTTAGTTCTCTGCTATTTTAGTTTTATTTTCTGTTAGGCAAAAACTATTTAGGGTTTGATGTAGTAGAAGACTCCCTAGTTTTATTTGAAGTTTCCTTTGGATTCTTTCGCTCTCTCTTATGGTTTGGATTGTTAGTGTGAGTGCTTACGTGAATGATATGTTTGTTATATAGATTTCATCGGAGAGTGACGAGTAGTCTATCAAGTTATTTCTCGAGAAACGATAATTCTTCCTCGTCAACATCACCAGGCAAGCCATTTGATCATGTATCACCTATGTTTTATGCATCGTAGTTCTACCATCCTATGCCCAATTGCATGCTGAGTAGGTACTTGGAAATTATGGCTACATATTGTAGTATCATGTGGTAGGCACCCAACAACCCCGTTACTTGGCCCGAGACGACAAATTTCATATTGCTATGCTTGAGTAGACGGGATTCTGGTTGAGAGTTTATCACGAGTGATGCGAGAATAATTTAATAACCAAGACCGGTTAAGTCAAGACTTTTCAAGACCTCGTGATGCAATGCAACCCTGGGTGAAGGACGGTTGATCGGCTCCCTGGAGAAACCAGTGGATGACCCGGGATGCTGGAAACGTGCCATGACATCTTGCGGAAAGCTTCACCTAGGCTCAAAGAGACGGACGGATATTTTCAAGACCCAAGGCTTACCTGCACAGCCACAAGTCATTATGGGCTCTGGCTTGGTTGGACAACGCGGCGACTCTAGACAGGCGGTGCCAGCAGATGTAGAAGAACGGTAGGATTTGGATGGGTACCGACAGGGGATCAGAGGGACCCGTTGGAAAACCATGTTTTGATCATCCGGTCTCTAAACACCCTAAAGTGCGAGGACATACTCGGAGGCGATCAAATCTTGTGGGAAACGTGTGCAAAACTCTGCAGAGTACTCAAACCTAATCGATTAGCCGTGTCCACGGTCATAGACAACTTGAGCCGAAGGCATTGAAATTTTCCTGAACTCTCAACACAATTTAATAATGATGTGGGAATTATTGACAACTCGGGTACGAGAATTGTTTGGCGGAACCATCTCATTAACAACCAACAGTGTAGTAATATTTTGCTTTTAGCCCCTCTTGTTGTAGGAGAAAATTTGCTTTACGCTAAAACTTACAACACCACCTGCCATATATGCATATAGTATAGATGATATTTTACCCCCTCTCATATGTGACTTGCCGGCATATTCAATATGCTGACCTACACGGCTGCAACGTCTTATGTTGCAGATATTTTTCTTCGACGAGTAAGAGTACGATTCAGGGTTACGGTCTACACTCAACTTGCCGTTGGTGTTTATTGGGACTCCACTCCCTTGACTGCTTCCGCTGAGATATTTAAGGTATATATCAGTTTTATGCTATTTCCATGTGATTGCACTTTGATATATACATTGATGTATTGTGTGTGCCAGCATACTGATCGAGTGATGGCACAGATACACAGAGGCTTGACTCGTTTTGAGTCGGGTCGCTACAGCCAGGGGGGTGGCCGCGCCTAGCAGGCTTGTGGGCACCTGCTGACACCCCTCTGGCACTTCTTCGGCCCAGTATTTTTTATAAATCCCAAAAAAAATCCACGTTAATTTTCACGGCTTTTGGAGTTGCGCAGAATAGGCATCTCACACTTGCTCCTTTTTCAGGCCAGAAATCCAGCTGCCGGCATTCTCCCTCTTCATGTAAACCTTGCAAAATAAGAGATAAAAGGCATAAGTATTGTACCGTGAAGTGAAATAACAGCCCAAAAAGCGATAAATATCAACATGAAAGCATGATGCAAAATGGACGTATCAAGTTACATGATCTCATGGTCATAGGAATGAATACTTGACACGCAGAAAATAATAGCAACAAAATGATACGATCACATGCTACGTTTATAATTTGGGTCTTGTCCATCACATCATTCTCCTAATGATGTGATCCAGTTATCAGGTGACAACACTTGCATATGGTCAGAAAACCTTAACCATCCTTGATCAACTGGCTAGCCAACTAGAGGCTTACTAGGAACATTCTTTTGTTTATATATCCACACATGTATCTATGCCTTCATTCAATGCAATTATAGCATGGATAATAAACGATTATCTTGAAACATGAAATATAATAATAACTATTTTATCATTGCCTCTAGGGCATATTTCCAATAGTCTCCCACTTGCACTAGAGTCAATAATCTAGTCTCACATCGCTATGCGATTTACATTGGAATGAATCTAAGAGCCATACAATTCTGGTGTTGATCATGCTTCGCTCGTGGAAGAGGTTTAGTCAGCGGATCTGCTATATTCAGATTCGTGTGCACTTTGCAAATATTTACGTCCTCTCCTTCAACGTAGTCGCGGATGAGGTTGAAGCATCTTTTGATGTGTGTGGTATTCTTGTGAAACCTTGGTTCCTTTGCTAAAGCAATGGCACCAGTGTTATCACAGAACAAAGTTACTGGATTTAGTGTGCTCGGCACAACTCCAAGATCCGTCATGAACTGCTTCATCCAGACACCCTCCTTAGCTGCCTCCGAGGCAGCCATGTACTCCGCCTCATATGTAGAATCTGCTACGACGCTTTGCTTGGAACTGCACCAGCTTACCGCACCCCCATTAAGAATAAATATGTATCCGGTTTGAGACTTAGAGTCATCCGGATCAGTGTCAAAGCTTGCATCGACGTAACCCTTTACGATGAGCTCTTCGTCACCTCCATAAAGGAGAATAATTTCCTTAGTCCTTTTGAGGTACTTCAGAATATTCTTGACCGCTGTCCAGTGATCCACTCCTGGATTACTTTGAAACCTGCCTGCCATACTTATGGCCAGGCTGACGTCTGGTCTAGTGCACAACATTGCATACATGATAGACCCTATGGCTGAAGCATAGGGGACGGTACTCATCTTTTCTCTATCTTCCGCAGTTACTGGACACTGAGTCTTACTCAACTTTATACCTTGTAATGCTGGCAAGAACCCCTTCTTGGAATGCTCCATTTTGAACTTCTTCAAAACTTTATCAAGGTATGTGCTTTGTGAAAGTCCTATTAGGCGTGTCGATCTATCCCTATAGATATTAATGCCTAATATGTAAGCAGCTTCTCCTAGGTCTTTCATTAAAAAACATTTGTTCAGGTAATCTTTTACACTCTCTAAAAACTCCACATTGTTTCCAATCAGCAATATGTCATCCACATATAATATTAGCAACACTATATAGCTCCCACTCACTTTCTTGTAAATACAAGATTCTCCAACAACTTGTATAAACCCAAATGCTTTGATCACCTCATCAAAGCGTTTATTCCAACTCCGAGATGCTTGCACCAGTCCATAAATGGATCACTGGAGCTTGCATACTTTGTTAGCATTCTTTGGATCGACAAATCCTTCGGGTTGCATCATATACAACTCTTCCTTAAGAAAACCGTTAAGGAACGCCCTTTTGACATCCATCTGCCAGATTTCATAATCCAAAAATACAACTATTGCTAACATGATTCAGACGGACTTAAGCATCGCTACCGGTGAGAACGTCTCATCGTAGTAAACTCCTTGAACTTGTGAAAAACCCTTTAACACAATTCGAGCTTTATAAACGGTCACATTACCGTCCGCGTCCGTCTTCTTCTTAAAGATCCATTTGTTCTTAATAGCCTTGCGACCTTCAGGTAATACTTCCAAAGTCCACACTTTGTTTTCATACATAGATCCTATCTCGGACTTCATGGCCTCCACCCATTTGTTGGAATCCGGGCCCACCATTGCTTCTTCATAATTCGCAGGTTCATTGTTGTCTAACAACATGATTACCGTACCACTCAGGAGCAGTACGTGATCTTGTCGACCCATGATGTCCGATAGTAACTTGACCTGAAGCTTCATGATCATCATCATTAGCTTCCTCCTCAACCGGCGTCGCCTCGACAAAGGTTGCCCCCTTCCCTGCGCCACCATCTAGAGGGAGCAGAGGTTCTATAACCTCATCAAGTTCTATCTTCCTCCCACTCAATTCTTTCGAGAGAAACTCCTTCTCAAGAAAAGCTCCGTTCTTAGCAACAAACACTTTGCCCTCGGATCTGAGATAGAAGGTATACCCAACTGTCTCCTTTGGGTACCCTATGAAGACGCACTTTTCCGCTTTGGGTTCCAGCTTTTCAGGCTGAAGCTTTTTGACATAAGCATCAACATCCCCAAATTTTAAGAAACGACAACTTTGGCCTCTTGCCATACCATAGCTCATATGGTGTCGTCTCAACGGATTTTGATGGTGCCCTATTTAAAGTGAATGCATCTGTCTCTAATGCATAACCCCAAAATGATAATGGCAAATCGGTAAGAGACATCATAGATCGCACCATATCTAACAAAGTATGATTACAACGTTCGGACACACCATTACGCTGTGGTGTTCCAGGCGGTGTCAACTGTGAAACGATTCCACATTGTCTTAAGTGAGCACCAAACTCGAAACTCAGGTATTCGCCCCCTCGATCAGAACGTAGGAACTTGATCTTCTTGTTACGTTGATTTTCAACTTCACTCTAAAATTGCTTGAACTTCTCAAACGTTTCAGACTTGTGTTTCATCAAGTAGATATATATACCTACTCAAATCATCAGTCAAGGTGAGAAAATAACGATATCCGCCGCACGCCTCCACACTCATTGGACCGCACACATCAGTATGTATGATCTCCAACAAGTCACTTGCACGCTCCATTGTTCCGAAGAACGGAGTCTTAGTCATCTTGCCCATGAGGCATGGTTCGCACATGTCAAGTGATTCAAAATAAAGTGACTCCAAAAGCCCATCGGTATGGAGTTTCTTCATGCGCTTTACTCCAATATGACCTAAGCGGCACTGCCACAAAAACGTGGCGCTATCATTGTTAACTCTGCATATTTTGGTCTCAATGTTATGTATATGTGAGTCATCACAATCAAGATTCAATATGAACAAACCTCTCACATTGGGTGCATGACCATAAAAGATATTACTCATAAAAATAGAATAACCATTATTCTCTGACTTAAATGAGTAACCGTCTCGCAATATACAAGATCCAGATATAATGTTCATGCTTAACGCACGCACTAAATAACAATTATTTAAGTTCATAACTAATCATGATGGTAACTGAAGTGAGACTCTGTCGACGGCGATTGCATCAACCTTGGAACCATTTCCCATGCGCATCATCACTTCATCCTTCGCGAGCCTTCGTTTATTCCGCAGTTCCTGCTTCGAGTTGCAAATATGAGCAACAGAACCGGTATCAAATACATAGGCACTACTACGAGAGTTGGTTAAGTACACATCAATAACATGTATATCACATATACGTGATTTTTCTTTGGCTGCCTTCTTATCAGCCAAATACTTGGGGCAGTTGTGCTTCCAGTGACCCATTCCCTTGCAATAATAGCACTCTGTTTCCGGCTTAGGTCCAGCCTTGGGTTTCTTCGTCGGATTGGCAACAGTTTTGCCGCTCTTCTTGGAGTTACCCTTCTTGCATTTGTCGTTTCTCTTGAAACCAGTGGTCTTATTGACCATCAACACTTGATGCTCTTTCCGGAGTTCTGACTCTGCGACTTTCAGCATCGTGAATAACTCGCTGAGTGACTTGTTCATCCCTTCCATGTTATAGTTCAACACAAAGCTCTTATAGCTAGGTGGCAGTGATTGAAGAATTCTGTCAGTGATAGCCTCTTGTGGGAGTTCAATCCCTAGCTCAGCTAGACGGTTTGAGTACCTAGACATTTTGAGCACATGTTCACTGACAGACAAATTCTCCTCCATATTGCAAGCATAGAATTTATTGGAGGTCTCATACCTCTCGATCCGGGCGTTCTTCTGAAAGATAAACTTCAACTCCTGGAACATCTCATATGCTCCATGATGCTCAAAACGTCGTTGAAGTCCCTATTCTAAGCCATACGAGACTGCACATTGAACTACTGAGTAGTCCTCCTTACGCGATTGCCAAGCGTTCAAAACATCTTGGTCAGACGTAGCGGTGGTTCATCTCCTAGCGCAGCATCAAGGACATAATTCTTTTTCCCAGCTTGTAGGATGAGCCTAAGATTACGTGCCCAGTCTACAAAGTTGCTTCCATCATCTTTCAACTTAGCTTTCTCTAGGAACGTATTGAAATTCAGGGTTGCTACTATGTGAGCCATTGATCTACAATATAAAATATTGCAAAGTGGACTTAGACTATGTTCAAGACAATTAGAATTTAACTAACCAAATCAGTAATAAACTCCCACTCAAATAAACATCTCTCTAGTCCGATCTAAATTCACTAACTCAAGTCCGATCATCACGTGAGTTGAGTATAGTTTCAGTAGTAAACATCTCTATGCTAATCATATCAACTATACGATTCATGCTTGACCTTTCGGTTTCTTGTGTTCTGAGGCCATGTATGCACATGCTAGGCTCGTCAAGTTTAACTCGAGTGTTCTGCGTGTGCAACTGTTTTGCACCCGTTGTATGTAAACATTGAGTCTATCACACCCGATCATCACGTGGTGTCTCAAAACGACGAACTATCGCAACGGTGCACAGCCGGGAGAGAACAAAATTTCATCTTGAAATTTTAGTGAGGGATCACCTTATAATGCTACCATCGTTCTAAGCAAGATAAGGTGCATAAAAGGATTAACATCACATGCAATTCATAAGTGACATGATATGGCCATGATCTTGTGCTTCTTGATCTCCATCACCAAAGCACCGACATGATCTTCTTGTCACCAGCGCCACACCATGATCTCCATCATCATGATCTCCATCATCGTGCCGCCATCAAGGTTGTCGTGCTATCTATGCTATTACTACTAAAGCTACAACCTAGCAATATAGTAAACGCATTTGCAAACACAAACGTTAGTTTAAAGACAACCCTATGGCTCCTGCCAGTTGTCGTAGCATCGACGTGCAAGTCGATATTAACTATTACAACATGATCATCTCATACATCCAATATATCACGTCATGTCTTTGGCCATATCACATCACAAGCATACCCTGCAAAAACAAGTTAGACGTCCTCTAATTTGTTGTTGCATGTTTTACGTGGCTGCTATGGGTATCTAGTATGATCGCATCTTACTTACGCAAAAACCACAACGGAGATGTGCAAATTGCTATTTAACCTCTCTCCATGGATCGCCTCGGTCAAATCCAATTCAACTAAAGTTGAAGAAACCGACATCCGCCAGTCATCTTTATGCGACGAGTTGCATGTTGGTCGATGAAACCGGTCTCTCATAAGCGTACGAGTAATGTTGGTCCGGGCCGCTTCAATCCAATAATATTGCCGAATCGAGAAAAGGCTAAGGAGGGCAGCAAATCGAACATCAAGGCCCACAAAAACTTTTGTGTTCTACTCGAGATTACATCTACGCATGAACCTAGCTCATAATGCCACTGTTGGGCGACGTTGCATGGGAAACAAAAAAAATTCCTACTTACACGAAGACCTATCATGGTGATATTCATCTATGAGAGGGAGATCAGATTCACATACCCTTGTAGATCGCTAAGCGGGAAGCATTAAGAAACGCGGTTGATGTAGTAGTATAGCTTTGTGATTCAAATCACCGTCGTCCCACGATCCGTCCCGATCTAGCACCGAACGGACGGCAACTCCGCGTTCAGCACACGTACAACTCGATGACGAACTCCGCCTTCTTGATCCAGCAAGAGAGACGGGGAAATAAATGAGTTCTCCAGCAGCGTGACGGCACGCTGGTGATGGTGATGATCTATTCTTGCAGGGCTCTGATATGTCTCCGTCGTATCTACTTTTCCAAACTCTTTTGCCCTTGTTTTGGACTATAATTTGCATGATTTGAATGGAACTAACTCGGACTAACGCTATTTTCAGTAGAATTGCCATGGTGTTGTTCTTGCGCAGAAATAAAAGTTCTCAGAATGACCTGAAAATTTACGGAGAATTTTTCTAGAATTAATGAAAAATACTGGCGCAAGAATCAGCGGAGGAAGTGGAGCCGTGAGCCCACAAGCCCAACATGCGCCCCCTGGCCGCGCCTGGCAGGCTTGAGGAGCCCACGATGCTCCACCGCCTCCAAATCCAGCTCTATTTAATCCGTCTCGCCCGGAAAAAAATCAAGGAGAAGAGTTCATTGCGTTTTACGATACGGAGGCGCCACCACCTCCTGTTCTTCATCTGGAGGGCAGATGTGGAGTCCGTTCTGGGCTCCGGAGAGGGGAGATCGTCGCCATCGTCATCATCAACCTTCCTTCATCGCCAATTCCATGATGCTCTTCACCGTTCTTGAGTAATCTCATCGTAGGCTTGCTGGACGGTGATGGGTTGGATGAGATCTATCATGTAATCGAGTTAGTTTTGACGGGGATTGATCCCTAGTATCCACTATGTTCTGAGATTGATGTTGCTACTACTTTGCCATGCTTAATGCTTGTCACTAGGGCCCGAGTGCCATGATTTCATATCTGAACCTATTATGTTGTCGCCAATATATATGTGTTTTAGATCCTATCTTGCAAGTTGTAGTCACCTACTATGTGTTATGACCCGGCAACCCCGGACTGACAATAGCCGGAACCACTCCCGGAGATGACCATAGTATGATGAGTTCATGTATTCACCAAGTGTTAATGCGTTGGTCCGGTTCTTTATTAAAAGGAGAACATTAATATCCCGTAGTTTCCATTAGGACCCCGCTGCCACGGGAGGGATGGACAATAGATGTCATGCAAGTTCTTTTCCCTAAGCATGTATGACTACATACGGAATACATGCCTACATTAGATTGACGAACCGGAGTTAGTTACATATCTCTCCGTGTTATAACTGTTGCATGATGAATCACATCTGGCATAATCATCCATCACCGATCCAATGGTGATACGTCTCCGTCGTATCTACTTTTCCGAACTCTTTTGCCCTTGTTTTGGACTCTAATTTGCATGATTTGAATGGAACTAACCCGGATTGACGCTGTTTTTAGCAGAATTGCCATGGTGTTGTTTTTGTGCAGAAATAAAAGTTCTCAGAATGTCCTAAAAATTTAAGGAGAATTTTTCTGGAATAAAAGAAAAATACCTGCGCAAAGATCCACCGGAGGGGGCGTGCCAGTGGGCCACTGCCACCCCCCCTGGCCGTGCCGTGAGGGCTTGTGGGGCCCACGTGGCACCACCGCCCCCAAACTCAGCTCTTTATCTTCCGTCTCGCCCGGGAAAAAATCAGAGAGAAGGTTTCATCGCGTTTTACGATACGGAGGCGCCGCCACCTCGTGTTCTTCATCTGGAGGGCAGATCTGGAGTCCGTTTCGGGCTCCGGAGAGGGAAAATCATCGCCATCGTCATCATCAACCTTCCTCCATCGACAAATCCATGATGTTCTTCATCGTTTGTGAGTAATCTCATCGTAGGCTTGCTGGACGGTGATGAGTTGGATGAGATCTATCATGTAATCGAGTTAGTTTTGACGGGGATTGATCCCTAGTATCCACTATGTTCTAGATTGATGTTGCTACTACTTGGCTATGCTTAATGCTTGTCACTAGGGCCCAAATGCCATGATTTCAGATTTGAAACTTTTATCTTGTCGCCAATACATGTGTGTTTTAGATCCTATCTTGCAAGTTGTAGTCACCTACTATGTGTTATGACCCGGCAACCCCGGAGTGACAATAGCCGGAACCACTCCCGGAGATGACCATAGTATGAGGAGTTCATGTATTCACCGCGTGTTAATGTGTTGGTCCGGTTCTTTATTAAAAGGAGAACCTTAATATCCCGTAGTTTCCATTAGGACCCCGCTACCACGGGAGGGATGGACAATAGATGTGATGCAAGTTCTTTTCCCTAAGCACGTATGACTACATACGGAATACATGCCTACATTAGATTGACGAACGGGAGCTGGTTACTTATCTCTCCGTGTTATAGTTGTTACATGATGAATCACATCCGTCATACTCATCCATCACCGATCCACTGCCTACGAGTCTTTTACTACTGGTCCTTGCTACGTTACTTTGTCTAGGCTTGTCCCTTGCTTCAAAAGGGATTGGGCCACTTTGCTACTACTGTTGCTACTGCTGTTACTCTGCTGCTACTACTGTTCCTTGCTACTTAGCTGTTACTTGTTGCAAGATCCTTTTCCGACACCGTTGTCGGGGAAGAATAGCTCTCCGCCCACGTGCAACTTACTGGCGCCATTGATACAACAATTAGGAATAGTCTGTCGTCAACAGATCGTTTCTAGCACCGTTGCTATCATACTACTTTGCTACTGATACTTTGCTTGCAGACACTAATCTTTTACGTGTGGTTGAATCTGACAAACTCAGCTGCTAATACTTGAGAATAATCTTTCGCTTCCCCTTTGGCGAACCAACAAATTTGGGTTGAATACTCTACCCTCGAAAATTGTTGCGATCCCCTACACTTGTGGGTTATCAAATGCCTACAAGTCTTTTACTACTGGTCCTTGCTACGTTACTTTGCCACTACTACTGTCACTGCTGCTACTGTTACTCTGTTGCTACTGCTGTTACTTTGCTGCTACTGGTTACCGTTGCTACTGCTGCTATCACCCTACTTTGCTACCGATACTTTGCGGCAGACACTAAATCTTTCAGGTGTGGTTGAATTGACAACTTAGCTGCTAATACTTGAGAATATTCTTTCGCTTCCCCTTGAGTCGCATCAATAAATTTGGGTTGAATACTCTACCCTCGAAAATTGTTGCGATCCCCTATACTTGTGGGTTATCAGGTTCCGCCCGAGCTCCGCAGAAATCCGATCTAGAGGAAGAACTACGAGGTATAGGTTTGAGTTGCACGCGGCAAAGTTGTGTCTCAAAAACCCTAAAACCTCTAGTATATATAGCAGGAGGGGAGGGGCCAAGGGCGCCAGCCGAAGGAGGAGATGGACTCCCACTCCAATTCGGTTTGGAGGAGGAGGAGTCCACTCCTTCCTTCCCACCTCCCTCTCTTTTTTTCTTTGGTTTTCTCCTTGTGGCGCCATAGCCCACTTGGGCTGGCCTCGCCAGCCCACTAAGGGCTGGTGCGTCACCCTAGGACTATTGGGCTCACTCCCGGAGGGTGGGCCCCTCCTTGTGAAAACCCGGAACCCATTCGTCACTCCCCGATCAATATCCAATAGCGGGACCTGGATGTCCATATTGGATCCTACATATTCTACGAAGATCTTATCGGTTGAACCTCTATGCCAAGGATTCATATAATCCCGTATAGCATTCCCTTTGTCCTTCGATATGTTACTTGTCCGAGATTTGATCGTCGGTATCTCTATACCTATTTCAATCTCGTTACTGGCAAGTCTCTTTACTCGTTCCGTAATACAAGATCCCGTGACTTACACTTGAGTCACATTGCTTGCAAGGCTTTATATGTGATGTTGTATTACCGAGTGGGCCCCGAGATACCTCTCCGTCACATGGAGTGACAATTCCCAGTCTTGATCCATTCTAACTCAACGGACACCTTCGGAGATACCTGTAGAGCACCTTTATAGTCATCCAGTAACGTTGTGACGTTTGATACACACAAGGTATTCCTCCGGTGTCACTGAGTTACATGATCGCATGGTCATAGGAATGAATACTTGACACTCAGAAAACAATACCAACAAAATGATACGATCACATGCTTCGTTTATAATTTGGGTCTTGTCCATCACATCATTCTCCTAATTATGTGATCCAGTTATCAAGTGACAACACTTTCATATGGTCAGAAAACCTTAACCATCCTTGATCAACTGGCTAGCCAACTAGAGGCTTACTAGGGACATTGTTTTGTCTATATATCCACAAATGTATGCTTTCATTCAATACAGTTATAGCATGGATAATAAACGATTATCTTGAAATAGGAAATATGATAATAACTATTTTATCATTGCCTCTAGGGCATATTTCCAAAAAAACTTGAGTTAAACCTAATTTGAAAATTTCAAACTAGTGACCCCAATGTTTTTGGTGAAATGGGTTGAGGATACTAAGGTCTTTTAAGGATAAGAATTTGGGTATCAAATACCAAAGGAATCTATGAGTTCGTTTGAAAAATCTTTGGGTCAAAACTGATTACAGAAAATATTTTTGATTGAAATAAAATATGAAAGGTTGTTAAACCCTTCTAAAACTTTGAGAAATCAACTAAAATAAATGCCTAGATGCTAGAGAAGTGCCATAGGTTAGAAATCAGAAAGGATGGATGAGAAAAAAATATTGAAGAAGATTGACAAGTGAACCTATGGAAATTTGTTCCAAAGGTTGGTTAAAAGAATAAATACAAGGGTTCTCCCAAACCAAGTCATTTTGAGAAGAGGATATGAAAAAAATCCTTTTCAAACTAGACATGTTGTGGAAGAAAGCTCAAAAGATTTTCTTAAAAAGGGTTTCAAAGAACTTCAAGAGTTTTCGTCAAAGCCAAATTTTAAAATCCATTTTAAAACAACTTAAAAGTCATAGAAATCCAAATTAAAAAAATTGGGTGTTACAGAGAGCCACCGCCGGAGATGGAGTTGAGCGTGTGCGAGAAGTTTTTGCTCGAGGAGTCATCCGATTCGAATGACTCGAATGTTGAGACGATGCTTCTCATATTTCGCGAGCAGAGTTTGGTAATGGCCCTTGTCGTGAAGGAGCACGAAGACAAGAACCGAAAAAGACGGCGAGGATCGACCGTCAGCCGTCTTTGCATTCCTCGAAATTGCCATCTCGGGAACGAGATGATGATGCAAGACTACTTCGCCGCCAATCCAACATACCCGCCACACCTCTTCCGGAGAAGGTACCGTATGCGTAGATCCCTCTTTGTAAAAATTGTTCAAGCTTGTGAAGCCAATTGTCGATACTTTACTCAAAGAAGGAATGTCGCGGGCTTGAAGGGATTTAGTGCATATCAGAAAAATTCGGCAGCTATGCGGGTAATTTCATACGGCGTTCCGGCTGACTATTCCGATGAGTACCTTCTCACTTGGGAAGATAGTACAATTGAGTCTGTGCGTAGGTTTGCCAAAGTGATTGTCCGTGTCTTTGGTCCTGAATATCTTCGGGAACCGAACGAGGAAGACACAAAAAAATTGATGGCATTTAATGAAAGAAGAGGTTGGCCTGATATTTTACTTATATTACACATTTGTAATTCTGATTTACGGGATCTTCGGTTTGTGGGGTCGACGCGGTGCTGCCCAAGCAGATCCCGCATTGCCAACCCGTAAAAAAGCATCTCGTGCGAATATCCTTTTTTACGGGTCCGATTTACAAGATTTGACTCTGTCCGCACGTGCGCCGGCCCACAAACCCCTTGTTCCGCAAACTGTAAACGACTTTTGCGGGCTCGCTTTATACAGGTTTTGCTAAAGATTCTCTAAGAGCCCCCTAGTAACAACTTACCGGGAGAGTTTTTTTTTGTTTTCTTTTGGAGGTGCTCTTAATTCATTTGTTGTAAAAAGAACGATTTTTTCATAGCTAGGTTATCAAAACTCACTTGAAAATAGAGACTTGGTATAATAGCCATATTTGTCTAGTTTATAGTAAATTAATACAATTTTTTTGTCCCTACTATTTTTTGCCAGAATATATGTGATATTATCCCTTCGGCATTGTCATATTCATCCTTGTTGGAATACATGACACACATATGATGATTTTTTTTTAGTTAAGATATTTGCAAGTTCAAATTCTATGTAAAAATGTATACATACTATTTTTAAGTACTACATAGAAAAAGTAACAAGGTTGAAATACGTCATATAAATAAATTATGCATTGATGAACAATAGTTTTCTTTTGTGGGTAATGGAAAGTTGATGTTATAAAAAAAATCAATGATGCAGCAGCAAGATAAATGTTTTTTTGAAACACAGTACAGACGTAATCGTTTATATACACGATTTACGAAGTCATCGTAGGCGCCTCGTCGTCGACGAGAACGTCTCCTCCCATTGAAAGTGTATCATCGGAAATCCTGAAATAAATCCAGAAATAATGCAAGCATCAGGACTTGAACCCTGGTGGGTTGGAGATACCAGTGTCCCCCTAACCATCCAACCACGGGTTATTTTGCACGGCAAGACAAATGCTGATGATTGTGATTTGACAATGCTTAATTTAGAATGAAAATATATGCAACGGCAAGATAAATCTGTATGCAATTGTACTTAAATGTTGATGATTGTGATTTGATAATGCTTAATTTAGAATCAAAATTTATTTTGTAATATGTTGCCTGAAATAAAAAAAATCTGGTTAAGGAAACATATATATACAAAAGACAAATCAGGCACAAAAGATTATCATAAGTAATTTTTGGGCTTCTTTGGTTTGTAGGATTTTCATAAGGACTTTTATAGAATTGGGATTGCAAGGAATTTTTCCCCATGACAACCCGTTAGATCATGGATTGAGACTACTAAGAGCATCTCTAGCAGACCCTGCAAAAGAACGATCTGTAAAATGGGTTTACAGGTCTATGCAGAACGATTTTACAGGGCCATTTCGTGCGCTAAAGATTAGACCCCGTATCAGACCCCGGGGGAGGTAGTCCTCGGGACCGGCAACCCCTCCACACAACTGGTCGGCGTCCTCCTCGAGCTGGATGGCGAGCGGCCTGAGCTCCTCCGCCTTCTCTTCACCGGAATTATGGTCCGCGAGGACGGGGCGCCCACGGATGAACTCCCAGCACCAGAGGAGCCGGAGGAGCCGATACATCGAGTCGCGATCTCGCGCTCGTACTCCTCGAGCTAGCGGCATTCGAAAGCCGACGGCGGTCGGAGGCCATACTTCAGCCACCTCCGCGATCCCTGTTTGCGTGCGGTGTCCGAGGCGCGGCGGCGACGGCGCTCGGCGTCATCCCATCCATTTTCGTGGGCGTCCATGGTAGGGGCGGCCCGCTGGTGGTTTTTTGTCTCGCCGGCGGCGAGAAATTAGGACGGAATGGGAGTTGAATCGCGGTGGAGGATAGGGTTTGACCCATAAACGCGGTGTGGAACCGAATATATGCCGGCTGGAGGGGTCTTTTGTGGGCTGCGATAAAAAAATTACGGGCTGGATGCGCGATACGGGGTCTGTTCTGGCCATTAAAACGGACCGAACCCGTATACTCACCGAAATTTTACGGGTTCGGTCCTTTTACGGGTCTACTAGAGATGCTCTAAGTTTCTATGAAATCCATTCCTATGCCCCAACCCCATTTTATTTTCCTTTTAAGAAGTCCAATCCACTTTTGCTCTACCTCTCACATGCTCTCCTTAATTCTCTAAAATCCATGTGTTTGTGTCCTATGTACCATCCAATCGCACATATTACAAAATTGTAGCATTATGAAAATTCCATAAATTCTCCATGGTTCGTGACATATCATCGTGTTTTTTTTACCATCCTATTCCTACATTATCTTTAAGTCCTGCAATCCAAAGAGGCTTTCAAATGTGATAATTTTTTACACTGAAAAAAATACATCCAATTTCGCAGGTCCTGGCTGCAAAAGACAGCAAAAAGTTAAAAGAAAACCATTATAAGCAGCTCCTGTTCCAAAAACAAAAAGGCAAAAAAAAAAAAAAAAAAAAGGAGCCCACGATCACCGCCGCACCACACACCCGAAAAAACGCACGAAATAATTGCGCCGCAGCAACGGAAACCCTCAAAACGGCAGCACGAGAGAGGAGAAGGGGAAAAAAGGAGAGGAAAAACCCAAGAAATCCGCCTTGCCCACTCCGATCTCCCCCCGATAATTTCCCATCGGATTTCTTTCCGTAGCTCCCCCCCTCCCAGATTCGCGATCTGAGTCCGGAGGATGCGCGGCGACCCCCTTCCACATTCCCGCTCGCCCGGATCACACGGAAGGCGTGGAGGAGCCTGACTGACTGACCGACCGACGGCTCGGGCACGCCGGGGAGGCGGTTCCAACCGATCCGATCTCGCGTCCGCAGGTACGGGATCCTGCCGCTGGCACGCGGTTCGCTCTCTGTAGGTTTCGCCGTCTCGCGGATTCCGTGGGCTCCGGTGTTCGGGCACGGGAATCTGATCCGTGGCGTGCGTGCGCCGGCCGGTTTGGCAGGTTTCTGTGATCTGGCAGGGGAATGCGCGTGCCGACATGGTAAGCCGAGGAGGAGGAGCCGTGCGGTCGTTGCTGGATCGCCTGCGCCCGCCGCCGAGGGGGAGGAGGTGCCCCTTTGCCATGCCGCCGCCGGTCGCCGCCGCCGCTAAAGGCGCCTGCTTCTGCAGCCTTGGCCACTCGGGCGCGTACGGCGAGGGGTCCTGGGCGCGGAGGAAGGGCGTCCTGGATTTGGCGGCTGGCCGGAGGTTCGCGCCGGGCAGCGCGCTGAGCCTGAAGGGCTGCCTGGACTGGCAGGACGGCCGCAGGTTCAGGAGGGTGGATGGTGGTGCGGTGGAGATCAAGGCGCGGGTTCTCGCCCCGCAGCGGCAGTTCGTCCGTGATGCGGAGGTTCGGCCGTCGGAGGAGGTGGGTGTGAAGAGTGTGGATGGAAATGGCGCTTACCGGCGTGGGAAGCGCCTTGATTTTCCTGAGCAGCCTGTGCCGACCAAGATGGTGGTTGCTGTTGATGTGGATGAAGGTATTGTGAAATTACAACTTTGTAATTGAGTTGTGCATCTCTCAGTTACGCAGAAGCTGAATTTACATGTGGGTTGCATAAATGGTTCCTTCCTTTAGTGGTTGGGTTTCATGGTGCTACCGAACTATGTATTGAATATTATTGTGACAAACATGCATCTCATGGTGACCATACTTTGCTAAGTAAGATTGTCTTTCTGTTTCTTATAATTGATCTTGTCTTATTATGCTGTTATTTATTTCTTACTTGCAGTTCTTGGAAGCTTTCTTGCTGCTCTGAACAGATTTATCGCTGAGCGTTACGCTTGGAATCACTCAGTATCAGAATACCATGTCTATGAGTTCTTTAGGGTGGGTTGCTTATACCTACAAAAACTTGAATTCCGGTAATATTTTCTCTTTGGCCTGTTTGTAATTTAACTTGCATCTTTTTGCACTACTCTATGCAGATATGGAATTGTTCTCGAGAAAAAGGTGTGTCTTGGTACTAGTAGTTCCATCATGTTTCAAATATTGATTGCACCCTATGAAATCAAACTTTTTTTCTAAATTGCTGCAGCTAACCTTCTTGTCCATGAGTTCTTTACAACCCATTACTTCAAAGATGGTATTCATCCAATCCCAGGCGCCCGAGATGCTCTCCAAAATCTTTCTTCATTCTGTAGCCTGTCTGTAGTAACGTAAGTCAATCATTTAATTATAGAGATGTGATCAGTTTATCTTCTATTATGTGCTGCCTGCTTAATGACATCCTTCCTTCTGAAGATCTCGCCAGGATGTAATAAAAAATCACACATTAGAGTGGATTGAGAAGTTTTATCCAGGCTTATTTGAGCAGATTCATTTCGGGAACCACTTTGCCCTGGAAGGTCAATCAAGGTCAAAATCAGAGATTTGCAGGTATGGTTTGTTAGAGGAACGTTATTCTAGTATTTTGCAGTCACATTAGGATAGTGGAGAGGCAGCGCTACTAGGCTTACAACACATTAAGGAATGGTGATTTTTGAAACTGTCATTTACGAGGCATTTACAGCATGTTTTCAGTTGGTCTTACAGATAGTACGGAATGCCTTTGCAGATCTTTTGGTGCTCAGGTTTTAATAGATGATAACCCGAGATACGCTTTAGAATGCGCTGAGGATGGCATGAGAGTTTTGCTCTTTGATTACGATAACACGTATCCCTGGTCCAAAACTGGTGTGGATCAATCACATCCTCTGGTGACAAAGGTTCATAACTGGCAGGAGGTTGAGCAGAAACTTCTCTCGTGGGTAGCACCTGAGAGTTGACATTCTTCTTCATCCGGTGTGATGAGCAGAATTATGCTCAAGCACACAAGAAAGAGGTCGTTGGTTCCCTTTCAACATCTCATACATGAACATGTCAAGGGTAAGATAGAAAACGCATATCTTTGTTTGAGAGAATGACGATTGAACATCGCCTCACTGCAATATGCTGGGTGTAGGCCTGGAAGACAATCAGACTCAGTCTAGCATGCCCTGAGATGATTGAAGATATGCTCACACAGTCACGCTTCGAAGATGTATTCTTTTTCAGCATGTTAGCTTCTGTGGTACTGTGGTGTATATACTGCCACTGCTATATGCATTTGTTGAATCAAAAAGTTGATATAATTGATCTGACGCACACGATCCTATGAATTGGATCAATTGTATGCCCTGAGTCCCGACTTGTGCTTATGGTTGGGTATTAATTGCGCTCAAATGATTGATCGAATACCTCTTTTCTTACAAATGTCAAAGCACGGCACAGATGCAGGGTGCACCTGGGGCTTGAAAACAAGAAGCATTTTTTTGGGTGAAGGCCTATGATAGGTCTGAAACTGCTATGCCAGAATGCTTGCAAGAATACAAACCATACTCCTAACATACGCACTTGAGATATCAGCAGCATGCCCGGGCAATAAGGACAATGGCGTCAGGTAAGTTTCAAAGGGGTGTCAGGTAAGTGTCCAAAAAGAAAAGGAAAAAATGACAACCGGGTCAGGTGAGTCCTGGACTTGTAATTTTTATAGTTTGGCTTTTGGTCCGTTTGAGAGACGCTAGCTAGTAAACTAGACATTATTGTTTTGATATTAGCCGAGATTTGAGCATTGTGCACGGGATTATATCCGCGTGGCTCGTGACCTAGCTAGTCATGCTTATTTGAAATGAAATAAAGCTAGCCATGAAGGCATTCACTGTAAAAAGAACCCGTCCTGACAGTAAGGAGTGTAAGTGTCTTCCAACTGTTCCAGCGTTTGGTTTATGTGAATAATGGGGTTGTGCATGCATAAGGGATTTGCCACTAGTGATGAGTTCACCCAACATTCTTACTAGGATTCTGAAAACATAGAGATAGGAAAAAAGAAACATGATTGGAATGCCAATGCAAACTTGAATTCTATATAGGTTTCAGAATTTCAATCACATAGTGTTTGATAACACGGGAAAACAAAGAAATTCCACCAAGATGTTTCAGTGGATGATATTTCAAAACAAAGCATGATATTTCAAGACGGTTGGGCGCGGGCGCTATGTGGTCGAGATCCTGCGGCGCATGTCAGCGCTCGACGGAGCCGACGCGGCTCCGGGAGGCCTGCGAGGACGGCGAGCTCTCCGACCGCATCTTGGCCGAGGTGGTCGGTAGCGCCAGGAGGCGGGACATGGCCCGCGCCACGGCGAGCGCGAGGGAGCACGGGTCTGCCATGGCGTGGGAGAGGTCAGCGTGGCCGCCCAGGACATGTTTGACGAAATGTCCGAGTAGGAGATGGCCGCACCAGACTAGAAGTGAGGGAGGAGGAAGAAGAACACAAGTCAACGTGCGTACTGAGTATGTGGTGCACAGATAAATAATGCCACCCTGTTGTCGCCCACTGCAACCTTAGCCACACCCCCGCGAAGAACACAATTACAACATGTAGTTTATTGGTGCCTTGCCGTTATCGTAGGATGTTACACAGGGCTCAAAAAACTCCCGTCGTCTCTCATTCCTAGCTAGCTATGCGTCCATGTATATATGACTAAAAAGGTTAAAAACATAAGAGATATCATGTATCTCGTTCTTGGCTCAATGTTCACTTGTGTCGGAGAAATATTTTGTGACAATATATATAGCGTAGAGTCGAAGGTGATAGGTGAGATGCATACGGAATGCAACTCACTGGTAAATATTTGAGTTTATCCCACCAAGTTACCAGTACCATTATTCTCACATGCATGGAGAATAAATGTCCTCATCGGCTTGCTGACGGACAAAAGCTTAGCATTTAGGAAATTAATGGCTAGATTTGCAAATCATGGCCGGCCCACTATTTAGGCCAACTCCACCGCGCGACCCCAAATCGTCCGGCCGTGTCCGTTTGAGGTAAAACGAATAAAATAAACGACCCACCGAGCGGGAGCATGCCCATTTTTTGCCATCTCCGTGTCCGTTTCTACCCCATTTCCAGACCAAAGTTGCTCTGGGTTTGGGGTCAAAGCGGACATAATACGTCCGCCTGTGTCCGCGTCTGGCCCACACGTCACCCTTTCCCCATCTTCTCTCCCGTGACCACCATGCACTTGTTGCTGGTAGGGCGGGGCGCTGCAGGGGGCGTGGGTGCGGCGCAGCGGGCGCGGGCACGCCGCGGCGGACAAGATAGGGCGAACGGATGCGGCCGCACGCTGGGCGCGTGGCAAGCGCGTCCCAGGACAGGGCCGGACACGACCCCATCTCCCCACCCAAACGGACAGAATCCGGGCAAAACAGACGTCCATTTGGGATCGCGCGGTGGAGTTAGCCTTATGGAGCTAGCATTTCGGCATTTGCAATGCAAAACTTTTTAACTGCAATAAAATATTTAATCATTATTTAAGTATACAAATATAAGGTACTCCCTCCATAAACTAATATAAGAGCGTTTGGATCACTACTTTAATAATCTAAACACTTTTATATTAGTTTATAGAGGGAGTAATATTTAATCAGATTTACACTTTAGCAATTGACATAACAAGCAACATAATGCAGGCATCCATACAAAAAAAAATTTATATGTTTCACAATATTACAAGCACTACGATTGTGAATTTTGCACCACATAAACTGGAATAGTGAGTGACTTTTTACAGGGGAAGTACTATGTAATTATAAGAAATATAAGAGAGTGTTTAGATCACTAGAGAAGTGAGTAAACGCTCTTATATATATTTTTACAGGGGAAGTACTATGTAATTATGCAGCAATATGGATTTGCTTTTCAAGGTCAATCCAGGCCAAAATAAAAATTTCCAAGCAAGACTGTTAGAGTAACGTTATTCTAGTATTTCCAGTTACTTTAGGAGTGTGTACATGCACTCTGACTAGGCTTACAACACGTTAAAGAAGAGTGACTTTTAAAATTGTCGTTCACTATCTCATTTTAAACAGTTGCAACATGGTGTGACGTTTTTCATTTTGCGGGGTATCGATGTTTTTACACATACTACAAGATGCCTTTGCAGATCTTTTGATGCTCAGGTTTAAATAGATGATGACACACGAAATACGCGTTAGAATGTGTTGAGGATGGTATGGGGGTTCTGTTGTGATTACGGTAACTCCTAATCTTTCTGTAAAACTGATGTTAGTCAATCAGTCAATCACATCCACCAGTGGTCAAGGTTCATAACCGGTATGCAAGTGGTTGAGCAGAAACTTCTCTCATGGGTAGCACCTGAGAGCTCATTTTCTGAAGATGTTTGGTTCCCTTTCAACATCTCAATACATGAACATATGAAGGGTAAAGTAGAATACGCCATATGGCCTCACTGCAATTGTTATGATCGGTACAACGTACCAACGGAGGAGGCCCAATGGGCAGGGTTAATTACGGGTTTAGCCCAAGTTATCTTACCTATCTTAGAGTCCAAGTTATATTAGAGTCCAAGTTAGAGTCCAAGTTATCTAGGGTTTAGTGGAGGTTGTCCTCCTATATAAACATATGTACTCCTTCGATATTAAGCAGACAATAAACAATATATTCTGTTGTCGTCTCCTGAGGGAGACGAGAGCCCCAAACTCTAGCCGCCTCTCTCTCTCTCACGCCGCGACGTCGCCCAACCGCCGGCGCCGGCGTCCCTAACCTCGCAGCCCGCACTTCCACCCCTACAACCTACGTCCGAGACCTGGTAGAACCCTAGCCTCTAACATCAATATGCTGGATGGAAGGTAATCAGTATAGTTTGTCTTGAGATGATTCAAGATCTGCGCACACAGTCTAGTATGCCCTGAGATCATTCAGACTTGGTCTAGCGGCCAAGATGGAAGGCGATTCGTTTCTTTTTCAGCATGTTAGCTTTTTGTGGTACTGTGGTACTGTGGCGTATATGCTGCCACTGCTATATGCATTCGTTGAATCAGGTAGTTCACATTAATTGATCTTATGCGCCCAATCTTATGAATTGGGTCCTTTGCCCTGAGTCCTAACTTGTGGTTGCAACTGCGTGTTAATGCACTTGGTTCAAACTGAGGAATTTTCGTCAAAAAGAACCACATGTTCTGTAAAATTGTCAAAAAGAACCACCTACGAACCAAAATGTTAAAAAAGACCACCTGCACCGTGGCGGCACGTGCGCCGGCCGAGGCGTGGCATCTGTCGCCACGGGCTTTGGCGGCGGCACCTACCGCCACCGGCTCTGGCGACAGTTTCAGCTACACAAAAAATTTAACCGATGGTGCTTGTAGAAACGAAATGAACACACGACATGGCACTTGTCGCCACGCTTCCTGACGGCAGCATGTATTGATTTTCTGTCATATGCTGCATAAGAAAAATTATGCACTTAAATGACACACTGCTACTCCATCACTAAAAGTTGCCAAAAGGGTCCATCTAGTATGGTGGTTGTGCCCTTCGGTGGAAACAGGCTGCCGCGATGGAGCATGTAAGAGCAAGTACAATAGAGTTGAGTCAGCTGGCTATAAGGAATAAAGTAGTATATTTTTGCTTAGTTGAAGGAGAGAGAAGGTAAGCGGACTCTTAGTTAAGAGTCAGCTCTAGCACGTTCTCCTAGGCACTTTGTGAGAATGAAAGGTGAGTCCTATAATAAATACTCCCTCTGTTCCTAAATATAAGTCTTTAAAGAGGTTTCACTAGTGGACTACATATGGATGTATGTAGACATAATTTAGAGTATAGATTCACTCATTTTGCTCCGTATGTAGACTCCTAGTGAAATATCTTAAAAGACTTATATTTAAAAACAGAGGGAGTAAGTAGTACACTCTTCTAACCAACTATTGTACATGTTAGCTATAAAATGGGCTATAGATGACATGAGATGAGCTTACAGCCTGCAGCCGCCTCTACTATTGTGCTTGCTCTAAGTTATTCACAAGTCAACTAAGGCCCTGTTTGGTTACAAATAAGTCACCAACTTATAAGTTAAAAAGTGCAAAAAGTGACTTATTTTGCCAAAAGGGCCTAACTTATAAGTCACCCCAACTTATAAGTCATAAGTTGCTATACCCCAACTTAAAACTTATAAGTCACCTACTTTTTGATGGGTCCCACCACTTTTTCCCACCCGTGCCCACCGCTCCATCCCACCCGTGCCCACCGCCCCATCCGCTCCCCACCGCGCAGCGCGCCTCGCCGCCGCTCCCACCGCGCAGCGCGCCTCGCCGGCTGCTGCCTTCCCCACCGCGCACCGCTGCTGCCCTCGCCGCCGCTGAGCTCCATCGCGAGCTCGCTCGGCTCGCCCAGGCCAGAAGCGCGAGCTCCGCCTCGCCCAACGCCCGGATCGGCTCGCCTCCTCCGCTAGCCGCCCGGTCTCCACCATGGCCGGCAGGAGCTTCGCCTCGCCCCTGCCCCGCCCCGCCCCGGCCCCGCCGGCCGCCGCGCCGCGCCCTGCCCCGCCCCGCCAGCCGGCCGCCGCGCCGCACCCCGCCCCTGCCCCGCCGGCCGTCGCGCCCCGCCCCGCCCCTGCCCCGCCGGCCGTCGCGCCCCGCCCCGCCGCGCCCCGCCCCTGCCCCGCCGGCCGTCGCGCCCGCCCCGCCGGCTGCAGCGCCCCGCCGCGCCCCGCCCCGTCCCGCCGGCTGCAGCACCGCCTGTGCTCGTCCAAGAAGGACGCCGTCGTCTGGCTCGACGCCTGCATGCTTCGCTACTCCGGCGAGCCGTTCTTCGGCAAGGTCGACGACGACCACAGCGCCGTCGTGCCGGGCGGCGTCCAGAGCGCGGGTCCAGTGACGAGGTCGCCGGTGTGGTCAGGTGACTTATAAGTCAGGTGACATAAGTCAGGTGACAACCAAACAAGAGTGACTTATAAGTCAC
Source organism: Hordeum vulgare subsp. vulgare (assembly GCF_904849725.1). Lineage (NCBI taxonomy): Eukaryota > Viridiplantae > Streptophyta > Magnoliopsida > Poales > Poaceae > Hordeum > Hordeum vulgare. The sequence continues at coordinate 64,953,333 of NC_058524.1, forward strand.
TGGTTTTAAGTCACCTGACTTATTGGAACCAAACAGGGTCTAAGCATTTAAATGAAGCATAGATACATCAGCACAGGCTGCCGCAATGCAGCGTGGGGCAGGTGCAGCTGAGTCTGCCGCCTGAGCCTGTGATGGCAGGTGTGACGTGTTGGCTGCCACCTGCTTCCGCGTGTTGACTCGGCCACAACATTCTTGTGCGACAGTTTCATGGTGGGACACCTGGAAAAAAACCAGCAGCAGCGCACTCCTTAATCTTGGGATGGAGAGCCACGCTGACAAACTCTACGGGGTCTTAGCCTGGTGCTCATCGTTAGTGGTTGCATTGGCGATGTCCGTGGCAAATGCTAAGACTATTCTCGATTCCCCCCATCCCTATCTAGCTATACATGCGTGTAAGTGATCGAGCAGCACAAGGCTTCATGCATCTCATTCCTAGCTCGGTGTGTATTGTTGTGTAGGAGAAAGATTTTGTGACTTCATATAACATAGAGTGAAAAATGGTAGGTGAGAGGCAATATGGAATGTGACTCACACATAAAAGCTACACATCACATGAGACATTGCAGTTCTATTATGCTCACATGAGTGAAGCATAGATGCCTGGGTACCGAAGCAAAAACTAAATATTACAAACTTAAGTGGTTGGGTCAGGGCCGGGTCCATAGATTTCAGAGGCCCTCGGGCGAGACAACAAAATGGGGCCTTTGTAGACAGACAAAAATTTGGAATTTGTCGTATTTCAACAACAATTCAGTAATCAGTACATAGTATAGATCAATGTTTTTTGAACAGGGACAATGAAACACACGCCACATGTTATCTATTTGTAATAATCTAGAGAAGTACAACATAGTAGTACGGAAACAATATAATTGCACAAAAGATCACTCTTCTAAGTGGCACAAGGAGACCATCATTTCATCAATTGATCTGCAAAAAAAAACATATCAAAATTGATAGCAAACTTAGCACTTCATGTTTACATTGATGATCAGATCTACGAAACTTACATTCGTTTCTAGCCTCCTCAATCTGCATGTTCTTCACTCCATGTCTTCTCCTGGATAAAATTTCTCTAAGTCTTCCTGCATAAGGCACAACAAAGCAAGCTTAGCACTTCATGTTTATACTATGAAGATACGATCTTGGTGTTTCTTCTAACACTTCCAGAAGCAAAGTCATCAATAATCACATCAACATTTATTTCATCCGGTTTATCTTTCTCAATGCATAAAGTAACAAGACCATTCAATCTTTCCTGTGACATTGTTCATCTCAAATAATTTTTCAATAGCTTCAACTTTGAGAAACTACATTCAGTTGATGCTAGAGTGACTGGTGCAGTAAATAAAATTCAATAAGCTATTACTATATTTGGAAAACAGCATATGTCTCTAACATACTCAAAAATCTCCATAGCACGCAATGGCACATCAAAATCCGCTAAAGTCATTTGCAACATTCGTAATTCTGAAAAGAGCTCATCTAATTCAACATCACCTCGAGAAAACGCTTCTACAAATTTAGCACAACATTTATGTAATTCAACATCATTCAACGACTTCAAATCTTTCGAGCTAAGTAAAAAGCCAAATATACTTTGGAACACTTTAAGTTCTTCAAATATGTTTTTTGAAGATACTTTTGCAACATCAACCATAACTAAGAAGTAATTAACTTCAAACGCCTTCTCAGCTAATAGAACTTCTTCAACATTATCGGGTTCATCAAATTGCTTCTTCCTAGTAACATTACGTTTTACTAGAAACGACGGATCTATTCCCATTTCTGATGCAAGTCCTTTCGCAATCATTAAACTAGATGCAAATCCTTCATTTCTGTAATTTTCAAAAAAAAAAGCATCATTCCTTCAATTTGCTGCAAAGTAGAGTCAACAAACCTGGTCGCATCCGTCTTTGACTTGGCATCATCACAAATTTTACCTAGCTCGGACAAAGCTAACCTTAACTGGGGTGCATGATATCTAATAGCTTTAACACTTTTGATTCGACTCTCCCACCACGTGTTAGACAAACCTTTCACAGTCAAATTTGGAATATGGTCAAGCAACACTTTCCATCTTTTAGTGGAACTTGAAAACAAAACATAAATGCATTGCTCATTCCAAAAAAAAGAAATAGCTTTAATGCACGAACTTGCCATGTCACACAAAGTAAGATTTAGACTATGACACACAAATGGCATATACACAGCACTTGAGTTAATTTCAAGCAATCGGCTTTGTACCCCTTTTTTTCCTTTCATGTTCGAACCATTATCGTAACCTTGGCCCCTTACATCATTAATATTTAGGCCATACAACTTTATAGCATCAAGAAGTACACTAAAAAGACCCAACCCAGATGTGTCATCCACCTTCAAAAATTGCATAAAGAACTCCTCTATCTTAAATTTGTTATTGGACATGTTAACACATCTAATAATTAAAGTCATTTGTTCTTGATGACTAACATCTGGAGTGCAGTCAAGAATTATGGACAAATATTTGGCCTTTTTAACAATTTTTAGGATAGAGGTTCTAACACTAGAGGCTAATAGAGAAATTAACTCATTTTGAATTTTGTGGCTAAGATAATGATGATAAATCTCATCATTTTTAATTCTCCTAAGATGTTCCTGCATTACTGGATCAAATTCTGCAATCATCTCAACACATGCCAAGAAATTACCATTGTTGTGTTCGTAAAGTTTTTCACTAGATCCGCGAAAAGCTAAGTTGTGTTTAGCAAGAAACTTCACAATGCATACTAGTCTTATTAGCACCTGTCTCAAATGTTCTTTCTCCTTTGCGATCTGCTGCATCAAATCCTTATCAATTGTTTACTTTTGGATAATCTGACTCTAAACTCATTCCAAGTGTTCATGTTTCTAATATGCTCTACACCATTTTCATGTTCTTTAAGTCTCTCGCTTAGATGCTTCCAATCTGTCAATCCATTACATGCTAATGGACTCTTGTTGTTATGGGATTTGAAAAGCTTACAACAACAAAATAGACCTTGTCAACATGTTTAGAGTAAAATAACCATTTCCTATCATGCATCTCCCCATTGCTTAACTTTCTGAAATAGTAACTTTGTGAAAAATGTCTAGAAGAACTATTTGATGGGAAAAAAATATTCTCTTATCTTACAGGCCCCTTCTCTACTAAAATATGCCTGGCTTTATCATCCGAATTATTCCAGTGTCGTGGATCTAAGATATCAAAAGTAAAAGGTTGTTGTTCACCAATACTTGGAATTTCTAAATTTATTGAATCAGCTAGATTTCCATGCTCACTAAGATTAATTTTATCCTCGTTGGTAACATAATCTTCATCTAAATTTTCAGTTTGTTGCTCTTCAACAATCACTATGGCCAATTGCAATGAGTTCCTAGAAGAACTACCGGTTCTAAAAGAATTGTCAATTGAACCTTTCTCGGATTCTATTAGTTCATCTCTCTGTTTTTTCTCTTTCTTTTCTCACTACCAGATAAACATTTTCTAAAATACATGTCACCAATCAATTTGTAAAAAAAGAGTCAATAAAGGGAACAAAAGCACCTCGATATGGGCTCGATCTTGATGTCAAATTGTCGATGTGAAATCTTCCGTGTGCTCCCTACACTCTTTGTGTATCAAGTCTGCAGTTAGTGACCAATAAACCAGTTTTCATCGAACAGAACTAATATAGAGGACCAAGCAACAGAGAAATGCTAACCTCTTGCTTGGCACAGGGCTTGCTCAAGAGATGCACCAACGAGTAGAGAAGGGGCCTTAAATCTGGAGGAGGAATGGAGGAGTCTCTCAGAGTCAGCGATGTGCCGATGTCCAGGCCCTGCTGATGTCCTCCCCCTGCTCCGAATCTGGAGAGAGTCTCTCAGCTATTTAACATCAAATCTGGTGCGGTGGTACTAGATTAGGGGAAGGAGGGAGAAGATTGGGGAAGGGAATAGCCAGACACCATTGGTCTCCATTAATGGCAGCACGGGAGCGACGACCTCGAATCTGACGCGGGAGCCATGGCGTTGTTCCATCTTTCATGAGGGGCCTCGAATCTGGAGGAGGAGTCAAGGAGGGCAGGACCGCAGGAGGCGAGGCGACGAGAGGTAACACAGAGGCTCGCTACGTGCTGCGGTGCTGGGCCGGGGCCCCTACCTCCCACGGGCCGAGGGCGGGCGCCCCATTGCCCCGGCCTGTTGGCCGGCCCTGGGTTGGGTTTTGAAATCCTGGTCCAGGCACTTACAAAAACTGAATTGTTAAGAACAACTCCCACCGAGCGACTTAAAGAGATACGCGTTTTGTCTGTTTTTTGTTTATTTGGGTCGTCCGTCCGCTCGTCCGTGTCCACTTTTTCGTTTGGTCGGCCTATGCGCCTTTTGTACATGTCCGCGTCGGCATTCGATCGAATACCTAGTGAGCAACCTTTGATGCCGCCTCGCCCCGTCCCCGCCCCCGCGAGCTCGCCTCCGCGCATGCGTGCCACCGTCACAGCAGCTCGCCCCGTCATGCGTCGCAGTAGCTCGCCTCCGCGCCTACCGAGCCTCCCATGCACCCCCTGCACTGGCGATGCGGCCGGCTGCCTGTGCAGCCACGTTGCACAGACCTCCATGAGCCTGCGCCGCCATGGCGACGACAGCGTGGCCAGCCGCACGACGCGCAAGTTCACGCTGGAGCAGCTGTCCGCGGCCACAGACGGCTTCGTGGTGTCCAACCTGCTCGGCCAGGGCGGCTTCGGCATGGTGTACAAGCGCATGCCCATGAGCGGCTCCTTGTCTACGAGTTCCTCACCCGCGGCGGCCTCGATGCCCACCTCTTCCTCCCTCTCCCCGGCGGCCTCTCCGACACTGGTGACTGGTCGCCGCTGGAGTGGAACACGCGCGTCAGGGGCGCCGCCAAGGCACTGCGGTACCGACACGAGGCGGTATCGCTGCCGGTGATCTACAACTACCTGGTGCGCGGGCTGAGCGCGCAGGGCCGCACAAGGAACGCCCGCCTGGCCTCACCGCGTTGTTCGCAGCGTCTGTCGCGCCGACCTTTCCTTGCGCGGCGCCGCCCGCAGCACCCACCCCGTCCGTCTGGTCCGCTCGCCTCACTTCACCGCACTCGTCTCGCCGCGCTACTCGCCGCCGCCGCATCAGTGGTCTCCGGGTCGTCGGTCTGGAGGGAACATCGTTGCCGCGTCCATCGCCGACGAGTTGGTGCGTGGATGTATGTGATGAGGCAGCGAAGAGAAAAGGTAGGAGAGAGGAATTGGTCTATGATAGGAGGCCATACCTTGCATGCAGCGGACGCGGACGAAGAGAGCACAAAAAAGTCCGCTTTGTGTCATTTTTTATCCAAATCAGCGTCAAATTTAAGACTGAAATTGGTGTGCACGGACACAAAGCGGACATGAAATAGAATGAATCTGCGTGTTGGGCATACTTTTCCTGTGCACGGACACGAAAGGACGTGAATGGACAAAATGGGTCAATGCTTTGGGGTTGCTCTAATGTCTTGGCTATGAATAAATATCTCATGGGTATAACTCACAATATCTTGATGATGCATCATGAGTAAAGGCGAGTGTAAGACACTGAATTGTTTATTATTATTTGTGAATTGATTTCCTCATTGAACATATAATCTTCAAGGATGCAACTTAATTTGTGAGTTGTTGATTAGATAAACGGGTCAATCTCGTCAAATCATACTCGCAAAATCACCAATAGTTTGACTTGCTTCAATCATGATCTAGATGAAAAAATGCTAGCAACACGTCGTTTCAGCCTTTCAGGTCACTATAACTTGCATAGTGATTGCAATTGCGTCAACCCAAATCACCGTACTGGACCTGAGCCATTGGTCACTGAATGGACGCCATCAGTGAACACAAATAAAGGACCATCGATCGAAGCAGCTAAGGCGAAAAAATACTCGCTCCATGAACTAATATAAGAGTATTTAGAACACTACTTTAATAATTTAAACATTTTTATATTAATTTATAGAGGAAGTATCATATAAGAAAAAGGGAAGACCAAACAACACCGGCAAAGAGAGTGTTGACGTATAATGTGTTGCCTAGTCTCTTCCATCAGATCGGTCTTTTGGTTGCATTGGCTAAAGCATGCACTTCTACATGGTATCAGAGCCAAGAGGTCTTGAGTTCAAGACCTGACTGGCGCAATTAAATTACAGTCCACTTTCGGTCCATATTTAAGCCTGAGGGAGCCACACGTGAGAGGGAGTGTTGACGTATAATATGCTCCCTAGTCTCTTCCATCAGATCGGTATTTTGGTTGCATTGGCTAGAGCATGCACTTCTACAGAGATAAATGGATTACTTTGTATTCCCGACTATCTGTAGAGCTCGACCGCCTTCTTCCTTTGCGTTTGACCCTTTTTGTTGCGGTAGTTTCACCATGGAACACATGACAAAAAATTTGGCAATGACGCACTTCCTTAATATTGGGATTGAACACCACGCAAACGAACCATGTGGGGTCTAGAGACTGGTGTTCATCATTGGTGGTTACATTGGTCATGGCCGTGTCGTGCTTAGAATATTATTGATGCCTCTCATCTCTAGCTAGCTATACATGTGTGTAGTTGATTGAGCAGCACAAAGTAGTTCATGCATCTCATTCCTAGCTCAGTATGTCATTGTGTAAGAGAAAGATACCGTGACATTATATAGAGCAGAGTCAAAAGTGGTTCGCGAGACGCACTATGGAGTGTAACTCACAAATAAAAGATGCGCATCACATGAGACATTGGGGTACTATTATGATCACATGCCTGAAGAATAGACGTCTGGGTTAACTGCTTTACTTGTTAGATACTACCTTAAAATACTGACCCAGGCTGCCATTGGTGACTAGGAACGTTGAAAGAAGCATGGATTGGCATATGTGCTGTTATAACAGAGATTTCTCAACATGTTTCTAGGGGGCGGACCCAAGAAAAAAACTGAGAGAGGGCAAAAATGTAAGACCATATTCATAAATGATAATTAAACACGACAAAAAACATCCATGTAACTAAAACACGGGAATAATCGCTTTATTATCCACATGGTAGCCAAGTTCATTGAAATGTGAAAGGAAACTAACCATTTGAGACAAAATTAATCACATCGATATAACAATATCTTGTTCTGAAGTTGCAAAAGAGAACATTGACACATTGTTCTAACACTTAATCTACAACCTGCAACAACAACAAAAAACATGATCAAAATTGTGGGGGTGGAAATGTTGAAGAAGGTTGGTATTAAAAAACGATATGAGCTTTAGACCGAGCATTACCTTCCATTTCATCCCACGCTCATTCTTTCACCGCATGAAAACATTTAACCATCATGTCATTTGGTGTTTTGTTCATCAATTCTTTTTGTACAAAGCTGATAAGTCCATGGTTCATAAAATCATCACTAATTTTGCTACATAGAGCATTCTTCACAATCTTCATAGCAGAGAAGAACCTCTCAACGGTTGTAGTGACAACACGCAAAGTAAGTGCTAGCTTTAGAAGTCGGTATACTAAAGGATAAGAAAGATACTTCTTTGTAGTCACCATTAGTTCACCTAGATCACCAATATTATCCAAGCTAGCAAATTAACCTCGTATCATGGGTTATATTATCCAACTAGAGATCAAGTTCGTGCTCAACACCCACCAAATCATTGAAGCCATGTGGGTAAAACTGAGCCAGTTTATTCAACTTCTCAACAATATAGTGACCAAACTAATCATTGGGACTCAAAGCTGACATACAACAAAGTAAATCAAAATTGATAACATTTGATCTTCCATTTAACTCTTCTACTAGCATATATAGGGCAACAAAGAAACAATCAATCCAATAATGATGCTCATTGTTAACACCAGTCCTTTGGCTTATCTTCTTTGGTTTCACATAATCATTTTCCAAGTCCATCACTAAAATGTCATTCTTCTCACAAAAAGAACATACCTAGAAGATCATTCCAACCATGCTCAGATCTAAGCTTTTGTAGCTTTCTCTTACTAGATTCCACATCTCGTATGGCATTAATAATGTTCATATCCTTTTTTCTAACATGTTTAAGATGACCCATTTGTTAAAGAAAATACAATCATCATCATGTGTACACTACAACAAAACATACTTTAAGTAACACAATAATGTAACAGTAACACATAGAAAAATATGTTACAAGTAAAATTACAGTAACATATTGCCCTTTTATGAATATTTTATAGATGTTCCCACTACACACACTTACGACGCGACCCAAAACCAATTATGGATGATTAGGAATTATATGGTGCAGAAGAAGGATTCCGTCGAATTTCAAGTTATGAAAATAAATTATAAGTTTTTTTTAGATTCGGTTGTTTTTAGTATAATTTGATAAATAAAACATCTCATGAGAATGACGCTTTGTTCATAGGAATTCTCAATAAGGGATAATTTTGTGACAGCAGGGGCATCCCATGCCCCGTGCTTGACACTAGGGTGATGATCCCCGCCCAAAATATGGACATTTTCACAACTGAAGTTCATAACATCGCCACTAACAAGTTGATACCAATACTTCATACCAACTGTCGATCTAAAGGGCAAGATTGATGTTGCTCATGGCGATGTGCCTGTTGCCACAGACACTGCACATTAAGGCAATCAAAGTCAGTCAAGTATGCCCTGACATGATTCAAGATCTGCACACATTGTCACACGTTGAAGATACACTCTTTTCCAGGTTAGCTTTGTTGGGGAACGTCGCATGGGAAACAAAAATTTTCCTACACGCACGAAGACCTATCATGGTGATGTCCATCTACGAGAGGGGATGAGTGATCTACGTACCCTTGTAGACCGTACAGCAGAAGCGTTAGAGAACGCGGTTGATGTAGTGGAACGTCCTCACATCCCTCGATCCGCCCCGCGAACAATCCCGCGATCAGTCCCACGATCTAGTACCGAACGGACGGCACCTCCGCGTTCAACACACGTACAGCTCCACGATGATCTCGGCCTTCTTGATCCAGCAAGAGAGACGGAGAGGTAGAAGAGTTCTCGGGCAGCGTGACGGCGCTCCGGAGGTTGGTGATGACCTTGTCTCAGCAGGGCTCCGCCCGAGCTCCGCAGAAACGCGATCTAGAGGAAAAACCGTGGAGGTATGTGGTCGGGCTGCCGTGGAAAAGTCGTCTCAAATCAGCCCTAAAACCTCCATATATATAGGTGGGAGGGAGGGGGCCTTGCCTTGGGGCTCAAGGAGCCCCAAGGGGGTCGGCCGAGTCCAAGGGGGAGGACTCTCCCCCCCAAACCGAGTTGGACTAGGTTTGGTGGGAGGGAGTCCCCTTTCCTTCCCACCTCCTCCTTTTTTTTTCTTTCTCTCTTGATTTTCTTCTCCTTGGCGCATAGGGCACTTGTGGGCTGTCCCACCAGCCCACTAAGGGCTGGTGTGTCTCCCCCAAGGCCTATGGGCTTCCCCGGGGTGGGTTGCCCCCCCCCCCCGGTGAACTCCCGGAACCCATTCGTCATTCCCGGTACATTCCCGGTAACTCCGAAAACCTTCCGGTAATCAAATGAGGTCATCCTATATATCAATCTTCGTTTCCGGACTATTCCGGAAACCCTCATGACATCCGTGATCTCATCCGGGACTCCGAACAACATTCGGTAACCAACCATATAACTCAAATACGCATAAAACAACGTCGAACCTTAAGTGTGCAGACCCTGCGGGTTCGAGAACTATGTAGACATGACCCGAGAGACTCCTCGGTCAATATCCAATAGCGGGACCTGGATGCCCATATTGGATCCTACATATTCTACGAAGATCTTATCGTTTGAACCTCAGTGCCAAGGATTCATATAATCCCGTATGTCATTCCCTTTGTCCTTCGGTATGTTACTTGCCCGAGATTCGATCGTCAGTATCCGCATACCTATTTCAATCTCGTTTACCGGCAAGTCTCTTTACTCGTTCCGTAATACAAGATCCCGTAACTTACACTAAGTCACATTGCTTGCAAGGCTTGTGTGTGATGTTGTATTACCGAGTGGGCCCCGAGATACCTCTCCGTCACACGGAGTGACAAATCCCAGTCTCGATCCATACTAACTCAACGAACACCTTCGGAGATACCTGTAGAGCATCTTTATAGTCACCCAGTTACGTTGCGACGTTTGATACACACAAAGCATTCCTCCGGTGTCCGTGAGTTATATGATCTCATGGTCATAGGAACAAATACTTGACACGCAGAAAACAGTAGCAACAAAATGACACGATCAACATGCTACGTCTATTAGTTTGGGTCTAGTCCATCACATGATTCTCCTAATGATGTGATCCCGTTATCAAGTGACAACACTTGCCTATGGCTAGGAAACCTTGACCATCTTTGATCAACGAGCTAGTCAACTAGAGGCTTACTAGGGACAGTGTTTTGTCTATGTATCCACACAAGTATTGTGTTTCCAATCAATACAATTATAGCATGGATAATAAACGATTATCATGAACTAAGAAATATAATAATAACTAATTTATTATTGCCTCTAGGGCATATTTCCAACAGTCTCTCACTTGCACTAGAGTCAATAATCTAGTTCACATCACCATGTGATTCCAACGAATCCAACACCCATATAGTTATGGGGTCTGATCACGTCTTGCTCGTGAGAGAGGTTTTAGTCAACGGTTCTGAAACTTTCAGATCCGTGCGTTCTTTACAAATATTTATGTCATCTTATAGATGCTGCTACTACGTGCTATTCGGAAATGCTCCAAATATCTACTCTACTATATAAATCCGTTTCACTACTCATAGTTATTTGGATTAGTGTCAAAGCTTGCATCGACGTAACCCTTTACGACGAACTCTTTAACCACCTCCATAATCGAGAAAAATTCCTTAGTCCATTAGTTACTAAGGATAAATTTTGACCGCTGCTAGTGATTCAATCATGGATCACTCTCTGTACCTCTCAACAGACTTTGAGTCAAGGCACACATCAGGTGCGGTACACAGCATGGCATACTTTAGATTCTACGGCTAAGGCATAGAAGACGACCTTCGTCTATTCTCTTTATTCTGCCGTGGTCGGGTTTTGAGTCTTTCTCAAATTCACACCTCACAACGCAACCAAGAACTCTTTCTTCGCTGATCTATTTTGAACTCCTTCAAAAACTTGTCAAGGCATGCATGTTATTGAAACTTTCATTAAGCGCTTTTGATCTATCTCCATAGATCTTTGATGCTCAACGTTCAAGTAGCGCAATTCAGGTATTCCTTTGAAAACTCCTTTCAAACAACCTTGTATGCTTTACAGAAATTCTACATCACTTCTGATCCACAATATGTCAACCACATATACTTATCAGAAATTCTATAGTGCTCCCACTCACTTCTTTGGAAATACAAGTTTCTCATAAACCTTGTACACCCAAAATCTTTGATCATCTCATCAAAGTGTATATTCCAACTCCGAGATGCTTGCACCAGTCCATTGAAGGATCACTGGAGCTTGCATACTTGCTAGTATCTTTAGGATCGACAAAACCTTCTGGTTGTATCACATACAATGTTTGCTCAAGGAAACCGTCGAGGAAACAATGTTTTGACATCTTACGTGCAATATTTCATAAATAATGCATCAACAACTAACATAATTCTAAGAGACCTTTAGCATCGCTACGAGTGAGAAAGTCTCATCATAGTCAACTGTTTGATCTTGTCGAAAACAACTTTGCGACAAGTCGAGCTTTTCTTAATAGTGATTTATCACCATCATCGTCTGTCTTCCTTTAAAGATCCATCTTTACTCAATAGTCCTCTGACCATCAAGTAGTTCTTCCAAAGTCTACACTTTGTTTTCATACATGGATCCTCTCTCGGACTTCATGGCTTCCACCATTCGTCGGAATCCGGGCCCACCATCGCTTTCTCCATAACTCGTAGGTTCACTGTTGCTCAACAACATGACCTCCAAGACAGGGTTACCGTACTACTCTGCAGCAGTACGCGACCTTGTCGACCTACGAGGTTTGTAGTAACTTGATTCGAAGCTCAATGATCACCATCATCAGCTTCCACTTCAATTGGTGTAGGCGCCACAGGAACAACTTCCCGCGCCCTGCTACACACTAGTTGAAGTGATGGTTCAATAACCTCATCAAGTTCTACTACCCTCCCACTCAATTCTTTCGAGAGAAACCTTTCCTCGAGAAAGGATCCGTTTCTAGAAACAAACACTTTGCTTTCGGATCTGAGATAGGAGATGTACCCAACTGTTTTGGATACCCTATGAAGAAGCATTTATTCGCTTTGGGTTCAAGCTTATCAGACTGAAACTTTTTCACATAAGTGTCGAAGCCCCAAACTTTCAAGAAACGACAGTTTAGATTTCTCTAAACCTCAGTCTATATACTGTGTCATCTCAATCGGAAATACGTGGTGCCCTATTTAAAGTGAATGCGGTTGTATCTAATGCTTAACCCATAAACGATAGTGGTATTTCGATAAGAGACATCATAGCATGCACCATACCAAATAGTGCGTGGCTATGACGTTCAGACACATCATCACACTATGATGTTCCAGGTGGCATGAACTGCGAAACAATTTCCACATTGTCTTAACTGCGTACCAAAACTCGTAACTCAGATATTCATTTCTATGATCATATCGTAGACAGTTTATCCTCTTGTTACGACGAACTTCACTCTGAAACGGATTTGAACTTTTCAACATTTCAGACTTGTGATTCATTAAGTAAATACTCCTGTATCTACTCAAATCGTCAGTGAAGTAAGAACATAATGATATCCACTGCGTGCCTCAGCACCCATTGGACTGCATACATCAAAATGTATCACTTCCAACAAGTTACTATCTTATTTCATCTCAATGAAAACAAGGCCTTGCTCATGTGGTATGATTTGCATGTCACTAGTGATTCGAAATCAGGTGAGTACAAAGATCCATCAGCATGGAGCCTCTTCATGCAATTTATACTAACATGACTCAAGCGGCAGTGCCACAAGTAAGTGGTACTATCATCATTAACTCGTATCTTTTGGCACCAATATTATGAACATGTGTAACACTACGATCGAGATTCAATAAACCATTGAAGGTGATTATTCAAGCAAATAGAGTAACCATTATTCTCTTTAAATGAATAATCGTATTGCAATAAACACGATCCAATCATGTTCATGCTTAACGCAAGCACCAAATAACGATTATTTAGGTTTAACACCAATCCCGTTGGTAGAGGGAGCGTGCGACATTTGATCATATCAACCTTGGAAAAACTTCCAACACGTATCGTCACCTCGCCTTTAGCTAGTCTCCATTTATGACGTAGCTTTCATTTCGTGTTACTAATCACTTAGCAACCGAACCGGTATCCAATACCCTCATGCTACTAGGAGTACTAGTAAAGTACACATCAACATCATGTATATCAAATACACTTCTTTCGACTTTTGCCAGCCTTCTTATCTACCAAGTATCTAGAGTTGCTCCGCCTCAGTGACTGTTCCCCTCATTACAGAAGCACTTAGTCTCGGGTTTGGGTTTAATCTTGGGTCTCTTCATTAGTGCAGCAACTGTTTTGCCATTTCACGAAGTATCCCTTCTAGCCCTTGCCCTTCTTGAAACTTAGTGGTTTTACAAACCATCAACTATTGATGCTCCTTCTTGATTTCTACTTTCGTAGTGTCAAACATCGCGAATCGCTCAAGGATCATTGTATGTATCCTTGATGTGTTATAGTTCATCACGAAGCTCTCACAGCTTGGTGGCAGTGACTTTTGAGAACCATCACTATCTCATCTGGAAGATTAACTCCCACTTGATTCAAGTGATTGTCGTACTCAGACAATCTGAGCACACGCTCAACGATTGAGCTTTTCTCCTTTACTTTGTGGACAAAGAATCTTGTTGGAGGTCTCGTACCTCTTAACAAGGGCACAAGCATGAAATCGCAATTTCATCTCTTTAGAACATCACTTATGTTCCGTGACATTTTAAAACGTTTTCGGCGCCTTGCTTCTAAGCCATCAAGTATTTTGCACTGAACTATCGTGTAGTCATCAGAAACGTGTATGTCGGATGTTCATAGCATCCACAAACGATGCTCGAGGTGCAGCACACCGAGTGGTGCATTAAGGACATAAGCCTTCTGCGTAGCAACTAGGACAATCCTCGGTTTTACAGACTCAGTCTGCAAAGTTTTCTACTATCAATTTTTAACTAAATTTTCTCTAGGATCATATAAAAACAGTAGAGCTATAGCGCAAGCTACATCGTAATTCGCAAAGACCATTAGACTATGTTCATGAAAATTAGTTCAATTAATCATATTACTTAAGAACTCCCACTCAAAAAGTACATCTCTCTAGTCATTTGAGTGGTACATGATCCAAATCGACTATCTCAAGTCCGATCATCACGTGAGTCGAGAATAGTTTCAGTGGTAAGCATCTCTATGCTAATCATATCAACTATACGATTCATGCTCGACCTTTCGGTCTCATGTGTTCCGAGGCCATGTCTGCACATGCTAGGCTCGTCAAGCTTAACCCGAGTGTTCCGCGTGCGCAACTGTTTTGCACCCGTTGTATGTGAACGTTGAGTCTATCACACCCGATCATCACGTGGTGTCTCGAAACGACAACTGTAGCAACGGTGCATAGTCGGGGAGAACACAATTTCGTCTTGAAATTTTAGTGAGAGATCACCTCATAATGCTACCGTCGTTCTAAGCAAAATAAGGTGCATAAAAGGATTAACATCACATGCAATTCATAATTGACATGATATGGCCATCATCATGTGCTTCTTGATCTCCATCACCAAAGCACCGGCACGATCTTCTTGTCACCGGCGTCACACCATGATCTCCATCATCATGATCTCCATCAATGTGTCGCCATCGGGGTTGTCGTGCTACTCATGCTATTACTACTAAAGCTACATCCTAGCAAAAATAGTAAACGCATCTGCAAGCACAAACGTTAGTACAAAGACAACCCTATGGCTCCTGCCGGTTGCCGTACCATCGACGTGCAAGTCGATATTATCTATTACAACATGATCATCTCATACATCCAATATATCACATCACATCATTGGCCATATCACATCACAAGCATACCCTGCAAAAACAAGTTAGACGTCCTCTAATTTTGTTGTTGCATGTTTTACGTGGTGACCATGGATATCTAGTAGGATCACATCTTACTTACGCAAACACCACAACGGAGATATATTAGTTGCTATTTAACCTCATCCAAGGACCTCCTCGGTCAATTCCGATTCAACTAAAGTTGGAGAAACTGACACCCGCCAGTCATCTTTGAGCAACGGAGTTACTCGTAGCGATGAAACCAGTCTCTTGTAAGCGTACGAGTAATGTCGGTCTGAGCCGCTTCGATCCAACAATACCACGGAATCAAGAAAAGTCTAAGGAGGGCAGCAAAACGCACATCACCGCCCACAAAAACTTTTGTGTTCTACTCGAGAAGACATCTACGCATGAACCTGGCTCATGATGCCACTGTTGGGGAACGTCGCATGGGAAACAAAAATTTTCCTACGCGCACGAAGACCTATCATGGTGATGTCCATCTACGAGAGGGGATGAGTGATCTACGTACCCTTGTAGACCGTACAGCAGAAGCGTTAGAGAACGCGGTTGATGTAGTGGAACGTCCTCACGTTCCTCGATCCGCCCCGCGAACAATCCCGCGATCAGTCCCACGATCTAGTACCGAACGGACGGCACCTCCGCGTTCAACACACGTACAGCTCGACGATGATCTCGGCCTTCTTGATCCAGCAAGAGAGACGGTGAGGTAGAAGAGTTCTCCGGCAGCGTGACGGCGCTCCGGAGGTTGGTGATGACCTTGTCTCAACAGGGCTTCGCCCGAGCTCCGCAGAAACGCGATCTAGAGGAAAAACCGTGGAGGTATGTGGTCGGGCTGCCGTGGAAAAGTCGTCTCAAATCAGCCCTAAAACCTCCGTATATATAGGTGGGAGGGAGGGGGCCTTGCCTTGGGGCTCAAGGAGCCCCAAGGGGGTCGGCCGAGTCCAAGGGGGAGGACTCTCCCCCCCAAACCGAGTTGGACTAGGTTTGGTGGGAGGGAGTCCCCTTTCCTTCCCACCTCCTCCTTTTTTTTTCTTTCTCTCTTGATTTTCTTCTCCTTGGCGCATAGGGCACTTGTGGGCTGTCCCACCAGCCCACTAAGGGCTGGTGTGTCTCCCCCAAGGCCTATGGGCTTCCCCGGGGTGGGTTGCCCCCCCCCTCGGTGAACTCCCGGAACTATGTAGACATGACCCGAGAGACTCCTCGGTCAATATCCAATAGCGGGACCTGGATGCCCATATTGGATCCTACATATTCTACGAAGATCTTATCGTTTGAACCTCAGTGCCAAGAATTCATATAATCCCGTATGTCATTCCCTTTGTCCTTCGGTATGTTACTTGCCCGAGATTCGATCGTCAGTATCCGCATACCTATTTCAATCTCGTTTACCGGCAAGTATCTTTACTCGTTCCGTAATACAAGATCCCGTAACTTACACTAAGTCAAATTGCTTGCAAGGCTTGTGTGTGATGTTGTATTACCGAGTGGGCCCCGAGATACCTCTCCGTCACACGGAGTGACAAATCCCAGTCTCGATCCATACTAACTCAACGAACACCTTCGGAGATACCTGTAGAGCATCTTTATAGTCACCCAGTTACGTTGCAACGTTTAATACACACAAAGCATTCCTCCGGTGTCCGTGAGTTATATGATCTCATGGTCATAGGAACAAATACTTGACACGCAGAAAACAGTAGCAACAAAATGACACGATCAACATGCTACGTCTATTAGTTTGGGTCTAGTCCATCACATGATTCTCCTAATGATGTGATCCCGTTATCAAGTGACAACACTTGCCTATGGCTAGGAAACCTTGACCATCTTTGATCAACGAGCTAGTCAACTAGAGGCTTACTAGGGACAGTGTTTTGTCTATGTATCCACACAAGTATTGTGTTTCCAATCAATACAATTATAGCATGGATAATAAACGATTATCATGAACTAAGAAATATAATAATAACTAATTTATTATTGCCTCTAGGGCATATTTCCAACAAGCTTATATGGTATTGTGGTGTATATATTGCCATTACTATATCCATTTGTTGAATCAATAGTTGATATCAATTGATCTCACGCACACAATCTTATGGATTGGATCGATCGTATGCCTCGAGTCCTGACTTGTGGTTACAGTTGTGTATTAATTGTGCTCAAATGCTTGATCGAATACCTCCGTTCTTACAAATGTCAAACCACAGTACATATGCAGGGCCCCTCTAGGGCTGGGAAAGAAGAATCATTTTTTCTTGTTTGAGACCTACGATAGGGTCCACTCAAACTACTATGCCAGAATACTTGCAAGAATACAAACCATACACTTAACATACTCACTTGAGATATCAGTAGCATGTCGGGGCAATAGGGACAATAGCGTCAATTAAGTTTCAAATGGTGGTCATGTAAGTGTAAAAAATGGAAAGAAAAAATGACAACCGAGCGAGGTGAGTCCTCGACTTGTAATTCTTGGTTGGGCTTTTGGTTCGTCTGAGAGAAGGTAGCATAGTATTCTGTTTGGGAGAACATAACTTGCCTTCGAAACTAGACTCGAGATAAATTCGCTTATTTCTTAATATTTTGCATCGTACTACAAGTAAACTAAAGATGATTGTTTTGATATTAGCCGATATTTTAGTAGTGTTACGTTTTAGCATCATGCACGAGATTCTATACGCGTGTTTCATGACCTAACTAGTCATGAGCTAGCTGGTCACGGTTATTTAAAATGAAATAAAGCTAGCCATGAAGGCGTTCATTGTAGAAATATACTACATATACCTTAACAAATTGGTATTTATTTGTCAAGGTAAACTAAATTAAACTAAGTTAATTGAAGCTGCTGGCCCACAAGAACACATGAAAAAAAATGACAAGCATCACCTGGGGCCTATTTGTTAAAATATGAACTAACATAGAAATATGGTTGGATAACATATGCAGAATAAAGAATTGTGGAAACTCAGAAATCGACAGAATTAGTAGTTTGATTCACATAAATAGGAAAAATCACATGGATAGTAAAAACATGATCAAATTGAGGTTAAAACATATGTAGAGGTAATTTTAAGAAAACATACGTAGAGATAAGACGAAATTATAATATATATGAACTTTGTCAGGTCAACTATTATTTGCAGATAGCAATGCCCCATGTAAAAGAGAGGTTTGAGTGGACCATGCGCAGCCCACGGATCGCCCCCCTCCATGATCCGCGTGCTCACCCCACAACCTCGATCTCATCCGTCCATCTCCCACCGATCCAACGCTCCATACTCCATGCCCACGTTCCCGTCGCCGCGCGCCTTCTTGCCCCAAAATTTCCCTCTCCCCCGCCCCACCCTCTCTCCCCCATTTAACCCCGCCGCCTCCTCAGCTCTGTTCATCGCTCCACCCCCAAATCCAACACCGCCGGCGAAGCATCCAGGCCCAGACCCCGCCGCTCCGATGGCCCGCACGAAGCAGACGGCGCGCAAGTCCACAGGCGGCAAGGCGCCGCGGAAGCAGCTGGCGACCAAGGCGGCCCGCAAGTCGGCCCCGGCCACCGGCGGCGTGAAGAAGCCGCACCGCTTCCGCCCGGGAACCGTCGCGCTCCGGGAGATCCGCAAGTACCAGAAGAGCACGGAGCTGCTCATCCGCAAGCTCCCCTTCCAGCGCCTCGTCCGGGAGATCGCGCAGGACTTCAAGACGGACCTCCGCTTCCAGAGCTCCGCCGTGTCGGCCCTGCAGGAGGCCGCCGAGGCGTACCTCGTGGGGCTCTTCGAGGACACCAACCTCTGCGCCATCCACGCCAAGCGCGTCACCATCATGCCCAAGGACATCCAGCTCGCCCGACGCATCCGCGGGGAGCGCGCCTAGGTTCTCGGTCGCCGCCGGTGATGCTAGGTGGTTGTTGTTACCGGCTGACGATCCGGATCTTTGCCGGGTTCTTCTGTTGGCTGGTGTTGATATGATGTGTCCTCTTGTCTGTCCCGATGCTGGAATGAAATGGCAATGAAAAGTTCAGTTATCATGTGATGCCTCTGTTTGCTGCTTGATTGCTTTGTGATTTTTCAGTGTCGTAGTTGCAAAACTTAGCACGGTTATGCAGTGATGGGGGTTGAACAATGCATGATCCAGTGTCTTGATTTTGTGGGTTTGCCTGTGTGCCCTGTTATTTTTGTTTGCTAGCTGTGTGGTTCAGTGTTTCTGCACCAAATTTCCCCATGCCTGTACAATGTTTTGATGAACGCATCTGAGCTTTTGGCTCTGTTAGAAGTGATTTCGAATTATGTCTGGGTTAGCGATGTGATTTGATGAACGCGTCTGAGCTTTTCGCTCAATGCGATGAAGCGATAGATCTTGAGTTCTGCCCTCTGTACATTTGGTCCTTCCTACATTCAGGTTTAGGCACTACTGATAACTCAATATCTGCCTGACCCCTGGTGCTTTGCAGTGCTATTGATATGTCAATTATGTTGTGTTGTCTTCCATAGCCATTAACAGAGTTGGGCATCTTTCAATGATTTCTTACAGGTAACAGGTTTAACATGCACAATTCAAGCTCAGGCCGTGTGGTATCTGGTTGTGTGAAGTATCTGAAATTGATAATTCACCATTCACCAATGAAGACATCTGTGTGCGGCTGCAGAGTGCGCTATTCTATCAGGAATTTTAGGACACCTTGCAAGCAGCAAGCACTAGACAATTTGCAAGACCAACCGACAGTGTCCATCTTTTACCTGGGAGAAGCAAAGAACAAAAGAGCGTACGGGCAGGAAGAGAAGGAGATGAAAGGGGGATTCCTGCTCTACTGAAACCATCGCCGGGGCAAATGCGGCACCGAGCAGGGGAACATTTCCTCGGATTTCACAAAGGTGAAGGCCACTTTCGTCTGACAGTCATGAGATTTGCCTTTTATGCTGACTGTTGTTCGACAGGCACTTTTTTGCACTAGCAGTTCTATAGAGATATTAGCTAGGTGGACAATCAATTCTCTTTCAGTTCAGGCATCTATGGGAGTTTAAGAAACCATTGCATGTTCATAACTTTACTAGCATTGCATGGATATGTGTCCTGGGTATGGTATTGGCTAGTTTTCACTTGGTTAGACTAGGATCCTTTTGTGTTTGTACCTCCAGTTGTAGTGTTGGTCTTCATATGAGAAATGAGAGGGGGATTCCTACTGTGCTGGAACCATCTCCGGACAAATGTGGCAACGGAGAGAGGGAATATTTCCTCGAATTTCAACCAAGGTGAAAGCAACTTTTCTCTAACACATATGAGCTTTGCCTTTTATACCGACTACTGCGTCGACAATCACTTTTCTTGCACTAGCAGTTCTATAGATATATATTAGGCGGTTTTGCGTAGCATAGAATCAAAGTTGGTAGGTGAGATGCAGTATGTAATGCAACTCACCAATAAAGATTGGAGATTATCTTGAGAAGTTACTAGTACCGTTATCCTCACATGCATGAAAATAGAGGCCCTTATTAGTTTGCTGATCATCAAAAACTCAAAATTTAGGAACTTAATCTATTACATTTGGAATCCCAGTTCACCACTTTATGAAAAGTAGCATATGATCACTTGCAATATGCACATTTTGTAATCACACCGAAATATTTAACCATCATTTAAATATAGAAAATATATTAATGAGATCTAAATTTAGAAATCAGCATAGCAATCAACATAACCTGGTGCTCTGTTTTGTTAACCAATTGGGACCTCTGTTAAAAACATTGCCTCATGCATTCACAATGGCCAAGTGGGAGACTGTTAAATTATTTTATCATAATATGGCCTTAAATTATACTCCCTCCGTCCCAAAATAGGTGCCTAAAAAACGACTCAACTTTGCGTTAACTTTAATACAAAATTGAGTCACTTATTTTGGGACGGAGGGGGTAGAATAATGCTTAATATAAGGTTCTTAGTGTGATGCTTGCTAGACTAATGAATTAAGAACTAATGGGTTTGAATTCCTGCTCCTCTCACTTCAATAGACATATAATTAAATTGAAAACTGCAAAAAAGACTTATATTTAGGAACGGAGATAGTACCACTTAGTGATGGTGAATGGATCTTAATTGGCATGAAAAAGCACGTGGACCATTTCATGCATAAATGGCATCCACTTGGAGCAGCTTAAATTACATTGAGTAAGTGTTGTCTTTTTAGAATTTGGTGTGTCATATCATAATGCTTAAGTACATGCTTGGGTTAGCTAGCTAGCTGAAGATGAAGTGACATATTTTGAATTCTGCTCTCTGTACATTTGGTTGTTACTGCATTCAGTTTTAGGGCAATCTTCACACTACTGGCTCAATATCGGCCTAACCTCTGGTGTTTGCAGTGCAATTGATATGTAAACTGTGTTATGTTATCTTCCATAGCCACATTTACAGAGCTGGGTCTCTTTCAATGATTTGTTACAGGTTTCATATGCACATAATCAAGCTCAGGTGGTGTGGTACCTGGCCGTGTGAAGTATCTGAAATTGATATTTCACCAATGAAGCTATCCCCAAGTGTGGTGGTTTTGGGTAAATAACTCTAGGTAGTGCCGGAAGTTAATACACACAGCTCATTTTAACCTCCTAGCTCGCAACATCGCCATTTCGGACCACAATTCCTTTTTCTTGTGCTATAACTCACAGAAAGTCCATGAGCTACTAAAAAAATATTACAGAGTGAATTAAAGCATGAGTTTTTTTTTTGGACTAGAAACGACAGGTTCTCTGCTTTTGCATTAAGAAGGGGAGAAAACTGTACAAGGTGACTGGCCAGAACAGCCTCAGCTCCAGGATAGGAGGCCCTGAAGGAATACCAGATCTGTTTACTATACGAGGAAGAGAGGATTAAGTGGCTCGCACACTCCTCCTGGTCACAGAGGCAACATTTGCCAATACTCTTCCAGTTTCTAGCCAGCAAGCGGTCAGCAGTCAGTATCATGTTTTGCAGCAAAATGCAAATGAAGAATTGGATTTTTGGCTCAACCTTGATCTTCCAAGAACTGTCTAAGTGTGGCAAGGGAATTCTGGTGACAAACTGAAAATCATAAGCAGACTTCACAGTGTACATCCATTAGAGGCAGCAGACACATAATAGCATCAAGAGTATCAGTGAGCTGGAGTTTCTGAGTGGCCCTCCAAAACTGAATGTGTCCTTTTCTAAAAAAACTGAATGTGCCGGTACAGATCAGCCTCAGAGCTAATCCTGTGTAAACCACTCAACCATCTGCCATCACACAGCGCATCCGCAACCGACAAATTCTTCCTCGAAGCTACCAGAAAAAAGAATGGGGCAATATCCTTAGGAGCGCTCCCCAGCGACCATCTATCATGCCAAAACATGGGAATATGGCTTTCCCTAACTGGATGCACACTTTATATCCTCGGTTCCGATCTTCGTGAAGAACTTTAGAGATAGCAGTCACCGGTAATGAACGGGCACCCTTGAGCACGTTATTGAAACGAGGTCTCCTTCGGTACAACCTCCCCCCTAAACGTATAAGGGCAGTATGGTCATTGCACGTTCTGTACCGTATATGTCGCGCCGTCCGCCCGCCCGTCGTATGCCCGCCATGTCACCCACACGTTGGCGGTTTGGTTGAAAAAAAAACCTAACTTCATCACGCCCGACTCCGCCGTCGCGACACTGCCGCCGCGACGTCTCGCCGACGTGGCTCACCCCCCCACGTCTCCACCGACGCCGCGAGTCCAGCACACGTCGCCTCCACCCCCGACGTCTCGTCTCCGCCGTCGCCGGTACGCCGCCGCACACGTCTCCACCGGCGACGTGACCCTCTCCCTCCGCTTCGACGCCGGCGGTTGCAGTGACCGACGTGGCACCGACGTCGAACGATGTTGATCAACCCTTCGACGACGGACAGTAAGTTTTTTCATTTAATCCATACAATTTTTCATGATTTCATTGTACATTGATACAATACCTATTGAAAGGTTTATTAATAGATCAAGACAACACCGGATATGCTGGCGATGACTCTAGTAGTGATGATGAATCTTCGTCATTGAATGCAAATAAATCACTCGGACACAACTATATGAGTCAGGATGAATCATATAGTGGTAATGTAAGTGTTGTGTACGTTGACTATAAATAATGAAAATATAAGTTATTACATTAACACTTACAATTGCTATTGAATTTAAATAGGTGCATGCTAATGATGACAATGACGATTATGACAGCGATGATCAATCTTATGCTGAAAGTGGAACCCAGGTATGTTTTAAATATGTTGTTGTATTATTACTAACATACAAATTGTATTACCACTTACACTTTTGAATCTGTACAGAGAAATACCGATGGTGACGCTGAGACGAGAACCTTACATGATGACAATGATGAGAATGATGACAATAATGAGGATGATGACAATAATGAGGATGATAACAATGATGAGGATGGTGATAATGATGAGGATGATGATAATGATGAGGATGATGACAATGCATCTAATGAAGGAAATATGAGCGAAGTAAGTTATATTACATGTTCAAATTACTCATGAAAACTAACATATCAAAAGACTGACGAACATGGTGATATGTCTTATTTTGCAGGAGGGTGTTGATGGTTCTAATGGGAACGATGAACATGTTGGCGATCTTGATTTTGACCTTGACATCAGCTATGATGAATATCAGCAAGAGACATTGGATAGGCATTGGGAAGTCATGGCCAAGACATTCAGGTCAGAAGGAGAGGCGTACATGTTCTATGACCAGTACGCCAAAGATCGTCGATTCAGTATCAGGAGGGACTTGAAAAGATTTGGAAAAGGTTCCCAAAAAGTTTTACGCATGAGGAGGTATCTCTGTTCCAGGGCAGGAAAACGACAGGCAAAATTTTTAACCATGGAAGGCCGGACCCGCAGACTGAGACCGGAGAGTCGATGTTTCTGTGAAGCCTATTTAAAAGTGAAGCTTGATAGAAAGAGCGGACTTTGGTATGTCAGTAGTTTATTCGATGATCACAGCCATGTTCTTGCAAAACCGAACGAAGTCCCTTTCCTACGGTCTCACAATGTAATCAAAGATTTCCAGAAAGCAGATATTTTAGCTATGGCAGGAGCTGGGATAAGAAAGCATATCATTTTTGATAACTTTGTCAGCAGGTACGGTTCGTACGCTAAGACAGGGTTTGGAAGGACGAAATTGTATAATATGTGCTACACGGAGAAGATGAAACTGCTTGTCCAAGGTGATGCTGACACTGCTATAGGAATCATGTTGGCTAGAAAGGACAGGGATCCAGATTTCTCCTTTGAGCATACCGTTGACGCTGAAGGTAGGCTGAACAACCTGTTCTGGTGTGATTCGCAATCACGTCGGGATGATCTTGACTATGGTGATGTCACTGTGTTCGACAGTACGTACAAGATGAATAGGTATGGAATGCCATTTATCCCTTTTGTTGGTCTCAACAATCACCGTTGCACTACGGTTTTTGCATGCGCCATTGTTTCAGATGAGACTGAAGGTATATATGTTTGGCTGGTAGAGACGTTTTTGAAAGCTAACTGTCAGAAGAAGCCCCAGTCTGTAATTACTGATGGAGATGCAGTGATGATAAGGGCTATCAGGAAGGTGCTTCGTGACGTGTGGCATCGTCTATGTTCATGGCGTATTGAAAAAAACATGCAGAAACACCTCCATCACAAGTCATTGAAGGACTTCAGGTCACTCTTGTACTACGCCACCACACATGCAGTTTTCGAGGAGAGATGGGCCACGTTTGTTCAGAAATGGCAGACGGAGAAAACGAAAACATGGCTCCATAGGATGTACAGGAAGAAGAAGCTTTGGGCTGCATCATATTTGTCTGATGGGTTATTTCTTGGTATGCGTAGTAATCAGAGGAGCGAGAGCCTGAACTCATGCCTGCACCTACATCTGGACTACGGTATGACAATTGTTGATATGATTGTACACTATGAGAATTGCATCATGCGCCTGCGCGAGAATGAATCGCATGACGATTGCGTGGCCTCACAGACTCTACCAGTAGCAGTGACTCAGTGTGAGACCATTGAGGTGTTTGCTGCCAAAGCATTCACGAAGGAAAACTTTTACATCTTGCAGGAAGATTTAAAAAAGGTACATCAGCTTGAGGTAATTGATAGATTAAGAGGAGCAGACAGTCACAAATTCGTGGTTGCTTGAAAAAATAACAGGGATCATAGGTTTAATATGGACTATGCACCAGGTAACTCTGCAGAAACTATAAAGTGCAGTTGTCGAAGTATGACTCGCAAAGGCCTTCCTTGCAAGCATATTCTTCATGTTTTGAATGCACTCAACTTACCTGCAATACCTAAGTGTTGTATCCTGCGACGGTTCACGAAGAAAGCAAGATCTGGATTGACCGTGAAGCGCACCAGCGACCTGTTTTCATGGGGTTGGACGGGTAAGGAGGCGAGAGCTAGATATAGTACGTTGTGTTGGAATTATGCCCTAGAGGCAATAATAAATGTATAGTTATTATTATAATTCCTGTATCAAGATAATAGTTTATTATCCATGCTATAATTGTATTGAATGAAGACTCATTTACATGTGTGGATACATAGACAAAACACCGTCCCTAGCATGCCTCTAGTTGGCTAGCCAGTTGATCGATGATAGTCAGTGTCTTCTGATTATGAACAAGGTGTTGTTGCTTGATGACTGGATCACGTCATTGGGAGAATCACGTGATGGACTAGACCCAAACTGATAAGACGTAGCATGTTGATCGTGTCATTTTGTTGCTACTGTTTTCTGCATGTCAAGTATTTGTTCCTATGACCATGAGATCATATAACTCACTGACACCGGAGGAATGCTTTGTGTGTATCAAACGTCGCAACGTAACTGGGTGACTATAAAGATGCTCTACAGGTATCTCCAAAGGTGTTAGTTGAGTTAGTATGGATCAAGACTGGGATTTGTCACTCCGTGTGACGGAGAGGTATCTCGGGGCCCACTCGGTAATACAACATCACATACAAGCCTTGCAAGCAATGTAACTTAGTGTAAGTTGCGGGATCTTGTATTACGGAACGAGTAAAGAGACTTGCCGGTAAACGAGATTGAAATAGGTATGCGGATACCGACGATCGAATCTCGGGCAAGTAACATACCGAAGGACAAAGGGAATGACATACGGGATTATACGAATCCTTGGCACTGAGGTTCAAACGATAAGATCTTCGTAGAATATGTAGGATCCAATATGGGCATCCAGGTCCCGCTATTGGATATTGACCGAG
Source organism: Hordeum vulgare subsp. vulgare (assembly GCF_904849725.1). NCBI lineage: Eukaryota > Viridiplantae > Streptophyta > Magnoliopsida > Poales > Poaceae > Hordeum > Hordeum vulgare. Next base: position 64,979,751 of record NC_058524.1, read on the forward strand.
GAGTCTCTCGGGTCATGTCTACATAGTTCTCGAACCCGCAGGGTCTGCACACTTAAGGTTCGACGTTGTTTTATGCGTATTTGAGTTATATGGTTGGTTACCGAATGTTGTTCGGAGTCCCGGATGAGATCACGGACGTCACGAGGGTTTCCGGAATAGTCCGGAAACGAAGATTGATATATAGGATGACCTCATTTGATTACCGGAAGGTTTTCGGAGTTACCGGGAATGTGCCGGGAATGACGAATGGGTTCCGGGAGTTCACCGGAGGGGGGCAACCCACTCCGGAGAAGCCCATAGGTATTTGTGGGGGTCACACCAGCCCTTAGTGGGCTGGTGGGACAGCCCACCAAATCCTATGCGCCAAGAAAGAAAAATCAAAGGAAGAAAAAAAAAGAGGAAGAAGTGGGAAGGGGGAAGGACTCCCTCCCACCAAACCAAGTAGGACTCGGTTTGGGGGGGGGGGAGAGTCCTCCCCCCTGGCTCGGCCGACCCCTTGGGGTTCCCTTGGACCCCAAGGCAAGGTCCCCCTCCCTCCTCCTATATATATGGGGCTTTTAGGGCAGATTTGAGACGACTTTCTCACGGCTGCCCGACCACATACCTCCATAGTTTTTCCTCTAGATCGTGTTTTTACGGAGCTCGGGCGGAGCCCTGCTGAAACAAGATCATCACCAACCTCCGGAGCGCCGTCACGCTGCCGGAGAACTCTTCTACCTCTCCGTCTCTCTTGCTGGATCAAGAAGGCCGAGATCATCGTCGAGCTGTACGTGTGCTGAACGCGGAGGTGCCGTCCGTTCGGTACTAGATCGTGGGACTGATCGCGGGATTGTTCGCGGGGCGGATCGAGGGACGTGAGGACGTTCCACTACATCAACCGCGTTCTCTAACGCTTCTGCTGTACGATCTACAAGGGTACGTAGATCACTCATCCCCTCTCGTAGATGGACATCACCATGATAGGTCTTCGTGCGCGTAGGAAAATTTTTGTTTCCCTTGCGACGTTCCCCAACACGTTGAGCAGTGTATCTGCAAAAGCTGCTCATATCGCATGTCATAACCCATTCTTATTCGATAATATGCTGACATCAATGAAAGAAGTTATAGCGAATAAGGACATCTTGAATAATGAAGAACCCAGTCAGCAAAGCTTTGTGAGTAATGATGAATTTCAGCCTAAGCAGAATCATATTCTTATTCGTGATCCAGTGAAGGTGTCCACCAAAGGGGCACCTAAACAGAATATTAAAGGTCAGGGTAAGAATGCTCCTGAGGTGACCAAAAATGGAAGACCAAAAGAATTTAATGAGAAAAGCGGACGTCTATGTAGACTATGCACACTTCCAGGTCATAACAAGACCACTTGCAACCAAAATCCAGAGTACGTATATGTTTGTTATTTTACTTATGTTGTTTCGTTTCGGTAATTATTTTCTTATAACCTATAATTTATTTCATGCAGTAATTGGGGTTGAAGACAGAAGCAGTGTTATTGTAATCTTTAGATTTTTATATTTGTAATAATATTGTGTTACATAAAACAATATGTATATGTTTTTCATGTTATATGTTGTTCATTTTATATAAGACAATACTACGAGCACTTCAGCCGACGTCGATTGTGCTATTTTTAAAATGCAAAATGCATGTACCGACGCCATGACGACGCTGTGTGTTCTCGGTAAAAACCCGTCGCGTCGACCGCATGCGCCAACGTCACGCGGGAGCAGTTAACCCCGTTGTGCCGACTGCATGCGCCGACCCCGTCGTTTCTGGGCAAAAAACGTCGCGCCGACTGCATCCCCTGACGCCACGAGAACGCAGAATGCCGTTGGTTTTTTCGTGCAAAAAAAGACATCGCTAGGACTGCATGCGCCGACGTCACGCGGGGCCGTTGACCCCGTCGTTTTCCGGACTAAACCCGTCGCGCCAACTGCATGTCCCGACGCCACGCAAACGCAGAAAACGTCGCGCCGACTGTATGCACCAGAACATAGCACAATTGATAGCATTTTCAACAACAATGCGTAATATTTATATATTACTAAAACTATATAATTAGTATTACGTATAAAATGTTTAAAGACAAAATATGATAAAATCATCTACTCCCGTAGTAAACTCAAACACGCATGAATCTCCTCTGATGTCATCTATTTCTTTCTCCTTACAATCCTAATAACTTTGTCTTTAATTTCCCCAAGTGTGTTCTTCAAAGAAAAAATCAATTGCCCTATCATTAGCTCCCTCGAACCATCAATTGATCTCTGTAAAGCAACACACAAATTATTTTAGTCCACTATAAATGTTTATAGTAAAGAGTATTAATATTAGTTTTGTACATGTGAAAAAGATCGATCCCATGTATCGCCATTCCAATTTTGAAAGCAATGAAGAACAAATAATCCACATGAGTTCCTGATACATGTAATTAACAATAAATAATTATGCATCACACACATATAATACATCAACGTTATATTCAACTACATACTCACCCATCTTCTTGTTGAGGCATGTCATAGGTTTTAATAGGCCATGTGGATACATCCGGATACTGCACAGATCCGGTTGCATTTGCTTCTGCAATATCTGCTCCAATTTCTCTTCTCTAAAAATAGAAATAAAACACAAGAAACTTTCAATAAATAATGTAAACACACGATGGTTCTGCAATGCAAATATGTATTAAAACCTACCAAGTCCTCAACGAGTTTTCTAGTTGTACTGTCAAGTTCTTTTCCCATCAACGAGTCTAGAACCTGGAACTCTTCCTTTTCCTTATGCATGACGACCGTAACCCAATGGGTGTTATCCTTGTTGAGAGCCATATAAGTCTGCATAAAGAAAAAAAAGAAAATATTAACTAGATCAATGCAACATTTTTAATAGTAGTGCATTATTTGTATACATTACAACCACAAGAACATACCTTAGGTGCTTTGAAATACTCGTTCATACACCTATTTACGGGTTCATTAGAATTAGACACTTTTTGATACTCATTGCCGTTTACATTCTTATCCTTTCTATATTCAAGCAGCCACGTCACCCTCCAAGTAGGTATTATGTAACGTTCGTCTTTAGCTTCCTCCAACAAAAAAGATGAGTATGCATTCATAACCTGAAAATAATATAACAAATGTAATAATTATACTTTGTTGTCAAATATAATGTTAAAAATATAAATAACTTACATCGCCGCTTATCCATTGGCGGTTCAGAATCTGACAAGCTCTCTCTGTAGTCAAAGCGTCAGTCACACCATCATTGAAAATTTGTGTAGCTTTATGTTTCTTTGAGCGCTCACATGCGCGTACAAACATAACACTCGATTTTATTACATCGACGTCAACACTACTTTTCTTACCATCTACTTTATTAAACAATTCTGCAAATCACAAATTAAAATTAGTAAGCGTAACTCTACAATAAACTTTGTTCTACGAAAATAATATTGATTCATAACAATCTTACTCGCTTTGGCAGAAAGTTTTGCACGCTTGGGTTTAACAACAAGAAAAGGAGACTTTATGGCTCTTGATGCAGTGCGTTTACGTTTGCCAATCCCCTTTTCCACTTGCTCATCTACTCCATTGTAATGACCCGATTCATGTGATGAAATTTCATTTGTATCTAAAGACGTGACCGCCATCTCATGTGATACCTCAGGTACTTCGATAGGATCACTCCAATCACCCTTGAAACTATTCAGATATTCTGGAGTGCAATAATAAGGTACATTACCTTCGTCATCGTCCTTTTGCTTATTAATTTTATCTTGAGAAGGTGTGCGATAGTTGTCCTTATCAGACTGATAAACAAACTCCTTATGACCAAATGCACCATCATTTGTAGATTCATTAATGTCATCATATAGATTCTCTTCTTCTTCCTCCATGTTACCGGTTCTATAGAACACACCGGTTTTGTTCATTTTCTCAATCATCCTCTAAAAAATATATTTATTAACAAGAGTTATTTAAGTCAATGAAATACATTATGCACGATAGTAAAATAGTGTTGCGTCGTTACCCGTGCGCATAACTTTGGCAAGCGACGCATTTCCTTACGTATTTCCTTCAGCTCATGCCAAATGCGGTCCATAACATTACTCGCGGAAGCCTCTCATGTGTTGCTCTCTTTCTTCTTTCCACTAACAGTAGATTTTTTAGTACTTGATTTTTTATTTTTTTCAGGTTGTTCTTGAGCAATTTTTTTCACCCTATACTCATATGTAATATTGTCATCAATCTACAAAAACAATAATTAGAGATCGATAATTATACATCTAATTTAGACAATAAGTCAAACCATGGAAATGTAACATTAAAAAATAAATTTAGAGAATATGGATTACCATTCCAACACCACGACCATAATCATAGTTGTATTTGTCTCTTTTCTCCGCGACAGGTTCCGTCCAGTTCCTCATCAAGGAGCTCATAAGTGACAACGGATCATATTTTGGACCTATAATTGGTTGTACTTTCTCCCAATAGGCATACTGCAATACACCAAATAATTTAAATAATATATATCATACTGCGGTTGTACTATACGTGAGTAATAAATCGAATAATACATACCTGCAAAAGGGCAAGATTTCCATGTGGCCATTCCCTCACACGGCCATCCTCTAGAACCTTTCCAATCTCCAAAAGAAAGAATTTCAAAGTAAAATCGTTCCAGTTGAACTTACTTATCATCCTTTTGTCCTTAACTAAGGCATAATATTCCTTCGAAATATATTCATGGGAGACTCGTGCGATTACTGTTCCCAACAAAACTAGAAACGTCATCCGGACAAAGTCATCATCCGTGTTATCATTCTTCACAATTTTATTGATAAGATCATCAATCATGATCTTACCCTTTTTTGTGTCCACAAAATTAGTTGGTATTCTTTTCATACCTTTTTGTCCTTCTATTCTAATAAAACCAACTACATCAACTCCTTGTTTTTTCAATCCAAAAATAGATAACACATCATCATGCCCTATTGAAATAAGGCCTTTACTACCAGCTGACTCTTGAACCATGAATTTTTTGTTATGGCGATTGTAGCCTTGGATCAAAAAGTGAAGTAAAAATTCACGCATCTTAACGGACGGCATTTGTAACATGCCTTGCAAATCCGTTTCATAAAACGTAAATTTTTGACTTGCTTAAAGTTTATCAACAAGACTAACCCACTTCTCAACAGAACATGGAATCACATCGTCGATTTCCATCCTTCATAATTTAAACAATTTGTCACGTACGATGCAATTTATTTGATATTTCAATAATAACATGAACATTATAAACATACTTACCCAATTATAATGCCGATGAAGGAAGAACGGACGGACGAACGGTGAAGGCCGCGGCGACGCACTGACGTACGGTCAATGCCGAGGGTGACGGACGATGAAGGACGACGGCGTGACGGTGATGGACGGCGACACGCGAACGGACGGCGACGACCACGGTGATGGAGTTGTGATGGCGCGGCGTTGGGAGGGATGGAGGGCGGCGAGATAACGTCGGCGTACGGCTATGCGTCGGGGGGGGGGGGGGGGGGTGGCGAGACCACGTCGGGTGCAGAGCGAGGCGTCGGGGGCGCGGCGGCGGCGAGATCACGTCGCTGTGGCTAGGGTATGCAACGTCGCTAATCCCCGCCGTCGTGGGAAAACAATATCACGACGTCGGGTGTATTTTTTTATTTTTTCCATATGAATATTTGCAAGTCTCCTACATGAAATCTTTCCATATGAATTTGCAAGTCCCTTTCATGAAATTTTTTCATTTTTTTTCTACGCTTCACGATGAACTTCACAAGACGGCACGCCAAATTTTAAATTTTTCTGACAATCCGTGCTTTTTTTATGAATTTTCATTTAAAAACCGGCACAAACAGATGTCGGACGTAACGTAACACGCGTTTGGTCTCCGATTTCGTCGAAATTTTGCGTGGCATCATTGCATGTGCATTCTCAGGTGCCGACAAAAGTTGGGTGAATTTCATGAATGCATGCATGTACTTCATGTGCAACCCATGGGTGTCGGTATGGACGGAAGGGGTGCTACAACGCCATCTTACAACTACCCTTCATGAATTTTTTTCATTTTTTTCCACGCTTCACGATGAACTTCACAAGGCGGCACATCAAATTTTAGAATTTTCTGACAATCCGTGCTTTTTTTATGAATTTCCATTCAAAAACCTGCACAAACAGATGTCGGACGTGACGCAACGTGCGTTTGGTCACCGATTTCGTCGAAATTTTGCGTGGCATCATTGCATGTGCATTCTCAGGTGCTGGCAAACGTTGGGTGAATTTCATAAATGCATGCATGTACTTCATGTGCAACCCATGGGTGTCGGTATGGACGGAAGGGGTGCTACAACGCCATCTTGCAACTACCCTTCATGAACATTTTTCATTTTTTTCCACGCTTCATGATGAACTTCACAAGACGACACGTCAAATTTTAGAATTTTCTGACAATCCGTGCTTTTTTTATGAATTTCCTCGGTTCCGATCTTTTTATGGTCGACCGCGAAGAACTTTAGAGATAGCAGTCACCGGTAATGAACGGGCACCCTTGAGCACGTTATTGAAACATTCAACCAAGTTGCTCGTCATGTCGCCATATCGCCTACCACCATCATCATGAGCGCGTGTTCACTTGTGCTTCTCGCTGAAATTCCTTGTTAAGAGTCCTTTTCCCCCTTCGTTCACTGCTGGATAGAGTTTGTTGTGACGAGCATCGAAAGCTTTGGGTAAGGTCTTTAATGATGTATCGGCCGACGGTGGTTTTGCCCTAGTTGCCTTGTGAGAGGGGAAAGAGAGAGTCACCCTAATAGTTTTCATTACAATATATGTTTATAGTGAAGCTTTTAATTGTTTCAGTATAATGCGAAAACTATGACTTAATATAATAGCTTCAAAATATATTCATATTAGACTTGTTTTGAATAGCTTGCCATTAAAAAGTCAACTAAATTAATTAATTTATATTTACATAATATATTCAAAAGATATGAAGACATTTCTATTTGTAGTGCAATGTTGTGTTGAAGAGATGAGCATCAGCCAGCCGCAACATGCTGGTGACGTGCTAGCTGTGCGCCGCAGATGCTGCTATGGCCGATGGATTTTTTTTTAATTGTAGTCTGAGAGTCTGTAGAGTACATTTTTCTTTCCCTATGTGGGAACGTTTTTTTACAACTTCACAGAACTGTTTAGCACCAGAGTTTTACACTCGACAATAATTCATTTAATACAGATGATGAAAATTTGCACATTGAAAAATTAACAATAATTAACTCGCTTCACCATTCTGGTAGTTCCTGTATGCATGTAGGTCTGCAGCCCAAGCTCACGGGAGAGAGTATGCTCTTTGACCGGCAGTCCTAGGGAGGATGGATGTGGAGCTATAGACCAGGATGGAATCTATAGGTCTGGCCCCATAGCCGGTCCAATCAGATGAAATAATGTTCCATGTACGCACCGTCAAAATTCGGCGAAAGTTGTAACGCCAGTTGTAATGGTTAGTATCATATACTAGTATTATATATGTGATACTAATATATGATACCACATTCGTAATGCATAATATCATATGTTAGAGGGTGTTTGGATCACTAGAGACTAGAGACTAGAGACTAGTAGTAGTCATCTTTAGTCAGTAAACCTTAAAACACCCCTGACTAATGGGTGACTAAAACTAGTTTAGTCCCTAGTCACCCCACCCCCAACTTTTACTGACTAAAGTCTCTTCTCTAATTAATTGGCGGGCTCATCCTGTTGCGGGTCCATCCTCCCATGCGGGCACGCCAATGGAAGGGAGATAAATGGAAGGAAGAGAGAATAATTTAATACTGAGACATTTAATGCTGACTAGTAGTAGTCACCTTTCAAACAGGGCCTGACTACAAACTTCTAGTCTGACTACTACTAGTCACATGACTAGAGAGTATCCAAACACCCTCTTAGTATCATAGAGTGGTTCATTTATTGTCATGCAAGACATATAATAGCACATCATTTAATATGATACGGTATCATGATATGATACTCAACCCTCTCTTTCTTTATTTAATTCTATGCCACCTCATCAAAGTTGCCTAGTTGGCACGTATGATACTATCTATGGTATTATCATTACGGGCAGCCTTAGAGTAAGTACAATAAGATACAATCAGCAGGCTGTAAGGATTAAAATACTATATTTTTGTTGAATTGGATGAGAGAGAAGAGGAGAAAGAAGGAAAGCGGGCTCTTCGTGAAGAGCCAGCTCTAGCACGTGCTCCTAGGTACTTTGTGAGAATGAAATGTGGGTCATATATGATAAAAGTAGTACTCTTTTATAACCAACTATTATACAAACTAGCTATAAGACGGACTATAAGACTGCTTATAGCCAGCAGTTGGCTATACTATTAACCATGCTCTTAGGCGAAGAGTTGTCTGTCCACCGAATCAATCATCACATTAGTGCAAGCAGCGAAGAGTTGTCTGTCCACTAAATCAATAGTTGCTTTGGTTCTTTTCCATGGTCTTTCATTGGCTTCCCACTCGAGTGTCGAGCCAGGCCACCGTAGTCGCAAAGCACGACTTTAAGCCGTGATATCCTTGATTCCTAGCCCACCCTTGGATTTTGACGCACAAATCCGTTTCCAGTTGACCAAACGTTTTCCTAAGACCCTGTCTGTTTAAAAAGTAACTAGCAAAATGGTCCGTGCATTGTCATGGAAAAAAAAACATAATCTCCAATAATGATGACCACATTATGTTCACATATCATCGCTTGATTTAGAAATTTTGTACACAAATGCAAGAAAATGTTTCTTTTTTAAAATTTATTCACAAGTTGAAGCAATCTTTACATTTTCAAAATATATATATCATGCTTGTCAAAAATCTTAGTAACTCAAAGATTTATTCTGAATTTTAAGAATTTTTTTAGAAAACATACAATAATAATCCGATCTATCCAACAGTTAATTTTTTAAAATTCACACAGGTATATTGTCACAAAGACTTAGAAGCATTAATGCTTAACTACATACATTAGATCTTTCGTGAGCAATTTTACAAATATGAGAACAATTTTAAAATCGAGAACATTTTTTACAATTTACAAACATTTACTAAAAATCGTGAATATTTTTTATATTTCGAACGGGTTTAAATATTTTCTTTTGAATTGGCGACCAATTCAAGAAAAGACAAACATAATTTTTTATGTTGGAGGATTTTATTTTAAATTCACAAACATTTTTTGAAAACGCATGAAGCTTTTCTGAATAAACAAACATTTTTATAAATCAGTAAAATATTTATTAAATTCATGGACATTGTTTTGGAATTTGCAAAAAAATATAAAAATCCGGCACTTTTTCTGAATCCTATTTTCAATTCAAAACAGGAATTCGTGAACATTTTAATTCAAAATTCTTATTTTTTAATATGCAAAAGTTTTTGTAATTCTAAATTATTTAAATTATAAATAAACAAAAATGAAACGAAAAATTTTAAATAAAAAAATGAACTATCAAAACATGCATTAGCTCTTTTTAAAATTATAGGACATTTTTCAAATGCATTAACATATTTTGAATTAGAGAGCATTTTGTTAAATGATTTTAATAATTTTTAATACATGGAATTGTATTTGAGATCATGGACTTTTCTTGTTGTACAAAACATTTTATTGTATATGCGAGCATTTTTTACAAAACTCCGAGCAGTTTTTGAAGTCACAAACATTTTAATTTTTTGAATATGTTGATTTATAATTTTCAGTTTATTAATTTTTTAAAGATTAATTAAAGTTTTAAATTATTTTAAAAAAAAGAACTGAAAATAAATAAATAAACAGAACTAAAAGCAGGCGCCTGTGCATTGGGCTGGGCCATACGGTGTGCTGGATATTCTTCCAGCGTGAAGAGCGTAATATATGTCATTTTTACATGGGCCGGCCAAGTTCAGGATTTTTCGTTTTGTGAAACGTTTTCTATTACTTACCGGTGGCATGGTGGGTAATTTATACAAACTTTAAGGGTAATTTTCAAGACGGACGACCAGAAACCGTATTTGCTTTATTATTAGGGAGATATATATATATATATTTTAATCCTAAATAAAAGGCCCTAGGCCTTATCTATTTGATTTCAGGGACTAAACATAAACTAGAGGTTATTAAATGACATGCTAAAAGACCATGTTACCCCTACTAAGAGCAAGTACAATAGAGCTGAGTTAGCTGGCTATATGGAATAAATTAATATTTTTTTTAGTTAGAGGAAAGAGAAGAGGAGAGAAGGTAAGCGGGTTCTTAGCTAAGAGCCAGCTCTAGCACGTGCTCCTAGACATTTTGTGAGTATGAAAGATGGATCATATAATAAAAAAGTAATACATCTTTGCAATAAACTATTGTACATGTTGGTTATAAGATGAGCTATAGATGACATGACAATGGCTTATAGCCAGCAGCTCGCTATACTATTGTACTTGCTCTAATAGACTAGAGGTTATTAAATGACATGCTAAAAGCAAGGACACTGTTGAAAAAAGTCTCAAAAAGTTTTTTAAAAAAACTCTCCCTTAGGACTTCTTTTTTAATCCCAAATGCCCACTTTTAGTCCCTAAAAGTCTCTCCTGTTTAATTTAGATGGGGTTAATTTTTTTTAGTCTACATCAAAAAATCCATGTAAACAAACACCCCCTAAGTTTGTCAATCTTCTTGATCGCCTATTCATGTAGCTCAGAAGCAGCCATGAAGTAAGTAAGAGTGGAAGTGCCATCCATCAGTTTGTTTTATCTGTTAATCTTTGGACTATGGAGTATAATTTCAAAATTTTGTCTAAAAAGACTCCTTATCAAACGCAATTTTTAAAAAAGACCATCTACATGACATATTGTCAAAAAAGATCCCTTCTTAGCAGGCGACAGGTGCGCCAGGTGACACGTGTCACCTGCCGCCACGAGCAGCGGCGGCCGACACCTGCCGCCAAAACGCATGGCGGCCAGCAGCAAGGAAAGTGCCATGGCGGCCAGCACCAAACGCATGGCGCGCAACATGGCCAGGAAACGCATGGCTGGCCGGGCCCTGGCTGGAACCAGAAAAGAGGCCAGCTGGCCGCCTCACATATTGGCGGCTGGCACACGCATGGCGCGCAACATGGCCAGGAAACGCATGGCTGGCCGGGCCCTGGCTGGAACCAGAAAAGAGGCCAGCTGGCCGCCTCACATATTGGCGGCAGGTGCCAGCCGCCCCTGCCCGTGGCGGCAGGTGACACTTGTCACCTGGCGCGCCTGCCGCCTGCTCGAAAGGGATCTTTTTTGACAATATGTCTCGCAGGTGGTCTTTTCTGACAATTGCGTTCGACGAGGGGTCCGTTTGGACAAAAATTCTATAATTTCAGCTTGGTCCTCTTGAAGGCTCTCATTGTTCGAAAACTAGTAACAACCCACTGATTTCATCCATCCTGTAGCATATGCATGGGTTCACTTATGAGAAAATCTTATGACTAGCTACCAGCAGGATCGATTGTGCGGCCCAATGTGGATACACGAGGGGACAAAAATATTCCGATTGTTCTTTAATTGGGAGGGCTTTGGGCTGGGGCAAGGCAACCAAAAATGCCACAAGTGTTTATCGTGGGCAACATCCAAGGCTAACAAGGGGATGAGACCGCCTTTCTTTGGGGGGGGGACCGCCTGGTACCACCAAGCACGTAACATGCCTACACCATGAGGCAACGCCGCAACTACTGTACACCATGAGGCAACGCCTCCCTCCTCCGGACCAGCCAAGTACAGATCCAGAACCCTCCCGACGTCCTCTCTCCATCCATCCCGAAGTTCTGCACCGTCTTCACCGGTTCTCTCCTCACTGAGGGGCTCGAGTCGGGCCCTCCTCCTCTCCCGGTCCCGCCACGTGCGGCCGCGCTGGGCCGCACCGGGGCGCCCCTGCGGGCTCGAGCAAGTCCCCTACGCCTTCCTCTCCTCTCGTCGCCGTCGGAGACGTCACGGGGCAAAGCCCTGGCGGCGGGACCCCTCAGTCGTTGTTCTCGAGCGTGGGGGCGGCGCTGAAAGGACGTGGATGTCGCCTAGAGGGGGGGGGGTGAATAGGCGCTTTAAAATAATTAAGGTTTAGGCTTGAACAAATGCGGAATAAAACTAACGTTTAATATGTCAAGCACAAAACCTACAAACAACTAGGCTCACCTATGTGCACCAACAACTTATGCTAAGCAAGATAAACAACTAAGTGATAGCAAGATATATTACAATAAACAATATGTCTATCACAAAGTAAAGTGCATAAGTAAAGGGTTCGGGTAAGAGATAATCGAGGCACGGAGAGACGATGATGTATCCCGAAGTTCACACCCTTGCGGATGCTAATCTCCGTTAGAGCGGTGTGGAGGCACAATGCTCCCCAAGATGCCATTAAGGCCACCGTAATCTCCTCACGCCCTCGCACAATGCAAGATGCCGTGATTCCACTAAGGGACCCTTGAGGGCGGTCACCGAACCCGTACAAATGGCAAGCCTTGGGGGCGTCACCGAACCCGTACACGTGGCAACCCTTGGGGGCGGTTACCGAACCCGTACAAATTGCTCGGGGCAATCTCCACAACCTAATTGGAGACCCCGACGCTTGCCTGGAGCTTCACACCACAATGATTGAGCTCCGAGACACCACCAAGCTTCTAGGACGCCAAAGCATCCGCGAAGAACAATATCTAGGGTACTAAGTACCAAAGGTAATAAGCTTCTCAAACTTCACTTCCACGTATCACCGTGGAGAACTCAAACCGATGCAACTAATGCAATGGCAAGAACACACGAAGTGGTCAAGTCCCTCACACTCAAATCCCTCCACAACAACAAAAGCTATGGAGAAATATGAGAGGAAGAACAAGGAGCTCACAAAGAACTCCAAGATCAAGATCCAAGGGGTTCCCCTCACATAGAGGAGAAAGTGATTGGTGGAGATGTGGATCTAGATCTCCTCTCTCTTCTCCCTCAAGAACAAGCAAGAATCATTGGAGGGATTGAGAGTAAGCAAGCTCTAAGAATGTCAACAATGGAGGTAGAACAAGAGCTCAACGAATGGATAAGGCCAAGGGGGAAGAAGACCCCCTTTATATAGTGGGGGAAGGAATCAGACCGTTACCCCCACTCTCTGCCCGAGCTCCAGCGGTACTACAGCTGACTGCAGCGGTACTACCGCCAGCTAGCGGTACTACCGCTGGGCCCCTGGTAGTGCAAAGGCACTACCACCGCCAAGAAAGTCTTCGCAAAAAGGTCCGTCCACGAACAACCGCTACGCAGGCGGTACTAAGCTCCTGGAGCGATACTACCGCTGACCAGGGGCGGTACTACCGCCAGCCAGCGGTACTATCGCTAGGACCAGCGGTACTACCGCTAGGTCCAGCAGTACTTCCGCTAGGTCCAGCGGTACTACCGCTCGCCACTGAAACAGCCATAACTTTCGCATACGAGCTCCGAATCGAGCAAACCCAAGCTTGTTGGATTCAGGACGACAAGAGCTATCCAAACAGCCAATGATATAGAGATGTGAGTCCTTTATGAATGAAGAACCGGCAAAAACTCCAACATCGAAAACATCATAGTAGATGCATATGGACTCCGTTTTCGATGAACTCGAGCTTGTCACGAAGATGACCATAAGCTCTAAAACTCACAAAGAGAAACACCAAACAAGAACCAAGAAATATGATGCAAGGATGCAAATGGTTTGAGCTCTCAACGAACGATACGATCAAGCTACTCACTTGAGAGCCCCCCTTGATAGTACAACAATCTATGCTAAACCTATCAAGGGCAAACCTATACCTTGCACCTCGTCCTCTTGAGCTAGATGATGATGATCTTGACTTCCTCAAGATGGACCACATTTCTTGATTGCGTTGGTTTGATGAAGACTAGTTGATTGCTCCCCCATCCTCACTATGGGTGAGCCACTCTTCAGCATATCTTCACAAGTCCATTGCCACCACAATGGACGGCAAGCTTCAAGCATGATATCTTCGTGCTGATCCACTTGAACTTGCACATCGCAATCTTGATGACAATCACAACTTGACGTCATACTTCATGGGTTGTATGAGATCTTCTCTTTGACGCAAGCCCATGGAAACACACCTAACCCCCACATAGAACTCTCACGAAGACCATGGGTTAGTACACAAACACGTAATGGACAATGCTTACCATACCATGGGATCACTTGATCCCTCTCGGTACATCTTGTACGCTTTGTGTGTTGATCATCTTGATTTACTCTTTGTCTGAGATCTTGATCAACCTTGTGTCTCTATGACCATTCTTTGGATAATACCTTGAATACCACCTTGGTCATCATATAAACTCCTTGAACCCAACAGATGGACTTCAAGAAGTGCCTATGAACAAATTCTATAAATATAACTTAAGGCAACCATTAGTCCATAGGAATTGTCATTAATTACCAAAACCACATATGGAGATATATGCTCTAACAGGCGCTGCTCCGCTGCTCCAGGCGGTGATGCTGCGGTGCCAGGGGCTCCTCCCTTGGCTTGTGGAGATGCGGTGGCGGCGATGAGGGCGGCGCATCGGGTTGGCAGTTTCCTGTTCTAGATCTGGGCGGGCTGCTCCTCTGGTCGTCGCCTCACGGGCGGCGCGGGCGGAGGCAGCGAGGGCCGGTTGCCGTCGACGGTCTTTTCTAATGGTGGTGGCTGGTGTGGGGGTATGCGATGGTGAAGGTCCGAGGCGTCTCTGCTCGTCGGTGTTTGTTGGCGGTGAGGTTGGTGGCTCCTGCGTGGCGGTGGCGTCGTCGTCTCGTAGGAGGTGTGTGGGACAGCAGGCTTGCGGACAGGTTATGCCGCACCGCCGGTTGCGTGGGGGTGCCCGACGAGGTGGCTTCGGCCGAAAGCCTAGACGGCACGATGTCCGTGGACATCGTTTTCCTCCTTGGGGGGTCGTTGTGGAGCCTCTCCTCGCCCAGCACCTCCAGACCATGGCTATCAGGCGAAAGCCTAAGACTCCATAGTGAGTCGGGTGACGACATCGTTCTCCCACGTTGCTACCCCCTTTGGGGCGTTACCTTAAGGGTCATCGGTCCCCCTCGTGCTTTTCCGGAGCTGGACACGCACAACATCGTGGTCGGCAGGTGCCCGACTGGCGATGTGGATTGTTGGCGTGACTTCTTGTGTGCTAACGATGGGGGCTTCGAGCGGAGTTGGTTTTCTGCTGAGTTTTGGTAGTCGGTCTCATCCGGCATGTTCGAGGGGTGGCCGTGCTTCACTTTGTCTTGTTGGAGTCGGAGCTGCTGAGGAGGGGCCCTTGCGGTGACGATGACGCGAGGCGGGTGGTCGGTTCTGGCGCTGGCTTGGTGCATGCTCAATGCTTTTCTCCTGCAATGCTCGTCGACAGAGTCAGAACTGCCTGGTAGTTGGCGCATGCGGTTGACTGTTTGACAGTGGCCGGCATGGGCCTCGGCGTTTGCTTACGATGAGGGCTATATTGATGGTTATCTATGGTGGAGTCGGAGTCGCCCTTGTGTAGGCGTGATGACAATGACACCGGGTTGCAGCCTCGACGGTGTTCTCTCCTCGGCGACATGTGTGCATTCTTATGTGGGTTGTCAGGTCGTCATGTGTGTCCTGTATGAACGTATTGTAACGGTTTTCGTGCGCTTCATTAATTAACTGTGCAATTCTATTTTTCTTAATTAATGAGATAAGCCTTTGCCTCCGTTTAAAAAAAAGTCATGTCAATGGGCGTGCGACCGAGCAGCTCAGTCAAGCACGTACAAGACGAATAAAATTCAGAAATAACGTACCAAACATCACCTAGAAAGACAAACAGAAATCACCCGGAGATTTCTAACGTGACTTACCCAGCAGAAATGACGGAGCAGGAAATCTATACTTATACTAGTTAGGCACTTCCAGTAAAATCCCACATTAATCAAAAAATTAAAGCCGTTAATCTGATGGGACCGAATTATTATGATGTAGATTAGCCCAAGTAATTTTCATACCAATCTATTTTTTGCCGGTAAACAAATCATTTTTTTCTTGCAAAGCATTCAAAATAATCAGCTAGAAAGAACAAGTTACAAAACTTTTTATTTGACGTGACCACATTACAAAGTTGATTCATGTCGTGATGGATTCCACAAGAAACACTCTCACGTTTCTCTATAAAAAAAACTCACACGCTATTGTGATATACCGACCTAATTCCGTAGATATCGATAACAGATCGTCTTGCATACGAGATATTGTCCCCAAATCGTCCCTTCTTTCATCCTGTTCACATAAAGTTGATTGGATCCAGGCTGCTAGGGTTTTCACTGCCCTGTTGGCCTTGTCCCAAGTTTCAGCAATTGCAGATGTGGTGGGTATAGATCAAACCGCTGCATGTGATTGAAGATGGCCCAGCCGTACCTTGGCGAGCATGGCCTTCTATGGTGGATGTTTGTTTCGTTCAGGTATCAGATCAGGATTTCTTCCATGTGGTCATCAATTTAGGCAAAGAAAACTGCATATTGATGGTTATATCTTGAAATTATGGTTGCTCTTTTTGATGATTTACAGGATGTTAGTTGAGGAGAAGGAAACGATCTATCCGGAGGTCTAGGCATCCGTCTGATTAACGCCCATGCCCTAGACTTTGCCATGCCGGCTGTCGCCGCCTTAACAAAGTGAATCAAAATTTCCAGCCATACCTACCTTTCAATCCTGCTAACCTGACCCTATATATAGATGAAATATACGTTTTACCAATGGCCATGCGGCCATACGTTGCCGTACACATAAGGATCCATCTGTACATTAAGGCAGAGTTTCTTCAGCCTCCCTACTCCGAACCATGGGTCCCTAATGGACACAGTTTAGTTCAGCCGTGTAGCTCACGTGAGGCTTATATTATTTCCCTTGCCGACGAGGAACGAGGTGGCCCTGTGTGATTATTTGAAGGCTGCAGAACATGCACATGTACGTTGAAAGGCTCGGTCCAAAAATTAGTTGATGACGGATGCTTTAATTATTTAGTAACAACACAGACATGTACATGTACGCCAGCTGCGCACAGGTGAACAGATTCAGGGTAAACTAGCCTCCCCAGCAAAGCGTACGACAGCCAGGTATTATCCCGCATGTTTTTTTTTCCTTTTGGTTATTTCGTCCTATCCATGAAGTCTAATAGGTATGTGCACATTGATCATTTGTATGTTCAAAACCTGCACTGGTGGAAAAAGGGCCTTTGGTCGCGGTTCGCAACTGCCATTAGTCGCGGTTGCGCAACCGCGACCAAATAGGCGCGACTAAAGGCCCCCCCCTGTAGTCGCGGTTGCTTAAGAACCGCAACTAAAGGCCCGTCCACGTGGGCGCCAGGCGGCCGTCGGGGCGGAGGACCTTTAGTCGCGGTTCTTCTGGCCAACCGCGACTAAAGGCCGCCACAGGGTTTAGCCCCCCCCCCCCTAAACCTGTTTTCTGTTTAATTTGTATTGTTTTATTTCTTTTGTGCTTTATTTTAATTTTGAAGGAGTTTCACATATTCTACGGTACTACATACATGCATATGAATGTACAATTTCAAACAAATTTGAAATTAGAACCAAAAAGAATTCAAGAGGAATATACAATATATATTCAATATCATCGGATGACCATATACAATTTTGAACAAGTTTCCATACATAATTTAATGCATATAAAGTTCTACGTCCTCGTAATGGTGTTCTCCTTTAGGATGGAGGACTTCCCTCCTGAACCATCCAGCTAGTTCCTCTTGAAGTGGTCGGAAGCGAGCTTCTGGACTAAGCATCACCCGGAGGTTATTCCGCTGAGCATTGGTATCACTCGGAACCCGCTCAGAGGTGTATCTCCGGATCATCTCACAGACATAGTATCCACATAGATTGGTCCCCGCTGGCTGAATATCCCCACCATTATTAGCCTTTGACCTTTTGAATTCTAGCTCTTTTTTGAATTCACCGACCTTTGTATCTACGAACCGTCTCCAAACCCTACGAGGCAAAGAAAATTAAATGAACAAGAGAGTTATTAGTTACTTGATATTAGGAAATGAACGAAATAGGCCGATCGATATAGAGCGCAAATGAATGAAAATAATTACTTCTGCAGCATTCTTCTCATGCCGCCCCAAAGCTTTGGATCCATATTCAGAGAGTCGTGGACGAGACATTCTGAGGTGTCAACTTTAATTACTAGCAGAATCCAGTGGAACCTGCGGACACGATACATGCACAGTACGTCATGCATAACTCATCGATTAGCCGGCCACATACCATGCATGGAGTAAACAAAAGAGAATGTGCTCAAGACAGAAACACTCACCCAAAATGGTAAGGAAATAGAATATCATTTTTGAGTTCCTGCTTTGTAAGAAACTGCCACAGGTCTGCCTCCATGTCGGCGGGGTGATGCTCCAACACATATCCATTAACGATGTGTGGGTCAATGAACCCAACATCATGGATGTTCCTTACTCTGCATTCCTTAATCTTCATTCTGCATGTATAATAGCGGACACAACAATATAGTTACGACATATATATAGTGCAGGCAATATGAACGAGATGGGGTAGAAATAAATCACTTACAGAACGTAGCAACTGATGATAGATTTGTCGAGCTCGCGCAGATTGAAAAGCTGGAACAATTCACTCAGATGAATTTGTACATAGTAATGTTTGAAGTGATGCTCATATCTAACTTCCGCATAAATATATTCTTTGGCGTTTTTATTTTTTATGTAACCCTTGTACCATTTCAGCAGACCTTTCATTTGTGGAGGTAGATCCTCTTCCTGCGCAAGCTCGACGAGAGGCCCATTCTTCACATATGTAATTACTACCTCCTTCACTGGCGCCTCATCAAGGCCTAACAGTTCACGAAGAGTAATACCTAAGTTGGCCGCTTGTTCTCTGGCACTCGTTACAGTCAATCCATGTGCTGCCGCAGCTGCTATGATATCGGGGTCATCCGGACCGGCGGCTTTCACTATAAGCGGGGCAATCGATTGTTTACTTTGTTCCCCGAGCTGGGCAACTCGTTTCCCGCTTTTTTTTACTTTCTAATTCCGTTTTCTCGGCCTCCTCCAAGGCTTTGTTCTCCTGGTTCTCCGCCCGCTCTTTCTTCTCCTTCAACATGAATGCCTGCCTACGAAGTTCACGTGCATAGTCGTCAGGCAGATTCTTCGCGGCTTGGGACGGTGTGCTCAAAAATGACTTAGCCCACTTCTTTTGCTCATCAGAAAATACTGGCTTGGGCTCGGGCTCTCTTTTCTTCTTGCAGTCCGCCTTCCATTTCTCATGATCAGCAGCCGCGGCCGCGGCAGTTTCCTCGGCACTACGTTCCCAAGGCCTTGTGGGGAGAGGCTTCAGTGATGGCTCCGGTACCTTTGTGGTCTTAGGTACATAAGGGTCCGGGTTAATAATCCAGGACTGCTTCTGCTTCTTTGCCGGAGGTGGATTGGGGGGCGGCGTCTGATCACCCGCCGGACGAGGACTGGGGGCGGCGTCTGATCACCCGCCGGACGTTGTGGACTGGGGGGCGTCGGCTGACGTGACGGAGGTGTAGGTGAACCGCCACCACCACCACCACCACCACCACCGCCACCGCCACCACCACCACCGTAGGGGGGGTGGACTTGTTGTCCTTGGCGCCTCGCCTGGAAACTTGATAAACTTCTTTTGCCATAGAATGAAATGGCGCTTGACATCTCCAAGTCTTTTCTCCCCTTCAGGTGTAGCAATGTCAATCTCCAGGTCCTCAAACCCTTGGACTATGTCCTCCACCGTGACACGAACATAGCCATCTTGAATGGGGTTGTTGTGGTGGAGTGCTCCAGGTAAACATGGTAAAGCACTGCCGATGGCTACCTTCATGGACATGTTCCCGATAGGATAATACAGATGACATTCTTTCATCTCCTTTATATCGTCCACGGGGTAGCGAGGAGGCTCCGGTGCAGTAATTTCGACCACCAGAGGCTCCGGTGCAGTAATTTCGACCACCAGAGGCTCCGATGCAGTAATTTCGATCGTCGGTGCATCTGCACCAGCTGGTGGGGCCTCCGTGGAAGCCACGCTGCTTCTCCGCTGCTGGCTTCCGAGATCCGCTGGATGATCTTCATGCTGCGCCCGAGCTACATCTCTTTCGGCTAATAGTACACTCACGGTTTTCTTCATCACATCCATTTCCGATGCCAACCGCGCCACAACATCTGCTTCCCGATCCATCTTTCTCTTACGGCTTCTGTAACCGTACGGGTCATCGTTCTGGGGGAACCCTATTTTCCACGGAATGTGCCCCATGCCTCGTACACATCCTCCGTGTTCAGGATTCCCGAGGGCTTTTGTCAGCGCGTCGTTCTCTCTGTTGAACTTGATCTTCCCCTCTTGAGCATCCCTCATTGCGTCAATAAGGGCTTGGGTGGGTTTAATTAATTTGCCCCGGTAAACACACTCCCCTGTCTCCGGGTTCAGCGTTCCCCCATGCCCGTACCACCAGCTTTTGGCCCTTGGGTCCCATCCCTCCGTACCTGGACGGATTCCTCGCGCCCTCAGCTCGTTCTCCATCTTCTCCAACCTAGGCACCCAAATGCGATACCCTCCTGGCCCCATAATATGATTGTACTCCTTCTTAGCCGCATTTTCCTTATTTCTTTTCGATATTTTAATGAACTGCTCCGATTTCTTTTGCTTCACAAATTCTGGCCAATCATATTTCAGTTTCTCATATTGTCCTTTGAAATCCGGAGTCTTGTTCTGCTTGACAAAGTCATGGGCTAGATTTTGCTTGAATTTCCGGAATGCGTCGGCCATCTTATGAAGAGCGAACTGTTTGACTAGCCTCCTCCTCTCCTTGTTTTCCTCAATCTTGTTACCCTCCTCATCGAATTTGTTGTATTCCGGAGGTAGAACGAAATGTTCCATAAGCTTCTTGAAGCAATCTTTTTTTGTTCTCTTATCGACAAAAGTGAAACCAGCAATTCGTGCCTTCTTTGGCTTATTCCACTCCTGGACGGTGATCGAGACGTTGTCTCTAACAACGGCTCCGCATTGGCTGACAAACTTGGTGGCGTTCTTGCGGGGCTCCAGCGGCCTGCCGGTTGCACTGTCGACAACCTCGATGGTGCATGTTTCTCCTTGTTTCATCGTCTTGGTTGCGCCACGCTTTGACGACGTACTCGATTGTTTCGATGATCCGGCCGAGGGCTAAAATAAGAAAGAGAGCCGCGCGCGTTAGTACACACATATTTATTCAAATCAGTTAGTTTGTATCACCAGAGGCTCAATGTATATATATACCTCGGCGCCGGAGGTGGTTGCTACTTCCATTTGAAGATCGTCGTTTATCGACGTTTGTTCGGCATCATCTTGCTGACGGCCCCCTTCATCTTCACCGTCAAGGTTCAGATAAGAAGAGATATCATCTTCTTCTTCTCCGGTCGGCACATATAGAATATCGCCGTTTATGATGCCGAACATATGTGCTTCACCGTCCGGATCATAGTTGTCCATAATCGGGTCAGCTCTATCGTCCGCCATTATGTCAGTCCTGAAAACATGTAGTAAAAACAAATTAATTAAGTGAAGAAGGGGGGCGGTGGCGGTGGCGGTGGCGAAAGGGCGGTGGCAAAAGGAGGGGGCGAGGAAGGGGTGGGAGAGGGTGTCGCGGTAGAGCGCGAGACGGGGCGGCAGACGACGGCGTCACGGAGAGGGAGGCGAGGACAACACACATGTATAACCCTCGCCGCCCCCTCTCGATCCCAAAAAAAAACACCGCGCGCATCGCCGCCCCCTCTCCGTATACTTTTTTTGTTGTTAATTATCAAGTTCTCCGTGTGCCTAGTTTAATTTTTTGTCAAAATGTTCATAGTTTAAATATAGTTTTGAAAACCATTTTTGTTGATACAAAAAAACAAGAATCGTATTTTCGATCCTATTTCTAAACCGTTTGTCCGTATGAGGCAAATGAGATAGAGTTGGATAGTTCCTGCAAATCAGCTCATTTCATACGTTGAAGGTTTTATTTTCCAAATTCCCTACGCTTATAGAGGAATTTCAAGAATGGAAAAATTTCTAACCTATGGAACAACATTTTCTAACCTATGGAACAACATTTGAACATTGTATAAACAAATTTAAAAATGTCATGAATCTTTTTTGAATTGTTGGATTTGTTTTTCTCAAATGTCACATACATCTTTTTAATGTTTCAAAACATTTCTTATATTACGCAAAAAAATATTTTTTACATTGTATAAAATATCTTTGAAAATGTCCGAAAAACTTTTTTCAAGGTCGTGCAGGGGAGCTATGGCGGCGACCCCTCCGATGAGGATTTTTACTCCGGTGAGGGTGGGCGGTGGCTCGTCGGCGCTCTAGTTAGCAGTAGCAGAGCGGGCAGCACCGGCGGCGTTGAGGGCGGGCGAGCGAGGCGGCGCGCGCGCGGTGGGCGAGGGAGGCCGGTGATAGCGGCCGGCGGCGCCGTACGTGGGCGAGAGGGGGCGGCGTCGAGGGCGAGGGCGACGGCGGGCGACGGCGGGCGGCGTCGAGGGCGAGGGCGACGGCGGGCGGCGTCGAGGGCGAGGGCGACGGCGGCAGGCCTTCGGCGCGGCAGAGATCGGAGAAGACGAGAAGAGGCGACGGCTCGGGCTTGTATTTATAGTCCCCCCACCTTTAGTCGCGGTTGGGGAGGCGACCCGCGACTAAAGGGTAAACTTTAGTCGCGGTTGGCCAGACCAACCGCGACTAAAGGGTTTTTTGGCGGGTTTTTCGTTCCCGCGCCCAACGACCTTTAGTCGCGGTTGGGGAGGCGACCCGCGACTAAAGGGTAAACTTTAGTCGCGGTTTGCCAGGCCAACCGCGACTAAAGGTATTTTTCAAAATACTTTTCTTTTTCAAAATCTTAAAAATACAAATAATATATCAACAAATTCAGAAAAATAAAACTAATTCAATTCAATATGTTAAAAACACAAAAATTATATCTAAAAATTCAGAAAAATAAAACTAATTCAATTCAAAATTCTAAAAATACAAATAATATATCAAAAAATTAAGAAAAATAAAACTAATTCAATTCAAAATGTTAAAAATACAAATAATATATCAAAAAATTCAGAAAAATAAAACTAATTCAATTCAAAATCTTAAAAATACAAATAATATATCAAAAAATTAAGAAAAATAAAACTAATTCAATTCAATATGTTAAAAATACAAATAATATATCAAAAAATTAAGAAAAATAAAACTAATTTAATTCAAAATGTTAAAAATACAAATCACGGTTGCACCCTCCAGCCGGGACTAAAGCTTACCCAAACGTCCTTATCCCACCGACAGTTTTCTTAGATGACACAAAAACCACATTTAGTTCCGGTTGCACCAACCAGCCGGGACTAAAGGTTAGATGACCAGCTCTGGATTCCTCTTCTTCCCGCCATTTCTTCCCTGTCTTCCCGCCTCTTTCTTCCCGCCACTTTCTTCCCGCCTCCTGTCTTCCCGCTCCCATTTTTCCCGCCATTTCTCACTACATATATGTAGCCCGGCTTGGCCAGCATTATCACATCTCTACAATCTCTCATCACTCTCTCATGGCTTCCACCGCACCCACTCTAACCTACCAGCAGGTGGAGGAGCTTTGCGCCTCGAACTACCCTTGTCCACCGGGCTACCGCGTCCCCACCGGCTGGAGCCTAAGCGCCGGCGGCGTGCCGGTCCCTCCCGTCCCTCAGGGTACTGCGCGCCGGGCGGCCATCACGAACCACTACTACCTCGACCTCACGCCGGAGCAGCGGATGAATCCCCGCTGGCATCCCGATAACCAGCATACTTGGGACGCCTTCTTCATCAATCGGCGTGAGAGGGCGCTCGCCAGGTATGAGGAGGACGGTCTGCCTCCTGGGAACTTCCACGAGGCCGGCCGTCGGCTATGGTGGTACGGCCGGACTCTGCAGAGCGTCATGGACTACATCACGGCCGGCGATATCCCCCGCCTGCGCTACCCTCAGTTCGAGCCACGAGCGCCGCCCGACGACAGCGACGACGACGGCGGCAACTTAGAAGGCGACGACTACCAGTACAACGACGACGGCGGCTATGAAGACTACGAGTATGCATATTATACGCCTAGGCAGGAGTATGACTAAATCACTCCAAATTTCATGTATCATCAGTGGTATCTCGAATCATTCGAAAATGGACACCAAACACATAACGGGTAATATAATTCACATGATCCATTCAACAAAGTTTGGTACAATAAATTATTACACATCATTTCTTCCCTTGTGTCCCTGCTTGCTTACGATTGTGCCGTATCCATGGAGCATCCTCATCATTTAACTTAATGCTTGGGTCGGTGTTCACTTTGAAGGGCGGAATTTCAGCAAACATATTATAATCTTCTGACATGTCTGTCTTGTCCTCCACTCCCACGATGTTTCTTTTCCCTGAAAGAACAATGTGGCGCTTTGGATCATCGCATGATGTACTAATCGTTTTCTTATCTTTCCGTTTCCTCGGTTTGCTACTCATGTCCTTCACATAGAAAACCTGAGCGACATCTTTCGCTAGGACGAATGGTTCGTCAAGGTAACCAAGATTGTTGAAATCCACCATTGTCATTCCGTATTGCTGGTCCACCTTTACCCCACCTCCTGTTAGCTTGAACCATTTGCACCGGAACAAAGGGACCTTAAAGGAGGGTCCATAGTCAAGTTCCCATATCTCCTCTATGTAACCATAATATGTGACCTTTTGCCCATTCTCGGTTGCTGCATCAAAGCGGACACCACTGTTTTGGTTGGTGCTCTTTTTATCTTGGGCGATCGTGTAAAATGTATTCCCATTTATCTCGTACCCTTGGAAAGTCGTTATAGTCGAAGATGGTGTCTTGGCCAACATGTACAGCTGATCTACAACATCATTGTCATTCATTAAATGTTTTCTCAACCAACTGCCGAAAGTCTCCATGTGGGCCTTCCTAATCCAGGATTCAGGCTTCCCCGGGTTGTCCGAGCGTAAAATATTCTTGTGTTTCTCAAAGTACGGAGCCACCAAGCTGGAATTGGTCAGTACAGTGTGGTGTGCTTCAGTCAGAGAATGGCCGTCCATACATATCGTTGATTTCCTTCCGATCGTGCCTTTTCCACTTAGTCTCCCCTCGTGCCACGATCGAGGAAGACCAATCGGCTTAAGGTCAGGAACAAAGTCAACACAAAACTCAATTACCTCCTCATTTCCATAGCCCTTGGCGATGCTTCCTTCTGGCCTAGCACGGTTACGAACATATTTCTTTAATACTCCCATGAACCTCTCGAAGGGGAACATATTGTGTAGAAATACAGGACCGAGAATGAAAATCTCTTCGACTAGGTGAACCAAGAGGTGCGTCATAATATTGAAGAAGGATGGCAGGAACACCAACTCGAAACTGACAAGACATTGGATCACATCGTTCTGTAACTGTGGTAGAACTTCTGGATTGATTACCTTCTGAGAGATTGCATTGAGGAATGCACATAGCTTCACAATGGCTACTCGAACATTTTCCGGCAGGAGCCCCCTCAAAGCAATCGGAAGCAATTGCGTCATAATCACGTGGCAGTCGTGAGACTTCAGGTTTTGGAACTTTTTCTCCGCCATGTTTACTATTCCCTTTATATTGGACGAGAATCCAGACGGGACCTTCATACTGCTCAGGCATTCAAAAAAGATGACCTTCTCTTCTTTGGTCAGAGCGTAGCTGGCACGACCTTGAAACCATTCCGGATGCCGGTCATCAGGGTCTTTCAAACGTTGCTGGTCCTGCCGTGCTTCCTTTGTATCATTTGTCTTCCCATACACGCCCAAGAAGCTTAGGAGGTTCACGCAAATATTCTTCGTAACGTGCATCACGTCGATTGCAGAGCGGACTTCTAGGACTTTCCAATATTCTAGCTCCCAGAATATAGATTTCTTCTTCCACATGGCTGCGTGCCCGTCAGCTCCCTTCGGAACTGATTGTCCGCCAGGACCCTTTCCAAAGATGACTTTCAAATCCTTGACCATATCAAATACCTCAGCACCAGTGCGTTCCGCAGGCTTCGGCCGGTGATCTGCCTTGCCGTTGTAATGCTTGCCTTTCTTTCTTACTGGATGAATTTTCGGAAGAAATCGACGATGCCCAAGGTACACGTTCTTCTTACAATTTGGCAAATGTACACTTTCACTCTCATGTAAGCAGTGCGTGCATGCATTGTATCCCTTATTTGACAGTCCCTACTAAGAGCAGGCCAATCGTTGATGGTTACGAAAAGCAACGCTCGTAGGTCAAATTCCTCTTCTTTGTGCTCATCCCACACACGGACACCAGGTCTGCCCCACAGCTGTAAAAGTTCATCAACTAATGGCCTTAGGTACACATCGATGTCGTTGCCGGGTTGCTTCGGACCTTGGATGAGCACTGGCATCATAATGAACTTCCGCTTCATGCACAACCAAGGAGGAAGGTTGTAGATGCATAGAGTCACGGGCCAGGTGCTATGGCTGGAGCTCTGCTCGCCAAAAGGATTCATGCCATCTGTACTTAGACCAAATCTTATGTTCCTTGCGTCACCTGCAAAATCTTTGAACTCTCTGTCGATCTTTCTCCATTGCGTTCCATCTGCGGTGTGTCTCAACTCCCCGTCCGACTTACGGTCCTCTTTGTGCCATCGCAACAACTTGGCATGCTCTTTGTTCCTGAACAGACGTTTCAACCGTGGTATTATAGGAGCATACCACATCACCTTGGCGGGAACCCTCTTCCTGGGTTTCTCGCCCTCAACATCGTCACCAGGGTCATCGCCTCTGATCTTATAACGCAATGCAGTGCATACCGGGCATTCATTCAAATTCTCGTATTCACCGCGGTAGAGGATGCAGTCGTTGATGCATGCATGTATCTTCAGAACCTCTAAACCTAGAGGGCAGACAACCTTCTTTGCTTCGTACGTACTGGCGGGCAACTCGTTATTCTTTGGAAACATATTCTTCAACATTTTCAGCAAGTTTTCAAATGCCGAGTCAGCTACACCTGCCTGTGCCTTCCATTTCAGCAAATCCAGTGTGCAGCCCAGCTTTTTCAGACCATCATCGCATCCGGGTACAACGACTTTCTGTGATCCTCTAACATGCGATCCAAATTCTCCCTCTCCTTTTCAGTTTCGCAGCGTCTCCGTGCATCAGCAATGGTCCGACCAAGATCATCAACGGTCTCATCACGTGCCTCTTCTTCACCTTCACCTTCCCCTTCACCTTCCCCTTCACCTTCAGCATCCTCCATGAAAGTATCACCGAAATGAGCAAGATAGCTTTCATCGATGAAATCATCCCCTTCTTCATCTTCTTCCATTATAACCCCTCTTTCTCCATGCTTGGTCCAACAATTATAGCTTGGCATGAAACCGTGCCGAAGCAGGTGCAGGTGAACTTCTCTTGAGGAAGAGTAACCCTTCTGATTCTTACAGTCAACACATGGACAGATAACAAAACCCTTCTGCTTGTTCGCATTAGCCACTACGAGGAAATCTTTCAAACCCGTAGTGAACTCGCGGGAGAGTAGGTTACCGTACATCCATTGCCGATTCATCTGCATTATTATAATATAAAATATATAATTAACCATCATGCATTTGTTAAACTAACTAGCTATAAACAATAGAAATTAAACAATGAACAACACACATGCATATTTTATCAATGACACACATGCATGAAAGGTTCAAGTTGCTAACCGCGATCGAGGAGGAAAAAATAAATGAGGAACCTCAAGTGTGGCTCCAACACTTCATATCATGTTTGTTTCATGCTCTTGGGGCATTTCATCAAACACCTTGTGTGCATAAGAGGAACCAAAAGCAAACCTACACCCCCTTGTGAAGCTTGTGAAGAGAAGTGGCACCAAATGGCTAAGTGAGTGTGCTGAACTGGTATATATAGGGGAGGAGATTTAGTCGCGGTTGGCATGGCCAACCGCGACTAAAGCCCCTCACGTGCACCAGCTGGCCACCGAGCGCCCTGGCCCAGGCCTTTGGTCGCGGTTCGTCTGTCGAACCGCGACTAAAGAAATCATTAGTCGCGGTTCCTACAGTTTCGCGACTTATGGGGCTGGACGGAAGCCTCTTTTTCTACCAGTGCTGATAGCAATATTCATCTTTTATAAATAGCTCCATTAAATTTAATGTCAGATCTGTTCAATTAGTAGACATTTAGATGATAATTAGGAATGTGCTGAAATCAGATTTTGATACATTGTTTGTACTCTTTTGGTTATATAAAGGACAATATTCCAGCAGTTTAGTTCTAACTCATCTATATAAATAAAGTAATTCGTACAAGATGTGTATTTTTTTGTTTACTATCTATGTGCATTACGAACAATGGTGCCAAATAATTATGATGCACATATACTAGATTCATTTGTTTCTATTGTCCTGCTGCATTGAGATAACTTTAGACTTCAGACGGCTCTAAGAATAATCACATTACTCGACGACCCTGAGAATTCTTTGTTATTATCTACTGACTATTAATCCAGTTGTTTTGCTTTTTACCTTTTATACTCTCTCTGTCGTCACTTATGCAGATAAACTGGACCAGTATATGCAGGTTATCCAATAACTTTATATACAAGAATACGGCAATTTGACATGGGGTTGCTAAAAGAGAACAAGATAGTAAAGCAAAGCAAGGATCAGAAATGTCCTGTTGACATATGGTAACCCATGTAGACTTGCCAAAGCATACTTGGAAGGGAAAAAAATGAAGCACTAAATGTTTATATATGGGACCAGGCGTTGAGCAATAGCCACCAACAATTTGTGATGCACTCTTACATTTTCAGTCTCTTGAAACAATGATATGTCATGATTCCACTGGATTTCGCCTAATGCAATCATATAGATACGAGTTCATAAGTCAGGAGCAAATCCTTTTTCCGGTCCTAAGATAAAATTTATATTTCCAATTGTTGCATCTATGACCTCTTCTTAGTAAGCTGTTCAATAAACCGGATGTGACTCAAGTTATAGATTATAGTAGTTTCTCATATGTAGGTTAAATTTAACATGTCCCTAGCTCTGTTATGGTACCATTGCAGTTAAGGTAATCACCTAACAAGATTCTCATGTTGAGGACCTATATATAAACAAGTATATGATGGCAATGTCTTTATATTGTACGGAGAACCAAACTCCCTACCGAGCCTATGATATATGATGCCAATCTGTCATGTACGGTTACGAGTTTTCTCTGATTGTTATCCGGTGCATTATTAAATTATTATTTTGTACATGACAAGATTTATCATTTTTTGCTGTTGTCATATAGATAAAATTTTCCTTTTTGGATTACAAAACTGCAATACGTTTAGCTATGTGCTCCTAATTGAAGTTGTTCCTTTAGCTTCTATTTTATTTCAGACTTGGGTGTCGTGAAAGTTCAATACAGAGATGTTGTTTTGTCAATTGATATAAGCATAGGTTTTTTGGTGTACTATTTCGTTAGAAGATGGTTTCTAATGTTGATGCATCGCTAATGCTAATTATTTACATTTTAGTTTTAGAGATAGTCCTTTCAAATTTTGTTTGCACATATGATTTGTTTTCCGTAAATACCTTTTGTGGACCTTTTACGTGATGATAATAAGCGGTCAAACTGTTTGAATTTCATGAGTTTCGAGCGGGTATACTTACAATTTTTTCAAATATAATTTAAATGTATTAAAATCATCATGACACATGAATGCTATGGGTCTATAGAACTATGTCCGTGTAAACTAATGTTTACTTTGCTTTTTCGTATAACCTTTTGCTTATATTTAATATACTTGAAAGTGAACAAATGAATATGTGCAACCACCTGGTCATTTCCTAATCATGTTTATTATCCCTTTACCTGGATAATTTTATGTTTTTGCAATTGATAATTCATTGAGTTTGGTAAATGTGTTCTATCATAGTGCATGCCATTTTTAAAGTAAAAAAAAGACAACAAGTGAGGTTTATGTGTTAAAAATCATGTGATCTAATGCACGTTATTTCAGAATTTTTTTATAACCGGGTAAAAAGTTGCTTTGAATTCTTACGATGAGCCAATGGCTCCTAATGAATGAATTATCTTCGGTTGTTCTAGAACTTGGAGATTCATGTTATGCAAACAATTTGAGGTATCTCTACTTATTATATTATCAATAAAATTTGTTTACTTTGCTACCTAATTAGGTTAAGTTAAGGTTCTTGGAATATATTTGATAGTGCAAGTATTAACATAAAAGCTCAGATCATTAGATCATATACGAGAATGAATTATTCCTCTCACAACTTTAGCTTGACACTTGAATATGTCATGTAGTGTACAAAAAAAGTTGGATAATTTTTTGAATTTCACCTATGATATAATCATATACTTTTACAAGATAACCAATCACAAGCATTTTGTCATACGGTAAGTAAACATTTAATGATTTCAAAACTAAATTTAGTAGGTGGATTCCTGAATTTTCCAATATGCAAATATTTGTGTATCCAATATACGATTGATATCCTTAGGTATTCCCAAAAGGAATAACCCGTGCGGATGCACGGGTTGACGACTAGTGTTTTTTAATCACACTGCATCAAGGAAATACCTATTTTTACTAACCAAACATGTTCGTTCCGACATCCCTGACTTGCTAGTTCACCCAACAAATGTTTTTGGTACGACAAGCGGGCTCCTTTTTACACGGTCCAACAAAGTCGTTGCAGCCAAGATTCCCCTCCATGATTTTCGTTGCAGGAGTTGTGCTGATCTGCAGCTCAGAGTTCCCATACGAATCAGCTTGATCGTTCCACAGTTTCAAACGATAACACCTCACAAATTTTTCTGTAGTACCCTAAGGCCCCGCTTGAAATGTCGTTTTTCACCCCGTTACACCTGTAAAACATCCCCTCTTTAAACGAAAACCGCCGGGCTTCGAGTAGGTGCTTGGAACGTCGTTTTCACGCTGTAAAAAATACAGCCGGTTTTGCTTTTACACAAGGAACACACCGGTAAACAATACAGATCTCCGGCCGTCGTATTTTCTCACCTCGTCGCTCAGGTTGACTGCTGCGCCGCCGTAACGAGGAGACGTCGTCGGCGTCCATGACACGGCAGAGATACAGGGACGAGAGACACCGTCGGCTCCGAAGCCAGCAAGGTCCCCGGCGACCGCGATATGGCAGGCGACGGCGAAGGCGGCGAGTGGCGGCCACTCATTCTCTCCTCCGCCCCCGGCGACCGCGATATGGTAGGCGACGGCGGCGAGCGGCGGCCACTTGTTCCCTCCGCTACCCCCCGCGACCGCGATATGGCAGGCGACGGCGACGGCGGCGAGCGGCGGCCACTCATGCCCTCCTCCTGCTTCAAGCGGTCAGATCCACACCATGCTCCTAGTCTCCTCTGCCTCCTCCTCATCCATGCTTGCTGCATTTCTTCAATCCTCATTGGATGATATAGTGGTCAGACACATCGGGGCATCAGCAGATTACAGACCGAATTTTATTCGATTGTGTTTTACTGACGAATAGTAATATCCAAATGTAATCATTTATATTTGTAAAATTTCACAGACATTCCAAACGGGGCCTAATCCTTGGTCTTGGGATCGATTGGTATGCTGAGAAACCGATGGTGATTTCAATCCCGGTGATCATTAGTGGTCACATCAATGATTACCTTATCGTGCTCAAAGTATTCCTGGTGCACCTCATTCCTAAGATATACATGTGCGGAATTGGTCGAGCAGTACAAGATACTTTGTGTGTCTCGTTCCTAACTCGATGCCTTGTTGTGTAAGAGGAAGGTTGTGCCACAATATATAGCGCAGAGTCCAATGTGGTAGGTGAGATGTAATATGGAATGCAACTTACGAATAAAGCTATACACATGTGATTTGAGATTATTTCTGATTTACCAGTACCATTTTGCTCCCATCATAAAGAACAGAGGCACCAGCTAACTGGTTTAGTGATCTTCAAAAACCCACACTACAGTATTTAATCACCCTTTCTATATAAAGTTCATACGCACGTACGGTAATTATATTCACGGTAATTATATTTCAACATAAATTTGGAAACCAATTTTTCAAGCAGCATAAGACATATATCTCACAACTCTATGAGGGCAATGATTGTAAATTTAGCACGACACAAATAGGAAAAAGGTGATATATACTATGTATCATGTTTGATACCATATTTGGGTTTTTCAGAGTACTTTTAAGCACTTGCCATCATACTACTTATTTTTGCTTTTCACCAGACCAATCGTAAGCCGTTAGATGCAATCTTCAGTGTAATGGTTGATGAAGCAAGGCTGCATGTTGTCCACCCGCATGGGACTTTATGCACTAGTAGAAGACAGTGCTTTAGTCCCGGTTCGTAAGGGTCTTTTTAGTTTCGGTTGTGTAACCGGAACTAAGCAATTGGGACTAAAGGGCCTTCTTTAGTTTTGATAGTGTTACGAACTGGGACTAAATGGGCTTCACGTGGCCGCTGCGTAGCGCTCAGTTAGGAGGGCCTTTAGTCCCACTTGGTATGACCAGCCGGGATTAAAAGAACGTCACGCGTGAGCCGCTGCCTAGCGTTGGGGTTTAGGTTTTCTTTTGAAAGGAGGTGTTTTGGAGGGTTTAGGGGTTTCATTTTGTGTTTCCTTTTCTTTTTATATTTACCATTCAATTCTTTTTCATTTAGGATTTTCATTTTCATTTTTGGTTTTTCATTAAACTCGACGCTAGCTACAAATAGGAATGAAGGAATCGTTACACAACATCGTCATGAATTAGAGAAGTGATCTCTTTCTCCGTGCTTGATCGAACAACAAGTTTTCATATATATATTCAGGGCTACTACGTATAATGCATGTTCATGCATATATACAATATAACATCTCTTACGATCCCTAATATCTAATTAATTACCAAAATTGCATTCCAATTCGAGATGGTATTCCGCGGTTTTAGCTATGACCTCTTCAATGAAGAATCCCGTCAATTCCTCTTGAATTGCTCGTATGCGATCCTTTGATAGGAGTTCGTCTCGTTTCCGTTGGATCTAATTTAAAGAAGGGGGTCAATATATATATACACACACACAGACACACACAAACACAAATGAAACTCAACACAATCGATGGTAATAAAGTAAAATTATGAATATTGTTTACGTACTCCAAGTTGTTGTAGAAGTCTGCCCGTCTCACATGTCGTCTCGCGAATGCCTCACAAACGTAGTATCCACATAAATTATTCTCGTGTCCCTGCCTCGAGCACTTTACGAGAATAGAGTTCAATCAAAATAATAATCAAGTATGATAATGGTATTGAAACTAGAACCAAAGAGATGCGCTGACCGAGCTAGTACTATTTATATTGAGTTGTTGAAATCGGCAGCTCCTCTTCCCATTCACCCTAGCCTTCTTGGTGAACTCTTTCCAAACTCTGCCCCACAAAGAAAAATGAATAAAGAAGTTATTGATTACTTGATATCGGGAAATAAACAAAAGTTGTCGATATAATGCGATAATGATTGAAATTACCTCTGGAGCATTTTTATTCAGGTCCGCCCACATCTTAGTGTCTTTACGTTTTGAGTCCATGACAAGTACTTTTTCTGCGTCAAACTGAATGACTAGCAGAATAAAGTAGAACATGTGCACGCATAACTTATAAATTACGCTTAACGTCGAGTAAGCGGAACAGAATGTGTACAAGATAGTATAACACTCGCTTGAAGGTATTTCTCTTTTAGTTTGTTGTTCAATTAACGCCCTTAGCACGATCTTCTCTGTATCCTTGGGGTTCTTTTCTAGCGTCATTTCATAAACAGTGTTTTGATTAATGAACCCAATGTCATAGATTAGTTCTCTTCTTCATTCAAGGATCTTCTTTCTGCATAATATTGTGAGGATAATTATACATTCAATGGACGAGATGAGCTAGAGATTTAAATATATAAATGTTACTTACAAACAATAGCAACTGATGATAGATTTGTCGATGGCATCTTGATTGTATAACTGAAATAATTCTTCAAATTCAATGTAAATCTGCTCGACTCCATTGAAGTAATGCCCATTTTAACTCCCGCAATGAGATAGTAGATCCCTTGATCATTTGAGGCTTTCATGTACCAGTGATGTAATTTTTCCGCCGCCGCAAGCTTCTGTCTCCGCAAGATCCCATCTGGGGCACGTTCTGGTGCCCTGCCGGAGGGGAGATTCGGATACAGAGGGCTTCTTCATCAACACCATGACCTCTCCGATGATGCGTGAGTAGTTCACCATAGACCTACGGGTCCATAACTAGTAGCTAGATGGCTTCTTCTCTCTCTTGGATCTTCAATACAAAGTTCTCCATGATCTTCATGGAGATCTATCCGATGTAATCTTCTTTTGCGGTGTGTTTGTCGAGATCCGATGAATTGTGGATTTATGATCAGATTATCTATGAATCTTATTTGAGTTTCTTCTGATCTCTCTTATGCATGATTTCATATCCTTGTAATTCTCTTCGAGTTGTGGTTTTTTTGGCCAACTTGATCTATGATTCTTGCAATGGGAGAAGTGCTTGTTTTTGGGTTCATACCGTGCGGTGACCTCACCCAGTGACAGAAGGGGTAGCGAGGCACACATCGTGTTGTTGCCATCAAGGGTAAAAAGATGGGGTTTTCATCATTGGTTTGAGTTTATCGCTCTACATCATGTCATCTTGCTTAAGGCGTTACTCTGTTCGTCATGAACTCAATACACTAGATGCATGCTCGATAGCGGTCGATGTGTGGAGTAATAGTAGTAGATGTAGAAAGTATTGGTCTACTTGTCTCGGACGTGATGCCTATATGTATGATCATTGCCTTAGATATCGTCATGACTTTGCGCAGTTCTATCAATTGCTCGACAATAATTTGTTCACCCACCGTAATATTTTCTATTTTGAGAAAAGCCTCTAGTGAACACTATGGCCCCCGAGTCTACTTCACACCATATTTTCAGCCTTACTCTTTTACTTCGTTGCACTTTCCGCCTTCAGATCTCACTTTGCAATCAATCTTGAAGGGATTGACAACCCCTTTATAGCGTTGGGTGCAAGCTCTTTTGTGTTTGCGCAGGTACTCTGGACTTGACGAGATTCTCCTACTGGATTGATACCTTCGTTCTCAAACTGAGGGAAATACTTACTGCTCCTGTGCTGCATCACCCTTTCCTCTTCAAGGGAAAAACCAACACAAGCCTAGTCTCCGTCAACGTGCCAATTTCTGGCGCTGTTGTTTGAGAAGTAGCAGAAGGATTTCTGGCACCGTTGCCGGGGAGGATCAAGTCAAGAACTCATCCAAGTAAGTGTCGCAAACTCATCTCTTGCATTTACTTTTTTTGCCTCTCGTTTTCCTTTCCCCCACTTCTGAAAAACAAAAAATTACAAAAATATTTGCCTTATTCATTTGCCTTTTTCGTTCGCCCTTTTCTCTCGCTTGCTTTCTGTTCGCTTGTGTGCTTGCTTGCTTGCTGAAGTCACCATGACTGAAAACACCAAACTTTGTGACTTCTCGGATACTAATAATAATGATTTTATTAGTACTCCGATTGCTCCCACCACTAGTGCGGAATCATACGAAATCAATGGTGCTTTGTTGATTCTTGTTATCAAAGAGCAATTCTCCGGCCTTCCTAGTGAAGATGCCGCATCCCATCTTAATACCTTCATTGAGCTTTGCGATATGCAAAAGAAGAAAGATGTGGATAATGATGTGATTAAATTGAAGCTTTTTCCGTTCTCGTTGCGAGATCGAGCAAAAACTTGGTTTTCGTCTTTGCCCAAAAATAGTATTAATTCTTGGAACAAGTGCAAAGATGCTTATATATCCAAGTATTTTCCATCTGCTAAGATTATCTCTCTCCGTAATGATATCATGAATTTTAAGCAACTTGATTATGAACATGTTGCACAATCTTGGTAGATAATGAAATTGATGATTAGAAATTGTCCCGCTCATGGCTTGAGTCTTTGGATGATTATACAAATATTTTACGCTGGCTTGAATTTCGATTCGAGAAATATCTTGGACTCCGCCTCAGGTGGAACGTTCATGGAAAACACGTTAGGAGAAGCCACAAAACTCCTAGACAATATCATGACGAACTACTCTTAGTGGCACACTGAAAGGTCACCTACTAGTAAGAAGGTACACGCTATAGAAGAAATTAACTCGTTGAGTGCTAAGATGGATGAGTTAATGAATTTTGTTGCTAGTAGAAGTGCTCCTTTAGATCCTAATGATATGCCCTTGTCTTCCTTGATTGAGAGTAGCAACACTAGCTTGGACGTTAATTTTGTTGGTAGGAATAATTTTGGCAACAACAATGCTTTTAGAGGAAACTATGTTCCCAGGCCTTTTCCTAGTAACCCCTCTAATAACTTTGGCAACTCCTGCAACAATACTCATGGAAAATACAATAGATTACCCTCTTATCTAGAGAGTAATATCAAAGTGTTTATAAACTCACAAAAGATTTTCAGTGCGTCCATGGAGGAAAAACTACTCAAAATTGACGATTTGGCTAGGAGCGTTGATAGAATGTCTAGTGATATTGATGCTTTGAAAGTTAGATGTGCTCCTCCCAAGATCAATATGGATGAAACTTTGAAAGCTATGCGTGTTTCCATGAGTGAGAGCAAAGAAAGAACCGCCCAAATTCGTGCTAGACATGAATGGCTTAAAAGGGCGTGTTCTCCTGATAAGAATCACGAAGATCTTAAAGTGCTTGGTGTGACTCCCATTGAATATTTGTTTTCTTGTGTCAAACCTAATGATGATGGGGCTGGATATGAATCCGCTTTGGTTGAAAAACGCCCCAATGATTCGGAGTCCATCTATCTTGATGCTAAAAACATTGAAAGTGGAGTAGAAGATATTAAAACTTTGAGTAGTAATGTAATTACTACTTTGGATTTCAAGAAATTCAATTATGATAATTGCTCCTTGATTGAATGCATTTCCTTTATGCAATCCATGCTAAACTCTCCACACGCTTATAGCCAAAAGAAGGCCTTTGCCGATCATATCGTCGAAGCTATGATAAAATCTCTTGAAGAGAAACTTGAATTGGAAGTTTCTATACCTAGAAAGCTTCATGATTAGTGGGAACCTACTATCAAAATCAAAATAAAAAACTATGAATGCAATGCTTTGTGTGATTTGGGTGCTAGTGTTTCCGCGATTCCAAAGTCTTTATGTGATGTTCTGGGTTTTAATGAGATTGAGGAGTGTTCTCTTAATTTGCATGTTGCGGATTCTACTGTCAGGAAACCCATGGGAAGGATCAATGATGTTATTATTATTGCAAATAGGAACTATGTACCCGTGGATTTCGTTGTGCTTGACATTGATTGCAATCCTACATGCCCTATCATTCTTGGTAGACCTTTCCCAAGGACTATCGGTGCTATCATCGATATGATGGAAGGGAATATTAGATTTCAATTTCCTCTAAAGAAGGGCATGGAGCATTTTCCTAGAAAGAAAATAAGATTGCTTTATGAATCCATGATGAGGGCTACTTATGGTTTGAGCAGCAAAGATGACGATACATGATTCTATCGCCTTATGCCTAGCTAAGGGCGTTAAACAATAGCGCTTGTTGGGAGGCAACCCAATGAATTTATCTTTTTCTTTCTGTTTTGTTGCTACCACACCATCATAATTCTGTTATGATTGTGTTTTTTTGTGTTTCTTTTTGTGTTTCAGCCAAGCAAAACCTTTATGACTAGTCTTGGTGATGGTTGTTTGATCCTGCTGGAAAAAGACAGAAACTTTTTGCTCACGATATTATTTTTCATTTTTATTCAGAAAGAGCTTTTGAGCTGATTCTTTTTTATGCTGGTTGACATGCCTTTTGCCCAGGCACTCGTAATTGTGCAGGATTTTTGAGGTAACAGAAGTATACGAAGTAGACAGATTGCTACAGACTGGTCTGTTTTTGACAGATTCTGTTTTTGTTGAAGTTGGTTGCTTGTTTTGATGAAACTATGGATAGTATCGGGGGTACTAGCCATGGAAAAGTGAGAATACAGTAATCTAACACCAATATAAATAGAAATCAAGATTGATACAGTACCTAAAGAGGTGGTAGTTTGTTTTCTTGTGCTAATGATATCACGAGTTTCTGTTTAAGTTTTGTGTTGTGAAGTTTTCAAGTTTTGGGTGATGTTCTCATGGACAAAGGTATAAAGAGTGGAAAGAGCTCAAGCTTGGGGATTCCCAAGGCATCCCAAGCCAAATTCAAGGACACCAAAAAGCCTAAGCTTGGGGATGCCCCGGGAAGGCATCCCCTCTTTCATCTTCAATCCATCGGTAACATTACTTGAAGCTATATTTTTATTCACCACATGATATGTATTTTTCTTGGAGCGTCTTGTATCGTAGGAGTCTTTTATTTTTGTTGTGTCACAATCATCCTTGCACACCTTTTTAGAGAGACATGCTCTCATAGTGAATTTTCTAGAATGCTCATTGTGCTTCACTTATACCTTTTGAGCTAGATAATTTTGCTCTATGTGCTTCACTTAGATCTTTTAGAGAACGACGGTGCGTAACTTGGTAGTTGGCTTGTGCTATGAAATTAGTCCCAAAGGTGATAGGTACCCAAAGAGGATACAGAAACTTCCATCTTCATGTGCTTGAGTAGAAAGAGAAGTTTGATTCCTCTCAATTAGTTTTGAGACGTGGATTTGGTAATATTAAGAGTTATGTTAGTAGGGTGTTGTGAATCTAGAAATACTTGTGTTGAAGTTAGTGATTCCCGTAACATGCACGTATGGTGAACCGCTATGTTAGGAAGTCAGAGCATAATTGATCTATTGATTGCCATCCTTTGTGTTGAGGTCGGGATCGCGCGATGGTTTACACCTACCAACCCTTCCCTTAGGAGTATGCGTTTAGCACTTTGTTTCGGTTACTAATAAAAACTTTGGCAATAAGTATGTGAGTTCTTCATGACTAATGTGAGTCCATGGTATAGATGCACTTTGACCTTTCACCTTTGCTAGCCTCTCTAGTGCCGCGCAACTTTCGCCGGTGCACAAACCCACCATATGCCTTCCTCAAAACAGCCACCATACCTACCATGCAACTCCCACCGTTCCGTCTCATGACTTGTGCCTTCACTCTCATATTGCTATTGCATGATCGTAAGGTAGCTAGCGAGATGTTTCAACGTCATACGCCAAGCTAGATCGTTGCACATCCCGGTACACTGTCGGAGGCATTTCCTATAGAGTCATCATCGTTCTGAGCTTTGAGCTGTGAGTAAATAAAAGTGTGATGATCATCATTATGAGAGCATTGTCCCATGTGAGGAAATAAAAAAAAGAGGCCAAAGTTGCCCACATAAAAAAGAGAGGCCAAAGAGCCCAAATAAAAAAAGAGAAAAAGAGAGAAGGGACAATGCTACTATCTTTTTCCACACTTGTGCTTCATAATAGCACCATGTTCTTCATGATTGAGAGCCTCTTGTTTTGTCACCACCATATACTAGTGGGAACCTTTATTATATAACTTGGCTTGTATATTCCAATGACGGGCTTCCTCAAATTGCCCTAGGTCTTCATGAGCAAGCAAGTTGGATGCACACCCACTAGTTCTCCTTTTGAGCTTTCACATTCTATAGCTCTCGTGCATCCTTTGTATGGCAATCCCTACTCATTCACATTGATATCTATTAATGGGCATCTCCATAACCCTTTGATGCGCCGAGTCAATGTGACCATCTCCTCCTTTTTTGTCTCAGAGCCACCACCACACTCTATTCCACCTATAGTGCTATATCCATGGCTCACGCTCATGTATTATGTGATAGTTGAAAAAGGTTTGAGAAAGTAAGAGTGCAAAAACAATTACTTGGCCAATACCGGGGTTGTGCATGATTCAAATTAGTTGTGTGGGGATGATGGAGCATAGCCAGACTATATGATTTTGTAGGGATAACTTTCTTTGGCCTTGTTATTTCGAAAGTTCATGATTACCTTGCTAGTTTGCTTGAAGTATTATTGTTTTCATGTTAATACCAAACTATTATTTTGAATCTTACGGATCGGAACATTCATGTCACATGAAAGAAGTTATAAAGGAGAACTATGCTAGGTAGCATTCCACATAAAAATTCAGTCTTTATAACTTACCTACTCGAGGACGAGCAGGAGTTAAGCTTGGGGATGCTTGATACGTCTCCAACGTATCTATAATATTTGATGGTTTCATGCTATTATCTTGTCAAACTTTGGATGTTTTGTATGCCTTTTATATCTTTTTTGGGACTAACTTATTAACTCAGTGCCAAGTGCCAGTTCCTGTTTTTTCCGTGTTTTTGACCCTTTTTAGAGGAGGATTTTAAACGGAGTCCAAACGGAATAAAACTTCCGAAAAGATTTTTTCCGGAACGGAAGATACGCAGAAAGCTTGGGAACCAAGGCATGGAGTCCCGGGGGAGGCCACAAGCCCCCATGGCGCGGCCACAGGGGCCGCGCCTCCTAGGCTTGTGGGCTCCCTGGGCCTCCCCTGCCCTAGCTCCTTCGCCTATAAATTCCCTAAAATCCCTAAAAAAATCAGGAGATCTACGAAAATACTTTTCCGCCGGCGCAAGCTTCTGTCTCCGCAAGATCACACCTCGGGCACGTTCTGGTGCCCTGCTGGAGGGGAGATTCAGATACGGAGGGCTTCTTCATCAACACCATGACCTCTCTGATGATGCGTGAGTAGTTCACCATAGACCTACGGGTCCATAGCTAGTAGCTAGATGGCTTCTTCTCTCTCTTGGATCTTCAATATAAAGTTCTCCGTGATCTTCATGGAGATCTATCCGATGTAATCTTCTTTTGCGGTGTGTTTGTCGAGATCCGATGAATTGTGGATTTATGATCAGATTATCTATGAATCTTATTTGAGTTTCTTCTGATCTCTCTTATGCATGATTTCATATCCTTGTAATTCTCTTCGAGTTGTGGGTTTTGTTTGGCCAACTTGATCTATGATTCTTGCAATGGGAGAAGTGCTTGGTTTTGGGTTCATACGGTGCAGTGACCTCACCCAGTGACAGAAGGGGTAGCGAGGCACGCATCGTGTTGTTGCCATCAAGGGTAAAAAGATGGGGTTTTCATCATTGGTTTGAGTTTATCCCTCTACATCATGTCATCTTGCTTAAGGCGTTACTCTGTTCGTCATGAACTCAATACACTAGATGCATGCTGGTAGCGGTCGATGTGTGGAGTAATAGTAGTAGATGCAGAAAGTATCGGTCTACTTGTCTCGGACGTGATGCCTATTGATGACCCACAAGTATAGGGGATCTTTCGTAGTTCTTTCGATAAGTAAGAGTGTCGAACCCAATAAGGAGCAGAAGGATCTGACAAGTGGTTTTCAGCAAGGTAATATCCGCAAGCACTTAAATTATCGGTAACAAGTAGTTGTGTGGTGAGATGATTCGTAGCAAGCAACAAGTAACAAAAGTAGCAACTTTACAGCAAAGTGGCCCAATCCCTTTTGTAGCAAGGGACAAGCCTGGACAAAGTCCTATAGGAGGAAAAACGCTCCCGAGGACACACGGGAATTTCTGTCATGCTAGTTTTCATCATGTTCATATGATTCACGTTCGTTACTTTGATAGTTTGATATGTGGGTGGACCGGCGCTTGGGTACTGCCTTTACTTGGACAAGCATCCCACCTATGATTAACCCCTCTCGCAAGCATACACAACTACGAAATAAGAATTAAGACAAAGTCTAACCATAGCATTAAACTAGTGGATCCAAATCAGCCCCTTACGATCTCTAAAAAAATCAGCCCCTTACGAAGCAACGCATAAACTAGGGTTTAAGCTTCTGTCACTCTAGCAACCCATCATCTACTTACTACTTACCAATGCCTTCCTCTAGGCCCAAATAATGGTGAAGTGTTATGTAGTCGACGTTCACATAACACCACTAGAGGAAAAACAACATACAACACATCAAAATATCAAACGAATACCAAATTCGCATGACTACTATTAGCATGACTTATCCCATGTCCTCAGGAACAAAAGTAACTACTCACAAATCATAATAATATTCATGACCAGAGAGGTAATGAGTAGCATCAAGGATCTGAACATAAACTCTTCCACCAAATAATCCAACTAGCATGAACTACAAAGAGTAATTAACACTACTAGCAACCTTACAAGTACCAATCGGAGTCGTGAGACGGAGATTGGTTACAAGTGATGAACTAGGGTTTGGAGATGAGATGGTGCTGATGAAGATGTTGATGGTGATGAGTCCCCTCCGATGAGAGGAGTGTTGGTGATGACGTTGGCGACGATTTCCCCCTCCACGAGGGAAATTTCCCCGGCAGGATCGTCCTGCGGGAGCTCTAGATTAGTTCTGCTCCAGTTCCGCCTCGTGGCGGTGGCGGCTCCTCCAGAAAGCTCCCTTCTGATTTTTTTTGGAACGAAACCCTTCATAAAGCAAAAGATGAGCGTCGGAGGGGCAACAGGGGGCCCACAAGCCCCCCAGGCCCGGCCAGGGGGGTAGGCGAGGCCTGGCAGGCTTGTGGCCTCCTGGTGGCGCCCCTCTAGCACTTCTTCCGCCCAGTATTTTTCATAAAATCCAAAATAATTCCCCGTTGATTTTCACGGCTTTTGGAGTTGCGCAGAATAGGTATCTCAAACTTGCTCCCTTTTCAGGCCAGAATTCCAGCTGTCGGCGTTCTCCCTCTTCATGTAAACCTTGCAAAATAAGGCATAAGTATTGTACCGTGAAGTGAAATAACAGCCCAAAAATCGATAAATATCAACATGAAAGCATGATGCAAAATGGACGTATCAACTCCCCCAAGCTTAGACCTCGCTTGTCCTCAAGCGAAAGCCTAGATCAATAAACATGACCACATGTTTAGGGAGAGAGGTGTCGACAAAACAAGATACGAACATGCAGGCATCATGATCATGATTAGAACATCAATACCAACATATAATCTCTCATGCAAAAGTGACAATACCTTCACAAAGTAAAGTATGGATCAAGAACCTTACCGAGAAGTAACAACCGAAAGCCTTTAGTCATTAAAGCAATTGCAATTTATCATAACATCAGAAAGAGTCAAATAAGAGCTTGTAAAGCAAATCCACATACTCAATCATCTTTTCGTTCTCTACAATTGCTACAACTCACGTGGTACTCATGAGATCAAAGTTTTAGCTCGACACAGAGAAAGATAGGGGCTTATAGTTTTGCCTCCCAACTGCTTACCTCAAGGGTAATGTCAACAATAATAATTCATGAATACTTACCTTCAAGTTGACATATGAATATAGATCTTTCCCTAGCATATGATGTTAGCCAAGATAAGGGCGAAACAAGGAATTGGTGAAGATCACCATGACTCTTTCAAGGGAAAAAAGTAAAGGTACAAGATAGGCCCTTCGCAGAGGGAAGCAGAGGTTGTCATGCGCTTTTGAGGTTTGGATGCGTGTCCTCTTAGTGAGGAGGAACGTCACTTTATATTGCCTCCTGTGATAAAGAACTTTATTATGCTGTCTGTCGCTTTTATGTCTTCCTCATCGCAGGTTCGTACAAAGCTTATTTTCCACACGCTAATAGATCATACATATTAGGGAGCAATTTTTATTGCTTACACCGATGACAACTTACTTGAGGGATCTTATTCAATCCATAGGTAGGTATGGTGGACTCTGATGGCAAAACTGGGTTGAAGGTTTATGGATGCACAAGTAGTATCTCTACTTGGTGCGGGAGTTTTGGCTAATATGAGGTGGAAGCAATCGTCACATGCTAAGGGATCTTTAATCATATAACATTGTCCGGAACCAAGCAAACACAATTCATTATGTTGTCTTCCTTGTCCAACATCTACTTCTAGGCATGTAATAGTTTAGTGAGTGTTCACAATCATAGATGGTGTCAAGGATGATATATTTATATGTGAACCTCTCCTTCTTTATTACTTCCTATTAATTGCAATAATGACCAAGGTCCACATTTGTCTACCCTCAACAAGTTTCAATCATCATACTTTTTATATGTGAAGCCATCAGTTCCCATAAGATCACTACATGATCTTTCATGCTTTTGTTCTTTCTCAATCTTTTGATCATGCAAGAGGCAAAGCCCTTCAACTAAGACACTCTTTATTATATGGCTCACGAGCTCGAATACATCGGGGGGTGACACAAAGCAAAACTCAAGCCTAAAACACTAAGACCTTTATTCTACTAGAGAAAGAGAAAACTGAAAAGGAACAAACTAAAACAAAGGTAAAGGCAAAAGATGTGATGGTGACACGATATCGGGGCAACTCCCCCAAGCTTGGCACAAGCCAAGGGGATTGCCCATACCCATGCTCAGTTGTCTTCCTTTGGAGGTGATGGTGGTGGAGTTGATGCAACACGAGTTGGATCCTCCTTCTTCCAAGGCATAGGTGCTCCATCATGTAAAGATGAATGAGTCTCTGGAATCCTCAAATCTGCAGCCAACCGTATTGATTTAAATCTATACTCATACTCACAGTTTTGGTTCTACGGGTCATAGATCTAGGCTTGAAGGTGATCAATCCTGTCATAGAGCCTGGAGAGGTGCTTCTCAATGTCATTGGCATCAATCTTGTGCTTATTGGTGAACCCCATGATCATCATGTGGTTGGCGTTGAGTCCATGCTCCACCATCCCTTGGCACTTGAAGACCTGTTGCTCCATTGCTTCGAGCCTCGCCTCCACGCTTCCGGTCTTCTTGGGCCCCTCAACATCGCGGATGTGCAACATCCCCTCACGCATCTCGATAGATTAAGGGTGTTGCAGCACTCCTACTAGGTTAGGATTGATGACC
The DNA here is from genome assembly GCF_904849725.1 of Hordeum vulgare subsp. vulgare. NCBI lineage: Eukaryota > Viridiplantae > Streptophyta > Magnoliopsida > Poales > Poaceae > Hordeum > Hordeum vulgare. The sequence goes on from NC_058524.1 coordinate 65,024,726, forward strand.
TTCTCAAAGATCTTGTCCTTCAGAGCTTTTGGGGACGTCATAGCGATCTAGATCTCCAGCAGAAACAAGCTCGAAACGAAAACAGAGGAAGTCTGTGTGATACAGAGGTCAGACCTTTCGGGAGAATATATAATGATTTTTTCCAGACCAGAAGGAGTACTCTGCACGAAAACGGAGTCTGGGAGGCGCACGAGGTGGCCACAAGCCACCCAGGCCCGGCCTGGCCGGGCCTAGCAGGCTTGTCGCCTCCTCGTGCACTTTCCGGACTACTTTTTTTCAAATATTCCAAAACGGAGGAAAATTGCTACGGGAAAAGTTTTGGAGTCGGTTTACTTACCGAATCACATACCTCTTCGTTTTCGGAGTCTGTAACAGGCTGATAAATATCCCTTATGTACTCCTCCGGAGTTATGGTATTGATAATATTGCTTTCAACATTTATGGGAGTACCTGAGATGTAATGCTTGATTCTCTGCCCATTTACAACTCTCGTACAATTACCTTCCGTGTTGTTGATCTTGATAGCACTGGAACGATATACTTCCTCAACAATATAGGGACCTTCCCATTTAGAGAGAAGCTTGCCTGCAAAGAATTATATAGAAAGACATAATCACCTACATTGAACTCACGCTTTTCTATCCTCTTATCATGCCACCTCTTTACCTTTTCTTTGAACAACTTGGCATTTTCATATGCCTGAGTTCTCCATTCATCAAGCGAGCTAATGTCAAATAACCTCTTCTCACCAGCAAGTTTGAAATCAAAGTTGAGCTCTTTGATTGCCCAATAAGCTTTATGCTCTAGCTCAAGAGGTAGATGACATGCTTTACCATACACCATTTTGTACGGAGACATGCCCATGGGATTCTTATAGGCAGTTCTATAATCCCACAGTGCATCATCGAGCTTCTTAGACCAATTCTTTCTAGACTTGTTGACAGTCTTTTGCAGTATCAGTTTAATCTCTCTATTGCTTAGCTCTACTTGACCACTAGACTGAGGGTGATAGGGAGACGCAATTCTATGGTTGACATCGTACTTAGCAAGCGTTTTACAGAAAGCACCACGAATGAAATGTGAACCACCGTCGGTCATTAGATATCTAGGGACTCCAAATCTAGGGAAGATAACTTCCTTAAGCATCCTGATAGAGGTGTTGTGGTCAGCACTACTAGTGGGGATAGCTTCTACCCACTTAGTGACATAATCAACAACAACTAGGATATGAGTATACCCGTGGGATTTTGAAAAAGGTCCCATATAATCAAAGCCCCAGACATCAAATGGTGCAATGACAAGTGAATAGTTCATAGGCATTTCGTGACGTTTACTCATATTACCTATTCGTTGACATTCGTCACAAGACAAGACAAACTTACGGCATCCTTGAAGACAGTGGGCCAATAGAAACCTGATTGCAATACCTTGTGTGCAGTTCTATCTCCCGCATGGTGTCCTCCATAGGCCTCGGAGTGACACTTCTGTAGGATCTATCCCTGTTCATGTTCAGGTACACAACGTCTAATAACACCATCTACTCCTTCCTTATAAAGGTGAGGATTATCCCAAAAGTAATGTCTCAAGTCAAAGAAGAGTTTCTTCTTTTGCTGGTACGTGAAACTAGGTGGTATATATTTGGCAACGATATAGTTTGTATAATCAGCATACCACGATGCACTACGTGAAGCATTGATGACATTTAGTTGCTCACCGGGAAAGCTATCATCAATAGGTTGTGGGTCATCAAGAACGTTCTCCAACCTAGACAAGTTATGTGCTACGGGGTTATGAGCACCCTTCCTGTCGACAACGTGCAAATCAAACTCTTGTAGCAAGAGAACCCATCTGATAAGTCTAGGTTTAGCGTCCTTCTTCTCCATGAGGTACTTAATAGCAGCTTGATCAGTGTGAATAGTGACTTTGGAATCAACTATGTAAGACCTGAACTTTTCACATGCAAACACGACTGCTAAAAACTCCTTTTCCGTAGTAGCATAGTTTCTTTGGGCACTGTCTAGAGTTTTACTAGCATAGTGAATAACATTCAACTTCTTATCAACTCTTTGCCCTAGAACAGCACCAACAGCGTAATCACTAGCATCACACATGATTTCAAAAGGTAAGTTCCAATCGGGTGGCTGAACAATAGGTGCATTTATGGAAGCCCTCTTAAGTATTTCGAAGGCTTCCTCACAATCATCGTAAAAAACAAAAGGGATATCCTTTTGCAAGAGATTGGTAAGAGGCCTAGAAATCTTAGAGAAGTATTTAATAAACCTTCTATAGAAACCAACATGACCAAGGAAACTTCTTATACCTTTGATATCTGTGGGGTATGGCATTTTCTCGATTGCATCAACCTTAGCCTTATCGACTTCAATACCTCTTTCAGAAATTTGATGTCCTAAGATGATGCCTTCATTAACCATAAACTGGAACTTCTCCCAATTCAAGACAAGATTGGTGTCTTTACATCTCTGCAAGACTCGATCAAGGTTGCTGAGGCAATCATCAAAAGAAGACCCGTCAACGGAAAAGTCATCCATGAAAACCTCAACAATCTTTTCACAAAGTCAGATAATATAGCCATCATACATATTTGAAAGGTGGCAGGTGCATTACATAAGCCAAAAGGCATACGTCTATAAGCAAAGGTACCGAAAGGGCGGGTGAAATTGGTTTTCTCCTAATCAGATTGTGCAATTGGTATTTGGGAGAAACTAGAATAACCGTCTAGAAAGCAGAAGTGTGTGTGTTTAGACAGTCTTTGTAGCATTTGGTCGATAAAAGGCAAAGGGTAATGATATTTCCTAGTGGCTTTATTCAATTTTCTAAAATCGATCACCATCCTATAGCCAGTAATAATCCTCTGTGGGATCAATTCATCCTTATCATTAGGGACAACGGTAATGCCTCCCTTCTTAGGGACGCAATGCACCGGACTCACCCAATCACTATGAGCAACATGATAGATAATACCTGCCTCCAGGAGCTTTAGTATTTCTTTTCTTACTACCTCTTTCATCTTAGGATTTAATCTCCTTTGATGATCAGCAACTGGTTTGGAATCAGGATCAGTTTTAATCTTGTGCTGGCATAGAGTGGGACTAATGCCCTTAAGATCATCAAGAGTATAACCAATAGCAGCACGATGCTTCCTCAGAGTTTTTAGTAATTTCTTTTCTTCATGCTCTGAGAGGCTAGCACTAATTATGACATGATATATCTCTTTTTCATCAAGATAAGCATACTTCAGAGTATCACGCAACTGTTTAAGCTCGAACACAGGATCACCCTTTGGCGGGGGTGGATCCCCAAGCAGTTCAACAGGCAGATTATTATTAAGGATAGGATATTGTTCTAAGACAACTCTATCTATCTCATCCTTTTCATCCATATGCATATCATTTTCATGCTCAAGCAAGTATTGCTCTAAGGGATCAGTAGGAGGCACAACAATAGAAGCTAAGGCAATAGTTTCATCCTTACTAGGCAACTCCTTTTCATGAGGTTGTCTACCAAACTTGGAGAAATTGAACTCATGTGACACACCTTCAAAACCAACAGTGACAGTCTGCTTCTCACAGTCAATATGAGCATTGACGGTATTGAGGAAGGGTCTGCCAAATATGAAGGGACAAAAGCTATCTTGGGTGGTAGCAAGAACGAGGAAATCAGCAGGATACTTCGTTTTACCACACAAGACTTCAACATCCCTAACAATTCCCACAGGGCAGATAGTATCTCTATTGGCAAGCTCAATAGTGACATCAATAGGCTCTATCTCAATAGGTGCAATCTCATCTTTGATTTTATCATATAAGGATTGAGGTATTGCACTAACACTAGCACCCACGTCACATAAACCATGATAGCAATGATCTCCTATCTTAACAGAAACAACAGGCGTGCCAACAACATGCCTATGTTTGTCTCTAGCATGAGGTTTAGCAATTCTAGCAGCATCTTCACAGAAGTGAATATTATGTCCCTCAACATCGTCGGACAGAAGATCCTTGATAATAGCAATGCTAGGTTCAACTATAATTTGCTCAGGGGGTGTAGGTGTTCTAATGTAGCCCCTACGTATCACAGTTGAAGCTTTAGAATGATCCTTTATCCTAACAGGGAAAGGTGGTTTCTCAATGTAAGCACTGGGAACAACAGGATCATTATAGGCAATGACTCTCTCTTCAACTGGATTGGGTTTAACTACATTGACTTCTAAAGGAGGATGATATTTAAACCACTTATCTTTGGGGAGATCAATATGAGCAACAAATGATTCACACAATGAAGCTACTATCTCAGAGTCAAGTCCATACTTAGCACTAAAGTCACAAAAAGTATTTGTTTCAACAAAGGATTTAACGCAATCAAACTGGAAATTCATACCTGACTCCTTACCTTCTTCAAGCTCCCAATCTTTAGAGTTGCGTTTAATTCTCTCCAATAAATTCCATCTGAAGTCAATATCTCTCTTCATAAAAGAACCGGTACAAGAAGTGTCAAGCATGGTGCGATCATCATGAGAAAGCCGAGCATAGAAGTTCTGAATGATAATTTCTCTCGAGAGCTCATGGTTGCGGCATGCATATAACATTGATTTAAGACTCCCCCAAGCTTGAGCGATGCTTTCTCTGTCACGAGGCCAAAAATTATAAATATAATTCCGATCACGATGTACTAAATGCATATGATAAAACTTCTGATGAAATTCCAATTTCAACCGGTTGTAGTTCCATGATCCAGTATCATCACATAGACTATACCATGTCAACGCCTTATCCTTCAAAGATAAAGGAAATACCTTCTTCTTGACCTCATCCTCGGGCAAACCTGCAAGCTTTAATAAGCCACAAACTTCATCTACTTAGATTATATGCAAGTCTGGATGTGATGTTCCATCTCCTGTAAAAGGATTAGCCAGCAGTTTCTCAAGCATACCCGAAGGAAATTCAAAGCAAATATTTTCAGTATGTGCAGCAGGTTGAGGGGGAACTATTTGTGCTTCCATTCGAGGTGAAGATACCCCGAACAAGCCCCTCAAAGGATTAGTTTCCATAGTGACAGGTGACAATAAATTTCAGCACACTATATGATTGTTTCCTTACCAAGTTTCACTTACCAAAGGCACTTCACTCCCTGGCAACGGCGCCAGAAAAGAGTCTTGATGACCCACAAGTATAGGGGATCTATCGTAGTCCTTTCGATAAGTAAGAGTGTCGAACCCAACGAGGAGTAGAAGGATCTGACAAGTGGTTTTCAGCAAGGTAATATCTGCAAGCACTGAAATTATCGGTAACAAGTAGTTGTGTGGTGAGATGATTCATAACAAGCAACAAGTAACAAAAGTAGCAACGGTACAGCAAAGTGGCCCAATCCCTTTTGTAGCAAGGGACAAGCCTGTACAAAGTCTTATAGGAGGAAAAAGGCTCCCGAGGACACACGGGAATTTCTGTCATGCTAGTTTTCATCATGTTCATATGATTCGCGTTCGTTACTTTGATAGTTTGATATGTGGGTGGACCGGCGCTTGGGTACTACCCTTACTTGGACAAGCATCCCACTTATGTTTAACCCCTCTCGCAAGCATCTGCAACTTCGAAAGAAGAATTAAGACAAAGTCTAACCATAGCATTAAACTAGTGGATCCAAATCAGCCCCTTACGAAGCAACACATAAACTAGGGTTTAAGCTTCTGTCACTCTAGCAACCCATCATCTACTTACTACTTCCCAATGCCTTCCTCTAGGCCCAAATAATGGTGAAGTGTTATGTAGTCGACGTTCACATAACACGACTAGAGGAAAAACAACATACAACACATCAAAATATCGAACGAATACCAAATTCACATAACTACTATTAGCATGACTTATCCCATGTCCTCAGGAACAAAAGTAACTACTCACAAATCATAATCATATTCATGACCAGAGAGGTAATGAGTAGCATCAAGGATCTGAACATAAACTCTTCCACCAAATAATCCAACTAGCATGAACTACAAAGAGTAATTAACACTACTAGCAACCTTACAAGTACCAATCGGAGTCGTGAGACGGAGATTGGTTACAAGTGATGAGCTAGGGTTTGGAGATGAGATGGTGCTGATGAAGATGTTGATGGTGATGAGTCCCCTTCGATGAGAGGAGTGCTGGTGATGACGTTGGCGACGATTTCCCCCTCCAGGAGGGAAATTTCCCCGGCAGGATCGTCCTGCCGGAGCTCTAGATTGGTTCTGCTCAAGTTCCGCCTCGTGGTGGCGGCGGCTCCTCCCGAAAGCTCCCTTCTGAATTTTTTTGGAACAAAACCCTTCATAAAGCAAAATATGAGCGCCGAAGGGGCAACAGGGGGCCCACAAGCCCCCCAGGCCCGGCCAGGGGGGTAGGCCGGGCCTGGCGGGCTTGTGCCCTCCTGGTGGCTCCCCTGTGGCACTTCTTCTGCCCAGTATTTTTCATAAAATCCAAAATAATTCCCCGTTGATTTTCACGGCTTTTGGAGTTGCGCAGAATAGGTATCTCAAACTTGCTCCCTTTTCAGGCCAGAATTCCAGCTGCCGGCGTTCTCCCTCTTCATGTAAACCTTGCAAAATAAAAGAGAAAATGCATAAGTATTGTACCGTGAAGTGAAATAACAGCCTAAAAAGCGATAAATTCAACATGAAAGCATGATGTAAAATGGACGTATCACCTATATGTATGATCATTGCCTTAGATATCGTCATGACTTTGCGCGGTTCTATCAATTGCTCGTAATATTTGCTATTTTGAGAGAAGCCTCTAGTGAACACTATGGCCCCTGGGTCTACTTCACACCATATTTTCAGCCTTACTCTTTTACTTCGTTGCACTTTCCTCCTTCAGATCTCACTTTGCAATCAATCTTGAAGGGATTGACAACCCCTTTATAGCGTTGGGTCCAAGCTCTTTTGTGTTTGCGCACGTACTCAGGAGTTGACGAGATCCTCCTACTGGATTGATACCTTGGTTCTCAAACTGAGGGAAATACTTACCGCTCCTGTGCTGCATCACCCTTTCCTCTTCAAGGGAAAAACCAACGCAAGCCAAGTCTCCGTCAACGTGCCAATTTCTGCCGCTGTTGTTTGATAAGTAGCAGCGTTTCACATCGGCATCCACAACCTTATTGAATTCCTCATCACTCATTTCACATGCTAACTTTCGAGGAGCCTCCTTGATGCTTGTACCTGCTCTGGATTTCTTCACAGTTGTACAATTAGCCGCCGGAGCGGCAGTTCTCTTCCGCACGTGGGGCTGAGGCGGCACTCTCCCCTTCACCTGTAGGGAAGTCAAGCTCCAGCTGTTGAAATGCATTGATAACTTCATCCACTCTAACAAAAACATAGCCATCTGGAATCAGAGAGGAATGGTAAGTTCCATCGGGTACAAGAGTGTCACGCCCAAGATGCGACCCTATCCTCAATTTGGCATGGGGCCTCGTCAGGGATAGAAGCGCATCTCGTCGTGTCGCAAGAATGGATATCATTACAAGTACATTTACTGAAAAGGAGAGATATATAAAGAGTTGGCTTACACTCGCCACAAGCTACATCAGAGTCACCTCAGTACATTACATAATCATCAAAAAGTAAGAGCAGGGTCCGACTACGGACGAAAACAAACGACAAAAGAAGAACGACGTCCATCCTTGCTATCCCAGGCTACCGGCCTGGAACCCATCCTAGATCGATGAAGAAGAAGAAGAAGAAGAAGAAGAAGTAACTCCAAATGAACAATCAACGCGCTCGCGTCATGTGACCTTTACCTGTACCTGCAACTGGTGTTGTAGTGATTTGTGAGCCACAGGGGACTCAGCAATCTCATTTCCAAAGGTATCAAGACTAGCAAAGCTTAATGGGTGAGGCATGGTTAAGTGTTGAGGTTGCAGCAGCGTCTAAGCATATATTTGGTGGCTAACTTATGAATACAAGAAACAAGAGGGGAAAGATCTACGCATAACGGACGTCACTACAGATGATCAAAAGAATGATCCTGAACACCTACCTACGTCAGACATAACCCCACCGTGTCCTCGATCGGAGCAGGAACTCACGAAAGAGACAGTCACGGTTACGCACACAGTTGGCATATTTTAATTAAGTTAACTTCAAGTTATCTAGAACCAGTGTTAAACAAAGCTTCCACGTTGCCACATAACCGCGGGCACGGCTTTCCGAAAGATTTAACCCTGCAGGGGTGCTCCAACTAGTCCATCACAAATTACCACAAGCCGCATAGAAATCCTCAATCACGAAGCTCGCGATCTCGTCGGATTCCCTAGTGGAAGACCTCAACTCTGAGATTACCCAAAACATCACCGGAATCCCGATGCACAAGATATCTCGTCAAAGGCAAAACTAATCCAGCAAGGCCGCCCGCCGTGTCGACGATCCCGATAGGAGTCGCGTACCTCGTTCTCAGGACACGACGGATGAGCGATGGTTACCACGCCAAACGCCGAGTTGCCCCGGGTAGCGTTAATAAGCTGCTCTGTTTTGGACCAACACTCATGAGGAGCACTGGCCCGGGGGTTGATTAAATTATCCTCGGGGTCCGGAAAGTCCCTATGCAATTTTATTAGGTGAATAGGCAAATGTAGTACCAAAGTTGGGCCTTGCCAGACCAGCTTTAATCTAAAACGAATTATCAAGGGGGTCCCCATAACAACCTCGATCGTGTTAGGAGCGCTCAATTATGGAACATAACATCAGTAGCCGGTAACTAAAGGGGGCAAAGGTGGAACAAAACACCAGGCTAAAAAGGCCGAGCCTTCCACCTTTTACCAAGTATATAGGTGCATTAAATTAAATAGCATTAATATGGTGATATAACAAGGAACCCATGCTTTGCATGGAAGCGACTGCCCTGCAACTAGCAACGCTATCAACAGGGTTAAGCAAGCAGTAACATAGCCAATCAGTGGTTTGCTAGGTTGAACAGGTTGAAGGTTTCATGGCATTGTTGAGAGGCTGATATTTAACATGTGGTAGGCAACAAGACATAAACGATAGCACCGACCTAACTAGCATGGCAATGATAGTAATGGTATCTGGGGAAATGATCATCTTGCCTGAGATCCCGCTTGGAAGAAGAATGAATCCGTGAAGCAGACGAACCGACGTAGTCGAACGGGTCCTCACATCCGACACGCTTGCGGGCTCTATCGAGACGGGGAAAACCAGAAACAGGAATCAACACACGATATTCACCACACGATGCACAACACATATGATGCATGAGCTACTGAATACATGCAAGTCACGGCATGACAATTCACACAATCAAACACTACACATTAAGTGAAGTTCAATATGCACGAGTTGCATATTGACGAAACTCCACGTTTATTAGTTAGTTCTATCCCGATTATCTACACGACGATATTAATGTTGTCAAACATGCAAGAGGTGAAGCGGAAAATAAACTACCTATCTAGGCATTTTAAGTGAGGTCGGAAATGACATATAGCATCTCCGAGACGTCCTCACAAGTTAATTTACAATTCTGTCCAGATCTGAATTAACACATTTAATTGGTTGTTAAACAGCACAACAAATAGGTTCACGTGATTCTACGCTTCAAGGCAAGCAATCTACACGTAAAGAACATCTCCAACGGAGCTACGGAACAAAAGATACAAGCACCGCAAGATATGATGGCATGAATGCAAAATGTGTGCAACGGCGGCTACGAGCACTCCAAAACGTACAAACAGCAAGAGAAAATGAAGCTACACGAGATTCTAAACAAGTTTCATGTAGGACACGATCAAAACGGAGCTACGGTTCGAAAACTACGAGCAAAACGAGAAAACACTACAATCTGCCAAGAACAGCCACATAGCACTTTCTACGCCTTACAACTTCGGCTACACAACTCCGAGGAGCTCAAGCAAGGCACGGCATGAAAGAGGGCAAGACACACTACTACAAACAACTAACAACTACTAGCATGGCAGCAAGGAGCACTAGGAAAAGAAGACACAAAATGGCATCTGACGCACTATTTCAGACTTAGTGAAAATAACACCTCGTCAAAGTGCAGTTTTCAGCCTGAAGCAATATTGACAGAAGAAAAACCTTTAGCTACAGGAGTCCAAATGGCATGAAACTTAACAGCATGCTAGAGAAACATAAGGTGTACAAATAACTCCATTGGACCAACCTCAAAAGAGCTACAGATCACAAGATGCAAGCTAGACAAGACAGCAACAAAAAAATAACAGATTCCAGACTTAGAAATATTTCAGCTCCTCTGAAACAACACTATTCAAGCAACTCGAGGGCAGTCAAACAACACCTAAACATGCATTTCTATTGCAACCAAAAATACCAGAGGCTATACAAAACATCCAAGATCAAATCACTAGTTGACAACTAACTCAAACGAGGCCCGGAATAAAACCTACGGATTAAACAAAAGGGCTTCACGTCAAAATATCTCGCGAACTAACTTCCTTAAAAGCTAAAACTAATTGCACAGAAAAATCCATGAGATTTTTCTACCCCGGAAACATATATAATATGTGGGGTTTGCAACACAAAATTACGCTACACAATAATGCGAGATAATACCTCTAAACGGGAAAAATAAACTACCGGCAAAACCCTACATGGAAAAATACGAGTGACCGCTCTAAAATGTATGCAAAAATGAATCCTAAAACATGGACATTTATGCCACGACATCCGGGCTATCCGAACACGCGCGAAAATTATATACCGGTCGTTCCCCTATTGGGACAGCACGCCAAACAAAGCATTTGACGCGTTAAACTACGTCGAATGAAAATGCAAGTCTTATAATCGGGTTCTACGCGAGAAAATACACGTTTTACATCTATAAAACGTTGCAAACCGACTAACGGTTGAAAAGATACACGCGTTTTAAAAAATACGTCTATATCCTGAAGAGATAACTAAATTCGGAAAATCCTAAATTCTAACGGGCCGATTTGCAACCAGGCCCGAAACGGAGGCATGGCACGATTTAACTAAACTGTGCCCTGCGAGGAAAATAGAGGGGCTCGGGGTGCTCCTCACCTTGGGCTTGGAGGCGCTGGGCCTCGCGTGAAGGTGGCCTGAAGGAGGCTGGGCGACTGGGCCTCGGGCGCTTCTGGGCCGAGCGGGAGGCTTGGGGCAGGCCGGGACACCTGGGGGGGGGAGCTGGGCCGGCCTGCCCGGCAGGTCAAGGCCCAGGCGAGCAGCCTCGGCTCTCTCCCGAGCGAAGCGAGCAGCTGCGGCGGCGCAGCGCTGCCCGAGGGAGCTCCGGCGAGCGGACGAGAGCGGCGCTGGCTGGAGATGGAACACACCCCCTCGGGTCGGAGTCCGCCGGATCTGGGCGGCGACGACGGGGATCAACCTGGGCTCGGTCGCTGCAGAGAGAGAGGAAGAGAGGTGGTGAGGGAGAGGAGGTAGGAGGAGAAGGGAGAGGAGGCTTGGGGCACCGGTTGGACGGAGTCGGGGTCAGCGCGGTGGCGGCCTGCCGGAGCACCGGTGGCCGGCCGACGTGGAAGGAAGCAGGAGGGTCTCCGACGAGGGAGAGGCGAGGGGAGGCACCGGCATCGAGGGAACTCTCGGGCACGGGCGGCGCGGAGTGCTGCGGGCGGCGGCGCGATGCGGGCTCGGGCGGGCCCCGGATGGGCTCAGCGGGCCCGCGGCGGCTGGAGGCTGGTGGGAGGAGAGAGAGAGGTGGATCTAGGGTTTGGTGCGGAAATCGAGGAGGGATTAGGGGGAGGCTGTCCCAAAATAATAGGAGGTCTATTTATAGACAAATGGGGGGCTCGGTTAGCCGGAATTTCGTTCCGGATCCAACCGCGGGGTCGGATTCGGACGATTCCGGACGCGGGTATGGGTACGCGACCGTGTTGTGTAGATGTCCGGAGACGAGAGGAAGAACGGCGGCGCGGCAACAATTTTTAAAACACCGATAACCGTCCGACGGTAGACCGAATACGGTGCCGCTACGGTCGACTGTTCGGGTACCAAACGGTCTCCGATTGCGACGAAACTTGACAGGCGGCCTACCTATATTAAAATAAGACCGCGTGCCAAGTTTCACCTTGATCAGAGAAAGTTTTTAAACGCACTTTAAAAACAGGGTTTCCGACCGTGCCGCGGGCGCGTGCGTGTGCGGTCGGACTCAGAACGGACGACGACAAGAACCGGCAACTACTAACGAATGCAAGTTTTGAAAACGGGCGGCAACGGAGACGCCGATGCAATGCAGATGATGCGCATGATGCGATGATGATGTGGCAACTGAAAATACCCACACGACGAAAACGGAAAGAAAAGGGGAAGCTTCTGGAACGTCGGTCTCGGGCTGTCACAACACTCCTACACTACAAGAGGATCTCGCCCCGAGATCCAAGAATGAAAGGGGAAGAGGATGAGAAAGAACAAGAGGTAAAATTTAGTCGCTTCTTTGACAAACGAGTGAAACCAACAATCCTTAAAGGTTGCAAAGAGATGAGGACTGATATGAGAAGGTAAGAATTCACGGAAAATTTCGGCAGCACTTCGGTAGGAAAAAGGGACAAAAGATTCGAAAAGGTGGAAGAAATAGACAATATTCACCACAAACAAGTAAATAGAGCAAGAGAACACCATGATCTTGATAGAACAACATAATAGATCCAAAAGAGCAATACCACAATGCCTCCAGAACAAGAGAATATGAACTAGCTCAAGCGGAAGAAGAGAATGAAGAAAAGAATGACAACTACCATCTCAAATGAACTTGACAAGCATCCTTGCAAGAAGAATTGGACGAAGTTGTTGGGAAAAACAACAATGAAAAGAACAAGATAGTAGTGGGCTTATGAAAATCATCTCAACAAATATGAGGTGACAACCAACCACTACAAGAACCAGGGATAGATTGGGAACAACAAGATAAGAACAACTCTAACACGAAGAGGATACATTGAGAACTGGGATTAAAGACAAGCACCATGATAGCACAATCCCTAGGAAAAGCTTTAGGTGCAATCCAAACCAAAATAGCTCAATGAAGAAATCATGGGTAGAAAATATCTCAACACCATAGAATCGGTGGGTTTAATTATCTCATCCTTGAAAGGAAAACTCTTCGAGGCTCCTACACTAACAAGAATGCTATAATACCACCTCAAAGGATAAAGGAAGGACAAATGCACTGAAATGCAAGGGAAAGAATGCTTGAGGTTCTCCAACAAGAATCTTGAAGAACACTTTGAGAATGAATTGAAATCTTGATGAATCACCATGAAGGACCTCCGTATACAAATGAACGAAGCAAAGATATCAAGGTAGAAAAGACTAAGATTATACCCTGCCAAGATTTAGATGAAGCTTCGTAAAGAGATACTTAAGAGAACTTGGAACTCCGGAAAACAAAGATAGTACACGAGAAAAGAATTGAAACCATGAGCCAGTCCGGAAGAAGAATTCAGACTACTTATGAACAAGAATGAGAATTATGTTATGCTTATCCTTCATCAAGTTAAAGTGATGACAATCAACGGATTTAGCATAGCACTTATTCTTATAGAAATGAATCTTGAAGAGGCAGAGAGATAAGCACCATTTGAAGCATGATTAAAGGAAGCACCGGTATGAATTCACGATTGAATGGGAACACCACGAATTAATGGAAATGCAAGATAACGAAGAGATCATGAGCCAGCTGAGAGAAAACCAGAACAAGGCACCAAAATAATTGAGAGACGAACGAAGAGACAACAATTGAGAAGATTTGAGGATGAAAGCTGAAAGCTGAGAACGAAGAAGTCTTCTGAAATGATGGCCTTCGGAGGATCGAGAATGAAAACAACTCAGAAAAGCACCGGATAGCACGAAAGGGATTACTCACAATAGAAACAATTGAGAGGAAAACACGAAGCTGAGATGATAATCTTCACAAGAATGGAGCAAGATTGAGAATGATGACGAGAAACAACCCACGAATAACTGAGGCACTCCGGAATAAATAATAATGAAAGGTTGAGCCAAATAAGAGAATTAATTCAAATAGAACTCGAAGAAGGGATATGACTGATGAAATTCATACTTACGTCATAGTTGAAAAGAATTAATGATCTCCGGAAAAGATTAAAGAGCCAGGTAAGATCCTGGGAAAGAGCCTGTGGGTTATGGGCCCACTCAAGAAAATCACCGTTGGAAAAGATTGCTAGACCGAGAGATATTGCACCGGTACAAATGAGAACTAGATGAGGTTGAGAACCTCGAAATAATAAAAGAATTGAAAACTCAAAACTCAGAGATATCTTCAGCACTCCGGATAGAATAGCGATAACTGAATAAACAAGATAGGCTGAAACGAATCTCCAACATAGGAAAGAATTACAAGCACGAAAAGGATATGATGAACACGGATAGCTGAATTAAATTCGCCAGTAAGGATGACAAAATTGAACAAATATGACCCGAAGCTCCTGAAAATCTTCACGATGAATCACCAGATAAAAGAGAAAAGAACACATAGCGGAAGCACAATGAAAAGAAACTCTTGGATGGAAATTGAATCACTGAGAAAAGGGCGGGAGGGCGGGGAAAAACAAAGTCAACTTGAGACGGATGAGACAACTCCAGTAAGAATGAGAGAACGATTTTACGAAACTGGAGAGGATAGAATTCACTGAAGAGAAGCACACCGGTTGGAAGGACTTGATACGATGACTCCGGTTGAAAGGAATTGATAAGACAACTGATTAAACAAAAGGATTTGCATTCTCACATAAAAATATGAGAACACCTCTTAAAAAAGATCTGAAATCACCACTTGACATCGAAGCAACTGAATTACCATATCCAACAAAACAAAGGATGAGGCTTATGAAACAAGCCCGAACAAACTCATGAGAAAGATTTCCGTTCGATATTTTCGTGGACAGGATCGCACGGGCACGATTTACAGTAGCCACCAAGTGCAAGGCAGTGCACCTGAAATACGAAGCGTCCCCGAGTCGTAGCAAGCTACAAGGACTCTTTAAGACACAACATGTACCGTTGTAAGTCGACCGTGAACAAACGAATCCACTAGATGTCGAACCCCAACCTAACATCATTCATTTGTTGGAAGATTATCCTATAAGCAACTACTTGAATTCCCACCTATGAATTCCCGAAATATCTGGTCATGCAATCTGGTACACGGATACAAGGAGTAATATCACACAACTCCTATACTAATCCGTCACTTGTATCACATCCGTCAACACACGACCAGAATCTCGGACCTTCATCTACAACAGACCCTCGTGATCACAACGATACAAAGTATGGCAGTACTCCCGAACAATCTGCACCAGTACTGGGGACATCGGGGTTATCTCGCCACTACTAGTATTGAAGCAATTACGAACATCCTTCGTCCTGAGATACTAAGAAATCTGAATGATAACGATGTGCCCAAGAATCCCCTGGAGCTCAACTCCCCGGAAGAAAATCAAGTCAGACAGGAGGCACCAAGACAGAACTCCGTCACATCGGCATCATAGATTCCAACAATATCCGCGTGATCCTAAATTTTTTTTTGAGTGATAAGAGGAGTAGAGTAAATTATTACGTTAAGATTCCTCACCAGAGCATAGAAGAGGAGAAAAAGAATCCTACTCTCCGATATATAACTAAGACTCAAATAGTTTTTCACTAGACTCGACTCGGCCAAGTTCGATCAATCAAGGGGGCTCCTAGGTCGGTCCTTACTCTGATACCAACTTGTCACGCCCAATATGCGACCCTATCCTCAATTTGGCACGGGGCCTCGTCAGGGATAGAAGCGCATCTCGTCGTGTCGCAAGAATGGATATCGTTACAAGTACATTTACTGAAAAGGAGAGATATATAAAGAGTTGGCTTACACTCGCCACAAGCTACATCAGAGTCACCTCAGTACAT
Organism: Hordeum vulgare subsp. vulgare; assembly: GCF_904849725.1. Classification (NCBI taxonomy): domain Eukaryota; kingdom Viridiplantae; phylum Streptophyta; class Magnoliopsida; order Poales; family Poaceae; genus Hordeum; species Hordeum vulgare. Next base: position 65,040,654 of record NC_058524.1, read on the forward strand.
TACATAATCATCAAAAAGTAAGAGCAGGGTCCGACTACGGACGAAAACAAACGACAAAAGAAGAACGACGTCCATCCTTGCTATCCCAGGCTGCCGGCCTGGAACCCATCCTAGATCGATGAAGAAGAAGAAGAAGAAGAAGAAGAAGTAACTCCAAATGAACAATCAACGCGCTCGCGTCATGTGACCTTTACCTGTACCTGCAACTGGTGTTGTAGTGATCTGTGAGCCACAGGGGACTCAGCAATCTCATTTCCAAAGGTATCAAGACTAGCAAAGCTTAATGGGTGAGGCATGGTTAAGTGGTGAGGTTGCAGCAGCGTCTAAGCATATATTTGGTGGCTAACTTACGAATACAAGAAACAAGAGGGGGAAGATCTACGCATAACAGACGTCACTACAGATGATCAAAAGAATGATCCTGAACACCTACCTACGTCAGACATAACCCCATCGTGTCCTCAATCGGAGCAGGAACTCACGAAAGAGACAGTCACGGTTACGCACATAGTTGGCATATTTTAATTAAGTTAACTTCAAGTTATCTAGAACCAGTGTTAAACAAAGCTTCCACGTTGCCACATAACCGCGGGCACGGCTTTCCGAAAGATTTAACCCTGCAGGGGTGCTCCAACTAGTCCATCACAAATTACCACAAGCCGCATAGAAATCCTCAATCACGAAGCTCGCGATCTCGTCGGATTCCCTAGTGGAAGACCTCAACTCTGAGATTACCCAAAGCATCACCAGAATCCCGATGCACAAGATATCTCGTCAAAGGTAAAACTAATCCAGCAAGGCCGCCCGCCGTGTCGACGATCCCGATAGGAGTCGCGTACGTCTTTCTCAGGACACGACGGATGAGCGATGGTTACCACGCCAAACGCCGAGTTGCCCCGGGTAGCGTTAATAAGCTGCTCTGTTTTGGACCAACACTCATGAGGAGCACTGGCCCGGGGGTTGATTAAATTATCCTCGGGGTCCGGAAAGTCCCTATGCACTTTTATTAGGTGAATAGGCAAATGTAGTACCAAAGTTGGGCCTTGCCAGACCAGCTTTAATCTAAAACGAATTATCAAGGGGGTCCCCATAACAACCCCGATCGTGTTAGGAGCGCTCAATTATGGAACATAACACCGGTAGCCGGTAACTAAAGGGGGCAAAGGTGGAACAAAACACCAGGCTAGAAAGGCCGAGCCTTCCACCTTTTACCAAGTATATAGGTGCATTAAATTAAATAGCATTAATATGGTGATATAACAAGGAACCCATGCTTTGCATGGAAGCAACTGCCCTGCAACTAGCAACGCTATCAACAGGGTTAAGCAAGCAGTAACATAGCCAATCAGTGGTTTGCTAGGTTGAACAGGTTAAAGGTTTCATGGCATTGTTGAGAGGCTGATATTTAACATGTGGTAGGCAACGAGAGATAAACGATAGCACCGACATAACTAGCATGGCAATGATAGTAATGGTATCTGGGGAAATGATCATCTTGCCTGAGATCCCGCTTGGAAGAAGAATGAATCCGTGAAGCAGACGAACCGACGTAGTCGAACGGGTCCTCACATCCGACACGCTTGCGGGCTCTATCGAGACGGGGAAAACCAGAAACAGGAATCAACACACGATATTCACCACACGATGCACAACACATATGATGCATGAGCTACTGAATACATGCAAGTCACGGCATGACAATTCACACAATCAAACACTACACATTAAGTGAAGTTCAATATGCACGAGTTGCATATTGACGAAACTCCACGTTTATTAGTTAGTTCTATCCCGATTATCTACACGACGATATTAATGTTGTCAAACATGCAAGAGGTGAAGCGGAAAATAAACTACCTATCTAGGCATTTTAAGTGAGGTCGGAAATGACATATAGCATCTCCGAGACGTCCTCACAAGTTAATTTACAATTCTGTCCAGATCTGAATTAACACATTTAATTGGTTGTTAAACAGCACAACAAATAGGTTCACGTGATTCTACGCTTCAAGGCAAGCAATCTACACGTAAAGAACATCTCCAACGGAGCTACGGAACAAAAGATACAAGCACCGCAAGATATGATGGCATGAATGCAAAATGTGTGCAACGGCGGCTACGAGCACTCCACAACATACAAACAGCAAGAGAAAATGAAGCTACACGAGATTCTAAGCAAGTTTCATGTAGGACACGATCAAAACGGAGCTACGGTTCGAAAACTACGAGCAAAACGAGAAAACACTACAATCTGCCAAGAACAGCCATATAGCACTTTCTACGCCTCACAACTTCGGCTACACAACTCCGAGGAGCTCAAGCAAGGCACGGCATGAAAGAGGGCAAGACACACTACTACAAACAACTAACAACTACTAGCATGGCAGCAAGGAGCACTAGGAAAAGAAGACACAAAATGGCATCTGACGCACTATTTCAGACTTAGTGAAAATAACACCTCGTCAAAGTGCAGTTTTCAGCCTGAAGCAATATTGACAGCAGCAAAACCTTTAGCTACAGGAGTCCAAATGGCATGAAACTTAACAGCATGCTAGAGAAACATAAGGTGTACAACTAACTCCATTGGACCAACCTCAAAAGAGCTACAGATCACAAGATGCAAGCTAGACAAGACAGCAACAAAAAAATAACAGATTCCAGACTTAGAAATATTTCAGCTCCTCTGAAACAGCACTATTCAAGCAACTCGAGGGCAGTCAAACAACACCTAAACATGCATTTCTATTGCAACCAAAAATACCAGAGGCTATACAAAACATCCAAGATCAAATCACTAGTTGACAACTAACTCAAACGAGGCCCGGAATAAAACCTACGGATTAAACAAAAGGGCTTCACGTCAAAATATCTCGCGAACTAACTTCCTTAAAAGCTATAACTAATTGCACAGAAAAATCCATGAGATTTTTCTACCCCAGAAACATATATAATATGTGGGGTTTGCAACACAAAATAACGCTACACAATAATGCGAGATAATACCTCTAAACGGGAAAAATAAACTACCGGCAAAACCCTACATGGAAAAATACGAGTGACCGCTCTAAAATGTATGCAAAAATGAATCCTAAAACATGGACATTTATGCCACGACATCCGGGCTATCCGAACACGCGCGAAAATTATATACCGGTCGTTCCCTTATTGGGACAGCACGCCAAACAAAGCATTTGACGCGTTAAACTACGTCGAATGAAAATGCAAGTCTTATAATCGGGTTTTACGCGAGAAAATACACGTTTTACATCTATAAAACGTTGCGAACCGACTAACGGTTGAAAAGATACACGCGTTTTAAAAAATACGTCTATATCCTGAAAAGATAACTAAATTCGGAAAATCCTAAATTCTAACGGGCCGATTTGCAACCAGGCCCGAAACGGAGGCATGGCACGATTTAACTAAACTGTGCCCTGCGAGGAAAATAGAGGGGCTCGGGGTGCTCCTCACCTTGGGCTTGGAGGCGCTGGGCCTCGCGTGAAGGTGGCCTGAAGGAGGCTGGGCGACTGGGCCTCGGGCGCTTCTGGGCCGAGCGGGAGGCTTGGGGCAGGCCGGGACACCTGGGGGGGGGGGGGGGGGGGGCTGGGTCGGCCTGCCCGGCAGGTCAAGGCCCAGGCGAGCAGCCTCGGCTCTCTCCCGAGCGAAGCGAGCAGCTGCGGCGGCGCAACGCTGCCCGAGGGAGCTCCGGCGAGCGGACGAGAGCGGCGCAGCGCTGCCCGAGGGAGCTCCGCGAGCGGACGAGAGCGGCGCTGGCTGGAGATGGAACACACCCCCTCGGGTCGGAGTCCGCCGGATCTGGGCGGCGACGACGGGGATCAACCTGGGCTCGGTCGCTGCAGAGAGAGGGGAAGAGAGGTGGTGAGGGAGAGGAGGTAGGAGGAGAAGGGAGAGGAGGCTTGGGGCACCGGTTGGACGGAGTCGGGGTCAGCGCGGTGGCGGCCTGCCGGAGCACCGGTGGCCGGCCGACGTGGAAGGAAGCAGGAGGGTCTCCGACGAGGGAGAGGCGAGGGGAGGCACCGGCGTCGAGGGAACTCTCGGGCACGGGCGGCGCGGAGTGCTGCGGGCGGCGGCGCGATCCGGGCTCGGGCGGGCCCCGGATGGGCTCGGCGGGCCCGCGGCGGCTGGAGGCTGGTGGGAGGAGAGAGAGAGGTGGATCTAGGGTTTGGTGCGGAAATCGAGGAGGGATTAGGGGGAGGCTGTCCCAAAATAATAGGAGGTCTATTTATAGACAAATGGGGGGCTCGGTTAGCCGGAATTTCGTTCCGGATCCAACCGCGAGGTCGGATTCGGACGATTCCGGACGCGGGTATGGCTACGCGACCGTGTTGTGTAGATGTCCGGAGACGAGAGGGAGAACGGAGGCGCGGCAACAATTTTTAAAACACCGATAACCGTCCGACGGTAGACCGAATACGGTGCCGCTACGGTCGACCGTTCGGGTACCAAACGGTCTCCGATTGCGACGAAACTTGACAGGCGGCCTACCTATATTAAAATAAGACCGCGTGCCAAGTTTCACCTCGATCAGAGAAAGTTTTTAAACGCACTTTAAAAACAGGGTTTCCGACGGTGCCGCGGGCGCGTGCGTGTGCGGTCGGACTCAGAACGGACGACGACAAGAACCGGCAACTACTAACGAATGCAAGTTTTGAAAACGGGCGGCAACGGAGACGCCGATGCAATGCAGATGATGCGCATGATGCGATGATGATGCGGCAACTGAAAATACCCACACGACGAAAACGGAAAGAAAAGGGGAAGCTTCTGGAACGTCGGTCTCGGGCTGTCACAAAGAGGTAAGGCAAAGCCGACCGCCACCTTCAGGGATATGTTCATGCATTTCACATGTAGATCACAATGTTCCCTCTGCGTGATATCATCCACGGGGTAGCGAGGAGCCGTGTTATCATCCATGGGCCGAACGAGCTATGTGGAACCCACGCTGCTTTTTCGTTGGGATGGTGGGCCGACAGTATTGAATGCAGGATCTTCGTGCCGCTGAGATGGGTCGGTAACCTGATGGCTGGTAAGTGCCTCTATTTGCTTCTGCTGCAATGCTACTATTTCTTCTATCATCTACAGCCGGTCTGCATCCAGTTTCTTTTTTCTCCCTGTGCTTCTATATGTGTCACTATTGTCAATAAACCCAATCTTCCATGGAATGGAGCCTGGTGTGCCTCGTGTTCGTCTAGTGTGTTTAGGGTTCCCGAGGGCACGTGTCAGCTCGTCGTTATCTCTGTCAGGATGGAACTTCCTGTCCTGCACATTCTTCATTGCATCTTTAATGGCTTTGAGGGGTGTTGCAAGCTGCTCTTTTGTATAAATACACTTCCCTGTTTGTGGGTTCAACTTCCCCCCATGTCGGTAGAAACAATTCCGTTTGGTCCACTCCAATGGCTCTGGATCGATCCCTTTAGCAATCAAGCCATTCTCAGTTTTCTCCCACTTAAGCATGCCAACCTTATACCACCTGACCCCATAACATGGTGATATTCCTTCTTTGCAGCATTCTTCTTATTTGTTTTTGACCTTTTCTTAGCTACATCTGATTTCTTTTACACCACAAATGCGTCCCAGTGATCTCTTAACTTCTCAAATGCTCTGGTGAATGCTGGAGTCTTGTTTTTCTTGATATAATGTTGGTCCAATCTTTCCTTCGAGTTGCAGAATTGTTGGGCCATCTTCTTAAGAGCCCACACCTTCACTTTTTGCTCTATAAGACTGTTATTTGGAGCCACCTCTGGCGGTAGGGTGAAATTTGTCATGAGCATTTTCCAAAGCATTTCGTTGGATCTATTGTTGACATAAGTAACTCCAACCGCTTTTGGCTTATTCCATTCTTGAATGCTGATTGGTGTGTTGTCCCTAACAACAACTCTGCACTGATGTATAAATCGGTTTGTGTTCTGTGTGGGAAGAGTCGGTTTGCCATTTGCAACGACTTCTTCGATCTTGAACCTTTCATTCTCGCCCAACCTTTTTTTGGGCCTCGTCTTTTTATAGAAGATTGGCTAGATCCTGAGGGCTATATAAAATAAGAAAGAAGCGTTAATATATGTACATACAAATCAATTAATGCTTCTAGTCAGCACATGCTTAATTAATATACCTCGCGGGACTTTGTACTAATTAAGATTCCAACACCGGAGCCGTCATATTCTCTCTCCAATTCCTCACCGGAGCCCTCATGTTTTGCCGGCTCTACTCTCTCACCGGAGTCGTTCAGAAAGTCTAACGTGATATCATCATCTCCTTCGCGGATTATTTCCCCCAACATCTCTTCTTGTTCTTCTTCTCTGTCGTGTTCCATCGTTTCTGCAAATATTACAACATGGCATAAACATAGGAGCAACAGGTTCATGGGAATTATCAAGGCAATATACAACCATGAGATAAGCTATTTTTAAGACTTAAAGAAATCATATGCATATGAGCAATGGATTAGTGGCAAACATCATGCAAAGTTGACAAGTTTTATAACACGCAGTTTCAGACGTAGCAATTTTTTAGCAAGTGTAAAATAATAACACTATCATAGCATGTTTGAAAGCTTGTTACAGTGCCTTACCAGCTCTTGTAGGGCAGTGGGGAGGACGCCGATGGACGGAGGGATTCCTCCGGCGGTTGTCGGGGACTCCTCACCGACGATCGTCACGGACTCCTGCGGCGATCGCCGGGGACTCTCCTCACTTCCACTGTCGGGTACGACTCCTCCAGTGATCGTCAGGGACGACTCCAGTGATCCTCGAGGACTCCTCATCGGCAAAATGCAAAGTTATATAAGTAGTTTTAAGACTTAGTGGAATTTAGCATATGTTCGGCGTTATGGTGCACGGCAGGGTGAACGCGTGGGTGCTCTTGGCTCCTGGGAGAACGCTGGCAGCAATATGGTCTCTAGCCACGTCGGTGATGAGGCACGGCGGCGGCGAGCTTCGACCGCGGTGGCCAACAAGGCTACATGAAGAAATCGACCGAGAGGGAGAGGGGATGGGAGCAGGAGCTCACGAGCTACAGAAGAAAAAAAATCCGGTTTTACTTTTCTAACATGTATCTAGCCAATCCCAAAAATAGAATAGAGGAGTAAATTTTTCATTATGGTATTTATTCGGCGTCTATATTTACTCCACCGCTTGGTGTCGGTGTAAAAATTCCCCACACCTCCTTTGTCTCTCCCCCTCCCCAATCCCCGTCGCTCGCAAATCTCTCGCCGCTCTCGCACCCCATCGTTGCCGTGATGGCTGATCCCATGGTTTTCGGTTCCCACCTCTCATCAGCAGCACAAATATGCATCGCCATGAATATATGCAGTGCAGACATGTCATCACACCGCCGTTGCCATGATGTTGTGGTCCCATTCGGACGGCTCGCCGGCTTCCTCGATTTCCCCGTCCCCTGGCCGCCATAGAAGAAGTATGTGGGCGTCCGAAAGCAAGCATGAGGGACGTGGGTGGCATTGGCTTGGGTCGCTTCACACTACTGAGCTCGCCGCCAAGGAGTGCGTCCATTGGCAGGTCCGGTTGCACGACGCTAATGTCTGCCTCAACTTTGTGTGGGGTGATATGCGGGTGCTCGATACTCCACCGACAAGGATGGTGAATGCGGCGGTAGGGGATCTAGCCATGCCGGAATTGAGGCATGGCGGTGGCGAGCTCCAGCCGCGGTGGCCAATGGGGCTATAGGGAGAAATCGACTGAGGGGAGAAAGGGTTTGGGAGCAGGAGCTCACGACGAAGCTGCACGAACGGTCAGCGGGCTTGGGGACAGCTCGAAGGCGACGGAACGATGACGGTGATCTCCGGCAGCCTCGCAATGTCGTGGTGGTTCGGCGTTGATTGAGGGAGAAAATAAAGAGGGAGATTGGGGGAGGGAGAAGGTGCGGTTAAATAACCCGGGTGTTTAGTCTCGGTTGGTGCCACCAACCATGACAAAAGGTTCTTTAGTCCCGGTTGGAGGGTCCAACCTAGACTAAAGGTAAATCTTTAGTCCCGATCGGAGCCACCAACCGGGACTAAAGCTAAATTTCAGCAGCGCAAAGGGTGTGAATACTTAGGCCAATAGTCCCGGTTGGTGGCGCCAATCGGGACGAAAGGCTCACCTTTAGTTCCGGTTGTACACACCAACCGGGACTAAATCTATTTTTCGTTTAGCTCTTTTAGTTTTAGAGCTTTTCAAGATATTTTAGGATATATTAAATAGGTGTTTTAATGAAAAATAGATTACGTTTTGCTCTTTTAGTTTTATACATTTTTTCCTTTGTTTTAATTATTTTAGTTTATGTTTTCTTGTTATTCGTTTGCCAAATTATATTATGTTTCTGTTAGTCAACATGAGGAGTTTTAATTTTTATTCTGGAACATTTACAAAGGAAATATTCATCATTAATTCCAAGAAAATTCTAGCATGTCAGAAATGTCATATTTGATGGTCTTGCGAAGTCTCATGTGTTCGAGAACAAGATAACATCATCAAATTCCCTCGAAACCAGGTATGTCCATTTTCTAGTTTGAGCAACTTTACAATGCTAAACATGTCCAAATGAGGTCAAACTAGGTACACCTGCTAAAATGGTCTAAATATTCATCTAGGCCAAGTGGTGCATCAAGGATAACAAATTAGCTTGGTCAAAGTATGTCAAAGCCAATTCTGCCCATCTCTAAGGTTTGGCAAAGTTACATTGGAAACTTTCTCCCATTGATCTCAAATTTGTACCACATTGCGAGATGGCCATGAGCATCACCCTCATCAAGTGCCACAAGTTGGAGAGCAAGTTAACTTTATCAAATCTTGTCAAGACCATTTCTCCCCATTTCTCCGGTTTGAAAAAATTACATTGCAAAGATTCTTAAAATGAGCTACAAATTTACACACTAGATCAAATTGATACCAAGCTCATTCATGTTAAATTCCAAAGCCATTTGATTCGTCTAAGTACATCTATTCATCATCAAACACCTTCTGCCATAATCTCGTGGTCAATTATTGGGGTACCAAATGTATTCTCCTTTAGCTCAAATTTTGACGAGAGCTCACCCTAGTCATATTAATTCTACCTCCACTAACTCTCTCTCTCTCTCTCTCTCTTACACAACTAAAAATATTGATCAAAACCCTCAATTACCCTTTCCTTATATTTCAAGCCTTTGAAATATTTACGAAGGAAATATTCACCATAAATTCCAAGAAAATCTAGCATATCACAAATGCCATATTTGATGATCTTACCAAGTCTCATGTTTTCGAGAACAAGATAACATCATCAAATTCCCTCAAAACCATCTTTGTCCATTTTCTAGTTTGAGAAATTTTACATTGCTAACATGTCAAAATGAGCTCAAACTTGGTACACCTACTAAAATAGTCTAAATATTGATCTAGTCCAAGTGTTGCATCAAGGAGAACAAATTAGCTTGGTCAAAGTATGCCAATACCAATTGTGCCCATCTCTAGGGTTTGACAAAGTTACATTGGCAACTTTCTCCCATTGATCTCAAAGTTGTACCACATTGCAAGATGGCCATGAGCATCACCCCCATCAAGTGCCACAAGTTGGAGAACAAGTTAACTTGATCAAAGCTTGTCAAGACCATTTCTGCCCATTTATAGGGTTTGGAAATTTTACATTATAAAGTTTCTTCGAATGAGCTACAAATTTGCACACTAGCTCAAATTGATACCAAGTGCATTCCTGTTAAATTCTAAAGCCATTGGATTCCTCTAAGTACCTCTATTCATCATCAAACACCTTTTGCCAAAATCTTGTGATCAATGACTGGGGTACCGAATGGATTCTCCTTTAGCTCAAATTTCTACGAGATCTCACCCTAGTCATATTAATACTACCTCGAGCAACTCTCTCTCTTACATAGCTCAAAATATTGGTCAAAACACTCAATCACCCTTTTTGGATATTTCAAGCTTTTGAAATATTTATAAAGGAAATATTCACCATAAGTTCCAAGAAAATTCTAGCATATCACAAATGCCATATTTGATGATCTTGCCAAGTCTCATGTGTTGGAGAACAATATAACATCATCAAACTCCCTCAAAACCATCTCTGTCCATTTTCTAGTTTGAGCAACATTACATTGCTAAACATGTCCAAATGAACTCAAACTTGGTACACCTACTAAAATGGTCTAAATATTCATCTAGGCCAAGTGGTGCATCAAGGATAACAAATTAGCTTGGTCAAAGTATGCCAAAACCAATTCTGCCCATCTCTAGGGTTTGACAGAGTTACATTGGCAACTTTCTCCCATTGATTTCAAAGTTGTACTACATTGCGAGATGGTCATGAGCATCACCCCCATCAAGTGCCACAAGAGCTTGTCAAGACCATTTCTCCCCATTTCTAGGGTTTGAAAATTTACATTGCAAAGTTTCTTCAAATGAGCTACAAATTTGCACACTAGCTCAAATTGATACGAGGCTCATTCATGTTTAATTCCATAGCCATTGGATTCCTTTAAGTACCTCTATTCATCATCAAACACCTTGTGCCAAAATCTTGTGCTCAATGATTGGGGTACCAAATGGATTCTCCTTTAGCTCAATTTTTTTACCAGACCTCACCATGGTCATTAATTTTACCTCGAGTAACTCTCTCTCTTAGATAGCTCGAAATATTGGTCAAAACCCTCAATTACCCTTTCTAGACATTTTAAGCTTTTGAAATGTTTACAAAGGAAATATTCACCATAAATTCCAAGAAAATTCTAGCATGTCACAAATGCCATATTCATTTCACTCTGCTTGCATGTTAGGTAAATCATATGAACCTATTTTTATTCACATTCTTAATTTTGCATGTTCATACATCGCTTCATGTAAATACAGTGATTCTAGATCAAAGCCATCATCATAATAGTTGTCTCCCATAACTATGGCTTTCAATCCAGAATCAAAGATGCAAATTATTCGGTTATCTTGTATATGTCGAACAGTTACTTGAACAATCCTACCATCTCATATGTTGTCCTAAGTTTCACCAGAAAGCAACCACAACTCATCGTGTGGACTAGGCTCGGCATAAGGGGTCCTCCGATCAGAGAAACCACAGAGTAGCACCAACTTTATGTCATGCAAGGTTTCTCTCTGATCATCTCAGATGCTTTTGTTTGGACATAATTGCATTGATTAACTCCTGTGTATAATTAAAATAATAAAAGGTAGGAATAACTGAAAATTCAAAACTTAATAAAGATTCATAACACCCAAAACAAATACATACCTAACTCTTACAAACTTTCCCTCTCGTATAATTTTTCTTAAGTGGGACTTTCGAGCTATAAGTCCGGAAACTCACTAGAAGGAAAGTGATAATGATGAAGCTGTTGGTAGATCACATCCCAGAGTGGGATCTTGGGGTCTAAAACTTTTGCTTATTGCGCCATGATGATACGTCTCCAACGTATCTATAATTTTTTATGGTTTCATGCTATTATCTTGTCAAACTTTGGATGTTTTGCATGCCTTTTACATATTTTTTGGGACTAACTTATTAACTCAGTGCCAAGTGCCAGTTCCTTTTTTTCCATGTTTTTGACCCCTTTGGAGGAGATTGTGAAACGGAGTCCAAACGGAAGAAAATCCCCGAAAAGATTTTTCTGGAAAATATCAAAAATACCGGAAGAAAAAGATACCGGAGAAGAGTCCCAAGGAAGCCACAAGCCTGGGGGGCACCCCCACACCCCTGGTCGCGCCCCAAGGGCTTGTGACTCCCTCGTGGGTCCCCCTGACTTGTTCTCGACGCCATCTGGTCTTATAAATACGGAAACCTCCAAAAAGAAACCTAGATCGGGAGTTTCGCCGCCGCAAGCCTCTGTAGCCACCAAAAACCAATCTGGAGCCCGTTCCGGCACCCTGCCGGAGGGGGAATCCATCTCCGGTGGCCATCTTCATCATCCCGACGATCTCCATGATGAGGAGGGAGTAGTTCTCCCTCGAGGCTGAGGGTATGTACCAGTAGCTATGTGTTTAATCTCTCTCTCTCTCTCTCATGTTCTTGAGATGTCTTGATCTCGATGTACCGTGGGCTTTGCTACTATAGTTGGATCTTATGATGTTATTCCCCCTCTCCCTTCTTGTAAAGGATTGAGTTTCCCCTTTTAAGTTATCTTATCGCATTGAGTCTTTGAGAACACTTGATGTATGTCTTGCACGTGTCTATCTGCTGTGATCAACTTGCGGGTTTGTGACAATTGGGAACCTATGCATATGAGTTGGCACACGTGGATTCATGTGAGTACTCGATGTATGTTTTGGTGATCAACTTGCGGGTTCGTGACATTGGGAACCTATGCATAGGGGTTGGCACACGTTTTGACTCTCCAGTAGAAACTTCGGGGCACTCTTTGAAGTCCTATGTGTTGGTTGAATAGATGATTCTGAGATTGTGTGATGCATATCGTATAATCATGCCCACGGATACTTGAGGTGACAATGGAGTATCTAGGTGACATTAGGGTCTTGGTTGATATGTATCTTAAGGTGTTATTTTAGTACGAACTCTTGAATAGATCGATCAGAAAGAATAACTTTAAGGTGGTTTCGTACCCGACAATAATCTCTTCGTTTGTTCTCCGCCATTAGTGACTCTTTGTTGCATGTTGAGGGCTAGTTATATGATCCAATTATTTTATCTTTGTTGAGAGAACTTCACTAGTGAAAGTATGAACCCTAGGCCTTGTTTCCACGCATTGCAATACCGTTCGTGCTCACTTTTGTTACTAGTTACCTTGCTGTTTTTGTAATTTCAGATTACAAAAACCTATATCTACCATCCATATTGCACTTGTATCACCATATCTTTGCCGAGCTAGTGCACCTATACAACTTACCATTGTATTGGGTGTGTTGGGGACACAAGAGACTCTTTGTTATTTGGTTGCAGGGTTGCTTGAGAGAGACCATCTTCATCCTACGCCTCCCGCGGATTGATTAACCTTAGGTCACCCACTTGAGGGAAAATTGCTACTGTCCTACAAACCTCTGCACTTGGAGGCCCAACAATGTCTACAAGGAGAAGGTTGCGTAGTAGACATCAAGCATTTTTCTGGCGCCGTTGTCGGGGAGGTTAGCGCTTGAAGGTATATCTTTAGATCTTGCAATCGAATCTTTTTGTTTCTTGTTATTTTGCTAGAAAACTACAAAAAAATGGAATTGAGGATACCTCATATGCTCCATCTTTTCAATGTCTTTCGTGAGCATGATGGGAAGGAAAATTGTGCTCAAGTACTGAAAGAAGAATTACATAGAATGCTTGGCATAGAATATGTGAATGATGAGCATGATTGCAATGTTGTTAGCACGAATTCTTTGAATACCCATGATGCTAATGATATGCAAAGCCACAAGCTTGGGGATGCTATATTTGATGAAGATGATATTTTTAGTTCCTCCACTTTGAATGATCAAAATCATTTTGATGAAAGCATGCCCCTATCTATGATGATTATTGTGAGGATACTTATGCTATAAATAAGAGGGATGATAAAACTTGTCATACTTTCGAGAACCCCTTTGCTAAACCTTGCTTTTTCATTGTGGACACAATTTGTAGTGCTCAAGTCTTTTACTATACTCCCACTACTATTCTTGAGAATAGATTTCCTTATGTGGAGAGTAGTAAGATTCCTATGCTTGTAGATCATGAAAATAAAGCTTTAGGTGCTGGTTATATTGTTGAATTCATTCATTATGCTACTGAAAATTACTATGAGAGAGGATCATATGCTTCTACTTATTGCAATAGTATCAAGCTTCCTCTCCATGTGTTGAAATTTTTGAAGCTATGCTTGTTTTGCCTTCCTATGCTAGTTGATTCTTGCTGCAATAAATAGTTTGATCACAAAATCCCTATGCATAGGAAGTGGGTTAGAATTAAAAGTGCTAGCCATATGCTCCATGATGCTCTCGTTGTGTTTCAATCCTTACCTTTTATGTGAGCATCATTGAAATCAATGCATAGCTAAGGGCGTTAAACAATAGCGCTTGTTGGGAGGCAACCCAATGAATTTATTTCTTTTTTTCCATTTTTTTGCGTCCAAAATTTCATAATTCTGTTGTGATTGTGTTTTTTGTGTTTATTTTTGTGTTTGTGCCAAGTAAAGCCTTTATGATAGCTTGGGTGATAGTTGTTTGATCATGCTGGAAAAAGACAGAAACTTTTCGCTCACGACATGATTTTTCATTTTTATTCATAAAGATCTTTTGAGTTGATTCTTTTTTATGATGGTATATATGATTTTTACCCAGGCCTTCGTAATTTTTCAGATTTTTTGAGGTACCAGAAGTATACGAAGTATACGGATTGCTACAGACTGGTCTGTTTTTGACAGATTCTGTTTTAGTTGAGTTGGTTGCTTGTTTTGATGAAATTATGGTTAGTAACGGGGGGGGGTACTAGCCATGGAAAAGTGAGAATACAGTAGCCCAACATCAATATAGGTAGAATTCAAGTTTGCTACGGTACCAAAATAAGTGGTAGTTTGTTTTCTTGTGCTAATGTTATCACGAGTTTCTATTTAAGTTTTGTGTTGTGAAGTTTTCAAGTTTTGGGTGATGTTCTCATGGACGATGAGATAAGGAGTGGAAAGAGCTCAAGCTTGGGGATGCCCAAGGGATCCCAAGCCAAATTCAAGGACACCAAAAAGCCTAAGCTTGGGGATGCCCCGGGAAGGCATCCCCTCTTTTGTCTTCAATCCATCGGTAACATTACTTGGAGCTATATTTTTATTCACCACATGATATGTGTTTTGCTTGGAGCGTCTTGTATCTTAGGAGTGTTTTATTTTTGTTTGGCCACAATCATCTTTGCTGCACACCTTTTTGAGAGAAAGAGACATGCACTCATTGTGATTTTGCTAGAATGCTCATAGTGCTTCACTTATATCTTTTGAGCTAGATACTTTTGCTCTTGTGCTTCACTTATATCTTTTGAGCTAGATACTTTTGCTCTTGTGCTTCACTTATATCTTTAGAGCACGGCGGTGCGTGATTTGGTAGTTCGCTTATGCTATGAAAGTAGTCCCAAATGTGATAGGTACCCAAAGAGGATACAAAAACCTCCATCTTCATGTGCATTGAGTAGAAAGAGAAGTCTTGATTCCTCGCAATTAGTTTTGAGACGTGGATTTGGTAATATTAAAAGCTATGTTAGTAGGGTGTTGTGAATCTAGAAATACTTGTGTTGAAGTTAGTGATTCCCATAGCATGCACGTATGGTGAACCACTATGTTAGGAAGTCGGAGCATAATTGATCTATTGATTGTCATCCTTTGTGTTGAGGTCGGGATCGCGCAATGGTTAACACCTACCAACCCTTCCCCTCGGAGTATGCGTTTAGCACTTTGTTTCGATTACTAATAAAAACTTTCGCAAAAAGTATATGAGTTCTTCATGACTAATGTTGAGTCCATGGATTATACGCACTTTCACCTTTCCACCATTGCTAGCATCTCTAGTACCGCGCAATTTTCGCCGGTGCACAAACCACCATCTGCCTTCCTCAAGACAGCCACCATACCTACCTATTATGGCATCTTCATAGCCATTCCGAGATATATTGCCATGCAACCTTCACCGTTCCGTCTCATGACTTATGTCATCATTGTCATATTGCTTTGCATGATCGTAAGATAGCTAGCATGATGTTTTCATGGCTTGTCCATTTTTTGATGTCATTGCTACGCTAGATCATTGCACGGAGGCATTGCCTATGGAGTCATCCTTGTTCTAAAGCTTTGAGCTTTGAGTAAATAAAAGTGTGATGATCATCATTATTAGAGCATTGTCCCATGTGAGGAGATAAAAAAAGAGGCCAAAGAGCCCAAATAAAAAAAAGAGAAAAGAGAGAAAAAGAGAGAAGGGACAATGCTACTATCTTTTCCACACTTGTGCTTCATAATAGCACCATGTTCTTCATGATTGAGAGCTTCTTGCTTTGTCACTACCACATGCTAGTGGGAATCTTCATTATATAACTTGGCTTCTGTATTCCAATGATGGGCTTCCTCAAAATTGCCCTAGGTCTTCGTGAGCAAGCAAGTTGGATGCACACTCACTAGTTCTACTTTTCAGCTTTCACATACTTATAGCTCTAGTGCATCTCTTGTATGGCAATCCCTACTCATTCACATTGATATCTATTAATGGGCATCTCCATAGCCTTTTGATACGCCGAGTCAATGTGACCATCTCCTTCTTTTTGTCTCACAACCACCACCACACTCTATTCCACCTATAGTGCTATATCCACGGCTCACGCTCATGTATTGCGTGATAGTTATAAAAAGTTTGAGAAAGTAAGAGTGCGAAAAAAATTACTTGGCCAATACCGGGGTTGTGCATGATTTACATTAGTTGTGTGATGATGATGGAGCATAGCCAGACTGTATAATTTTGTAGGGATAACTTTCATTGGCCTTGTTATTTTGAAAGTTTATCATTACTTTGCTAGTACGCTTGAAGTATTATTGCTTTCATGTCAATAGCAAACTATTGTTTCGAATCTTACGGATCTGAACATTCATGTCACGTGAAAGAAGTTGCAAAGGACAACTATGCTAGGTAGCATTCCACATCAAAAATTCATTCTTTATCACTTCCCTACTCGAGGACGAGCAGGAGTTAAACTTGGGGATGCTTGCTACGTCTGCAACGTATCTATAATTTTTGATGGTTTCATGCTATTATCTTGTCAAACTTTGGATGTTTTGCATGCCTTTTATATATTTTTTGGGACTAACTTATTAACTCAGTGCCAAGTGCCAGTCCGTGTTTTTTCCATGTTTTTGACCCCTTTCAGAGGAGATTTTGAAACAGAGTCCAAACGGAAGAAAATCCCCGAAAATATTTTTTCTGGAAAATATCAAAAATATCGGAAGAAAAAGATACCGGAGAAGAGTCCCGAGGAAGCCACAAGCCTCGGGGGCACCCCCACCCCGTGGCCGCGCCCCAAGGGCTTGTGACTCCCTCGTGGGTCCCCCTGACTTGTTCTCGACGCCATCTGGTCTTATAAATACGGAAACCTCTAGAAAGAAACCTAGATCAGGAGTTCCGCCGCCGCAAGCCTCTGTAGCCACCAAAAACCAATCTGGAGCCCGTTCCGGCACCCTACCGGAGGGGGAATCCATCTTCGGTGGCCATCTTCATCATCCCGGTGATCTCCATGACGAAGAGGGAGTAGTTCTCCCTCGGAGCTGAGGGTATGTACCAGTAGCTATGTGTTTGATCTCTTTCTCTCTCTCGTGTTCTTGAGATGTCTTGATCTCGATGTACCGTGGGCTTTGCTACTATAGTTGGATCTTATGATGTTCTTCCCCCTCTCCCTTCTTGTAATGGATTGAGTTTCCCCTTTGAAGTTATCTTATCGGATTGAGTCTTTGAGAACACTTGATGTATGTCTTGCACGTGTCTATCTGTTGTGATCAACTTGCGGGTTTGTGACAATTGGGAACCTATGCATATGGGTTGGCACACATGGATCCATGTGAGTACTCGATGTATGTTTTGGTGATCAACTTGCGGGTTTGTGACATTTGGAACCTATGCATAGGGGTTGCCACACGTTTTGACTCTCCGGTAGAAACTTCGGGGCACTCTTTGAAGTCCTATGTGTTGGTTGAATAGATGATTCTGAGATTGTGTGATGCATATCGTATAATCATGTCCACGGATACTTGAGGTGACAATGGAGTATCTAGGTGACATTAGGGTCTTGGTTGATATGTATCTTAAGGTGTTATTCTAGTACGAACTCTTGAATAGATCGATCAGAAAGAATAATTTTATGGTGGTTTCATACCTGACAATAATCTCTTCGTTTATTCTTTGCTATTAGTGACTTTGGAGTGACTCTTTGTTGCATGTTGAGGGCTAGTTATATGATCCAATTATGTTATCTTTGTTGAGAGAACTTCACTAGTGAAAGTATGAACCCTAGGCCTTGTTTCCACGCATTGCAATACCGTTCGTGCTCACTTTTGTTACTAGTTAGCTTGCTGTATTTGTAATTTAAGATTACAAAAACCTATATCTACCATCCATATTGCACTTGTATCACCATCTCTTCGCCGAACTAGTGCACCTACACAACTTACCATTGTATTGGGTGTGTTGGGGACACAAGAGACTCTTTGTTATTTGGTTGCAGGGTTGCTTGAGAGAGATCATCTTCATCCTACGCCTCCCGCGGATTGATAAACCTTAGGTCACCCACTTGAGGGAAAATTGCTACTGTCCTACAAACCTGTGCACTTGGAGGCCCAACAACGTCTACAAGGAGAAGGTTGCATAGTAGACATCACATGACCATGGATAATCTTCATCATTTAACAGGATGCTTGGGTCAGTCTTCACTGTGAAGGTTGGAATTTCATCAAACTTTTCATAATCTTCTGAGATGTCTGTCTTGTCCTCCACTCCCACGATGTTTCTTTTCCCTGAAAGAACTATGTGGCGCTTTGGCTCATCGTATGATGTATTCGCTTCTTTATCTTTTCTTTTTCTTGGTTTGGTAGACATGTCCTTCACGTAAAAACACGCACCACATCATTGGCTAGGACGAATGGTTCGTTTGTGTACCCTCTTGAGATCCACTGTTGTCGTTCCATACTGCAGGTCTACCTTTACCCCGCCTCTTGTCAGATTGACCCATTTGCACCGAAACAAAGGGACACTAAAATCACGTCCATACTCAAGTTCACATATATCCTCTATGTAACCATAATATGCCTCCTTCTCCCAATTGGCGTTTGCTGCATCAAAGTGAACAACAATGTTTTGGTTGGTGCTCCTTTTATCTTGGGCAGTCGTGTAAAATGTATTTCCATTTATCTCGTATCCTTGGAAAGTCATTACAGTTGAAGATGGCGTCCTGACCAATAGGTACAACTGGTCTTCAACAGATTTGTTATTGATGAGATGTGTTTGCAACCAACCACCGAAAGTTGCTATGTGTGTACGTTTAATCTAGGAGTCAGACTGCTCCGGGTTCTTGGAGTGTACAATATCCATGTGTTCCTCGATATATGGAGCCACCAACATGGAATTTTGTAGGATTGTGTAGTGTGCTTAAGTGAAATAATGCCCCTCCATACTTATTACTGCTTTCTTTCCTAGTGTGCCTTTTACACTAAATCTCCCCTCATGCAACGACTGAGGAACACCAATCGGCTTAAGGCCAGGAAAAAAGTCAACACAAAACTCAATAACCTCCTTTGTTCCATAGCCCTTGGAGATGATTCCTTTTGGCCTAGCATGGTTATGGACATATTTATTTAAGACTCCCATGAACCTCTCAAAGGGGAACATATTATGTAGAAATACAGGACCCATAATGGCAATCTCTTCGACTAGGTGGACTAGGACGTGTGTCATAATATTGAAGAAGGATGGTGGGAACGCCAACTCGAAACTGAAAAGACATTGGATCAAATCATTCTGTAAGCTTGGTAGGATTTCTGGATCGATTACCTTATGAGAAATTGCATTGGGGAATGCACATAGCTTCACAATGGCTAATCGAACATTTTCTCGTAGAAGCCCCCTCAATACAACCGGAAGCAATTGCGTCATAATCACGTGGCAATCATGAGACTTTAGGTTTTGGAATATTTTTCTCTGACATATTTATTATTTCCTTTATATTCGACGAGAAGTCAAATGGGACCTTGATACTGAGCATGCATTCAAAAAATATTTCCTTCTCTGCTTTGGTAAGAGCGTAGCTCGCAGGACCTTGATACTGCTTTGGATGCATGCTATCTTTTTCGTTCATACATTGTTGGTCCTCCCATACCTCCGATGTATATTTTGTCTTCCCATACACGCCCAAGAAGCCTAGCAGGTTCATGCAAATATTATTCTTCACATGCATAACGTCGATTGCAGAGCGGACCTCTAGGACTTTCCAATAGGGTAGGTCCCAAAATATAGATTTGTTCTTCCACATGGGGGCGTGTCCGTCAGCGTCATTCGGAACAGATTGTCCGCAAGGACCATTTCCAAAGATTGCTTTTTAAATCCTTGACCATATCAAATATACCAGCACCAGTACGGGGGACATGCTTTTTCCGGTTATCTACATCACCTTTGAAATGCTTGTCTTTCTTTCTTAGGGGATGCGTGCTCGGAAGAAATCGATGATGTCCCAGTTACACATTCTTCTTACATTTGTCCAAATATATACTTTCAGTCTCATCTAAACAGTGTGTGCAGATCGTATTTCAAGGTATTTCATCCTAAATTTTTGCACACATACACATAACATCCTTCTTTACTTCCATATTTTTTTTCAGATTTTTTTTAAACCGAAAAATTTGAATTTTGAATTATTCAAAAATTTCGGCCTCCATGAAGGCCGAGCTCCAAACGTCCGCACTCCCTTTTCGGACTCTCTCAATAACTCTTTGCAATCATCTTAAACTGGAGCCGCCACAATAGTCGATCCTTCATTTTGACGTAGAGCATCGACCACTATAATGTTTTCGCTACCATAGACTGTCCTTCATTATGACGTAGAGCATCGACCACTGTAATGTTGTCCATCCTCGCGAAGGCATTGTTGCACCCCCAAGCTCTGAATTAAAATTAAATCGTCAAAGAGTGTATTAGCAAGTTTACGAGTGGCGTTTTGGCTCCTACGTGTATATAGACCTATTATGAAATAAATATAAAAACACATTTCAAAATGTTCAAAAAATTTATGAAAAAAACCGCGTGTACATCCGGACATCCTATGTTTGTACACAAAAATTCGATGAAAAAGGAAAAAAATTGTGACCTGTATAAAAAAGAAAAATATGGGTCGTGAATAGCTGAAATCAAGCATCCAAATTTGCCTTTTTTACACAAGCCACAAAAAATGTCCTTTTTGGTTGAAACTTGGTGCACGTATATATAATGTCCGGATTTACACGTGGGATTTTTCCTCGAATTTTTTCAATGTTTTGTAATGTGTATCTAGACAATGGGTGTATATAGACCTATGAGCCAAATTGAATTTCCAATTGTAAACCTATTACACGCGCTCATGTAGCCACGCGAACCGATATTTGCCATGTTGCTGGGGCGCTCATGTAGCCACGGCAGCCAAGCGAACCGATATTGGCCATGTTGCGAGGGGCCTGTGATCGCATGCGCGAAGACAACTCCCAATACAGATCGCTCCCAACCACAACCCAACTACTCCCTCCGTTCCTAAAAATAAGTCTTTTAAGCGATTTCATTAAGGGTCTACATATGGAGCAAAATGATTGGATCTATACTTTAAAATATGTCTATATACATCCATATGTAGTCCATTAGTGAAATCTCTACAAAGAATTATATTTAGGAACAGAGGGAGTACCAAATAAGCAGCGACCCAAGAAAAAAAAATTGTTAAGCATTACTTGGAAAGAGACGGTGAGATACCCAGAAGAAAGAGCACTGTTTAGCACAGGCAATAGTCACAATTAGCAAGCCTTTCTTAATCTAGCATGAAAATGAATGTTGTTCTACTTCCGACACATTTCTAGACCTTGAAGATGAGAAAACATCAGCGAGCAAAGTAGCTCAGATATGTATCAGAACAAAAGACACAAAAGAAAAACGTAATTCAAAGAAGCTCAAATAAAGCAGCGGGTAGAATTTCTCGTCAAGGGAGTGAGAATACGGTTCTACAGTTTTACCATCACAAGAGTTCATCACCATGTCTCCAAGGTGGTAGTCCACGGATGAAGAATGAGTTGCACAAACCAACAGAAAGCTATACAAAATTACGGCACCACTGTCACACTTTATTTGACTTTTTACTGTCAAAGTTGCATCAGGGGCAAGGCCATCACCGCGCCAAAAACAGAGACGATAACCACCATCAGCCAAAACGGCACTCGCTTCTTCAGCTTCTTTTCGCCGCGGACCTCGGCCACTGGTCTTCCTATATTGTTCACCATGGCTGCCGCTTGCTGAACATCGGCAGGAGAAGGAGATGGGGCAGGTTTCTCCTGCGGCTCTGGTTCTGCACCAGTTTGCTCCTTTTCTTGTTGTTGGTTGTACTTCTCGACATACTCAGGAAACAGTTTCCTGAAGTGCGGGCAATTTTTGCTGTGGAACAAAAGCAGTGTTGATTTATACCTCATGGTTTGGAACAGGGAATATCTCGTGTCAGAAGGCGTAGTCAAGACATGAAACAATAATAAAGACCATTTCAGCACAAGCCAACAAATGCCAGCCATCTAAAAGTGAATTAAGTAAATGAAATTACAGCAATATCATGCAGCGATTTAACAGAAAATGAGCTCGTTGCATTTGGGACACAGGGCTTACTGAATGAGATATAGGATCCCCTAAAAACAAAAACTAAGATATCAATTATGGAAGCACGTTTACTGAACCGTAAGTGAAAGCTTCTGCCAATTTCCGCTCCTAAAGGATCAACATTTTTCTCGGTCACACAGGAAAGAGCTTAAATTATCTTGCAGTGAAATGCATTTACCTCTCACAGTTATAAGCAAGCGAAGCCTTTGCCAAACGCTTCTTTTCTCCATCTGTACTTCTGATGCTTCCGGTTGTAAGAGCATCATCCATCTACAAATACAAGAACAATTGTACAGTTTACATCAGAAGGCAAGAAGCTGAAAATAATTATGTTCTTTGGTGAACAAGATGGTTGTAAGGGTATAAAAAAAACAAGCTGTACAAGCATATCTTTTGCACTTTAAGCACCAGAATACGAGATTTAGTTGGCTAGCATGAAAATTAAGATTATCAGAACTGAAACATTTGACCAACAGTATTCTGTCCTTGCAAGTGAAATACCAACATTGGTTGTGTAAAAACACTCAAAAGAATTGCTCGCAGTAGTGCTTAACAAGTATTTATAATACAAATTGCTAGACTTCAATAACAGTTCATCTCCATATACTATGTATCAACAATTAAGAATGGAATTGAAGCATTTTTGCTAACTCGTAGATGATGAGAAAGTAACAACTTACCATAAATGAGAGGAGCCCTGTTAGAATGCTGCAGCACAAAAGCGTATGTGAGACCAGTGAAGAGAAAAACACAAGAATACCATACAGCAAAATATATTCACAGATTGACAATGTTAGAATAAGAAAATTGTGGTTGAGCATTTAATTTGAGGGCAAGTAACTGAAGACCATAAACTCAAGTAGCTGAAATTTAAAGGGGAAACATCTTATGGGGACACATCTATGTTCAAACATAGAGCTGAAAGTATGACTGGTATAGTTACCCACAAAATATTTTAAAATATGTCAATGAAAAAAATATTCCCCAGGCCCAAGGTAGAGATATCATTATGTGCGTACCTTGCTACAGACCACATGGGATTCCAAGATTCTGGATGAACTGCAAAAGCAAAGCAATATGAGAATCATTTCAATCCCGATCAGAAAAAAGTAAAATATTATCTGATTACAGTATGATGCTTACAGTCACTCATTGATAGGCATATCCTTTTGTGAGGGGCAAACCTGCCGCTGGGGGTTGTCATGCTGAACAAAGACAAATTGTAAGTACAAATCTAAGAGAAGTCAATTTATTAATTCGATACAACATTTTATCTAATTGCTTTCCTTTTAAACATCCAAATAACAAGGAATTGTCATTAAAAAAGCACAACCAATGCTCTAATGTTTCAGTACCTGATACTTGGAGGCTTAAAAGGGTAATCAGAAGGAAATTTAAGCTTCCCATAGTAATATCCACCTTCAGGGGGAAAAAACAAGTGCAAAAAGACTGTTAAATATCAAGTTATACAGTAAGATATTGTCTGGCATAGGACAGTACATAGAAGATAGTAGTTTCAAATATGCATCATATTTACCTTCAAAGGGTGTGGCTACACTTCCTTCAAGTACAAAATCTGTCAACCAAAAGACAGCATTAAGTAGCTGATGGTCTGATACAAACTTGAAAATCGGCAAAAATATAGACAGCACTGATAATAAGCATGACAACGATGAAAATGACACTCCCTCCGTTCCTATGAAAAGGGCATTTTTTTCTTCTCAGGACGTTTTTTAAAACAAGGCGCAGGGTATGATTCAAATGTTTTCTTCCTAAATTATCCCTGGTTCACCTTCACTAATCTCGTGATGTACGCTTGAATTGGTTGCCACATGCAGGCTGGAAGAAAACGGCATGGACGTCAGGCTGCTTTCGATGCCATGCATGCAGTGCTATAGGCCAAGGGCGCACAAGGACAACTGGGACTTGGAATTTTCCATGGTGGGCAAAGACGCCGGGCAGTAATTAATTAGAGGCAAAGTGGAAAGGAAATTTCTGGCGCTAGCCTTACTTAAGGTTTGCAAACAGAAATTTATGCCTTCTTCGGAAGAATGTAGGGAGTGTAATTAGAAGACAAACACGGATTAGACTGGAGAAAAGGTTGATGTAAAAAATATCTGCCATGACAGCATTCATGTGGTTAGAAAACAAATGAGGGATATATTATTGCCACTGATAGGTTTGCCACTCTACAAAGCACGGACATGGATGATTTATCGACCTAGTATGGCGAGACACGGTGACACGCCAGGATACACGTATCCCACAGTATCCCCTCATTTCCAAATTAAAGAAAGGACATGACTGGGATTCATTGGGGAATTGGGAGGCCCGATACAAACCCTATTTTGCAGGCTCGCAGACACGCTCGCCACAAAAGGAACAAGCTGCTCCAGGCTCTAGCAAACGTGTCACCGTTTCCTAAGAGCAGCAGCCTCTCCTCAACCTCTTCATATCTTTATGGCTCGTTGATGAGCTGCTGCTGCTTGCTTCCTCATGCAGCCATGCCATTGCTGCTTGCGTTTCAAATTAGCTGCATGATGTTGTGCTCGCTTGAATGCTGGTGCTACTGTCGAGTTTACTTGCTGTTAGGGAACATGACATCTGGGAGCCCCACCGCTGGTAGCCAATCGTCCATGGGTGAGAGTGAAGGGCAGCTTGGTGTTGATTCGAAATATCCTTTGTTTCTCATTGAGCACTTGAAAAGGGAGACAACAAATGGAAATGCGGAACTTTTCTGACCTCATATTATATGGCATATTTTAAAAAAATATATAATCACCATATCCCCAAATGTTTTTTTTGGAAAATGAAGTATTAGGTGTCCCTTTATTTATGTGGCCGTGTCTATGTCTCCGTATCACCGTGTTTGTGCCTCCAGATAGGCGCTTTTTAGGTGTGTCACTCACTAAAATCCGCGCAAGTAAATTTACACCAGTGACAAGTTTAAAACTTCATGATAAAAAATATTGAGTTAATCTAGAATGCAGAATTTTATTTTTCGCATAGTTGCCTAATGCCTAAAATGACAAGATTTGCAATTAAAATCTACACTTCAACATCAGGAGTGGAATGAAGCAACTCAACAATTTGGGGCATAAACCAAAGACACAACGTGCCAGTTCAACAGAAATTATGAAGACCCTGCAATATGTATCAAACTATCATGCAGCTTAATACAAGACATCATTGCACAAGTACAAACCAGACCAACTAAAAATTTGGTGGGGAACAATATTTATAGTGAACAGATGGGAGGTGATGAAAACTTAGATAATTAAAACGGATGGGCCATGAAGCAGTGTGCGACATAATGGTGCGAGACAGTGGCACAACCGCATGAGTTAATGCGATAATTGTTGAAAAATATCCAATAAAAGCACCAAATATATCATGGACCATTGGTTCCCCGTCTCCAAGTCCATGTCATTTACCAAACAAGCAAACAGATGACAATGATGCATGAGTAAGTAAGCTTTGGGCACAGGGAGGCAAGAACCACCGCTTTTAGGAAAGAAGCCTACAGATCCAAACTTCTATACACAGATCTTTCACACTGGATTTTTCGGAAGCTAATAACCAACCCTCCCGGCAACTTCCGGCGAGAGCACACGACTTTGGCTTATGTCATGCAGGAGCTGATAAGTTTTTCCTAGCTTCTCTACAGCCTGTGCCGGAAGTTGTTCCAGGGGCTAGGGAAAGCCCGAACCTACCCAAATCACAGGCCCAATTCACATTACAGGATTCTCAAGAACGGCAGAAGAATTTGTATACAAAATAGGTGGCCATAGACACATTACACAGATTAGCCCGGCAATTTAAACCTTAAATTTCGATACTACGGGTGAGCAAACATAAGCATGTCCATAACTACATGAAGCACGGGCTGTATGCAAAAGCTCCATATGCCACCACAACATAGCCACGCCCAGCAACGATTAACGCGGCACCAAACCACCAATTGCGACCATCATCCCCGAGCCCCAGACGTTTCTCATCGAATCAAATTACGGAAAACATACGCGGGCGATAAAGTGGAAGCTACTTACGCCACTCCAATATGTCGTTGGGCAGCGGGCGCGCCACGATCTGCGGCACCGGCTCCTGCAACCAGACCAATCGCGTCAGAGCCCCCCCTCGCAGAGCCGAAACAGACCCCCGCGTCAATCGACCCGAATCGAACCGAATCGAACGGGGCAGGGGAAGGGGAAGGGCGGGCTCACCTTGCAGAGCGCGTGGTACTCCTTCTGGAGGCGCTTGAGGCAGCCCTTGTCGGCCATGGCGTAAACCCTAGGCGGCCGCGCGCCGGCCACGGACCGGACCCCTAGCTCGCCCGAATCCAATCCCCCCACGCTCGATCGAGCCGCCGCCGCCGCCGCCGGGGACCGAACCGGACGCGCTCCCGTCGCGGCTGATCGGGCGCGGGGGCTCCGGGATTGGGCGATTTGGGGGGCGCGGGTTGGGGATTGGGGGCGAATCGGGCGGCGCGGGGGTGGGGGATCGGTGGCCGCGTGCCCCGGTGGAGAGAGAGGGAGAGGGAGGGGGGGTGGGAGCGGCAGCGTGCGGAGAAAGAGAGAGAGGGAGGGGGGATCAGCCGGGTGTCTTATCGATGGCGCCCGATTTGCCTCGAGATTCGGGCGGGCGTGCTCGTCGTGGCCGGTCAGGACGGACGCGCCGTTGGGTCGCACGCGTTTTCTGGATGGGTTTCGTTCGGGTCCACGCTCTCGTGGTTCTCTGTCAGCTTTTTGGGTATTATTAACGGCCGCTTTCGAGCTTCGGGTGCTGTCAAAAGGGAGAGGTTATATTTACGGCTTTCCAGCTTTTTTCGTCATGGCGTTTGTACGCTTTCGCTGGCGTGGGTGAATGTACCCCTGTGCCGCTTCGTCACGCTCGTCTTTTTTTTTCTTTCAGCCCCTCTTTGTTTCATAAGTCCTAGGACTTTTTTAAGACCCAACTTATAAGTTATAAGTCCCTACCTGTTTGTTTACAGGGACTTATAAGTCCCGAGTCCCTACCTGTTCCCTGTAAACAAACAGGTAGGGACTCGGAACTTATAAGTCCATGTTGCACCTAATAATACACTTGTTCACATGGATCGTCATCAGCCAACGCGTACGGCACACAGGATAAGCACCACTGCAACGAGGCTCACGAGAGGGCCTGTCCGGCGATTGGAGGCACCGCTGCAACGAACCGAGGCAGAACGAACCGAGGCGGGGCGGCGAACCGAGGCAGAACGAAACGAGGCGGGGCGGCGACCGGAGCGAGAGGCGGGGCGGCGACGGGGCGAGAGGCGGGGCGGCGATTGGACAGAGAGGCGGGGCGACGTGCAGGGAACGAGCCTGGAGCGACACGGGGTAGGTCCGGCCCGGAATAAGTCCCAATAAGCTCCTCCCTGAGAGTCTTATTTGATAAGTCCCAAATCACCATAATAAGTCCTAGTAAATCCCTTGTGTTTGAGAGGGTGTTTGTTTTCAGGGACTTATTGGTTTTGACACTTAAAAAAATCCCTATAAGTCCCACCTAAACCAAACACAAGGGACTTATTGGGACTTATTATGGTGATTTGGGACTTATCAAATAAGACTCTCTAGTAGGAGCTTATTGGGACTTATTGCTCGTAGCCCGCGGAAAAAGTCTCCCGCATCGATCGAGTGTCCGCCGCCCTACCCCTCGTCGCTCGCACCGCCCTACCCCTCGTCGTTCGCAGGCCCCAATCGCCGCCGCCCCATCGCCACATCGCCGCCCGCCCCGTCGCCACCCGGTCCGTCGCCGCCCCGCCCCGTCGCCGCCCGGTCGTCCCGTTTTCTGCCTCGGTTCGTCCCCCCCGCCGCCCCGTTTCTGCATTGGTTCTTCCCCCCGTCGCCCCGTTCTGCATCGCTGGAGTTTTCTGGTCCGCATGGTTATGTGAACAAGTGTATTTTATTAGGTGTAACATGAACTTATAAGTCCCTGTAAACAAATAGGTAGGGACTCGAGACTTATAAGTCCCTGTAAACAAACAGGTAGAAACTTATGACTTATAAGTTGGGACTTAAAAAAGTCCTACGACTTATGAAACAAACAGGGCCTGATTTAGGTGGGACTTATAGGGACTTTTTTAAGTCCCTAAACCAATAAGTCACTGAAAACAAACACCCTCTCAAAAACACCTCGAAAAGGCAGGGGTTCCTGCATTTCATTTAAAAATTAAAGTTAATCCAGTTTGTCAGAAAAATCAGACCCGAAAACCTAT
Source organism: Hordeum vulgare subsp. vulgare (assembly GCF_904849725.1). Taxonomy (NCBI): domain Eukaryota; kingdom Viridiplantae; phylum Streptophyta; class Magnoliopsida; order Poales; family Poaceae; genus Hordeum; species Hordeum vulgare. Next base: position 65,069,214 of record NC_058524.1, read on the forward strand.
TCGTTACATTCGTTGACACAAACTGTGCCGCTTCGTCAGATAGGTCGTCACAAACTTTCCTCGGCTTATCGTTATCGTGTGGCCGAGTCAATGCATCTTAGAACGTGTTCATGGACAAGATTAAGATTAAGGATGAAGGCCATGTTGATCCATGTTTCGGCCTCCTTCATTTGACATTTCGCATGTATATTCAGGTCAACATCAGTTTAACCATATCACTTATTCTTTTCGTTTCGGTGCATTTGATATTTTATGAAAATTAAATAATTCCAAAACATTAAGGCGTGTTACGGTAATACTAGTTGCACACATATTAATTAGGTCTTGTATATTAATTGAAGGATCAATGCATGTAGTTTATGCGGCGAACTTTTTGGATTTGAAGAAGTTTCCTAATTAATACTTCCTCTGTCACAGTTTAGAATGCAAGGTTCCGTTTACATGCATTTTTAGAATAAAAGACGATTAAGGCGCGTGACATTTACTGCTTGGTTAATTAGAAATACTAGTAGGCTGCATGCACTCATCATTTAGTGGTTCTGTGAGTTATTGTGCATTATCTTCTCAAATACTTAGCATCGTGTGGTTATTATGTGAGCACTTGGAAAAAAAATAGAGTCAATCAAGATTCACCTTGGTCCCAGAGATCGTTCATGCGTGCCTTCTAAACCGTAACGGAGGGAGTAACACGTTTTGAGTTGAGAAAGAAATATTGTGATTGGCTTTCATTGTCATTCAATTTTTCTCCTATCCTAATATTTACGTGCCTAGGTTGCAATGCATCTCCTAAGATACCTAATGCACCAAGACGAAGGGAGGAACAGTTACAGACATATATAATCGCAACCAAAAACAAAGGATTTCAATAAATTTTTACATCCAATTGATCCAATAAGTTGCCAATCCGATTGTTTGCACCAAAAATCTCCATCTTTAGCTCTTGGTCTGTCTCCCGTAAATAGTACCTCACTCTTTAGTTGGTCCAACATCCTTTGTTTGTGCGAAGCGTTTCAATTTGCTCGCACGGTTTGCTTAGACAATGTTTGACACACAGTATCCAAGTCTGACGTCTTTACAAACAACATTTTTGGAGTCCTCTAAAACCGCCTTGATATTAGGCTTCCTATTTTGGATCTCAAGCTTCTTTTTTCTTGTGTCTATGAAGATGCCAAACCTCTTCGACTTCTTTCCCTTCTTCACCTTATTGTGCGCATACTTGTCTCCTCCTTTGTCATGACGACCTCAAACTTCTTCATCATTTTCGCCGCTACCCCTCTCGCTTCTCCTTCTCCTTCCCTCACTTCCTCCCCCGGATCCTAATCACCTACTTGGCCAAAGAAGGTCCATCTTGGGTTAGCATGGTTGGATCACCACATTTATCTTCACCGAGCATGACGATCTTGATGGAATTGGCAATAGCGGCGGGTCACTTGCTTTGCCCATTCAACTTCGAGCAACAATGCATTTATATGGAAATGCTTCTTCTCTATCTTGTAATATAGTGTGCATGCATGTACGTGCTAGCAAAGTAAAACAATGGATAAACAACAAAGTTGCGACAAAACCACAAAATCGATGAAATGATTCATACATAAAACAATAACCACAAAACTTACGAGCTCTTGGATTGTGTTGTCAACTATCTATCGGGTTTTCAGTTGATTTGCATAGTTAATTTTGTTTCTTGAAGAAAGCACACATGAGATCTAATGGAAATTAGTTCGGCAAGCACGTCGAAACACGTATGCGGTTGAACGAGAATCATGACATTCCAACAACAACAAAAAGTGATTTTTATGTTAACTATAAAAATATAGAATGCCAAAGACATGGCTGGAGAATATAGACGAAAAGGCCGATCGCATATATAATTTAAGCGTGAAGGATTTTATGGTTACATAAATAAGGCGAAGGAAACTAAAGGTTATTCCAGACGAAAATAAGCACAAACACGACACATGCACACAAAACTGTTGCCCAAGATCGACAACCCAAAAAAGTACCGGTAGTGAGATGAATCTTAAGTTCCCGATTTAAGATGAGGAGCATGTGTGGACGTGACAATCGAGAAACGCAAGGGGGCTGATAATGGTACCGAGGTGAGGCACCGATGCAATCTCGCAAACATCATCTATAGTGGCACCATAGTTAACCATAATGAACGACGATGCCTTCACATCTTCAGAAGGGGTGGCTGAGGAATCGGCTAGCTCCGCCGCGTCGATGGCCATGGCAAGGCCATTGTATGGTAGACATGTCAAACATGTAAGAATGTAACTTCTCAAATCCAAATCGTGGACTAAGGAATAGCCCCCCCCCCAGACTAAAAAAGGAAAAGGAAAAAGGAAGAGACACCTAAAGACTCACACACTTTGAGAGGGTGGAGGCACAGTCTAGCTTTTGAGTATCTTTGATCTTGACATAACTCTTGCTTATCTGATTGCGGTTGCGTAATTAGAATATGCTTCGATTGTTTAATAAAGTGTCTCGAGAGCGGTTCTAAAAGTGATCTAGACTCGAAAAACTCATAGTGTTTTTTCTTTTGGATTTGGAGTTAGCATTCACGCATGCCCAACTCATAAACCATCACAATTTATATACACACTAGATATATGTAAGTCGCCTGAATTTAGAATTTGGGTTAGTCCATTTTCACGTGAATGAAGTAACAACCTAAGGGAAGGATGGAGCTTGCTGGAGAAGACCTATGGGTCTATCTTAGGGTGTCACACGACCCTAGTATCTATCTTAGGACGGAAGACAACCCCATTATCTCTACTCCTAAATGCTTAGTTTTTTTCATTCATTTTTTTCATATCTCCTCCCACCACCCCCTCCCATCCTGGTCTACCAGTTTATTTCTCTCCCTACTCTTTTATTACAAACCACCACTTTCATAACGTATAAGAAATCACGGATCTAACTTTCTTATTAAGTCATCCATATCAATCGATGCATCTAGTTAGTGCAATTTGTTTTAGGAAACAATAACATATTTTTAGAAAATAAATAACATATTTTAAAATAACTTTCCTAACTTATCTAAATCAATCGATCCATTTCATTAATGCAATTTGTTTTAGGAAACAAATAACACATTTCTAGGAAATAAATAACTTATTTTAAGGAAATTTTTGCCTCACCTCCCACCATATCTTCTGATATTCCCTCCCACTAAAAACCGAATCGACCCATCCGATTCTCCTTTCAAAAAAAAATTGTGCTTGCTTTGATAGGTGACGGGTCAATTAACTAACTAAAAATTAAAAAGTCGTCCATATATGTGAGAAATCACAATCGTGTCCATTACTATTGAATCACAATCATAAATTTTTCTAATAAAAATAAATCACATGTCTTTTTTTACCTTGCCAAATCACTAACATTGAAACGGAATCTCTACTCCTAAATGCTTAGTTGCTAGAATAACATCTATGTTTTTTCCGTCCCCCACTTTCGCATGGTTTTTTTGACTCTCCTCCCACCACCCTCACCTGGTCTATCGGTTTATTTTTTTCGTCCACTTTTTATTATAAACCAGGATTTTACTAACGTATAACAAATCACGAATCTAGCTTTCTCAAGTTAACCAAATCAATCGGTCCCTCTTATTAATGCAATTTGTTTTAGAAAACAAATAACAATTTTTTAGGAAATAAATAATAAATTTTAATCTAACTTTCCTAACTTATTCAAATCAACCTCTCTCTCATTAGTTCAATTTATTTTAGGAAACAATTAATATTTTTTTAGGAAAAATTAACAAATTTTAAGGATATCAACATCTAAATCATGATAAAAAAATCCCCTTCCTATTGGATTTTCTCCCTCCTATTAAAAATCAAATCCCATTCAAGTGAGAGGTGTTATTTCGTGCTTGCTTTGGCAGGTGCTCGTTTAATTTAGTCACGTAAATAATGTTGGAAATATGCCCTAGAGGCAATAATAAAATGGTTATTATCATATTTCCTTGTTCGTCATAATCGTCTATTGTTCATGCTATAATTGTATTAACAGGAAACAGTAATACATGTGTGAATAAATAGATCACAGTGTGTCCCTAGCAAGCCTCTAGTTGGCTAGCTCGTTAGTCAACAGATGATCATGGTTTCCTGATCATGGGCATTAGATGTCATTGATAACGGGTTCACATCATTGGGAGAATGATGTGATGGACAAGACCCAATCCTAAGCATAGCACTAGATCGTATTGTTCGTATGCTAAAGCTTTTCTAATGTCAAATATCTTTTCCTTCGACCGTGAGATTGTGCAACTCCCGGATACCGTAGGAGTGCTTTGGGTGTATCAAACGTCACAGCGTAATTGGGTGACTATAAAGGTGCACTACGGGTACCTCCGAAAGTGTCTGTTGGGTTGGTACGAATCGAGATCGGGACTTGTCACTCCGTGTGACGGAGAGGTATCTCCGGGCCCACTCGATAGAACGTCATCATGAGCTCAATGTGACTGAGTTAGTCACACGATGACGTGCTATGGAACGAGTAAAGAGACTTACCGGTAACGATATTGAACAAGGTATAGGTATAGCGACGATCGAATCTCGGGCAAGTTCTATACCGACAGACAAAGGGAATCGTATACGCGATTGATTGAATCCTTGACATCGTGGTTCATCCGATGAGATCATCGTGGAGCAAGTGGGAGCCACCATGGGTATCCAGACCTCGCTGATGGTTATTGGCCGAAGAGGCGTCTCGGTCATGTCTGCCTGTCTCCCGAACCCGTAGGGTCTACACACTTAAGGTTCGATGACGCTAGGGTTATAGGGAATTGTTATACGAGGTTACCGAAAGTTGTTCAGAGTCCCGGATGAGATCCCGGACGTCACGAGGAGCTCCGAAATGGTCCGGAGGTAAAGATTGATATATAGGACGGATGGTTTCGGACACCGGAAGTGTTTCGGGCATCACGGGTAACGTACCGGGACCACCGGGACCACCGGAGGTGGCCCCGGGGGTCCACAGAAGGGGGGCAACGACCCTGAGAGGTAAGGTGGGCCAAGTGGGAAAGGGAACCAGCCCCTAGGTGGTCTGGTGTGCCTCCCCACTCAACCCAATGCGTGGGGGAGAGAAAAGGGGGGGGGGCAAACCCTAAGCCAGGTGGGCCTAAGGCCCACTAGGGGTGCGCCACACCCCTCCTCTCCCCTTGGCCGCCGCACCAGCCCCATCTAGGGCTGCCCCCCAGAGAGGGAAACCCTCAAGGGGCTCAGCCCCTCCCTCCCCCTATATATAGTGGGCACTTTTGGCCATTGGAGATCAGACTTTTGCCTCTCCCTCGGCGCAGCCCTGCCCTTCTTCCTCCTCCTCTCTGTCGGTGCTTGGCGAAGCCCTGCCGGGAGACCTCGTCTCTCCATCGACACCACGTCGTCGTGCTGATGGAGTTCTTCCCCAACCTCTCCCTCCTCCTTGCTGGATCAAGGTGCGGGAGACGTCACCGGGCTGCACGTGTGTTGAACGCGGAGGTGCCGCAGTTCGGCACTAGATCGGAATCGCTGCGAGTACGACTCCATCAACCGCGTTCTAGCAACGCTTCCGCTTAGCGATCTTCAAAGGTATGAAGATGCTCTTACCCCTCTCTCGTTGCTGGTCTCTCCATAGGAAGATCTGAATATGCGTAGGAAAATTTTGAATTTATGCTACGTTCCCCAACAGTGGCATCCGAGCGAGGTTTTCTATGCGTAGATTCTATGCACGAGTAGAACACAAAAGTTGTGGGCGATGATGTGTCAATTTGCTTGCCGCTACTAGTCTTATTCTTTTCCGGCGGTATTGTGGGATGAAGCGGCCCGGACCGACTTTACACGTACGCTTACGTGAGACTGGTTCCACCGACAGACATGCACACCGTGCATAAAGGTGGCTAGCGGGTGTCTGTCTCTCCTACTCTAGTCGGATTGGATTTGATGAAAAGGGTCCTTATGAAGGGTAAATAGCTTTGGCATATCATCGTTGTGGCTGTCACGTAGGTAAGAGGGCGTTCTTGCTAGAAACCCAAATCAGCCACGTAAAACTTGCAACAACAATTAGAGGACGTCTAACTTATTTTTGCAGGGTTTGACATGTGATGTGATATGGCCAAAGTTGTGATGTTGCATGTATGATGTAATGAGATGATCATGTTATTGTAATAGGTTTAACGACTTGCATGTCGATGAGTATGACAACCGGCAGGAGCCATAGGAGTTGTCTTAATTTATTGTATGAGATGCAACGCCATGTGCTTACTACTTTTACTTCATTGCTAACGGTTAGCCATAGTAGTAGTGATAGTAGTAGTTGGCGTGACGACTTCACAGAGACACAATGATGGAGATCATGATGATGGAGATCATGGTGTCACGCCGGTGACGATGATGATCATGCGATGCCTGAAGATGGAGATCGAAAGGGCGAAGATGATAATGGCCATATCATGTGACTATATGATTGCATTGTGATGTTTATCATGTTTTACATCTTATTGCTTAGAACGACGGTAGCATAATAAGATGATCCCTCTTAAAATTTCGAGAACGTATTCCCCTAAGTGTGCACCGTTGCGAAGGTTCGTTGTCTCGAAGCACCACGTGATGATCGGGTGTGATAGATTCTAACGTTCGCATACAACGGGTGTAAGCCAGATTTACACAGGCGAAACACTTAGGTTGACTCGACGAGCTTAGCATGTACGGACATGACCTCGAATACAAGAGATCAAAAGGTCGAACATGAGTCGTATGGTTGAATACGATCAGCATGAAGTTGCTCACCATGGTGACTAGTCCGTCTCACGTGATGATCGGACACGGGTTAGTCAACATGGATCATGTATCACTTAGATGACTAGAGGGATGTCGATTTAAGTGGGAGTTCATACTTAATTTTATTAAATGAACTTAATTGTCATGAACTTAGTTTAAAAATTGTCTTTATAAATATTATAGATGGCCAACGTCAACCTCAATTTCAACGCATTCCTAGAGAAAAACAAGCTGAAAGATGATGGTAGCAACTATGCGGACTGGGTTCGCAACGTGAAGCTCATCCTTGAAGCAGCTAAAAAGGCTTATGTCCTTGATGCGCCGCTAGGTGACCCTCCCGCTCCCGCAGCAGCCCAGGACATTCTGAACGTCTGGCAAACGCGGAGTGATGACTACTCTCTAGTTAGGTGTGGAATGTTATACAGTTCAGAAATGGGGCTCCAAAGGCGTTTTGAGCAACACGGAGCATATGAGATGTTCCAGGAGCTGAAGCTAGTTTTTCAAGATCATGCCCGTGTCGAGAGATATGAAGTCTCCGACAAGTTCTTTAGCTGTAAGATGGAGGAGAACAGTTCTGTCAGTGAGCACATACTCAAAATGTCTGGGTTATACGGTCGTCTGACTTCACTTGGAGTCGAACTTCCGGATGATGCTATAATCGACAGAATCCTCCAGTCTCTCCCACCAAGCTACAAAGGCTTTGTGCTTAACTACAACATGCAAGGGATGGAAAAGACCATTCCCGAGTTGTACTCGATGCTCAAGTCTGCAGAAGTAGAAATCAAGAAAGAGCATCAATTGTTGATGGTCAACAAGACCACTAGTTTCAAGAAAGGCAAGGGTAAGAAGAACTTCAAGAAAGACGGTAAAGCTGTTGCCGCGCCCGGTAAGCCAGATGCCGGGAAGAAGAAAAAGAACGGACCCAAGCCTGAGTGCTTCTACTGCAAGGGAAAAGGACACTGGAAGCGGAACTGCCCCAAATACTTAGCGGACAAGAAGGCCGGCAACGTTAAAGGTATATGTGATATACATGTTATTGATGTGTACCTTACCAGCGCTCGTAGTAGCTCCTGGGTATTTGATACCGGTGTTGTTGCTCACATTTGCAACTCAAAGCAGGAACTGCGGAATAAGCGGAGACTGGCCAAGGACGAGGTGACGATGCGCGTCGGGAATGGTTCAAAAGTCGATGTGATCGCCGTCGGCACGCTACCTCTACACCTACCGTCGGGATTAGTTTTGAACCTCAATAATTGTTATTTAGTACCAGCTTTAAGCATGAACATTGTATCAGGGTCTTGCTTAATGCGAGACGGCTACTCATTTAAGTCAGAGAATAATGGTTGTTCTATTTATATGAGTGATATGTTTTATGGTCATGCTCCGCTGGTGAATGGTTTATTCTTGATGAATCTCGATCGTGATGTTACACATATTCATAGTGTGAGTACCAAAAGATGCAAAGTTGATAATGATAGTCCCACATACTTGTGGCACTGCCGCCTTGGTCATATCGGCGTTAAGCGCATGAAGAAGCTCCATACTGATGGACTGCTAGAGTCTCTTGACTTTGAATCATTTGACACATGCGAGCCGTGCCTCATGGGCAAGATGACTAAGACTCCATTCTCAGGTATAATGGAGAGAGCAACCGACTTACTGGAAATAATACATACTGATGTGTGTGGTCCAATGAACGTTGAAGCTCGCGGTGGTTATCGTTATGTTCTCACTCTCACCGATGATTTGAGTAGGTATGGGTATATCTACTTGATGAAGCACAAATCTGAGACGTTTGAAAAGTTCAAGGAATTTCAGAGTGAGGTTGAGAATCAACGTGACAGGAAAATTAAATGTCTACGATCTGATCGTGGAGGAGAATATTTGAGTCACGAGTTTGGCACACACCTAAGGAAGTATGGAATCGTTTCACAACTAACACCGCCTGGCACACCGCAGCGCAACGGAGTGTCTGAACGTCGTAATCGCACTTTATTAGATATGGTACGATCTATGATGTCTCTCACCGACTTACCGCTATCATTTTGGGGATACGCATTAGAAACTGCAACATTCACTTTAAATAGGGCACCGTCTAAATCCGTTGAGACGACACCATATGAACTATGGTTTGGCAAGAAACCTAAGTTGTCGTTTCTTAAAGTTTGGGGCTGCGATGCTTATGTGAAGAAACTTCAACCAGAAAAGCTCGAACCCAAAGCGGAGAAATGCGTATTCATAGGATACCCTAAGGAAACTATTGGGTATACCTTCTATCTTAGATCCGAAGGTAAAACCTTTGTTGCCAAGAACGGATCCTTTCTAGAGAAAGAGTTTCTCTCGAAAGAAGTAAGTGGGAGGAAGGTAGAACTTGATGAGGTAATTACACCCCCTCTCGAACAGGAAAGTAGCGCAGCGCAAGAAGTTGTTCCTGTGGTGCCTACACCGACTGAAGAGGAAGTTAATGATGATGATCAAGTTACTACTGAACCACGAAGGTCCACAAGGGTACGCTCCGCACCAGAGTGGTACGGCAACCCTGTGATGGAAATCATGTTGTTAGACAACGGTGAACCTTCGAACTATGAAGAAGCGATGGCGGGCCCGGATTCCAACAAATGGCTTGAGGCCATGAAATCCGAGATAGGATCCATGTATGAGAACAAAGTATGGACTTTGGTGGACTTGCCCGATGAACGGCGAGCCATAGAAAATAAATGGATATTCAAGAAGAAGACTGATGCAAACGGTAATGTAACCGTTTACAAAGCTCGACTTGTCGCAAAGGGTTTTCGACAAATTCAAGGAGTTGACTACGAAGAGACTTTCTCTCCCGTAGCGAAGCTAAAATCAGTCCGAATCATGTTAGCAATTGCCGCCTTTTATGATTATGAAATTTGGCAAATGGACGTCAAAACAGCGTTCCTTAACGGGAATCTTAAGGAAGAGTTGTATATGATGCAACCAGAAGGTTTTGTCGATCCTAAAGGTGCTAACAAAGTATGCAAGCTCCAGCGCTCCATCTATGGGCTGGTGCAAGCATCTCGGAGTTGGAACATTCGCTTTAATGAGGTGATTAAGGCGTTTGGGTTCATACAGGTTTACGGAGAAGCCTGTCTGTACAAGAAAGTGAGTGGGAGCTCTGTAGCTTTCCTCGTACTATATGTGGATGACATATTGTTGATGGGGAATGATATAGAGATGTTGGAGAGCATAAAGGCCTATTTGAACAAGAGTTTTTCAATGAAGGACCTTGGAGAAGCTGCATACATATTAGGCATCAAGATCTATAGAGATAGATCGAGACGCCTCATAGGTCTTTCGCAAAGCACATACCTTGACAAGATACTGAAGAAGTTCAATATGGAAAACTCAAAGAAAGGGTTCTTGCCAGTTTTGCAAGGTATGAGATTGAGTAAGACTCAGTCGCCGACCACGGAAACAGATAGAGAGAAGATGAGTTCTGTCCCCTACGCTTCAGCCGTGGGCTCTCTAATGTATGCCATGCTATGTACCAGACCTGATATAAACCTTGCGATAAGCTTGGTAGGGAGGTACCAAAGTAATCCCGGTGCAGAACACTGGACAGCGGTCAAGAATATCCTTAAGTACCTGAAAAGGACTAAGGAAATGTTTCTCGTTTATGGAGGTGACGAAGAGCTCGTCGTAAAGGGTTACGTCGACGCTAGCTTCGACACAGATCCGGATGACTCTAAGTCACAAACCGGATACGTATATGTGTTGAATGGTGGGGCAGTGAGCTGGTGCAGCAGCAAGCAAGAAGTCGTGGCAGCATCTACATGTGAAGCGGAGTACATAGCTGCTTCAGAAGCGGCTCATGAAGGAATTTGGATGAAGGAGCTCATCACCGACCATGGAGTGGTTCCAAGCGCGTCGGGTCCTATGACACTCTTCTGTGACAACACTGGAGCCATTGCCATAGCCAAGGAGCCCAGGTTTCACCGGAAGACGAAGCACATCAAGCGCCGCTACAACTCCATCCAGGACCATGTCCAAACTGGAGTGATAGATATTTGTAAAGTACACACGGATCTGAATATTGCAGACCCGTTGACTAAACCTCTTCCACGAGCAAAACATGATCAACACCATGATGCTATGGGTGTTCGATACATCACAATGTAACTAGATTATTGACTCTAGTGCAAGTGGGAGACTGTTGGAGATATGCCCTAGAGGCAATAATAAAATGGTTATTATCATATTTCCTTGTTCATGATAATCGTCTATCGTTCATGCTATAATTGTATTAACAGGAAACAGTAATACATGTGTGAATGAATAGATCACAATGTGTCCCTAGCAAGCCTCTAGTTGGCTAGCTCGTTGGTCAATAGATGATCATGGTTTCCTGATCATGGACATTGGATGTCATTGATAACGGGATCACATCATTGGGAGAATGATGTGGTGGACAAGACCCAATCCTAAGCCTAGCACTAGATCGTATTGTTCGTATGCTAATGCTTTTCTAATGTCAAGTATCTTTTCCTTCGACCGTGAGATTGTGCAACTCCCGGATACCGTAGGAGTGCTTTGGGTGTATCAAACGTCACAACGTAACTGGGTGACTATAAAGGTGCACTACGGGTACCTCCGAAAGTGTCTGTTGGGTTGGCACGAATCGAGATCGGGATTTGTCACTCCGTGTGACGGAGAGGTATCTCTGGGCCCACTCGATAGAACATCATCATGAGGTCAATGTGACTAAGGATTTAGTCACACGATGATGTGCTACGGAACGATTAAAGAGACTTACCGGTAACGAGATTGAACAAGGTATAGGTATACCGACGATCGAATCTCGGGCAAGTTCTATACCGACAGACAAAGGGAATCGTATACGGGATTGATTGAATTCTTGACATCGTGGTTCATCCGATGAGATCATCGTGGAGCTAGTGGGAGCCACCATGGGTATCCAGACCCCGCTGATGGTTATTGGCCAGAGAGGTGTCTCGGTCATGTCTGCCTGTCTCCCGAACCCGTAGGGTCTACACACTTAAGGTTCGATGACGCTAGGGTTATAGGGAATTGTTATACGAGATTACCGAAAGTTGTTCGGAGTCCCGGATGAGATCCCGGACGTCACGAGGAGCTCCGGAATGGTCCGGAGGTAAAGATTGATATATAGGACGGATGGTTTCGGACACCGGAAGTGTTTCGGGCATCACGGGTAACGTACCGGGACCACCGGAGGTGGTCCCGGGGGACCACCGAAAGGGGGCTGCGACCCCAAGAGGTAAGATGGGCTAAGTGGGGGTGGGAACCAGCCCCTAGTTGGGCTGGTGCGCCTCCCCACTCAGCCCATGGCGCAGGGGAAAGAAAAAGAGGGGGGGGACCCTAACTTAGGTGGGCCTTAGGCCCACCAGAGGGGTGCGCCACCCCCTCCTCCCCATCTGGCCGCCACACCCCCCATCTGGGAGGGCTGCCGCACCCCCTAGGGTGGGAACCCTAGGGGTGGCACCCCCTCTCCCCTTCCCCTATATATAGTGGGCACTTTTGGCCTTTGGAGGACAGTTTTCCCTCTCCCTCGGCGCAGCCCTGCACTTCTTCCTCCTCCTCTCTGCCGGCGCTTGGCGAAGCCCTGCCGGGAGACCTCGTCTCTCCACCAACACCACGCCGTCGTGTTGCTGGTCTTCTTCCCCAACCTCTCCCTCCTCCTTGCTGGATCAAGGTGCGGGAGACGTCATCGGGCTGCACGTGTGTTGAACGCGGAGGTGCCGTTGTTCGGCACTAGATCGGAATCGCTGCGAGTACGACTCCATCAACCGCGTTCTAGCAACGCTTCCGCTTAGCGATCTTCAAAGGTACGAAGATGCTCTTACCCCTCTCTCGTTGCTGGTCTCTCCATAGGAAGATCTGAACATGCGTAGGAAATTTTTTGAATTTATGCTACGTTACCCAACATTGAGTAGGTATGGGTATATCTACTTGATGAAGCACCAATCTGAGACATTTGAAAAGTTCAAGGAACTTCAGAGTGAGGTTGAGAATCAAAGTGACAGAAAAATTAAATGTCTGCGATCTGATCGTGGAGGAGAATATTTGAGTCACGAGTTTGGCACACACCTAAGGAAGTGTGGAATCGTTTCACAACTGACGCCGCCTGGCACACCGCAACGCAACGGAGTGTCCGGACATCGTAATCGCACTTTATTAGATATGGTACGATCTATGATGTCTCTTACCGACTTACCGCTATCATTTTTGGGATGCGCATTAGAAACTGCAGCATTCACTTTAAATAGGGCACCGTCTAAATCCGTTGAGACGACACCGTATGAACTATGGTTTGGCAAGAAACCTAAGTTGTTGTTTCTTAAAGTTTGGGGCTGCGATGCTTATGTGAAGAAACTTCAACCAGAAAAGCTCGAACCCAAAGCGGAGAAATGCGTATTCATAGGATACCCTAAGGAAACTATTGGGTATACCTTCTATCTTAGATCTAAAGGTAAAACCTTTGTTGCCAAGAACGGATCCTTTCTAGAGAAAGAGTTTCTCTCGAAAGAAGTAAGTGGGAGGAAGGTAGAACTTGATGAGGTAATTACACCCCCTCTCGAACATGATAGTAGCGCAGCGCGGGAAGTTGTTCGTGTGGCGCCTACACCAACTGAAGAGGAAGTTAATGATGATGATCATGAAGCTTCGGATCAAGTTACTACTGAACCGCGAAGGTCCACAAGGGCACGCTCCGCACGAGAGTGGTACGGCAACCCTGTGATGGAAATCATGTTGTTAGACAACGGTGAACCTTCGAACTATGAAGAAGCGATGGCGGGCCCGGATTCCAACAAATGGCTTGAGGATATGAAATCCGAGATAGGATCCATGTATGAGAACAAAGTATGGACTTTGGTGGACTTGCCCGATGACCGGCGAGCCATAGAAAATAAATGGATCTTCAAGAAGAAGACTGATGCAAACGGTAATGTAACCGTTTACAAAGCTCGACTTGTCGCAAAGGGTTTTCGACAAATTCAAGGAGTTGACTACGAAGAGACTTTCTCTCCCGTAGCGAAGCTGAAATCAGCCCGAATAATGTTAGCAATTGCCATCTTTTATGATTATGAAATTTGGCAAATGGACGTCAAAACAGCGTTCCTTAACGGGAACCTTAAGGAGGAGTTGTATATGATGTAACCAGAAGGTTTTGTCGACCCTAAGGGTGCTAACAAAGTGTGCAAGCTCCAGCGCTCCATCTATGGGCTGGTGCAAGCATCTCGGAGTTGGAACATTCGCTTTAATGAGGTGATTAAAGCGTTCGGGTTCATACATGTTTACGGAGAAGCCTGTCTGTACAAGAAAGTGAGTAGGAGCTCTGTAGCTTTCCTCATACTGTATGTGGATGACATATTATTGATGGGGAATAATATAGAGATGTTGGAGAGCATAAAGGCATATTTGAACAAAAGTTTTTCAATGAAGGACCTTGGAGAAGCTGCATACATATTAGGCATCAAGATCTATAGAGATAGATCAAGACGCCTCATAGGTCTTTCGTAAAGTACATACCTTGACAAGATATTGAAGAAGTTCAATCTGGAAAACTCAAAGAAAGGGTTCTTGCCAGTTTTGCAAGGTGTGAGATTGAGTAAGACTCAGTCGCCGACCACGGCAGCAGATAGAGAGAAGATGAGTTTTGTCCCCTACACATCAGCCGTGGGCTCTCTAATGTATGCCATGTTGTGTACCAGACCTGATATAAACCTTGCCATAAGCTTGGTAGGGAGGTACCAAAGTGATCCTAGTATGGAACACTGGACAACGGTCAAGAATATCCTTAAGTACCTGAAAAGGACTAAGGAAATGTTTCTCATTTATGGAGGTGGCGAAGAGCTCGTCGTAAAGGGTTACGTCGACGCTAGCTTCGACACAGATCCGGATGACTCTAAGTCACAGACCGGATACGTATATGTGTTGAATGGTGGGGCAGTGAGCTGGTGCAGCAGCAAGCAAGAAGTCGTGGCAGCATCTACATGTGAAGCGGAGTACATAGCTGCTTCAGAAGCAGCTCATGAAGGAATTTGGATGAAGGAGCTCATCACCGACCTTGGAGTGGTTCCAAGCGTGTCGGGTCGAATGACACTCTTCTGTGATAACACTGGGGCCATTGCCATAGCCAAGGAGCCCAGGTTTCACCGAAAGACGAAGCACATCAAACGCCGCTACAACTCCATCCAGGACCATGTCCAGAGTGGAGTGATAGATATTTGTAAAGTACACACGGATCTGAATATTGCAGACCCGTTGACTAAACCTCTTCCACGAGCAAAACATGATCAACACCATAATGCTATGGGTGTTCAATACATCACAATGTAACTAGATTATTGACTCTAGTGCAAGTGGGAGACTGTTGGAGATATGCCCTAGAGGCAATAATAAAATGGTTATTATCATATTTCCTTGTTCATGATAATCGTCTATTGTTCATGCTATAATTGTATTAACAGGAAACAGTAATACATGTGTGAATAAATAGATCACAATGTGTCCCTAGCAAGCCTCTAGTTGGCTAGCTCGTTAGTCAATAGATGATCATGGTTTCCTGATCATGGGCATTAGATGTCATTGATAACGGGATCACATCATTGGGAGAATGATGTGATGGACAAGACCCAATCCTAAGCATAGCACTAGATCGTATTGTTCGTATGCTAAAGCTTTTCTAATGTCAACTATATTTTCCTTCGACCGTGAGATTGTGCAACTCCCGGATACCGTAGGAGTGCTTTGGGTGTATCAAACGTCACAACGTAACTGGGTGACTATAAAGGTGCACTACGGGTACCTCCGAAAGTGTGTGTTGGGTTGGTACGAATCGAGATCGGGATTTGTCACTCCGTGTGACGGAGAGGTGTCTCTGGGCCCACTCGGTAGAACATCATCATGAGCTCAATGTGACTAAGGAGTTAGTCACACGATGACGTGCTACGGAACGAGTAAAGAGACTTACCGATAACGAGATTGAACAAGGTATAGGTATACCGACGATCGAATCTCGGGCAAGTTCTATACCGACAGACAAAGGGAATCGTATACGGGATTGATTGAATCCTTGACATCGTGGTTCATCCGATGAGATCATCGTGGAGCAAGTGGGAGCCACCATGGGTATCCAGACCCCGCTGATGGTTATTGGCCGGAGAGGCGTCTCGGTCATGTCTGCCTGTCTCCCGAACCCGTAGGGTCTACACACTTAAGGTTCGATGATGCTAGGGTTATAGGGAATTGTTATACGAGGTTACTAAAAGTTGTTCGGAGTCCCAGATGAGATCCCGGACGTCACGAGGAGCTCCGGAATGGTCCGGAGGTAAAGATTGATATATAGGACGGATGGTTTCGGACACCGGAAGTGTTTCGGGCATCACCGGTAACGTACCGGGACCACCGGAGGTGGCCCCGGGGGTCCACCGAAGGGGGGCAACGACCTCGGGAGGTAAGGTGGGCCAAGTGGGGAAGGGAACCAACCCCTAGGTGGGCTGGTGTGCCTCCCCACTCAGCCCAATGCGTGGGGGAGAGAAAAGGGGGGGCAAACCCTAAGTCAGGTGGGCCTAAGGCCCACGAGGGGTGCGCCACACCCCTCCTCCCCCCTTGGCCGCGGCACCAGCCCCATCTAGGGCTGCCGCCCCCCCAGGAGAGGGAAACCCTCAAGGGGGCGCAGCCCCTCCCCCCTATATATAGTGGGCACTTTTGGCCATTGGAGATCAGACTTTTGCCTCTCCCTCGGTGCAACCCTGCCCTTCTTCCTCCTCCTCTCTGCCGGTGCTTGGCGAAGCCCTGCCGGGAGACCTCGTCTCTCCATCGACACCACGCCGTCGTGCTGCTGGAGTTCTTCCCCAACCTCTCCCTCCTCCTTGCTGGATCAAGGTGCGGGAGACGTCACCGGGCTGCACGTGTGTTGAATGCGGAGGTGCCACAGTTCGGCACTAGATCGGAATCGCTGCGAGTACGACTCCATCAACCGCGTTCTAGCAACGCTTCCGCTTAGCGGTCTTCAAAGGTATGAAGATGCTCTTACCCCTCTCTCGTTGCTGGTCTCTCCATAGGAAGATCTGAATATGCGTAGGAAAATTTTGAATTCATGCTACGTTCCCCAACAAATAATAGATAATCAACACCATATATGTGAGATCACCTTACTGCAAGACCGACATATGGTATTTCTCAATAAACTTCCAAAACAAAGTCAGATATCCTTAATAAAAAATCCATTATCCCACACACTATATCATTTATTATAATCGTTGTATCTACTATTAGTTGGCAATCACAAGTTTCGTAATACAATAAAAATACCATATCCTTTTTTTGTTATCAGCGTACACAATCGTGCACCAATGCGGAGGCACGCCGTGTGCGACACAATGCTGGACACTGTAGCTAGGCCTCACATCGACGCGATGCTCCAGAATGCGAGGGCGTGGATCATGGCGTCGAGGAAGGTCGTGGCAGAAGGTGAGTCGTCATACCGCCGCGTACGCGCATTTGTTGACACGGTCATATTATATTTTTTGTGAGTTATAGAGAGATCCACACATGATATATTCTGAAATCGAATGTGTCCATTCAAATGTCAAAAAATCGTTAAGGAAATATGTCCTATAGTACTCGATAGTCATTGTCGTGTCGTTCGTAGCAGCCATTCATGTGAAAATATTTTGTAAAACAAACATAGAATCAATTAGCAAATCAAACCGTCAATGAAATTAATAGGTAGACAATTATTATGCATGCAATTAATTCGGTGATTTAAATACTCCATCCGTCACAGTTTATAAGGCATGCACCTGTACCTAGGTCGTCAATTTGACTTATATAAAATATATTGTTTAATATAAAAATTATATCATTAAAAAATAAAACATCTAAAGTTTCTAATGATATTATTTTTTATAATATATGTCTCTGATTAAGTTTGTTAAATTGACTACCTAAATACACGTGCCGGACTTATAAACTGAAACGGAGAGAGTAGGACTTTTTTGCATCAGACCAATTTGGAAACCGAGCCGTTAATACAATTAATAATTAGGTAGACTGTTAATTATGCCTACACTTGATTGTATGTAGGAATTTCCTAATTAGACAGATAATTAATAGATTTAATTGAAGGTCAATTAGACATACATGAAGAATTAGATAGGCCATTAATTATTTCTGTAATTAGTTAAACAAATAGTAATCATGTTGAAATATTTTGAAAACACTCGTGGCCAATGATGATCAATAGACTTTGAGGGATATTACCAGGCACCAGTTGCCAATAAGGACAAGAACTACCATGGGCTTGGTACATGGGCGACCTGGCATTCACCAAGTTGGATGACGACTATGCTCTCAGGATGTTCACACATTGACAACTGTCGAAACATTCACGGATAAGGACAATACAACACAGTATTGATCAGATGGTTCATGCTGTAATAAAAATAAAGTGTGTCCCATGAATAAGAAGAGAAAAAAACTAAAGCAACCAAGTGAGCCACTATGTTAGAAAAGAAATGAGTGTTTCAAAGAAATAAGGAGATGGTATTTAAAAAATAAGTAGAAACGAGAACTGAACTTGACGAGGGAGGACAAAACAAAAAGATAAGGTGTCACTGCTGAACGCACTAATATTAGCGCGGTGCCGGTTGGCGCCAACGAAACGGGTTGACGAAGAGGCTATGAGTAGAAGATGTAGGAAATGACGGGATCGAGAGAACAACAATTATCTATTCTAGCAATGAATGGTACGTGGGTTGGAGGTGGAGCTTATGGTGACTATGAATGCTTTCAATTTGCCACTCGCCTCCCACTCCAGTAAGCACTTGTAATGTTGAATCGACCTTTGATAATGCTCTTTATAATTATTTGTTGTTTCTGTCATCCATTCAATCGTACTCCCTCCGATTCTTTTTACTTTACGCATAACAATCAGCCCAGATACCAAGGAGAGCCAATCATGCAGAAAACTAGACGCTTTTACCCCCACTGTATGCATCGTATCCACCAGTATCTCGCTAAGGCTGGTTGTAATGGGTAGTATCATATGTTAGTATCATGCATATGATACTAGTGTATGATACCACAACCGTAATGCATAGTATCATGTGTTAGTATCATAGGGTGGTCCATTTATTGCAATGCAAGACACATAGTAGCACATCATTTAATATGATACGGTATCATGATATGATACTCAACCATCTCTTTCTTCATTTAACTCTATGCCACCTCATCGAAATTGCCTAGTTGGAATGCATGATACTACCTATGATACTTCCATTACGAGCAGCCTAAGTTGTAACTGCTGCCGTTTTAATTGGCAGTCGTTTCGCATGCGGCCCAGCCAGCAGCCACTGCATGCATGAGTGCTTATCCCTCTCCCTCCTAAATTGACGGTACAAAACCGAAAAAGCAGGGCATAAATGGAAAGGTTGGCTGCGGAGACCTAGCGCGCATACTATTAACGAGAAACACACTTTTTTATACGTAGGCTATTGAGGACCGGAGGGGGTATTGTTAGTCTAACCCACCTTATCATATTGTAAATATAAAAAGTTTCATCCCTACTGAAATGCATGGCGAAGATGGAGTGAGATACTAAAGGAGAAGGCTGCAGCGTAAACTGTCCCGCTATGGTGAAAACGCGAGCGGGAGGAGGAGGGTCCGATATAATAAAAGAAGAACGCATCATGGGGTGGAATTTTTTTTGTTGAGCCCGCATGTTGAAAATAACATGACACATAGCCTGTAGCAACCATTTAAGAATATTACAAATTATAGGAATATATATTGCGTAGTCACATTCTTCATGGAGGTTAATGCTAGAATATTTGTATGTCAGATGAACAATTTTCATGTATTCGTAACTAGGTCGCTAGAATAGGATACCACATTTTGAGTATGAAGCTAGACTGCCTATATATTTGTGTTATTCCTCCTGAAATTGGTTATGTTGAATTTGCTGTAGTTGAAGCTTCTCGCAAGATAATTGCTTCTGTTCTACTGATAATAACTTCTGAATTTTATCGGTCTTGAATTTTATTCTTTGGTGTGTTAGATTAATTATGTAACTGGTGTTCCTTCTATAGACCGGTAAAACACTCTCTATATGAACCTATCGATGACACCATGTTAGTCAGAATTGAGTTTATGAACGTAGCAGGATTCATATTATCATGATATGGGCAACACGTTAATAGAAGTTATATACACATTGATCTATCACTTGCACACTTATTGAGGACTAATCATTATTCTATATTTTTTCGTACGCTCTTTCTCCAAATAACTTGTTATTCTTTCTTTAGAATATTAGTTATGTTCAACTTATTAGGTGAATACAAATTACTACTCCCTCCGTTTCTAAATATAAGTCTTTTAAGAGATTTCACTAGTGGTCTACATATGAAGCAAAATGAAAAAAAAAATTATATTCTAAAGTATGTCTATATACATCCGTATATAGTCCACTAGTGAAATCTCTAAAAAAACTTATATTTAGGAACGGAGGGAGTAGAAGATTAGCATAAACATTAGTGACATCAAAACTTATATGTATCTATATGTGTGATGATGGCATTTTTTGTTTGTATTCATCACTCCTTGATCATGCTTCCTGCTATATAGAAAAAAAATAGATGTTTCAGTTTTTTTTATTTCACACTTCATTATAACGTTTCCTAGATCTGGGACATCAAGGTCTAAAAATATATCTTAATTTGGATAATTAAAGTGAATTTTAATTATTTCTCATTGTTACATGCTATCAATTTTATGCATGTAAATTTTAACATATACTGTGATTATGTTTGCAACTGATTAAAAATATATTTATGACGCGTGGCTATGCACAAACATTGTACTAGTCTACTTAAGGGCGTGGGGTGGTGCTGGTGCGGAAAAAAAACTGATCATATAGAAGGATGGTTGGGGGCGGCGACAACACGATGGTGGGTGGCGGTTGAGGGGAGAGCAGGGCGGAGGCCGACGGTTAGGCCCAGTGGCGGATCTAGCTATCTGGCAAGGCATGGCATCTGTCACACCTAAAACCTAAAGCTAATATATCTACCTGCTGAGCATGGTAATGGTACTAGTACGTAGCTGACTAGCTGCTAATTCTGAGAAAAAAGGCTGACTATCTTGTGGGGCTGATGTAAACTTCACGAAACAAAAACATGAGAACATGCACGCGAAACCAATAGAACTTTAATTTTGAACTTTTATTTCAGTGAATTTTTAGACAGCTGCAGTATACATGTATTTCTTCTTGATAAGCTTTGCCACACCAAAAAATTATTCCTGCCTTCACCACTGGTTAGGCCAGTGGTACGTGAAGCAGTTTCGAGGAAGAGGATGAACATGAGGTTGGGCGGGAGGTTGAAGAAAGCGGTCTGGCCCTTCATTTTGCATCGGATGGCTTAGACGAATACGACCGACCCTACAAACGTTTTCGGTGGACTGGTCAGTGAGTGGTCACTAGCCAGTCGGATTTATATATTGTATGCCTCTGCCTTGCTAGCTCAGTGCCACATACTCGCACACTCCTCCCGGCCGGCATGGCTGCTCTCTCGTCACCTCTCCTCATCTCCATCCTGGTGGTCCTCGTCGCCACCGCCACCACAACCCAATGCCGCCCTCAGAAGCACCACCGCCATGCCGCCAAGCCCACCCTTGCACCGCTGGCCGCCGTCCACGCCATCTGCGGCACCACCCCGCACCCGGCGTCCTGCCTCGCGTCGGCCGCCGTGCACCTCGACGCCGCCACGGCCCATCTCCTGGCGTCGTCCATCACCGTCCCCCTCCTCCCCGCGAACATCCTCTCGGTCGCGCTCGCCTCCCTCCGCGGCGCGCTCTCGGCCGTCTCCTCCCTCTCCCCCGCCCTCTCCTCCACGCTCTCGGCCCCGTCGTCCTCGACAACGCCGCTCCGGCGCGGCGCCGCGCAGGACTGCCTCGAGCTCCACGACGCCACGCTCAGCTCCCTCTCGCGCTCCGCGTCGCTGCTCGCGTCCCCCGGCGAGGGCCTCCCCTCGGTGCGCGCGCACCTGTCGGCCGCGCTCACCAACAAGGCCACCTGCCTCGACGGCCTCGCCGGCGCCTCCGGCCCGCGGATGGACGGCCTCCTCGCCTCCCTCGACGACGCCTACGAGCACGTCTCAAACTCGCTCTCCCTCGTCGCCCGCGGCGGCGGGGCCAGCTTCCAAGCCACGGTGGCCAAGATCATCCACCACAACCGGCGCCTGCTCCAGGACGACGAAGACAGTGACGGGGACGACGACGACAACAGCCGCGACGAGAACGACGACGACGGAAACGGCCGCAATGGCAACGACGACAACGGCAGCAGCGATGGCAACAACGATAGCGGCGAGACGGTGATCACGGTGGCCAAGGACGGGTCGGGGAACTTCCGGACGGTGGGGGAAGCGGTGGCCGCGGCGCCGAACAACAGCGAGGCGAGGACGGTGATCCAGGTGAAGGCCGGGACGTACGTGGAGAACGTGGAGGTGCCCCCGTACAAGACGAACATCGCCCTCGTCGGCGAGGGCCGCGACGTGACGGTCATCACCGGCAGCCGCAGCGCCGCCGACGGCTGGACCACCTTCCGCACCGCCACCGTCGGTAATCACCAGCTATTCTTACTAAGTTATACTACTAACTACAGCAGTGTCAGAGGGTACATTGCTGTGTGTTGCCATGCATGCACGGCTGCTGACGTGTGTGCAGCATTGTACTATCTGCACGTACACGTAGCCGAGAGGCTCACTCACTCTGAACTGATAGAATAGTCAAGCGTAGGACATGATGCACGGAGAATGCATCACCTAGGAATCTGGCCTGAAGCAGATCTATCTAAATTTACGTTTTTGGGCGCATGCAGCTGCACGGGTCCAGATTCCATAGGTGCATGAGTCGAGTCGGATAGTAGTACCACTGACCCACCATCACGTGCATGTGCACGCTAAAATCCGAAACACCGCCATGGACCTGCATGCCTGTCACCTGTCAGAATGTTGGCTGCTCTTAACCCACCACCCATAGCTACCTTCGCTCGACAACAACTCGCCAACAAAACACAACCCTTCCGGTCATAATACCCGTTTATAAAGTGTTTTTCCATAAAATTAACGGCTGCGATTGACTGATCAGACGTGCACACATTCTCGTGTCGGGCTGACATGCAGGGGTGTCCGGCGAGGGGTTCCTGGCGCGGGACATGGCGTTCCGGAACACGGCGGGCGCGGCGAGGGGGCAGGCGGTGGCGCTGCGGGTGAACGCGGACATGGCGGCGGCGTACCGCTGCGCCGTCGACGGCCACCAGGACGCGCTCTACGCGCACTCCTTCCGGCAGTTCTACCGCGAGTGCACCCTGTCCGGCACGGTGGACCTCGCCTTCGGCAACGCCGCCGCGGTGCTCCAGGCGTGCGCGCTCGTCGCCGGCGCGCCGGTCCCCGGCCAGTCCAACGTGCTCACGGCGCAGTCCAGGGCCGACCCCAACCAGGACACCGGCTTCGCCGTGCACAACTGCACTGTGGAGGCCTCGCCGGAGCTGCTCGCCGGCGGCGTCAGCACCCGCACCCGCACCTTCCTCGGCCGGCCGTGGGGCGCGTACGCGCGGGCCGTGGTCATCGGGTCGTACCTGGGCCCGCTCGTGGACCGCGACGGGTGGACGGGCTGGCCCGGCGCGGAGCCGGGCCGCGCAGACACGGTCTACTTCGGGGAGTACGGGAACGAGGGGCCCGGCGCCGGCACGGACGGGCGCGTGGGCTGGGCCGGGTTCCACGAGATGGGCTACGACGAGGCCGCCCAGTTCGCCGTCGACAAGTTCATCTACGGCGACGACTGGCTCGCCGCCACCTCCTTCCCCTACGACCAAGGCATCTGAACTACGCGGGGTCTGCAGAATTCAGAGGCTAATCTTGAGCCGTTACTGCGTTAAATTCCGGTGAGATGTTCAGTAAGTTCTGTTGAATCCGTCTGTGTCATGAACACATTATCCAACTGAATCAGATGATTTTTGGATCTGTTAAGACTTAAGCGTGCAATCAATCAGCAGTTTTTACCATTTTACCAATTGCAAAGCTTTCTATGAATTTCCGATCTGTTAGGGCAAGATACCGCCATTTTCGAAGTGGTTCGTGCGTTCCAACTTGCAAGTGGGCACCAAGTGCGCTAGAGTTTTGTAACGCTGAAGCTTATAATTGGTGATGACACGGCATGCAGCAACAGCAAGAGGTTAAGGAGATCCTACTGTCTGTCTGGGCTGTCCACAATGATGGCGACATGCGCACAACATCATCCAGCTTCAGACGCACGAGAGAGGGTGTTCTACCGACTTGGTTCTCTATTATTATCTGTGTTGATTGATGATTGATTCATTAGTCTGAAAAAAAAATGAACACACTTTTTTTCTTTTTTCATCCACTTGTTTCCATGGGCAACGTAGTTTTGCTATCTGAAATGTCGCTGTGGCTTCTTTTAACGAGAAACACTTTCTAAAGGCCTCTTGTTCCCTGTGCAGTAAGAACAGAGGATGATACCTCACAGTCACAAATCACATATTGCAATGGGGTAGTTGCAGCCATCAGATATTCGGATCTCCTCATCTATCTTTTCATCGACACAAGTAGTATCAAGATCTCACCCTTTCAGAGACATTTCTAACCATTTCCGTATAGAAAGATCGTCACTGTCTTATAACTGATTCGTGTGCTAGTACAAGTAAAGCAAAACACAAGTAATTCGGGTGATATTTAACCAGGCTGTTTGCAGAATGAAATATCACTGCTCGTTAAGCAGGGCATTCGGCACACATGGCTGTGCTTCCGGTTATTCCAATTATTGCTCTCACTTGATCGGTGCCCGGCCCCCCACCCCTTGATCAATTCAGAGCTGCCACTTCTGATCGTTCTTGCTCAGAAGAACGTCGTCGGCGCCGTCCTCGAAAACCCGAAGCGTCGCGAGGTGGATGAAATCGGTGACCTGGATTCCCACAGGCCTGCTCTCACAGCACAAAATGAGCAAACTTGGTGAGCATCAGACACAAGAATTTTCCACCAGGCAACAAACACTTCTTTCTCGGTTTCTCCTACCGAGGAGAAAGAAGTAAACATTCAGAAACAGATGATCAGTGCAACTCACCATGGAAAGCAGGCCTTCTCCGGCAGCCGCATTCCGAGCCTCGGGCCTTCGTCATAGCCCTCGCAGACGAGCTCCCCCTTGTCATCCCTGTAGCACACGATCCCTCTCACCTGGTCCTCGAACACCTACCGATCAGATCACCAATTCAGGGAGGGTTTACTCGAAAAGAAGAAGAATTCAGAGAGGGCTTACTCGAAAAGAAGAACAATTCAGAGAGGAATTGAGGGAACCGAGATATCTCGTTGGATCGATCAACCATACACATGGATTATACAAGTGTGCACGGACCAGTGCAAGATGATTTATAGTAGTATACCTTGTTGCCGGTTGCTGCAGAAGAGCAGAGGTGTGGGGACGATGAGTTGCAGCCATGGGATGCAGAACTCCTGAAGCTCAGGGCTGCCGCCGGCTTCCTTGCGCCGAACCTCGGGCCGGAGGTGACCACGGAGGAAGAAGCTAGATGAGGATGGCAGCTGGGGCTTCTGAACGCCATTTTCAGGTGAGGAGTCTGGTGAGGGGTTCAGGAGGGCAGCGTGCCCTGTTGCCTATATGGTGAATCCTGAATGATTTTTCTTGGGAAGGGGAAGGAAGAGCATGGCCAGTTACAGAGCCATCAGCCATGGCAGTATGGCACTTTAATAAGGTGTTTGTACTATCATCTTGTAGGTTGTAGGGGCCTGGGTGGCAATCATCGGAAGGAAGGAAGCAGCGGCAACCGCAAAGCTTGCAATATCCATCTAATTTTCTATTGCGAGCTGCACTTGGCGCGTCGTGGCCTTCCACTGTAGGCGTCTGATGACTTGTTTTGTTGGACTATATCATCTGCATTTCAGTTGCATTTTGGTAATCCATGTTGCTATAGATACATTATTATACATGCTCAAAACTCTGCAAATCTTAAGACCAGAACGCAAAATCTTTTATAGCACGGTACTTGTTTAAAATAGAAGTGTAACTGTCCACAGCTTGCATCACACAAAAACACAAAATCTAGGAAAGGGATGGATGGCCACTGCAACCAGCCAGCTTTGGTACAATTAGCAGTGTCTGTCAATCTACATGTAGTATAATAATCATGCGCGGCTGAAGGTTTTGCCTCGTCGGGGTCGGCGGGCCCGCGCCATTACCTCACCAACATTATCATCGTAGATGTTAATGGCATTCCCCAATGGGATTCCACATAAATAAACCCTGATCTGACGTGACAGCAAACAGCTAGCCTTATCCGATGATGTGCGCCAAGAATTGGTAGTTGTGCTAAACAATTGCTTCGCCATGTGACCATCTCGTTATCAACGGGGCAACGATCTCAAGAAATAGGGGAGGGGTAGTCATCTTGTCTTGTAGCATCGGTGCAATCCAAGCCACAAATGGATGGCTATGAGTTATGGCATGGCGAACATTGGGGGCATTTGCCATGGAAAATAAGAAACGATCTAAAAATCGACAGGTTTAAATGATACTGTCACTAGTTTTGTCACAAGAGACAAATGACTATTTTCAGGGTCCCTCTGCCCCCATCTTTTCACATAAAAGGTAAGAAGATAAGAATTACTCAGGATCAGTAGTTAATGAATTGCTCAGAATCAGCAGTTAATGATTTTTCTATGATTTTCAGGGGTTGTTACAAAGGCATCCGTTTACTTCCAGGTGTGTTTTCGCAATCATGTTTTTGTAGTAATCGGGCTGCCACCAGCTAGATGCTATAAGTAGCCGTGGCACCCAGAACAGTCGAGGCACAAAGGGGTACGTACGTGTATGTGGAAATGTTGGGTGAGGAGTCACATATCAGATATCAGAATCACACTTGCTTGGAAAACTTTGGAGTGTTAGCCACTGCGGTGTGAATGATTTTGGTTCGGTTCCTGTTGGTCGAAGCCGACACACCTGAGCTCAGTGCCCTGAGTTGTTGCAAGAAAAGAAAGAGAAAAGATCGCCGATACACCGCGGCACCGATTTAAATCGAATCGGTGTGTGCCTCAGTAAAAGTAAACAGATGTTGTATCGTGTTACAGTTTGTGATGGCTAGGCATAGGTGCTTTGCCAGGTTGATGAAACCGGTGAGCTGAGCTGCCGGGGACTTGTTTTGGCAGCTCAAAAGGGGGATGCTTTAGGCTGACCGGACACAAGAATTCACTGTCACTCAACGACTTTCTTCTTTCTCCTGCACAGCGGTGGCACAAGCACAATACTATCCCTGCCACATTGTCTTCGAACACCTACCGATCATATCGCCAGTTCGGAGAGCTGCCATGACACCTCTTGGATCAAGCAACTCAGGGCATGACCATCGCTCCACGGTGGACCGATGCCCCGCATATACACGTAGGACCAACAGTCCATCTGGAGCAGAAAAGCAAAAAGACAGTTGCTTGCAGAACCAAATTAAACAACCTCTTGCAGAGGAACAAGGGTAAGGATGTCAAGAGCTTCTCGACTGCAATTTTCTGATTTCCTGGTGGCTGCCGAGGAGCTCAGGGGTTCAGAGGGCCTTGCTGGCTATATTCAAAAATCCCAGTCCATTTCTTGTCGGCTGCAGAGTCGTGCCACTTTCGGGACCATATATATAGTAGGTTCGTGAAAACGTTTCAACCATCAGTCACTTTTTTCTGGAACCTTCGGATTTTGATCAAACACCCCAAAATAGATCATCACTATTCATCTTCTTCCTCCTCATGACGCCCCCTGCCTGCCCCTAAGAGCATAAAAATTATGATGCGCAACTATAGCACTTTTAATGCGTCGGGACCAACATTGTTTTGCTTTTACAGACGTCTAAAAAACACGCGTCTAAAAAATACGCAGTGTAAATTATGAAGCGCGCTATCCGGCGTCCCAAATTTGCTTCACGCGATACGTTTTTTTAGTGCGTGTCTATTTTTTTTAGCACGCGCAGTATTTTGCAGCCTCTGCTAGAGTTGTTTTCCGGCGCAATTTTTTTTTAAATTTTTTAGCATGCGGAGCTCTTTTTGAACGCCTGTTGGAGATGATCTAACTGCGGTGCTTCACCAGCAGGCTGTTCACTACCCGCGTCTCGCGGGTGCTACCATGCATAGCCTGGCTGCCCCGCCCAGCCGCCCTTCCCTCAACCTCCCCCTACCGCGGCACCGCCGTTGTTTGCTACCGCCCGGGTCATCCCTCTAAGCCCCACCGCACTTGTGAAGAACTCGGTCGATCTCTTGCAACCCAACCCCTAAAGAATAGATAGTGGGGCACTGGCTCCCCCTTAAGATACATAGTGGGGCAATGGCTTCCTCTATGATAGATATTAGGGTTATCAGTTCGTGAGCACTTTATGGATATACGACTTTGTACTTTAATTTTTTTAATAATATGACTACATGCATCGATTGGTACAGAACCCGGGGACTTCGTTCCTCTCTTTTTTTAAAAAAAGAAGAAGAAAGGAAGGAGGAAGGTAACTGATGCAAGAAAACATTTCAAGTACCTGAGAAATAGCAAACCGGACATTTTGAGGTCTTGGAGCGTAGTTGCATTTAGGTCTTGGAGCGTAGTCATGAGAAGGATGGAGCAAGCGTGTCAATCTAGTCGCCAAGGATGATGAACATATGGATGAACTGCTATTCGTGTAGGTGATTTGTTGATTGATATTTACAGGTGACAGATGTTCGTAATATTTGACCTAAATGTATCATTGTGCTTTACATGTAGTGGAAAACGGATTCGCTACAAGCGGTTCATCCTATTTTGATGACAGATTTCCTACAAACAAATACAATTTTCTATGCTTGAAGAAAACTCCGTAGGAATCCAGCATCCATCCTATTTTGAGACTTCGACTTTACAGGGTGGTCCAACCCGCTAGAGTTGATGACTTTTAGTGACCAAAAATAAACAACAGGAACCATAAGAACCGGCTCAGCGGCAGAACTGGTTTATTTTTGAAAACTTGAGATTTTGTTGTGTAGTTCAACATTATTTTACAAGCATGAATATTTTTTGAAAAAAATTGAAAATAAATTGGCAAACGTGGAACCCATTTACATTATTTTTTCAAATTGTTAATAAATTTTAAAATTTTGAACAATTTTAAATTTGGAAATTTGAAGAACATTTTAGTTCCAAACATTTACCAAAAATGTGTTTTTTTTCCAATTCCAAACACGTATTTTAAAATATGTTTTTTTGGTAAACGTAAATAAACAATTTAAATACCAAATATTTTTTCGTAATTTGAAAAAATCATGATCTTTTTTAATTATGAAATAACATGGAAAAAGAGAGAACAGAAAAAAATGGGGAAACAAAATACCAGTAAAGAAACAAGAAAAAAGTTGCTAAAGAAAAAAACAGAAAAACAAAAGTGAGAACAAAACATTATAGAAGGTTCCTAAAACCAACAAAAACCAGAGAGGGAGCCTCCTTTGGTTGTTTAGTTTTTTTTTAGGAATTGTATATGGTAAGATTTTCAATGGAAACAAAAATTCGTTGGCATTTGTAGCAGTGGATTCCTATTTCTATGAAGGATAGGAACCAGTCCATCATATTTTAAAGGAAAAAAAAACATTAGTCCGGGCTCACTGAAAAGGTTCCTATCCTATGCTTCAAATGACATCTCTTCCATATATGAATTTAGATACATGTCATCTCACTTCCTACGATTTTTCTATCCCTATGACATTTCTATCCTATCCTATGAACCAAAGGAGTCCAGAACCTTCTCAAACCCGGTAACTCCATGTCTCTGTATGCTACCTGGTTGGCCCGGCCCAGTCGTTTGCTAAGCACTATGTGTTTCCTTGATAGTTTGACGAAAAGAGCATCGTCTAAGAAAATTCCGCGTTAAACCGCCAGGAACTCCTGTTGGCTGCTCAGGGGGGCAAATAGTTCAGCATTGCACTCGAGCGGGCTAGCCCATGTAAAGTGTTCCCCCTCCTACGCATCTTTTTTCTTGCTTGGTTTTCCGAATGCGTTTAAGTAATGGCCTTTCTTAAACCCTGTTTGAAACCATAATAGATTATAATAATCTGGATTATGAAGATAGATTATATAATTTAGTTTATAAAAATAATCTAGGTGAACATGTTTGGAGACCAAGTTATATAAACCGTAATCCAAGTTTTATATTGTACAATGACATGTCTGTCCCCTGTTTTTTAGTTGCAATTGTAATAATCTAGGTGGACATGTTTGGAGGACTAGATAATTATCTTCAAGTTTCCAAGGATAATGGGTCATTAGTAATTCATAATCTGATTTTAGCTGGGGTAGAGTAGATTATGAGTTTTTAATAATCTGGTCATCTAGTTTTTATAAAATGCAATATAATATGTCCTGTTTGGAAACATAATAGATTATAAAAACCGGATTATATAATTTGGGTGGTTCCAAACAGGGCCTTACTGTACCTTACAGTTTGGTAGTTGGTTCAAAACGTAAATAATTTTTGAAAAAGTGAACATGTTTTAAAATCTCTGAACATTTTTTGGAAAATA
This sequence comes from Hordeum vulgare subsp. vulgare, assembly GCF_904849725.1. Classification (NCBI taxonomy): domain Eukaryota; kingdom Viridiplantae; phylum Streptophyta; class Magnoliopsida; order Poales; family Poaceae; genus Hordeum; species Hordeum vulgare. The sequence continues at coordinate 65,099,584 of NC_058524.1, forward strand.
TGATTTTTGGATATTGCAATTTGTTTTTAGAAATATGGAACAATTCCTAGGATCACGAACAATTTTGACGATTTTTCGAATTTGTGAAAAAAATCCAAAAATAAAATTATTTAATTTCAAACAATTTTCGAAACAAAAATATTATTGGAAATTCTCAAACAATTATTGAAAATGATTTTTTAACAATTTGCTGAATTTCCAAATCATTTTTGAAAACGTGATGAATTTTTGGAATTCCTTAAAGTCTTAAAATACAATTTTTGAAAATTTGATTTTTTTTTGTAAATTATATGAATTTATAGAATACAATTTAAAAGGATAAAGAATGCAAAAAGAGAAAATAGAGAAAGAAAACAGAAAACCCAATAAAGAAAGCAACATAAAAATTAAAACCGGTTCATGAACCCTCTAGAAGGATCCCAAACCGCTGAAGGCTTGCTTGGAAACTTACGGATGGTTTCAGAAAGAAATTTTATCACTGAAATGGGCTGCTCAATTGATCTCTCGCTCGCCGTCCATGTGCGTAGCATCCACAATGGGACGCAATCTACATCACAAAGGAAATGCGAGAGATTGACTAATTAACGAGTACCCCCCGCGCGGGCTTCTTAGCCGACAATTTTGAGTGCACGGGGGAGCGTATCTAGCCACTATATGGAGTAAATTGCACGGAGGTATCATAACTGAGCCATTGGAAGCAGATTGGTATCAAGATTGGTAATTTTTACGGGTCAGTACCATGTGTAGGGCGATACGTTGCAAAATTGACTAAAACCGGCATTTATACGTATTGACGGGCTTTCTGACTGGTTGGGCCCGCCCGTCAAGTGCCACGCTGGCCAATGGGCGTGTGCCTACGTGCTGACTCGGACGAGGCCGTCTCGAACCGTTTACGCGCTCGGTCGCTCGTCCGATCAGGTCGTCTCCTCCCTCCCCTCGAGCCCCCCTCTCCGTCGCGGATACTCTGCTCTGTGTGGCGATGGCGGCGATGAGTCCGGCAGGCGGTGAGGGCGGCGGCGATGACGACGGCAGCGGCGGCAACCTCCCCCGCTCAGGCGTCGATGACTCGACAGGAGGAATAGACGACAATGGCCCCTACTCCACCTCGGAGGTCTGTAGCGATGACGACGATTTTGCAGAGCCGACGTTATCAATGGAGCAGAGGTTGCGTTTGGCGCATATTTGGGTGGGGAACCCTAGCACCGCCCATCACTGGAATCATGGAATCGGTGGTGTGCTGTAAGTTATCCTCTCTTCCTTTTTTGCTAACTCAAATTGGGGATTAGGGTTTTCTTCCTTCATGTATGTTCCGACTCTAAATTGGTACTATGGCAGGTAGGCAACAATATTCAATTTGCTAGTGAATTATTGTGTAATTAGGATTAGTGCTAGGTAGTCTAAATTGGGATTAGGTGTAACCTAACTAGGAAGATTTATCCTGTTAACTAATTCTCTGTAACTAGGATTATGGCTAGGTAGTCCAAATTGGGATTAGGATTAGGTGTAACCTAACTAGGGCTGTCATATTCTCAGTTTATTCATAATTTGTTTGATTTGCAGTAATTGTATTTATTTGATTTTTTAACCAGGGCTAAGGGTAAATAATTCATCCATGACTATCCTGTAAATATAAAATCTATGTATATTAACCAAAAGTGGTAAAAGTCATTACTGAACTGAGAATAGTATGATGTCATTTTGTGTTATTTCATTTTGCAGTTTGTATGACGACATTTTGGAGGTTATGATCTATTTTGATGGTGCTGACAGGTTAGAGGTGAAGCTCTGCAGTTCAGATGTAACATATTTGAATATAGTTGCAGCCTTAGGGGAGAAAGGGTTGACGATGGAAGAGAGTAATGCTGAGTTGCAACTGATAAAGAGGCAGATTGAGGAATCCAAGGTTCTAAATTTGCTAGTGAGGGCATGTCCATCTCATGTCAGCCAGTTTCAGAGGCAAGAATTGTCCACAATTGTGTATGAAGAGTCTATGGTATATGATTTTAATGAGACACCCATCTATGATGTTGATCAAGACGGAATTGTCTTTGAAAGTCAGAGTAGCGGCTCCAGTGCATCTCATAGTACTGGTGTTTGCACACAAGAGAGCAAGAATGTAAAAGGAAACGTGAAAGTTGTTTTAGAACTAGAAGAAGATGGATATGAGGGCAGTGGTGGTTCTGATTGTGAAGGTGAAGATGGCAGTGATGGAAACCCTTTTTGTATGGGTGATGCTGATGACATAGAGATGGAAGACGGAAAGAGACACACAGAGTATGATGAAATAGAAGAGGAAGAAACAGATGATGAAGAATCTGAGGAGGAGAAAGTCGTGCATTATGAGGGTGACAAAGAGGTTGAGGAATTATTTCAAATGGATGAAGATGACAAAGTTGTTTCACAAGATGAAGACATTGTAGTTCTACATGAAGAGAAGAAGAAGAAACAGAAGCTTCCAGTTAGGAGAGGGCCTACGACAAGGTCACATTCAATTGTACTAGAAAAGGAGGAGTCTTAATTCAAACCTTCATCTGATGAAGAAGAGAAAAGATTGTTGAAGGAGGCTGATGATGATGGTTTTGAACCATTGTCATTTATGCTGCCAAAGAAAAGGAAGAGCATGACAAAACAGAAGCCTCCTAGAAAATGGTACAATGATAAAATGGAGCAACCACATGAGCAATTATGTCTAAAGATGTGTTTCAAGGATCAACATCAATTCAGAGAGGCTTTGTTGAACTTACACATCACTCAAGGCAGAAACTTCAAATATCATAGGAACTCAGATCAAATGATAATTGTACAATGCAAACAAGAACATTGCAACTTCTTTATGGTGATAGCAGCTATAAAAGGTGAAACTACTTTTCTAATTAAGAAGATGAGAATTGAGCACACCTGCCCTGTTAGTACAGAGACAACAAGGGTGAGTGCCAAGTGGCTTGCTGACAAATATGAGTCAGTGTTCAGATCTGATATAACAAGTGGTATTCAGACTTTGATTGATGCCTGCATGGAGAAGTATGATGTGGATGTGCCCAAGTTAATGGCATATAGGGCAAAAAACCTAGCAATTGATGATGTGTTAGGAGAACACAAGAAGCATTACTCTAGGTTGAGAGATTATGCTCAGACAGTGATGGATACAAACCCTCGGAGTAGAGTAGTAGTCACAACTGTAACTCCAACACCCACTACAAAAATCCCCCATCCAGGCCCAAGATTCCATGCCATGTTCTATTGCATCAATGGAGCAAGGGAGGGGTTTCTCAAGGGGTGCAGACCATTCATTGGTCAGTTTATTTACCTTGTGAATTAGTTACATATTGTTTCATCTTTAAATCCATTCGAATATTTTAGATGTTGATTTTGCTTGCTCATCGAGGTGTTGATGGGTGCTTCATTAAGTTAACTACTGGTGCTCAACTACTTGCTGCCACTCGTAGAGATGGCAACAAATATATATACCCACTAGCATTTGGTATTGTTGGGCAAGAGGACACATGTAGCTGGTGTTAGTTTCTACACCAACTTAAAATATGCCTAGGAGGAGAAGTGGGACAGTTTGGTCCATACACAATAATGTCTAATAGACAAAAGGTATGTGTTCTTGCATCACCTCACCTTATTCTTATATGGTTGTTATCTGCTAGATAGTAGCTTAGCTAGTTTATATGTGTGTCCAGGGCCTACTAAATGCAGTGAATGTTGTCTTTCCTAACTGCAACCAAAGGTTCTGCCTTAGGCATATACATGCAAACTTCCAAAATGTTGGGTTTAGGGGGGAAGATCTAAAGAAGTACATGGACAATGCTGCCTATGCATATAGTGAACACGAATTTAACATTGAAATGAATGACCCGAGAGCTGAATGTGAGGAAGCTTGGAAGTGGCTTTGTGCAACACCCAAGAAAACATGGGCAAGGCTTGCATTTTACACAAACTGCAAGACTGATCTTGTAGTTAACAATTTGTCTGAGGTGTTCAACAAGTATGTCCTAGATGTTAGGAAAAAACCAATTAGGACAACGTGTGATGGAATAAAGGATAAGAAGATGTTGAGGTGGCATAGGAATAGGGAGAGTGGAAAGAAAGCTAGATGGGAGATAAGACCCCATTATAGTGAGAAGCTAGAGGTTGAGAAGGAGAGGGCAAAATTCTGCAAACATATTCAAGCTGGTGTGGACTTATGGCAAGTTACAAGTGGGCAGCAAACCCATGCTGTTAACTTGCAACTTGACAGATGTGGGTGCAGAAATGGGACCTTACTAGCATCCCATGTAACCATGCCATCTCAGCAATAAACAAGGGAAAAGAAAACTAGAGGATTATGTCAGCAAATTCTTCAAGAATTTTTTTATGTGGTAGCTTATGAACCAATGATCTATCCAGTTCCTGGTGAGCATGATTGGACAAGGACCCCTGGTCCAAACACTGAACCAACTGAATTTAAAGTGAAGAGGGGAAGAAAGAAAGAGAAGAGGATCAAGGGGAAATTTGAAGTGCCAAAGCGAAAGGACACATCAAGAATGTGGACTATAACATGTGGCAATTGTGGACTCCAAGGCCATAGGTATACAAACTGCATGAAACAGTTGAAGCCTGAGCTGGCTTTGAGGAAGAACAAACATGTGGTAATCCCCTTTGAAGTACTAACATGTTTTCCTTGTTGTAAATTTCCTTCTTGTACTATTTGATAACTGATTTCCATGTTTATGCAAGCCTACTGGAAGGAATTCAAATCCTGGTGTTGCTGCTGCTCCTACACTACCACCAAGAGCTTCTAATCCAGCTCCTACACCACCACCAAGAGCTTATGATTCAGCTCCTACAACAACAACAAGAGCTTCTGATCTAGCTCCTACAACAACAACAACAACTGGAATAGGAGGTGCTGGTAGAGGTGGTGCTAGTAGAGGTGTTGCTAGAAATGTTGGAAATATGCCCTAGAGGCAATAATAAATTAGTTATTATTATATTTCTTAGTTCATGATAATCGTTTATTATCCATGCTATAATTGTATTGATTGGAAACACAGTGCATGTGTGGATACATAGACAAAACACTGTCCCTAGTAAGCCTCTAGTTGACTAGCTCTTTGATCAAAGATGGTCAAGGTTTCCTGACCATAGGCAAGTGTTGTCACTTGATAACAGGATCACATCATTAGGAGAATCATGTGATGGACTAGACCCAAACTAATAGACGTAGCATGTTGATCGTGTCATTTTGTTGCTACTGTTTTCTGCGTGTCAAGTATTTGTTCCTATGACCATGAGATCATATAACTCACTGACACCGGAGGAATGCTTTGTGTGTATCAAACGTCGCAACGTAACTGGGTGACTATAAAGATGCTCTACAGGTATATCCGAAGGTGTTCATTGAGTTAGTATGGATCGAGACTGGGATTTGTCACTCCGTGTGACGGAGAGGTATCTCGGGGCCCACTCGGTAATACAACATCACACACAAGCCTTGCAAGCAATGTGACTTAGTGTAAGTTGCGGGATCTTGTATTACGGAACGAGTAAAGAGACTTGCCGGTAAACGAGATTGAAATAGGTATGCGGATACTGACGATCGAATCTCGGGCAAGTAACATACCGAAGGACAAAGGGAATGGCATACGGGATTATATGAATCCTTGGCACTGAGGTTCAAACAATAAGATCTTCGTAGAATATGTGGGATCCAATATGGGCATCCAGGTCCCGCTATTGGATATTGACCGAGGAGTCACTCGGGTCATGTCTGCATAGTTCTCGAACCCGCAGGGTCTGCACACTTAAGGTTCGACGTTGTTTTATGCGGATTTGAGTTATATGGTTGGTTACCGAATGTTGTTCGGAGTCCCGGATGAGATCACGGACGTCACGAGGGTTTCCGGAATGGTCCGGAAACGAAGATTGATATATAGGATGACCTCATTTGATTGCCGGAAGGTTTTCGGAGTTACCGGGAATGACGAATGGGTTCCGGGTGTTCACCGGGGAGGGGGGCAACCCACCCCGGGGAAGCCCATAGGCCTTGGGGTGGCGCACCAGCCCTTGGTGGGCTGGTGGGACAGCCCAAGAAGGCCCTATGCGCCAAAGGATAAGAAATCAAAGAGAAAGAAAAAAAAAGGGGAGGTGGGAAAGGAGAGAAGGACTCCACCTTCCAAACCTAGTTGGATTCGGTTTGGAAGGGGAGGCCTTCCTCCCTTGGCTCCGCCGACCCCCTTGGGGCTCCTTGAGCCTCAAGGCAAGGCCCCTCCCCTCCCACCTATATATACAGAGGTATTAGGGCTGATTTGAGAACTTTTCCACGGCAGCCCGACCACATACCTCCACGGTTTTTCCTCTAGATCGCGTTTCTGTGGAGCTCGGATGGAGCCCTGCCGAGATCAGATCACCACCAACCTCCAGAGCGCCGTCACGCTGCCGGAGAACTCATCTACCTCTCCGTCTCTCTTGCTGGATCAAGAAGGCCGAGATCATCGTCGAGCTGTACGTGTGCTGAACGCGTAGGTGCCGTCCGTTTGGCACTAGATCGTGAGACGGATCGCGGGACGGTTCGTGGGACGGTTCGCGGGGCGGATCGAGGGACGTGAGGACGTTCCACTACATCAACCGCGTTCACTAACGCTTCTGCTGTGCGATCTACAAGGGTACATAGATCGGAAATCCCCTCTCGTAGATGGACATCACCATGATAGGTCTTCGTGCGCGTAGGAAATTTTTTGTTTCCCATGCGACGTTCCCCAACAGTGGCGTCATGAGCTAGGTTCATGCGTAGATGTCTTCTCGACTAGAACACAAAAGTTTTTGTGGGCGGTGATGTGCGTTTTGCTGCCCTCCTTAGTCTTTTCTTGATTCCGCGGTATTGTTGGATTGAAGCGGCTTGGACCGACATTACTCGTACGCTTACGAGAGACTGGTTTCATCGCTACGAGTAACCCCCTTGCTCAAAGATGACTGGAAAGTGTCAGTTTCTCCAACTTTAGTTGAATCGGATTTGACCAAGGAGGTCCTTGTATAAGGTTAAATAGCAATTCATATATCTCCGTTGTGGTGTTTGCGTAAGTAAGATGCGATCCTACTAGATACCCATGGTCACCACGTAAAACATGCAACAACAAAATTAGAGGACGTCTAACTTGTTTTTGCAGGGTATGCTTGTGATGTGATATGGCCAACGATGTGATGTGATATATTGGATGTATGAGATGATCATGTTGTAATAGATAATATCGACTTGCACGTCGATGGTACGGCAACCGACATGAGCCATAGGGTTGTCTTTAAACTAACGTTTGTGCTTGCAGATGCGTTTACTATTTTGCTAGGATGTAGCTTTAGTAGTAATAGCATGAGTAGCACGACAACCCCGATGGCGACACGTTGATGGAGATCATGGTGTGGCGCCGGTGACAAGAAGATCGTGCCGGTGCTTTGGTGATGGAGATCAAGGAGCACGTGATGATGGCCATATCATGTCACTTATGAATTGCATGTGATGTTAATCCTTTTATGCACCTTATCTTGCTTAGAACGACGGTAGCATTATGAGGTGATCTCTCACTAAAATTTCAAGACGAAATTGTGTTCTCCCCGACTGTGCACCGTTGCGACAGTTCTTTGTTTCGAGACACCACGTGATGATCGGGTGTGATAGACTCAACGTTCACATACAACGGGTGCAAAACAGTTGCACACGCGGAACACTCGGGTTAAGCTTGACGAGCCTAGCATGTGCAGACATGGCCTCGGAACACATGAGGCCGAAAGGTCGAGCATGAATCGTATAGTTGATATGATTAGCATAGAGATGCTTACCACTGAAACTATTCTCGACTCACGTGATGATCGGACTTGAGATAGTGGATTTGGATCATGTACCACTCAAATGACTAGAGAGATGTACTTTTTGAGTGGGAGTTCTTAAGTAATATGATTAATTGAACTAATTGTCATGAACATAGTCTAATGGTCTTTGCGAATTACGATGTAGCTTGCGCTATAGCTCTACTGTTTTTATATGTTCCTAGAGAAAATTTAGTTGAAAGTTGATAGTAGCAAACTGTGACAGCCCGATGCCGACGTTCCAGAAGATTCCCCTCTCTTTCCGTTTTTGTCATGTGTCTATTTTTTATTTGTCGTGTCATCATCGCATCATGCGCATCATCTGCATTGCATCGCCATCTCCGTTGCCGCCCGTTTTCAAAACTTGCATCCGTTAGTAGTTGCCGGTTCTCGTCGTTGTCCGTTCTGAGCCCGAACTGCACACGCACGCGCCCGCGGCACCGTCGTAACTATGTTTTTAAAGCGTGTATAAAACTTTCTCCGAGGGAGCTGTAATTTTTCGTGCGGTATTATTTATATATAGGTAGGCCGCCTGTCGAATTTCGTTGCGATCGGAGTCCGTCTGGTACCCGAACGGTCGACCGTAGCGGCACCGTCTCCGGTTATTCGTCGGACGGTCATCGGTGTTTTAAAAATCGTTGCCGCGCCGCCCGTTCTCCCTCTCGTCTCCGGACATCTACACAACACGGTCACTTAGCATGTCCCGTGTTCGGAATCGTCCGAATCCGACCCCGCGGTTGGATCCGGATCGCGATTCTGGTTAACCGAGCCCCTCTTTTCCCTATATATACCCCCCTCCTTCTTATTTTTTAGACAAACCCTCTCTCTCTCCCTCGGGATCCGCGCCCCCGAAACCCTAGCCGCGCGCTCTCTCTCTTCCCACCCACCAGCCGCCGCGGGCCCGCCGAGCCCAGATCGGGCCCGGGCAGGCCCATCCGGCCGCCGCCGCCCCGTTCTCTCCCTGCGCCCGAGCTCCTCTCTCCCTGCCCCGAGCGCCCCTAGCCGGAGGTCGCCACCGCCCCTCGCCGGTCGCCGCCTCCCCTACCCTCGCCGGAGCGCCACTGGCCGGAGCGCCGCCCGCCATCGTCGGCGAGCCTCCGGAACCGCGGCCGCCATCCCTTCGTCGCCGCGCTGCTGCCTCCATCCTGCGTCGCCTCCCCGCCGCCGGCACCGCGCCGCCTCCCTGCCGCCGGCACCGCGTCGCTTCCCCGCCCCGGACAACAGCGCCGCCCTAGAACGCCTCCACCTCGCTGGCACTCGTTGCGCAACGGTGAGCCGCGCCGCCATGTCCGTGTCGCCGGCATACCGCAGCCTCCCGCGCCAGATCCGGCAAGGACTGGCCGGATCTAGGCTCCCTTGCGCCTGCGCCGGCCACCGGAGACGCCGATCCGGAGCCCTACCTCGCCGGCAACTCCCGCCGCCATCGCCCGTGTCTGCTCGGGAACGAGCAGGAGGCGCTGCCTCCTCGCCCCCGTGGGCCGGCCTGGCCAGGCGAGGCCCAGGTGGCCAGCAGCCGGCCCAGGCTGCTCCTTCCTCCCGCGGCCCAGCTGCCGCCTGGCCCAGCTCCACCAGTCGGCCCGAGAGCCCCCCCAAGGTGAGCGAGCCACTCCCTCGCCCTCAGCGCCGCATAGTTACTTTGCGCCCATGTACGGCCCGTTAGAATTTTAGGTTGTTTTTCGGAATTACTTATATTCCAGAAAATAGGTATATCTTAGAACGTCCGTAGTTTTTAAACCGTAAGTCGGAACGACGCGTATTATATATGGTTTTGTGGTAGTTTCGCGCGTAGAATATGATTTTGAAACTTGCATATTTATTTGGCATCGTTTGGCGTGCCGTATGCATAGATTAACTTGCTGTCCTAATTTGATAGAGCCCGTATTTATTTTCCGCGCGAGTCCGGATTGCTCGAATGCCATGATAGAAATGCCTATGTTTTAGGGATCATTTTTGCATGTTTTTAGAGCGGTCACTCGTATTTTTGCGTGTAGGATTTGCCGGTAATTTATTTTTCCCGTATCTAGGTGATTCTCCCGCTTTATTGTGTGGCTTTATTTTGTGTTGCAACCCCACATTTTTTATATGTTTCCGGGGTAGAAAAATCCGTGCAATTAGTTTTGGCTTTCGAGGAAGTTAGTTCGTGAGATATTTTTGCTATGTTGCCCTTTTGATTAATTCGTAGGATTTATTCCGTGCCTCGTTTGAATTAGTTGTCAACTAGGGAGTTGTTCTTGGGTGTTTAGACTAGCCCCTGGTATTTTTAGTTGCAATAGAAATGCATGTTTAGGTGTGTTTTGATTGCCCTCAAGTTGCTAGAAATAGTGCTGTTTTAGAGGAGCTGAAATATTTCTAAGTCTGGAATCTGTTATATTTTGTTGCTGTCTTGTCTTGCTTGCATCTTGTGATCTGTAGCTCTTTTGGGGTTGGTCCAATGGAGTTAGTTGTACCCCTTATATTTCTCTAGCATGCTGTGAAGTTTCATGCCATTTGGAGACCTGTAGCTTAGGTTTTTGCTGCTGTCAATATGCCTTCAGGCTGAAAACTGCACTTTCGTGAGGTGTTATTTTCACTAAGTCTGAAATAGTGCGTGAGATGCCATTTTGTGTCTTCTTTTCCTAGTGCTCCTTGCTGCCATGCTAGTTGTTGTTAGTTGTTTGTAGTAGTGCATCTTGCCCTCTTTCATGCCATGCCTTGATTGAGTTTATCGGAGTTGTGTAGCTCGTAGTTGTGGGGCTTAGAATATGCTATGTGGCTGATTTTGGCAGATTGTAGTGATTTCTTGTTTTGCCCGTAGATTTCGAACCGTAGCTCCGATTTGATCGTGTCCAACATGAAACTTGCTTAGAATCTCGCGTAGTTTCATTTTATCTTGCTGTTTGTATGTTTTGAAGTGCTCGTAGCCGCCGTTGCATACATTTTGCATTCATGCCATCATATCTTGTGATGCTTGTATCTTTTGAACCGTAGCTCCGTTGGAGATGTTCTTTATGTGTAGGTTGCTTGCCTTGACGCGTAGAATCACGTGAACCTATTTGTTTTTCTGTTTAACAACTAATTAAATGCATTAGTTCAGATCTGGACAGAATTGTAAATTAACATGTGAGGTCGTTTCGGAGGTGCTATATGTCATTTCCGACCTCATTTAAAATGCCTAGATAGGTAGTTTAATTGCACTTCACCTCTTGCCATGTTTAACCACATTTAATATTGCCGTGTAGATAACCGAGAGTGAACTAAATAATTAACGTGGAGTTTCGTCAATATGCAACTCGTGCATATTGAGCTTCACTTAATGTGTAGTGTTTGATTGTGTGATTTGTCATGCCGTGACTTGCATGTATTCAGTAGCTCATGCATCATATGTGTTGTGCATCGTGTGGTGAATTCCGTGTGATGATTTGTGTTTCCGGTTTCCCCGTCTCGATAGAGTTCCGCAGCGTGTCGGATGTGAGGACCCGTTCGACTATATCGGTTCGACTGCTTCACGGAGTCATTCTTCTTCCAAGAGGGATCTCAGGCAAGATGATCATTTCCCCAGATACCATTACTATCATTGCCATGCTAGTTAAATCGTTTCTGTCGTTATGTCTCGTTGCCTACCACATGTTAAATATCAGCCTCTCAACAATGCCATGAAACCTTCAACCTGTTCGACCTAGCAAACCACTGAATGGCTATGTTACTGCTTGCTTACCCTGTGTTAGCGTTGCTAGTTGCAGGTGCAGATGCTTCCATGTGTTAACATGGGTTCCTTGTCTTATCACCATTTTAATGGTATCTAATTTAATGCACCTATATACTTGGTAAAAGGTGGAAGGCTCGGCCTTTTCTAGCCTGGTGTTTTGTTCCACCTTTGCCCCTCTTAGTTTCCGGCTACCGGTGTTATGTTCCATAAATCAGCGCTCCTAACACGATCGGGGTTGTTATGGGGACCCCCTTGATAATTCGTTTTAGGTTAAAGCTGGTCTGGCAAGGCCCAACTTTGGTACTACATTTGCCTAAACACCTAATAAAATTGCATAGGGACTTTCCGGACCCCGAGGATAATTTAATCAACCCCCGGGCCAGTGCTCCTCATGAGTGTTGGTCCCACCTGAGCGATGTCCGGCGCCCCTCTGGTCACCCGGAGGTTTAGCGATCCCGACGTCTAGCTCATCCGCCGTGTCCTGAGAACGAGGTACGCGACTCCTATCGGGATCATCGACACGTCGGGCGGCCTTGCTGGATTAGTTTTACCTTTGACGAGATATCTTGTGCATCGGGATTCCGGTGATGCTTTGGGTAATCTCAGAGTTGAGGTTTTCCACTAGGGAATCCGACGAGATCGCGAGCTTCGTGATTGAGGATTTCTATGCGGCTTGTGGTAATTTGTGATGGACTAGTTAGAGCACCCCTGCAGGGTTAAATCTTTTCGGAAAGCCGTGCCTGCGGTTATGTGGCAACGTGGAAACTTTGTTTAACACTGGTTCTAGATAACTTGAAGTAACTTAATTAAAAACATGCCAACTGTGTGCGTAACCGTGACTGTCTCTTTCGTGAGTTCCTTCTCCGATTGAGGACACGGTGGGGTTATGTCTGACGTAGGTAAGTGTTCAGGATCATTCATTTGATCATCCGTAGTTCACGTCCGCTATGCGTAGATCTTCCCCCTCTTATTCTTGTACTCGTAAGTTTAGCCACCAAATATATGCTTAGCCGCTGCTGCAACCTCACCACTTAACCTTGCCTCACCTATTAAGCTTTGCTAGTCTTGATACCTTTGGAAATGAGATTGCTGAGTCCCCAGTGGCTCACAGATTACTACAACACCAGTTGCAGGTACAGGTAAAGGGTACTTGACGCGAGCGCGTTGATTGTCCATTTGGAGTTGCTTCTTCTTCTTCTTCTTCTTCTTCTTCTTCATCGGTCTAGGATGGGTTCCAGGCCGGCAGCCTGGGATAGCAAGGATGGACGTCGTTCTTATTTTGTCGTTTGTTTTCGTCCGTAGTCGGACCCTGCTCTTACTCTTGATGAATATGTAATGTACTGATGTGACTCTGATGTAGTTTGTGGCGAGTGTAAGCCAACTCTTTATATATCTCTTCTTTTCAGTACATGTACTTGTAACAATATCCATTCTTGCGACACGACGAGATGCGCTTCTATCCCTGACGAGGCCCTCGTGCCAAATTGAGGATAGGGTCGTATCTTGGGCGTGACACAAACTTTGCAGACTGAGTCTGTAAAACCGAGGATTGTCCTCGTTGCTGCGCAGAAGGCTTATGTCCTTAATGCACCACTCGATGTGCTGCACCTCGAGCGTCGTTTGTAGATGTTGTGAACATCCGACATACACGTTTCTGATGACTACACGATAGTTCAGTACAAAATACTTAATGGCTTAGAAGCAAGGCGCCGAAGACGTTTTGAAACGTCACGGAACATGAGAGATGTTCTAAAGAGATGAAATTGTGATTTCATGCTTGTGCCCTTGTTAAGAGGTATGAGACCTCCGACAAGATTCTTTGTCCACGGAGTAAAGGAGAAAAGCTCAATCGTTGAGCGTGTGCTCAGATTATCTGAGTACGACAATCGCTTGAATCAAGTGGGAGTTGATCTTCCAGATAAGATAGTGATGGTTCTCCAAAGTCACTGCCACCAAGCTGTGAGAGCTTCGTGATGAACTATAACATATCAAGGATAGATACAATGATCCTTGAGCGATTCGCGATGTTTGACACTGCGAGAGTAGAAATCAAGAAGGAGCATCAATAGTTGATGGTTAGTAAAACCACTAAGTTTCGAGAAAGGCAAGGGCTAGAAGGGATACTTCGTGAAACGGCAAAGCAGTTGCTGCATTAATGAAGAGACCCCAGATTAAACCCAAGCCCGGGACTAAGTGCTTCTGTTATGAGGGGAACGGTCACTGAGGCGGAGCAACTCTAGATACTTGGTAGATAAGAAGGTTGGCAAAAGTCAAAACAAGTATATTTGATATACATGATGTTGATGTGTACTTTACTAGTACTCCTAGTAGCACGAGTGTATTGGATACCGGTTCAGTTGCTAAGTGATTAGTAACACGAAATGAAAGCTACGGCATAAACGGAGACTAGCTAAAGGCGAGGTGACGATACGTGTTGGAAGTGTTTCCAAGGTTGATATGATCAAACGTCGCATGCTCCCTCTACCATCGGGATTGGTGTTAAACCTAAATAATTGTTATTTGGTGCTTGCGTTAAGCATGAACATGATTGGATCGTGTTTATTGCAATACGATTATTCATTTAAATAGAATAATGGTTACTCTATTTGCTTGAATAATCACCTTCAATGGTTTATTGAATCTCGATCGTAGTGTTACACATGATATTGGTGCCAAAAGATACGAGGTAATGATGATAGTACCACTTACTTGTGGCACTGCCGCTTGAGTCATGTTGGTATAAATTGCATGAAGAGGTTCCATGCTAATGGATCTTTATACTCACTTGATTTTGAATCACTACTGACATGCAAATCATACCACATGAGCAAGGCCTTGTTTTCATTGAGATGAAACAAGATAGTAACTTGTTGGAAGTGATACATTTTGATGTATGCAGTCCAATGGGTGCTGAGGCACGCAGTGGATATCATTATGTTCTTACTTCAATGACGATTTGAGTAGATACAAGAGTATTTACTTAATGAATCACAAGTATGAAATATTGAAAAGTTCAATTCTGTTTCGGAGTGAAGTTCGTCGTAACAAGAGGATAAACGGTCTACGATATGATCATAGAAATGAATATCTGAGTTATGAGTTTTGGTACGCAGTTAAGACAATGTGGAAATTGTTTCACAGTTCATGCCACCTGGAACATCATATTGTGATGATGTGTCTGAATGTCATAGCCACGCACTATTTGGTATGGTGCATGCTATGATGTCTCTTATCGAATTACCACTATCGTTTATGGGTTATGCATTAGAGACAACCGCATTCACTTTAAATAGGGCACCGCGTATTTCCGTTGAGATGACACAGTATAGACTGAGGTTTGGAGAAATCTAAACTGTCGTTTCTTGAAAGTTTGGGGCTTCGACACTTATGTGAAAAAGTTTCAGTCTGATAAGATCGAACCCAAAGCGGATAAATGCATCTTCATAGGATATCCAAAACAGTTGGGTACATCTCCTATCTCAGATCCGAAAGCAAAGTGTTTGTTTCTAGAAATGGATCCTTTCTCGAGGAAAGGTTTCTCTCAAAAGAATTGAGTGGGAGGGTGGTAGAACTTGATGAGGTTATTGAACCATCACTTCAACCAGTGTGTAGCAGGGCGCAGGAAGTTGTTCCTGTGGCGCCTACACCAATTGAAGTGAAAGCGGATGATGGTGATCATCGAGCTTCGGATCAAGTTACTACAAACCTCGTAGGTCGACAAGGTCGCGTACTACTACAGAGTGGTATGGTAACCCTGTCTTGGAGGTCATGTTGTTGAACAATAATGAACCTACGAGCTGTGGAGAAGCGATGGTGGGCTCGGATTCCGACAAATGGCTGGAAGCCATGAAATCCGAGAGAGGATCCATGTATGAAAACAAAGTGTAGACTTTGGAAGAACTACTTGATGGTCATAGGACTATTGAGTAAAGATGGATCTTTAAAAGGAAGACAGACGATGATGGTGATAACTCACTATTAAAAGCTCGACTTGTCGCAAAGATGTTTCCGACAAGATCAAACAGTTGACTATGATGAGACTTTCTCACTCGTAGCGATGCTAAAAGTCTGTTAGAATTATGTTAGTAGTTGCTGCATTATTTATGAAATATTGCACATAGGATGTCAAAACATTGTTTCCTCGACAGTTTCCTTGAGCAAACATTGTATGTGATACAACCAGGAGGTTTTGTCGATCCTAAAGATACTAGCAAGTATGCAAGCTCCAGCGATCCTTCAATGGACTGGTGCAAGCATCTCGGAGTTGGAATATACACTTTGATGAGATGATCAAAGATTTTGGGTTTGTACAAGGTTTATGAGAAACTTGTATATCCAAAGAAGTGAGTGGGAGCATTATAGAATTTCTGATAAGTATATGTGGTTGACATATTGTGGATCAGAAGTAATGTAGAATTTCTGTAAAGCATACAAGGTTGTTTGAAAGGAGTTTTTCAAAGGAATACCTGGATTGTGTTACTTGAACGTTGAGCACCAAAGATCTATGGAGATAGATCGAAAGCACTTAATAGAAGTTTCAACAAGATGCATGCCTTGACAAGTTTTTGAAGGAGTTCAAAATAGATTAGCAAAGAAGGAGTTCTTGGTTGCGTTGTGAGGTGAGAATTTGAGTAAGACTCAAAACCCGACCCCGACAGAATAAAGAGAATAGACGAAGGTCGTCTTCTATGCCTTGGCCGTAGAATCTGAAGTATGCCATGCTGGGTACCGCACGTGATGTGTGCCTTAACTCAAAGTCTGTTGAGAGGTACAAAGAGTGATCAATGATTGAATCACTAGCAATGGTCAAAATTTATCCTTAGTAATTGATGGACTAAGGAATTTTTCTCGATTATGGAGGTGGTTAAAAAGTTCGTTGTAAAGGGTTACGTCGATGCAAGCTTTGACACTAGTCCGAATAACTATGAGTAGTGAAACAGATTCGTATAGTAGAGTAGATATTTGGAGTATTTCCGAATAGCACATAGTAGTAGCATCTATAAGATGACATAAAGATTTGTAAAGAACACATGGATCTGAAAGTTTCAGAACCGTTGACTAAAACCTCTCTCACGAGCAAGACGTGATCAGACCCCATAACTATATGGGTGTTGGATTCGTTGGAATCACATGGTGATGTGAACTAGATTATTGACTCTAGTGCAAGTGGGAGACTGTTGGAAATATGCCCTAGAGGCAATAATAAATTAGTTATTATTATACTTCTTAGTTCATGATAATCGTTTATTATCCATGCTATAATTGTATTGATTGGAAACACAGTGCATGTGTGGATACATAGACAAAACACTGTCCCTAGTAAGCCTCTAGTTGACTAGCTCGTTGATCAAAGATGGTCAAGGTTTCCTGACCATAGGCAAGTGTTGTCACTTGATAACGGGATCACATCATTAGGAGAATCATGTGATGGACTAGACCCAAACTAATAGACGTAGCATGTTGATCGTGTCATTTTGTTGCTACTGTTTTCTGCGTGTCAAGTATTTGTTCCTATGACCATGAGATCATATAACTCACTGACACCGGAGGAATGCTTTGTGTGTATCAAACGTCGCAACGTAACTGGGTGACTATAAAGATGCTCTACAGGTATATCCGAAGGTGTTCATTGAGTTAGTATGGATCGAGACTGGGATTTGTCACTCCGTGTGACGGAGAGGTATCTCGGGGCCCACTCGGTAATACAACATCACACACAAGCCTTGCAAGCAATGTGACTTAGTGTAAGTTGCGGGATCTTGTATTACGGAACGAGTAAAGAGACTTGCCGGTAAACGAGATTGAAATAGGTATGCGGATACTGACGATCGAATCTCGGGCAAGTAACATACCGAAGGACAAAGGGAATGACATACGGGATTATATGAATCCTTGGCACTGAGGTTCAAACGATAAGATCTTCATAGAATATGTGGGATCCAATATGGGCATCCAGGTCCCGCTATTGGATATTGACCGAGGAGTCACACGGGTCATGTCTGCATAGTTCTCGAACCCGCAGGGTCTGCACACTTAAGGTTCGACGTTGTTTTATGCGGATTTGAGTTATATGGTTGGTTACCGAATGTTGTTCGGAGTCCCGGATGAGATCACGAACGTCACGAGGGTTTTCGGAATGGTCCGAAAACGAAGATTGATATATAGGATGACCTCATTTGATTGCCGGAAGGTTTTCGGAGTTACCTGGAATGTGCCGGGAATGACGAATGGGTTCCGGGTGTTCACTGGGGGGGGGGGGGGGGGCAACCCACCCCGGGGGAGCCCATAGGCCTTGGGGTGGCGCACCAGCCCTTGGTGGGCTGGTGGGACAGCCCAAGAAGGCCCTATGCGCCAAAGGATAAGAAATCAAAGAGAAAGAAAAAAGGGGAGGTGGGAAAGGAGAGAAGGACTCCACCTTCCAAACCTAGTTGGATTCGGTTTGGAAGGGGAGGACTTCCCCCTTGGCTCGGCCAACCCCCTTGGGGCTCCTTGAGCCTCAAGGCAAGGCCCCTCCCCTCCCACCTATATATACACATGTATTAGGGCTGATTTGAGAACTTTTCCACGGCAGCCCGACCACATACCTCCACGGTTTTTCCTCTAGATTGCGTTCCTGCGGAGCTCGGGCGGAGCCCTGCCGAGATCAGATCACCACCAACCTCCGGAGCGCCGTCACGCTGCCGGAGAACTCATGTACCTCTCCGTCTCTCTTGCTGGATCAAGAAGGCCGACATCATCGTCGAGCTATACGTGTGCTGAACGCGGAGGTGCCGTCCGTTCGACACTAGATCGTGAGACGGACCGCGGGACGGTTCGCGGGGCGGATCGAGGGACGTGAGGACGTTCCACTACATCAACCGCGTTCACTAACGCTTCTGCTGTGCGATCTACAAGGGTACGTAGATCGGAAATCCCCTCTCGTAGATGGACATCACCATGATAGGTCTTCGTGCGCGTAGGAAATTTTTTGTTTCCCATGCAACGTTCCCCAACAAGAAAAGGTGCTGGGAGAGGTGCTGCAGCTGCTCAATATGGAATAGGTGTTGCTTGGAGAGGTGCAGGAAGAGGTGCTGGGAGAGGTGGAGGAAGAGGTGCAGGAAGAGGTTCTCTATGCCCCAAGGCAATCTGCTGCCTCCACATCTGCTTCTCCTCAACCTTGTGATGGTAGACACAGTGGATGGAGGTCCTATTTGTATGCTAGTTGTAACTACTAAATGGCAGATGTGCCATGTAATTTTCAAAACAATGATACAATGTGATGTTGTTTGTTGGTGCCATATATGGCTTTTGTTCATGTGGATGGATGGATGGATCTATTTATTATTTAATTCAATTTCTAGAATTTCTTCATGTGTGTTGATGCATCTTATGAATTAATGCCTAGAATGGATTTTGTTCATGTGGATGGTTTTTTTATGATTCTATATAGCAGGACAAGAATAGTTCACTACTTAGCTTTTTATGCTTGATATATTCACTACTCAGCTTCCTATGCTTGATATATATCATCATTTTTAGTCACCTACACCAGATGTAAAATTGTTATATTCACTACTCAGCTTCCAATGCTTGATATATCATCATTTTTAGTCTAACAATCAAAGCAAACAATACTTACTGAAGTTCAATAGATTATAGACATACACAACCATTGTTGACAATACTTTAAAACATGATGAACACTTTTCTACTATATGGTGAGCATTTTTAATTACATGATGAATTCGTCTAAAATATATGATAAACATTATTAACACAATATTTTATGAAATACGCAATGGATAGTTTTATTTTATGTACAGTGAACATCTTTTTAATACGATATGAACATATTTTGGATTACACGATGAATATTTTCTAAAATACATGATGAACATTTTGGGGTTACAAAATTTCTATAATACACGACTCATATATATTAGATAAAATATGCCCGTTTTTTAATATAGACAGTCATTTTTAGTAAGCAATGAGTTTTCTTTGGAAATGAACAATGAACTTTTCAGAATAGAATATGCATATTATGTTTACGATGAACATATTTCTAAAATTAATATTTTTATGTGAAAAGGTACAAAAAAGACCAGCAAAACCACATCTAACCTACACCAAATTGTATTATTATTTTTACAATGCAGACGTTGGCATTGGTCCTAGCTAACTTCGTGGGAAAAACAAATCTGTAGCGATCATGTCTTGTGGGCCATGCCCAATATATATGTTTTGGGAGCGACGAGAGCATCTTGCCGCTAGAAGCGAGGTACATATGTGCCCTAATTGGAGGCAGTGATGGAGCATAGTGGGGACCATATTGAGTGACGACACACTCTTATCTCTGAATATGCTCTTAGGCTTTGCTACTAATTTGGCCCAATAACAAAAGATGGCCTACTAAGAAGTCTATTGACATGTGCTTCACACTTTGCCACTACGTGAAGCTGGAGCTGGTATGCTAATTTGGTTGTGATTCGACCTCCTAAAGTTTAACTCCCGCTCTTAATTAACCCATGAGCAATATAAGTCCGGTGGATGCAGATGCAGATGCTGCCGGTTTATATGTCTGCAAGTGGTGTCTGGGTCCATGTATATGCACTTGTATCTGTATGCACTGGCTCATTACAACAAATACAAAAACTGAAAAGTCAAAGCAGGTGAGAGCGGTGGATACAAAATATGGCGCACGTTAGAATATCCATTCTCGCCATGCATCCCCCGAGCAACCCATGTGGGATATCGGTCGTACGTGTCGATCGTCACCCATCATCCATGCATGCATGCACCTAGCTATAGCCCAAGCTAGAGTTTTGCTGCAAGCTCAAGCATGATGAACGTTAGATTGACATTTTCCCATTTTTTGCGGGCAAGAAACGCCGGATCGCCTCGCCTGGCATGGCACATGCTACTTGGCCTTCTTCCCACACGACAACCCTCCCCGCCCCCTCATGGCCCTGTCCTGACTCCTGACCCGCCGTGATGGGGATAGCTCTAGCAGTCTAGCTCGCTCCCTGTCCCTTATAATCCGCCGATCCACGAAGATACAAACAGCCTCGCAAGCCACCGCGGCCATCTTAGCTAGCTGCAACTGCAAGCCGGGAGTCCTCATGGCGAGCCAAGCCTTCCTGTACCTCGCGCTGCTACTGCTACTCTGTAGTGCCACCCAAGGTAAGAAACAACAGTTCAATCCCGCTGCCTTGATTGGTTCTGATTTACACGAAGAGCATGTTCTTGCTATGGCTGGCTAGCTAGCCAGGTGCGGTGGTGTGACAGTGAATGATATGTGCGTGGACAGGCGACGAGATGGGAGCCGATGCGGCGGGCGGGACGCCGTGCCGGGCGGCGGACCTGGTGGTGCGGCAGTCGGCGACGGGGCGGGTGGTGGAGGGGAAGCCGGAGTACGCCGTGGAGCTGACCAACCGCTGCCGGTGCGCGCAGTCCAGGGTGCTGCTCCGCTGCTACGGCCTCAGCAGCGTCGAGGCCGTGGACCCGCGGGCGATCCGGCCAGTTGACGGAGAGCGCTGCCTGCTCCGGGGCGGCCGGCTGATCCCGAGCGGCGCGCCGGTGCGGTTCAAGTACGCCTGGATGACGCCGTTCGACTTTCCACTGATCAGCTCACAGGTTCACTGCTAGGTACTACATCTAGCTAGCTGCCGTGCCTAGCTCAGCCGATGGTACAAATGTATACGGTGAACTAGTGCGATTGCGCGCTCCGCCGCGCATAATGCTATTCTTCCTGTTTGATACTCTCTCCGGTTTAAAGTAAGTGACGTGATTCTAGTTCAGATTTCCAACTAGAACCACGACACATATTTTTGGATTGGAGGAAGGAGTGTTTAGCTAGGCTGATTTGATGCGATTTCTCTCTGTTATAACATGAATGTGAGTGTTACTTACGGACCAGTATTTACAAATTACTACAGCAAAAATGTTCATAAATGTATTAACCACCTCAGATCAAACTATCGAAATATATTACCCGTCTCTTTTCATCAGTTCATATTTCTGAGTTGACTGAAATAAAATTAAAACAAAATTAAAATACATAAATTTAATATGATATCAAAGCCAATAAGTCTTGAGTCCAATGCCGACGCAAAATTAAAACAAAAAGATTCTGTGACATATATCGACCTCGCATCTAAGGAGTAAATAAGACTAGACTTGATGAAGAATGTTGAAATATATTGCATGCCTCTCTTCATCAGTTTCCGATTTTTGGATAAGTTGACTGAGCACAAATTCAACACAAACGACCAAAGGGACTGCCTAAGGATCATTTGCAATTAAAAAATGACCATTTTAATTCACTTGTGCACCGTTCTCCTTCTTCCTCCAACCCGGGCATAACGGCTTGCCACCAACACCCGTAGCCTCATGTTGTCTCGCTGCCACGCCCTGCCCGAGCTGTCTCCTCCACCATGATCCCATCTCCCCAAGTATCCCTCTAAGCTTAGCCCTTCTTTGGTGGAGGCAACCACACCCCTGCCTTGCGCCGGCACGGTCAACCCTCTTCCTCTCCTTCGCAGAGGACGCCTCAACCAGACATAGTGTCTTCGCCTGATAGTCTCATGATCGTCAATGCATGCACCTATGAAGGAATTTACTAAAACTTGAAAGATTTTAGGTGACTAGGGATTAGCAAAAGAGAGTGGATTTTCAGCACCCGGGTGCCTAGGCACCCTCTATGAACAATAACACCGAAACAAATGGATTTTTTTTGAAAAAGTCTGAAACTTTGCGAGATCAAAGATGATCAAACTTTTTAAGTGGTTGCAAGTTTTCATGCCAAAAAACATTTGAGGAGCTTTAAACAGGAAAAACATTCTAAAACTTTAAATTTTAAGCACTTTTAGCACTGAAATCTAAAACTTATTTGTACACCTTTCTCTACATTATATTTTTGCATAAAAACTTGCAAGAACCTATACAGTTTGACCATCTTATATATTGCAAAGTTTTAGATTTTTATATTTTTTTCTATTTTTTGGTTTACTATTCATATAGGATGCGTAGGCACCCGGGTGCGTTCGACCTTAGCAAAATCGAACAATCTAAATAAAAAAATATTTGTATCCATGTCAAATCGATTGATCCGACCTGATCTCCTCTAGCATGAAGGATGTTAAGAACAAAATAAAATGGAAAAACTAAAAGGATGAGTTGAACTCAAGACATCTTCTTTCCCAACTTAAGTCACTCCAAATTATTACTATGTGTCCATTCACAGTAAAAACTAGTACTACGTGGTGTCATCTATCTAATGTTGGATTGCCAAATTATATTATAAAACATAATACAAATTATTCATTTACAGAAATAAATGTGTATTCAGTTGAAGTGGGTGGTATTGGAGTCTCTCTTCATGATCTAGTCTTGACGGCCTCACGTCTATACAAATTCGCACAAGCTCATCCTCAAGACCACGTACCATTCAACGCATCCATCTGCACCACGTGGTAATATATGCTTGGGAGATTTTTTAGAGACCTACTTGCTCGATATTAGGAAACAAACCAAGGGAGAATAAGATATACAGAAAAATAGTCTTCATTAATCTACTAGCAGCCTTTATTTAAAAAAAAAGGAGGCATCGCCCCGACCTCTGCATCGAATGATGCATACAACCCTTTATTAAAAATGAGAAATGAGTTCAAAACAAATATAACAATATGAGAGAAAAAAATAAAGATACAAGACGCCATCCGCGCCACAACCGACGATGATAAATAGATCTAGATGACTATCCACCTATCCTATTATTGTGCCGCCATCCAAACCGGTTGAAGATACCCTGAGCTACCATCTCCCAGCGGACACACCCAGTAACTATATGCTCCCTGGCTTCCGCAGGAGTGAGTAATGACCACATGCGGATCAAGGCAGTAGCCGTAAATATAACCTGCAAAAAATTGATGGAATTGCATTTGTTAAACACTAAACCATTCCTACAGTTCCAAATAGACCACAACAATGCACGGCCCCCCACACGAATAAGCTGCCCCAGCTATAAATCAACATCCTTTACCCACGTTCCAAATAACGTGTTGATGCTGTTAGGGGGGTGATATTAAAAGCAATCTGGATCGAACTCCATAATAGTTTCGCAAAAGGGCATTCGAGAAATAGGTGCTTGATAGATTCATTGTTCTGGCAGAAACTACATCTTTGGTTGCCTTTCCAATTACATTTTGCTAAATTGTCCTTTGTTAGAATAACTCCTTTGTGGTCGAAGCACATAAATATCTTTATTCTCAACGGGACTTTGACTCTCCAAATATGCTTGGAGTTTGCAATCGGCACCACATCTATAAGATGCAAATACATGGATTTGACAGTGAAAGACCCATCCTTAGTCAATTTCCAATGAATAGTATCTGGTAAATTCGAAAGATTGACATCCATTAATCTTCGAACAAGGTGAAGCCAACCGGTCCATCTGGCGCCAATCAAGGCTCTCCGAAATTGAATATCGAGAGGCGTCGCAGATAATATTCTCACAACGGACGCTTGTCGACGTTGGACAATATTATATAGCTGCGGACACTGTAAAGCTAAGGGCGTCTCCCCTAACCATGTATCTTCCCAAAATCTAGTTGATTCACCATTACCAACGATGAACCTAGTTCTGTGGAAAAAGGCGTTTTTAGACCTGATTAATTCCGTCCAAAAGGGTGAGTCAGTTGGTCTAACTGTCGCTTGAGCTAAGGTCTTATTTTGTAAGTACTTATTCCTCAGAATTTGTACCCACATGCTTTCGGATTCCACCGAGATTCTGTACAGCCATTTACTTAGTAAACATCTGTTTTTGACCTCTAGATTTTCAATCCCAAGACTACCTTGTTCTTTTGGTCTGCAAATGATGTCCCATTTAGTAAGTCTATATTTAGTTTTTAACGCATCACTCTGCCAGAAAAAACGTGACCGAAAGAAATCCAACCTTTTTCGTACCCCCACTCGTATCTCAAAAAAGGAGAGAAGAAACATAGGCATACTTGTTAATACCGAATTAACAAGTACTAAACGTCCTCCATAGGATAAAAGCTTGCCCTTCCAGCAGCTTAATTTTTTTTGAATCGGTCCTCGATACACTTCCACTCCTTATTTGTGAGCCTCCGGTGGTGAATAGGAATGCCTAAATAAGTAAATGGAAATCCCCACTCTTGCAACCAAACAGTTGGTTGTAAGTTTGTTGTTCAGCATTGGCCTTTCCAAAACAGAATAATTCACTTTTGTTGAAGTTAATCTTCAACCCAGAGAGCTGCTCAAATAAGCATAAAATGAGTCTCATGTTTCTAGCTTTGTCTAAATCATGCTCCATGAACAGGATTGTATCGTCAGCATACTGTAGGATAGAGACCTCCCATCCACTAGATGAGGTACTAGTCCCCCTGCTAAATCTTTGTCACTGGCCCTCCTAATGATCAAAGCCAACATATCTGCAACAATGTTGAACAGGATTGGTGACATAGGATCTCCTTGTCTTAGACCCTTCAGAGTCTGAAAAAATGTCCAACGTCGTCGTTGACTTTGATGTCGACACTATCGTTTTTAACAAAACAGTCGACATGCTTGCGCCAAAGCTGATCAAACCCCTTCATGCGCAAGGTTTGCTGTAAGAAGGACCATTTGACTTTATCGTATGCTTTTTAAAAGTCCACTTTGAAAATCACCCCATCCAGCTTCTTGGAGTGAATCTCATGCAATGTTTCATGAAGAACCACAACCCCTTCTAGGATGTTACATCCCGGCATAAAGGCTGTCTCGGTAGATTGCACCACCGAATCTGCTACCTTTGTCAGCCGAATAGTTCCCACTTTTGTAAAAATCTTGAAGCTAACATTGAGCAGACAAATAGGTCGAAATTGTTCAATGCGTACCGCTCCTTCCTTCTTTGGCAACAACTAATGGTACCAAAATTAAGATGAAAGAGCTTTAAACGCCCACAAAACAAGTCCCGAAACATTGGCATAATATCATCCTTAATTATATGTCAACACTTCCTATAAAACTCGGCCGGAAACCCATCTGGTCTTGGCGCTTTATTGTTATTCATTTGCCCAATGGCCTCGAGCACCTCTTTCTCCGTAAAAGGAGCGGATAAAAACTCATTATCGGCGTCTCCGATCTGAGGAATATCCGCTACTCTTTGTTCATCCATGGTGATAAAACTAGGGTCTGAAGCTCTAAAGAGCTGTTTATAATAAGATGAGATGTAAAGTTTTATGTTCTCGTGACCTACAATCGTACCCTCATCCTGCTCTAGTTGCAAGATTTTCTTTTTCATATGCTTGCCATTTGCAATTAAATGGAAGAATTTTGTATTATTATCCCCATGGACAATGGCCCTTACTTTGGCGCGACTGTCCAATTTCATTTCCTACTCTCTAAGGAGAACTCGAACTCGTTGTTCAGCCTCATGTTTGGATGCCCGTTCAGTTGCATCTAACACACATGTCTCGGCTTTGCGATCAAGGTCATCTATAAATCTAAGGAGCCTGTCTTGCTCCTCCTTATATATCCCGAACTCATTTTTTGCCCATCCCCGTAGGAATTGCCTAAGATGTATGATCTTGTTTTGCCATCTATCAACGCTAGGCTTCCCACCGCACTCCTTACTCCATTTCCGAGTTATCATATCCATGAATCCATGTCTCAGAAACCAACTAGTTTCGAACAAGAAACTATTCTTTTTCCCCATATGATTTGCCTCTCCGGAATCAAGCAATAGTGGTGTGTGGTCCGAGATCGCCCGTTGTAAAGCACAGACGGTTACTAGCGGGAACTTTTGTTCCCACTCGATACTAGTGAGAACCCTATCAAGTTTCTCAAAAGTCTATTTCTGTATAGAGTTGGACCAGGTAAATTTCCTCCCTGAGAGTTCGATCTCTCTGAGATCCAGGCTTTCAATGATTGTGTTAAACATAAATGTCCATCTGCCATCGTATCATTGCTCTTTTCATCACACCGTCGAATGATATTGAAATCACCCCCACTAAGAGAGGTAGCTTTTCGTCACAAATCCGGACTAGATCAATGATACGTCTCCATCGTATCTACTTTTCCAAACTCTTTTACCCTTGTTTTAGACTCTACTTTACATGATTTGAATGGAACTAACCCGGACTGACGCTGTTTTCAGCAGAATGGCCATGGTGTTGTTTTTGTGCAGAAATAAAAGTTCTTGGAATGACCTAGAAACTTAAGAGGATTTTTTGTGGAATATATAAAAAATACTGACGCTAGAATTACCCGAAGACACGGAGCCAGGAGCCCATGAGCCCAGGAGGCGCGCCCCCTAGGGCGCGCCTAGCAGGCTCGTGGGGCCCATGTAGCTCCGCAGCCTCCAACTCCAACTCTATAAAGTCTCTCTCGCCCAGGAAAAATTAGGGGAGAAGAGTTCATCGTGTTTCATGATACGGAGCCGCCGCCACCGCCTGTTCTTCCTCGGGAGGGCAAATCTGGAGTCCGTTCTAGGCTCTGGAGAGGGGAAATCGACGCCGTCGTCATCATCAACCATCCTCCATCGCTAATTCCATGATGCTCTCCATCGTTCGTGAGTAATCTCATCGTAGGCTTGCTGGACGGTGATGGGTTGGATGAGATCTATCATGTAATCGAGTTAGTTTTGATGCGGTTTGATCCCTAGTATCCACTATGTTCTAAGATTGATGTTGCTACTACTTTGCTATGCTTAATGCTTGTCACCAGGGCCCGAGTGCCATGATTTCAGATCTGAACCTATTATGTTTTCATCAATATATGTGTGTTCTTGATCCTATGTTGCAAGTTGTAGTCACCTACTATGTGTTATGACCCGGCAACCCCGGAGTGATAATAGTCGGAACCACTCCCGGAGATGACCATAGTATGAGGAGTTCATGTATTCACTCCGTGCTAATGCTTTGTTCCGGTTCTCTATTAAAAGGAGACCTTAATATCCCTTAGTTTCCATTAGGACCCCGCTGCCACGGGAGGGATGGACAAAAGATGTCACGCAGGTTCTTTTCCATAAGCACGTATGACTAAATACGGAATACATGCCTACATTACATTGACGAACTGGAGCTAGTTACATATCACCCTATGTTATAACTGTTACATGATGAATGTCATCCGACATAATTATCCATCACCGATCCAATGCCTACGAGCTTTTCCTATACTGGTCCTTGCTAAGTTACTTTACCGCTACTGCTGTCACACTTGCTATAAAATCACTACTGCTACTGTTACCGCCGCTATCGTTACTACTACCATTTTGCTACTAAAACTCTGCTGCAGATACTAAGTCTTTCAGGTGTGGTTGAATTCACAACTCAACTGCTAATACTCGAGAATATTCTTTGGCTCCCCTTGTGTCGAATCAATAAATTTGGGTTGAATACTCTACCCTCGAAAACTGTTGCGATCCCCTATACTTGTGGGTTATCAAGGATGTCTTCTCTCCAATCTTGTGCTTCAATGGTTAGTCCCTGTGAGCTGCCCTACATGATCAAGGCATCTATGTAATTCTCTTGCTATTGCTATGCTCGGTTTGTTGGGATTCGATGGATTTTGAGATTATGTTCAGATTCTTATGAGTTATATATTTGATTATCCTTTTATAGTATGTTCCTTAGTGATTCATGCATGTTGTCCGTTGCTATTTATTGCTTTGGCCGAGTAGTAGATTGTAACTCCAAGAGGGATCGTTCATGCCCCTCTATGTCTAGCTTGGGTGACAAAAACATGAGACTAGGGGATGTGCTTGTTGCCACCAGGGAGAAAACAACGGTGCTTGTGACCACGGTTGCAAGGATTGTTTACCTTACGCATAGTTCGTTAATGCAGTTGTCCGTTGCTTTGAGTTTACACTTTGGGTGGGGCTCGCAACTTAATACCGACGAGATTTTCTGGATAGATATCTCAAGGTGGATGATTAGTAAGTAGATGCTGATGAATAAACGGTCTACTTGTCTTGGCGTACTGCCCATCACTATTGAACCTCTAACTATCAAGTAGCATAATTAGCATTGCGGTGCGATCATAATTCTGTCAATTGCCCAACTGTGATTTGTTTACCCAAGCATAGTTGTTTATCGTCTTTTGGGAGAAAGACATCACTAGTGAACATCATGTGACTCCGGTCCATATCACCATCATTGTTTACACCTCCATCATTTACCGCTTTCATTTACTTTTCCGTTGCAATCACTATTATTTTTCCGCTTGTGTTTTGATCCTTTGCAAACTACAAGGTCGGAGAGATTGACAACCTCTCTGTACTCGTTGGGAGCAAAGTTATTTGTTGTGTGTGCATGCCCACGTCTTCTGCTAGCGCCAAGGTGGAAGCCACCTACTTGTTGAGCCTAGGAGTCCTCCTGGTTCGATAAACCTTACAGTCTCCGTGTAAGGGAAATCTGCTGTTGACTACATCTCCACCTTCCATTTGGGGTAACCAACGAGGGGTGAGAAGTATATCCATCAACTCGGCATCACTCCACCGTCACCACGCTGTCATGCTGCCGGAGTTCTCCCTCAACCTCTCCTCCCTCCTTGATGGATCAAGGTGTTGGAGACGTCACCGGGCTGCAGGTGTGTTGAAAGTGGAGGCACCATTGTTTAGCGCATAGATCATAATCCACCGCAATCTGAATTGCTGCAAGTACGACTCCATCAACCGCGTTCTAGCAACGCTTCCGCTTAGAAATCTTCAAAGGTATGAAGATGCTCTATCCATTTGCTTGTTGCTGGTTTCTCCATAGATAGATCCTTGTGTGATGTAGGAATTTTTTTGAAATTACTACGTTCCCCAACAGTGGTATCAGAGCCAGGTTCTATGCATAGATTCTATGCACGAGTAGAACAAAAAAGTTGTGGGCGCTGATTTGTCAATTTCTTGCCGTTACTAGTCTTATCTTGATTCGGCGACATCGTGGGATGAAGCGGCCCGGACCGACTTTACACGTACTCTTACGTGGGACTGGTTCAATCGACAGACATGCACTTGTTGCATAAGGTGTCTAGCGGGTGTCTGTATCTCCCACTTTAGTTGGATCAGATTTGATGAGAGGGTCCTTATGAAGGGTAAATAGCATTGGCATATCAACGTTGTGGCTGTCACGTAGGTAAGAAGCGTTCTTGCTAGAAACCCTAATCAGCCACGTAAAACTTGCAACAACAATTAGAGGACGTCTAACTTGTTTTTGTAGGGTACGCTATGTGATGTGATATGTCCAAAAGGATGTGATGTTACATATGTGATGTATGAGATTGATCATGTGCTTGTAGTAGGATTCACTACTTGCATGTCGATGAGCATGACAACTGACAGGAGCCATATGAGTTGTCTTAATTTATTGTATGAGATGCAACACCATGTGATTACTTTACTTTATTGCTAAACGTTAGCTATAGTAGTAGAAGTAATAGTTGGCGTGACGACCTCACGGAGACACAATGATGGAGATCATGGTGTCATGCCGGTGACAATGATGATCATGGTGCCCCGAAGATGGAGATCAAAGGAGCAAGATGATATTGGCCATATCATGTCACTACATGATTGCATGTGATGTTTATCATGTTTTTCATCTTATTGCTTAGAATGACGGTAGCAAAGATAAGATGATACCTCATTAAAAATTCGAGATATGTATTCCCCTAAGTGTAAACCGTTGCGAAGGCCGTTGTCTCGAAGCACCACGTGATGATCGGGTGTGATATATTCTAACGTTCAAATACAAGTGTAAGCCAGTTTACACACGCAAAACACTTAGGTTGACTCGAGGAGGCTAGCATGTACAGACATGGCCTCGAATACAGAAGACTTAAAGGTCGAACATGAGTCATATGGTTGATACGATCAGCATGGAGATGCTCACCATTGATGACTAGTTCGTCTCACGTGATGATCGGACACGAGCTAGTCGACGTGGATCATGTAACACTTGGATTACTAGAGGGATGTCGATCTAAGTGGGAGTTCATTAGTAATTTGACTAGATGAACTTAATTATCATGAACTTAGTCTGAAATTGTCCTTACAAACATTGTAGATCCAATGGCCAACGCAAATGTCTCATTCAACTTCAACGCATTCCTAGAGAAAACCAAGCTGAAAGATGATGGGAGCAACTATGCGGATTGGGCTCGTAACTTAAAGCTCATCCTCACTGCTTCCAAGAAGTCATATGTCCTTAATGCGCCGCTAGGTGACCCTCCTATTCCCGCGGCAACCCAGGACATTAGGAACGCCTGGCAGTTGTGGAGTGTTGACTGCTCTCTAGTTCAGTGCGACATGCTTTACAGTTTAGAACCGGGGCTCCAAAGGGGTTTTGAGCAACGCGGAGCATATGAGATGTTCGAGGAGCTGAAACTTGTTTTTCAAGCTCATGTTCGGGTCGAGAGATATGAAGTATCTGACAAGTTCTTTAGCGGTAAGATGAAGGAGAATAGTTCTGTCAGTGAGCACACACTCAGAATGTGTGGGTTGCACAACTGCTTGACTCAACGGGGAGTTGAACTTACGGATGATGCGGTCATCAACAGAATCCTCTAGTCGCTTCCACCTAGCTATAAAGGCTTTGTTATGAATTACAACATGCAAGGGATGGAAAAGACTATTCCCGAGTTGTATTCAATGCTGAAATCTGCGGAGGTAGAAATCAAGAAAAAACATCAAGTGTTGATGGTGAATAAGACCACCAGTTTCAAGAAAGGCAAGGGTAAAAAGAACGTCAAGAAGGACGACAAAGCAGTTGCCGCGCCCGGTAAACCAGTTGCCGGGAAGAAGCCAAAGAAAGGACCCAAGCCTAAGGCTGAGTGCTATTACTACAAGGGAAGCGGTCACTGGAAGCGGAATTGCCCCAAGTACTTAGCGGATAAGAAGGCCAACAACGTCAAAGGTATATATGATATACATGTTATTGATGTGTATCTTACCAGCACTCGTAGTAGCTCCTGGGTATTTGATACCGGTGTTGTTGCTCACATTTGCAACTGAAAACAGGAACTGCGGAACAAGCGTAGGCTGGCAAA
Organism: Hordeum vulgare subsp. vulgare; assembly: GCF_904849725.1. Lineage (NCBI taxonomy): Eukaryota > Viridiplantae > Streptophyta > Magnoliopsida > Poales > Poaceae > Hordeum > Hordeum vulgare. The sequence continues at coordinate 65,131,130 of NC_058524.1, forward strand.
GGACGAGGTGACGATGCGCGTCGGGAATGGTTCCAAGGTCGATGTGATTGCCGTCGGCATGCTACCTCTACATCTACCTTCTGGATTAGTTTTAAACCTTAATAATTGTTATTTAGTACTAGCTTTGAGCATGAACATTGTATCGGGATCTCGCTTGATGCAAGATGGCTACTCATTTAAATATGAGAATAATGGTTGTTCTATTTATATGAGTGGTATATTTTATGGTCATGCCCCGTTGGTCAATGGTTTATTCCTGATGAATCTTGAACATGATGTTACACATATTCATAGTGTGAGTACCAAAAGATGTACAGTTGATAATGATAGTCCCACATACTTGTGGCACCGCCGCCTTGGTCATATCGGTGTCAAGCGCACGAAGAAACTCCATACAGATGGACTTTTGGAGTCTCTTGATTTTGAATCATTTGACACATGCGAACCGTGCCTCACGGGCAAGATGACCAAGACTCCGTTCTCCGGAACAATGGAACGAGCGACCAACTTATTGGAAATAATACATACCAATGTATGCGGCCCAATGAGCGTTGAGGCTCGCGGTGGCTATCATTATGTTCTCACACTCACTGATGACTTAAGAAGATATGGGTATGTCTACTTAATGAAGCACAAGTCTGAAACCTTTGAAAGGTTCAAGAACTTCAGAGTGAGGCAGAGAATCAACGTGACAAGAAAATAAAGTTCTTACGATCTGATCATGGAGGAGAATATTTGAGTCACGAGTTTGGCACACACTTAAGAAAATGTGGAATTGTTTCACAACTCATGCCGCCTCGCACACCTCAGCGTAATGGTGTGTCTGAACATCGTAATCACACTTTAGTGGATATGGTGCAATCTATGATGTCTCTTACTGATTTATCGCTGTCATTTTGGGGATATGCATTGGCAACTGTCGCATTCACTTTAAATAGGGCACCGTCTAAATCATTTGAGACAACATGAATTATGGTTTAGAAAGAAACCTAAGGTGTCATTTATGAAAGTTTGGGGCTGCGATGCTTATGTGAAGAAACTTCAACCTGAGAAGCTCGAACCCAAAGCAGAAAAATGCGTCTTCATAGGATACCCTAAGGAAACTATTGGGTACACCTTCTATCTTAGATCCGAAGGTAAAATCTTTGTTGCCAAGAACAAATCTTTTCTAGAGAAAGAGTTTCTCTCGAAGAAGTAAGTGGGAGGAAAATAGAACTTGATGAGGTAATTGTACCTCCTCTCGAACCGGAGAGTAGCGCAGCGCACAAAAATGTTTCTGAGGCGCCTGCACCGGCTAGAGAAGAAGTTAATGATGATGATCATGAAACTTCAAATCAAGTTGCTATTGAACCTCGAAGGTCCACAAGGGTACGTTCCGCACCAGAGTGGTACGACAACCCTGTCACGGAAATCATGTTGTTGGTCAACAATGAACCTTCGAACTATGAAGAAGCGATGGCGGGCCCGGATTCCAACAAATGGCTTGAGGCCATAAAATCCGTGATAGGATCCATGTATGAGAACAAAGTGTGGACTTTGGTGGACTTGCCCGATGATCGGCGAGCCATATAAAATAAATGGATCTTTAAGAAGAAGACTGATGCGGATGGTAATGTGACCATCTATAAGGCTCGACTTGTCGCTAAGGGTTATCGACAAGTTCAAGGGATTGACTACGATGCGACCTTCTCACCCGTAGCAATGCTAAAGTCATTCCGAATCATGTTAGCAGTTGCCGCATTTTATGATTATGAAATCTGGCAAATGGACGTCAAAACGGCATTCCTGAACGACTCTCTTAAGGAAGAATTGTATATGATACATTCGGAAGGTTTTTTCAATCCTAGCAATGCTAACAAGGTATGCAAGCTCCAACGCTCCATCTATGGGTTGGTGCAAGCATCTCAGAGTTGGAACATTCGCTTTGATGAGGTGACCAAAGCATTTGGGTTTGTACAGACTTATGGAGAAGCCTGTATTTACAAGAAAGTGAGTGGGAGCTCTGTAGCATTTCTCATATTATATGTGGATGACATATTGTTGATGGGAAATGATATAGAACTATTGGAAAGCATCAAGACCTATTTGAATAAGAGTTTTTCAATGAAGGACCTTGGAGAAGCTGCTGACATATTAGGCATCAAGATCTATAGAGATAGATTGTGACGCCTCATAGGTCTTTCACAAAGCACATACCATGACAAGATATTGAAGAAGTTAAACATTGATAAGGCTAAGAAGGGGTTCTTGCCAGTATTACAAGGTGTGAGGTTGAGTACGACTCAACGCCAAACCACAACAAAAGATAGAGAAAAGATTAGTATCGTCCTTATGCTTTAGCCATAGGCTCTATTATGTATGCCATGCTGTGTACCAAACCTGATGTGAACCTTGCCATAAGTTTGGTAGGGAAGTACCAGAGTGATCCATGAGTGGATCACTCGACAGCGATCAAGAACATCCTTAAGTACCTGAAAAGGACTAAAGATATGTTTCTCATTTATGGAGGTGCCGAAGAGCTCATCGTAAAGGGTTACGTCGATGCTAGCTTCGACACAGATCCGGATGACTCCAAGTCACAAACCGAATACATGTATATTTTGAATAATGGGGCAGTTAGCTGGTGCAGTTGCAAGAAGAGCGTCGTGGCGGCATCTACATGTGAAGCGGAGTACATAGCTGCTTCGGAAGAAGCACATGAAGGAGTCTGTATGAAGGAGTTCATCACCGACCTAGGAGTGATTCCAAGTGCGTCGGGCCCGATGACTCTGTTCTGTGACAACACTAGAGCTATTGCTATTGCAAAGGAGCCCATGTTTCACAAGAAGACCAAGCACATCAAGCGCCGCTTCAACTCCATTCGTGGATACATCCCTGATGGAGATATAAATATTTGTAAAGTACATATGGATCTGAATGTCGCAGATCCATTGACTAAACCTCTTTCACGCGCGAAACATGATCAGCACCAGAACTCTATTGGTGTTCGATTAATCACAATGTAACTAGATTATTGACTCTAGTGCAAGTGGGAGACTCTTGGAAATATGCCCTAGAGGCAATAATAAAGTGGTTATTATTATATTTCCTCGTTCAGGATATTTTTCTATTATTCATGCTATAATTATGTTAACCGCAAACCGTAATACATGTGTGAATATATAGATCACAATGTGTGCCTAGTGAGTGTAACGACCAAGATGCACTCCTTTCCGATCTGGGGGTCGAGGCCCCGAATAGGAAAGAAGCGCATCTAAGCGTTTCACAAGCAAGTAACATAGCACAAATAATAATAAAAGTAGACAATTCGGGATTCAACTGTCTTCTTATTAATAACTCAGAGTACATCACAGATACAATCAAGGTAGTTCCGCTACGGACTACAAAACATGGAAATGTTATGCTACCCTGCCTGCAGGCCCACGATCACGGCCACGCCTCAGTCCTCTGGATAGTTCACGTAGAGGCGGTCTGTCTCCTCGTCGTACTGCCACGCCAGCAGGGTGCCGTCGGGATCATCTGTCTCTGGGGTACCTGAACCTGTTGGGAGTTTCGGAGGAATCCGTGAGACACGGGGACTCAGCAATCCAAGACCTTGGTGCCACAACTAGTCATGCTATTAGGTGGGGTTAGGGTGAATTGTATGAGGCTGCAGCATCCTAAGCTTGTTTTAGAGGCTAACTTACGCAAAGTAATGGTGTAGGTGGTCTACACTAGCGGTCGGGATTACTTGATCACTAAGTGATCCTGAACACCTACCTACGGCATTCATAACCCCACTATGTTCCCGATCGAAGAGAGATCTTCGAGGGGACAGTCACGGTTACGCACACAGTTAGCAATTTTATTAGCTTATGTTTAAGTTCTCTAATACCGGATGTTAACAAAATATTACAAGTTGCCACATAACCGCGGGCACGGCTTTCCGAAAGATTAAACCCTGCAGGGGTGCTCCAACTAGTCCATCACAAACGTACACAGGCTGTAAAGGCATCCTCTATCACGAATCTCGTGATCTCGTCGGATTCCTTAGAGGAAAACCTCAACTCTGGGGGAAACCAAAGCTTCACCGGGATTCCTATACGCAAGATATACCGCTAAGGTAACACAAGGCTAGCAGGACCTCCCGACGTGTCGACGACCCTGATAAGAGCCGCGTATCTCAGTCTCAGGACACGCCGGATGAATCACACTACACGTATACCAAACCTCAGGTTGCCCTGTGGTGGCCCCATAGTCTGCCCAGTTTGGACCAACACTCATGGGGAGCACTGGCCCGGGTTGTTGATTAAAATCCTCGGGGTAGCTATTCCCTATGCAGTTTATTATTAAGTGATTAGCAAATTAACACCAATGTTGGGTCCTGCTGGACAAGCCTTAGCACTACGCGATTTATCAAGGGGGTCCCCATAACAACCCCGAACGTGTTAGGAGCGATCATTATGGAATCAAACACCGGTAACCGGTAACTAAGGCGGCAATAACGGAACAAAGCACCCGACAAAAAGCTAGGCCTCCCGTCATTTACCAAGTATATAGGTGCATTAATTAAATAACATAATTTAAGATAATGATATCAAGCTCATGTTATCACATGAGTCAGAACACCTGCAACTAGCAATGCTAACATTAGTAGCTGAGCAAAGCCTACTTAGCCAGTCAAGGTTTGCTAGGAAGGGGAACAGTGTTTGGGCTCATGGCATATGAAGAGGCAATTTAATTTTAGTGGTAGGCAGCGAGCAATATGACATGGACATGAAACTAGCATAACAAGTCTAGAGATGGAATCAAGGTCATATCATCTTGCCTGTGATATCCTCAGCTTGGAATGGTTCTGGTTCATCCTGCACGTACTCTCCTGACTCCACGTATTCGTTCTCCGATCCCGGCGCTACCCGACATAAGAATAACAGCCAATGAACAGCAGCACCACAAGATGCAACAATCACATGATGCATGAGATGAAAAATGAGCATGCACCACTATTTCTATCACTAGCACAAGCAAAATAAACTACTGCAAGTTTTTGGACAAAACTTTACACTAAGATATTTTGACATGCATGAGGATGGCATGAACAGATGCCGCACATGAAAATGATGCAAAACCATATAAAGTACATTGCAAACGGAGCTACGGATCAACGGGAATCAACGAAACAAGATATGAAGCTCTACGTAGAAGAATCAACACCACACCCACAATTGGCACAAATCTGGTATTTCCAGGTTGCCAAGACATGTAACAACCCAACATGAATGGATTTGAACAATGGAGAACACCACAACATCAACTAAGCACACGCAATGTTCCAAAAGACTATACTACTCAATCTGCCATAATCTGCATCTTAGCTCTTTGTGAGCTACATGCAACATAGCTACAGCCCTCCAAATATGACAAATGATATATGTGGATGTAGCCAACCAAGAACACTACAAGCACCAGCAAGAATCACAACAAAAGGAATTAAACTCTAGAAGATACAAGACCACAAACTTTCCCAAAACCATCAGATCTCAGGGACTTAGTGATAATTCCTGCACCTGAATTTCTGTCTTTGTTCTGAAGCTTTTTGACAGCAATCAAAAACAACCTACTGGACTCCAAATGATTTGAAATTTGACAGGGAGCTTCAAAAACAGATCAGGTCCAAAATCCTAGCACTGAACTAAGGCTAGTTCTCAACACAATGACCAGAACATCCTCATCTATAAGAGAAGAAAATGTTTCCAGAATTCCCAGACTTAGTGAAATTCCAGATTTCACTAAGCTGGACTTTTTCAGCCACATGCCCACTTTGTCTAGGCATAGTTTGCATGCAAATAACACGAAGTGATAAATGACACCACTATGGTGTAAAGCAAAACCCCTACTTCTATCACACAAAAACACATGCCCTTGGGCTCCACCTATTCCATGGAAACCAAGATCAAACTTGCAACAAATCTGAATATGTCCACTCCATAAAGTATCCCAATGGCAAAACTAACTTCACCACTGGATTCCTTGGGAGTTTCTACCCTAATATCATATATAAAATGTGGGCATCTACTTGGAACAAATGACCACAAATTAAGGGAGAGAGAACTACTCCAAATCATGCCTAGGGAATGGGCATCATTTCATGTAGTTCCTACTAAAACAACAACTACAAAGGTTGAGCTCATGTGCACAATGACAAAGTGACATGGGGGTTTGAACCCCATGTTTGTGTCATGCACATCAACTTCACAAATCTTACTACTAAGCTTCTCACATAAATATCATGCCATGCCCTCTCACCTATGGACATGTGGAGGTGCAAGGCTTGCTTGCCAAGGTGCGATGCTACTCACACACACACACCTAGTCCACATCACCCACAAGCACAACATGCTCAAGATCATCACCACACACCTACACAAGTTATGATAGCCACAAACACTAGAACAAGCTCACACACACAAGGGGTATGTGTGAGGGGGGGGGAGTCCCTCCACACACACATCACACTCCTCTAAAACTAAAAGAACACTACACAAGAAATATGGGCAGCACACATGATCAAGCTAGGCTTGCATTCCTTCTAACATAAAACTACCCACACAACTCTAATCAAAACAATTACATACACACACAAGCATCTACACCACATACTAAAAAACACACACATACACCTGAACCTACCACTTTTATCTAGCAGGCAAAAGGAGTTGACATGCCACCTTTATACCTATTGGATTAGGCATAAGTGTAGGATCAACAAAGCAAAGACAAAAAGAATAACAACAAGAAAAAAAGGGGGCACCCTGGGATTCGAACCCAGTACCCTCTCTGGTAAACCAGAGCACCACTACCACTCTACTAGTCACCATGCACTCGATAGAGGAGGGGAACATAGCAGGTTAACTTGTGCTGCTGCTACTACTACCAACCGAAAATGAAATAAAAAGGGGAAGATGCACCACCAGGGATTCGATCCCTGCACCTCCAGAGAAAAAACAGAGACCACAACCACTGCGCTACAAATCCACTACTGTTGGAACGGGTGAAACGAACCAGCTAAGCTATATGCAACAGCCGAACCAGGCTCTGCACCGAGACACACCAGTGTCAGGGAGGTTGCCGGTTTCCCCTCGCCGGCGTTGCTGCTGCTGCGCTATGCTACGGAGGAGGAACGCACGAGAGCTACCCACAACTATCGCGGACTCTCACCAACCTACTACCTAACAAGAACTGCACTACACATGCAACATCACGTTCATCTAACTGGTGCCGATCTTCAACGACAGAGAGGCGCGGCGGCAGAGAGTTCGCCGGCTCCTCGTCGTGGTGCTGCTTCTGCCGGAGGCCAGAGCAAAATGAGGTGAAGGTAACCCCTAGAAACCCACTGCTACTGCACCTAGCACTACCTAGATGGCATGACCACCACCTGCAACTACTACTGCTGCTGCTCGAGACAGAGACAGAGAGAATACGCACGCGCACAAGCCGGATCCGGGCTGATCCACGAAGGAGGAAGGAAGGAGAGGTTGATCCTCACCTTGGGGAGGAGTAGAGGTTCAGATCGGAGGAGGAGGGCGCCGGAGATGAGGCAGATCGACGACGACGAAGCCCGAACCGCAGACCGAAGAAGAGGAGGCACACCACCGGGTTCGCGCTGTTGACGAGGTCGAGCTCGTCGGTGTAGTTGCCCTCCGGAGCTCCTAGCGCCGGGAATGGAGCGCGGGCACCCTGCCCGAGCCCCCGGACATGGTCGCCGACGAAGTTCGACGGAGAGGCGGGGGTAGACGCGGCGGAGCTCTCTACCTCTCTCTGCTACTGGATCTCTACAGAGACTTACCGGGACAGGAGGAAGAAGAGATGGAGGGGGAGAGGAGAGGTGGCGGCGGCACGAGAGAAAAGGGAGGAACCCTAGGATGAGGGGGAGGCACAGACGCCCAGGTAAATAGGGAGGGGGGTTCTCGACGTGCGCGCTCACGGCGTCGGCGTGCTCTCTCACTGGAGACCGACGGAAAGGTGCAGGGGGGAGAGAATGGCGTCAGGGAAAAGGAGGGAGTGAGCTGGGCTTGGGCTGCGAGCACACACGGGAGGGAGGAGGGAAGGGTTGGGCCTCTAAGTGGGAGGGAGCCCACTTAGGGTGCGAGATAGAAAAATAGAACCCCCTGACTATTTCCATTTACACATTAAAGAGAGAAAGAAAAAAATAGGCACAGGGCAAAATAAAAGGGATAAAATCAAAAGGAAAATTGCCCTAGACCTGAAAATGAACCAGCTATTTAAATAAAATACTACCAACATTTATGGGGCTACTTTCATAATTCCCAAAACAACATTTATTTATACTATTTTGTGAATTATATTCACCCTTAAGACCAAGTACAAAACTTCAAATCAACACATCATCATCCCCACAATAAGCTCTAATCACAAGAAATTTTAAAACAACTTTTGGGAAGATGTAATTTTGAACAAGAGATAAAAGGAAGGGAAAGGGTTTTACATTTCCAAAGTGGATTGAAGGTGAGAACCACCACATAACCACAAGATCACAAACACCAGAACTCATCCCATGATAACACAAGCAAACACAAGGACAAGACATGGCATGAAACATATGGTATGCATGCATGCATGCAAGGAAGAACAAAAGTGACACATGAAATCATAGACACAATGTGACATCATTATATTCATGACAAGGTGGACCCACATGAGAATAGGTTCCAAATAAGGCAAGGTTACATCTGGGGTACTACAAACTCTCCCTCACTAAAAAGAAGATCTCGCCCTCGAGATCTAAGACTGAAAGAAATCGGGAAATTCGGAACGGAGGTGATCCTCGCGTTCCCACGTAGCCTCTTTATCGGAATGGTGAGACCACTTCACTTTGAGAAATTTGACAGTCTTGTTACGGGTCTTGCGCTCAGTCGCTTCGAGAACCGCAATTGGATGCTCACGATAAGAAAGGTCAGGCTGAAGGTCGATATCTTGAAGATGCACAGTGCGCTCGGGGGTCTTGAAACACCTCCGAAGCTGAGAAACATGGAACACATCATGGACATTTGCAAAGGTTGACGGAAGCTCGAGCTGGTATGCAAGGTCGCCCCTCTTGCCAACCACTCTGAACGGACCAACGAAACAAGGCGCAAGCTTGCCATTGATGCCAAAGCGCTGCATACCCTTCATAGGCGACACCTTGAGATAGACAAAGTCATCAAGCTCATAAGACATGTGACGGTGGTTGCTATCGTAATAGCTCTTCTAACGGGACTGAGCTGCTCTGAGGTTGTCGCGAATGATCCGACACATCTCCTCAGCTTCTTCTATCATATCATTGCCAAGGATCTGACGCTCGCCTGTCTCGGACCAGTTGAGCGGAGTACGACACATCCTGCCATAGAGAATTTCAAACGGAGCCTTGCCAGAACTAGCTTGATAACTATTGTTATACGAGAACTCCGCGAAAGGCAGACAATCTTCCCACTTCATGCCAAAAGAGATAACACAGGCTCTCAGCATATCCTCAAGAACTTGATTCACTCTCTCCACTTGACCACTAGTCTGAGGGTGGAACGCTGTGCTGAAGCGGATCTTCGTGCCCATAGCAGACTGAAAGGAGTCCCAGAACTTGGAAGTGAAGATACTTCCGTGATCTGAAGAGATCATCATAGGCACGCCGTGCAAAGAGACAATCCTGGAGGTGTACAACTCTGCCAGCTGAGCTGTTGAAATAGACTCCTTGAGTGGAAGGAAATGAGCCACTTTACTCAATTTTTCGATGACGACGAAGATAGCATCATTGCCCTTTTTGGACTTTGGAAACCCTGTGACGAAGTCCATCTCAATGTGATCAAACTTCCAGTCGGGAATCGGCAAAGGCTGCAAGAGGCCTGCTGGTCTATGATGTTCTGCTTTCACCCTTCGACATACATCACACTCGTTTACGAACTGTGCAATTTCACGTTTCATACGGGTCCACCAGAAAGTCTGCTTCAAGTCATGGTACATTTTGGAACTTCCAGGATGAATAGAGAGCAGAGAGTTATGAGCTTATTCCATGATCACCTTCCTGAGATCACCTTTCGGGACGACAAGGCGATCCTCGAAAAACAACGTGTCCTTGGCATCAACAGTGAAACACTTATACTTGGGGAGACTCTTTCCCACGCCAATCTTGACCTTCTTCACCATAGCGTCAAGTAGCTGAGCTGCTCTGACCTGATCTTCCAAGGTAGGAGAGATCTGAAGGTTCGCAAGAAAACCCTGAGGAACTAGCTGAAGATTAAGCTTCCTGAAAGACGCAGAAAGACCCGGCTGGAGAGGTTGCAGAATCAGACTGTTGCAATATGCCTTCCTGCTCAATGCATCTGCCACAACATTTGCCTTGCCTGGCGTATACTCAACACTCGGATTAAAATCCTGGAGCATTTCCACCCAACGTGTTTGCCGAAGATTCAAGTTAGGCTGAGTGAAGATATACTTGAGACTCTTGTGATCGGTGAAAACTTCAACCTTACGTTCCAACAAGAGATGTCTCCAAGTCATCAAGGCGTGCACAACAGCTGCCAGCTCGAGATCGTGCACATGATAGTTCTTCTCCGCAGGCTTCAACTGCCTGGAGGTATAAGCAACCACCTTCCTATCTTGCATCAAGACTGCACCGAGACCCTGGAGAGAAGCATCGCAAAAGACCTGGTACGGCTTGGAATCATTCGGAGGGGCCAAGACCGGAGTGGAGATAAGATTCTCTTGGAGTGTATCGAAAGCCAGTTGACACTCTGGAGACCAAACATACTTGACACACTTGTGAAGAAGACTAGAAAGCGGCTTGGCGATTTTGGAGAAGTTCTCAATGAATCTTCTGCAATATCCGGCAAGCCTGAGAAAGCTTCGAAGCTGCTTCACATTCTGCGGAGGTTCCCATTCAACAATAGCTTGAACCTTGGATGGATCAACCTTAATGCCCTCGGCAGAGATAATATGCCCAAGATAAACCACTTCTTTCAGCCAGAACTCGCACTTGGAAAACTTGGCATACAGCTTGTACTCTCTCAGTTTATCAAGCACCAACCTGAGATGTCTCTCATGTTCTTCCTCATTCTCAGAAAAGACCAGAATGTCGTCGAGATAGAGCAAGACAAATTCATTCTTGTATGGAGAGAAAATATAGTTCATCAATCGACAAAAAGTCGGAGGAGCATTAGCCAGACCAAAAGACATGACCGTATACTCATAAGAGCCAAAACTAGTCCTGAATGCCGTCTTCGGAATGTCTTCCTCGCGAATGCGAATCTGATGATAGCCCATTCTGAGATCAAGCTTGGAGAATACTTTAGCACCTTTCAACTGTTCGAACAACTCAGTTATGTTCGGAAGTGGATATTTGTTCTTGATTGTCTTCTTGTTCAATGGGCTGTAATCGACACACAGCCGGTCCGAACCATCCTTCTTCTTGACAAATAGAACACCACATCCCCATGGAGACGAGCTTGGTCTGATCAAACCCAAACGCTCCTGCTCATCGAGTTGCCTGTTGAGTTCCTTCAATTCTTCTGGACCCAGCTTGAACGGCCGTTTGCACACTGGCTCTGTGCCTGGCTCAAGCTCAATGACGAACTCAACTTCACGGTGCGGAGGCATGCCTGGTAGCTCTTCAAGAAACACATCTTGATATTTGCAGACTACTGGAACTTGCTCAATAGGATTGATCTCACCCTTTTCATTCAAGGAGAACAAACAGATTGTATCATCGCGCGCCGCGAATATAATCACATCCTCCGAAGAGTGGGTAAGCTTGACTTCTTTAGCTTCACAATCAATTGACGCCTTGTTCATGGCCAACCAGTCCATACCAAGAATCAAGTCGATGTCGGACTTGCCCAAGACATACGGAGACGCCAGAAAGGAATAATTGCCCAACTTGATAGAAACATCCGGAACAATCCAACGAGAACTCATAAGCATACCCGGATAAACAATGTCCAAAGACCTAGCCAACTCTTGAAGATGGAAATCATGCTTTGCCGCAAAAGGATATGACAAGAAAGAATGCGATGCACCAGAATCGAATAACACTTTAGCAGGAATATCATTGACAAGGAGGTTACCCATGATCACATCACAGGAGTTGTCTGCTTCAGCTGCATTCACCATGTTGACTCGAGCTGATTTGGGGTTGAATTTGACAAGAGCGTTGCTTGGAGGTTTGCCTGGAGGAGGAGGCGGCAGACGGAGCTGAAAAGTACATTTGTTGGTATAGTGACCCTTCTGCCCACATTTGTGACAAGTGACATCTGCTGGCTTCCGGAACTGAGTCTGAGGAGGCCCTTGCTTCTGATGCTGGTATCTCTGCTGGAAGCCAGGGTTGGGTGGGTGGGAAGAACCACGTCCACCAGAGTGCTTCATCTGCTGTGAGTGCCGAGGAGGAGGAGGAGAAACCCAAAACCTCTGTTGCTTCTGAACCACCTGAGTCGAGGAAGATCTGGAGTCTCTGAAGCGCTTCTTGGAGTTTTCGACCCTGAGCAAGGCTGCCTCTGCTCGGAGAGCTAAGTTTTAGAACTTGTCAAACTCCTCAGGATCGTGCAAAGCAAGCGCTAACTGCAAATCCTCCTTCAAGCCACCCCTGAACTGATAGATCTTGCTCTTCTGATCCGGGACATCCTCCAACGCGTAACGTGCCAGCTCGTGGAACTCGACATTGTACTTGTACACAGAATTGCTGCCCTGCTTCAAACGCCTGAACTTCTCACGCATCTCCTCAACAAAACTGGAAGGGATGTAGTGGGACCTGAAGTCACGACAAAACTCGTCCCAAGACATCACCCTGTCACCACTGGAGTCCTTAAGCTGCTGCCACCAAATAGAAGCCTGTCCCTTCAACTGAAACGTTGCAAACTTGACATAGTCCTCCGGACGCACATTGCTACACTCGAAATGCTTGTTCATATCACGGATCCAATCTTCCGCATCAAACGGCTGGTCGCAAGAAGTGAACGTCTTAGGATGGTTTGACAGGAACGGACTCAGATTGGCGAAGTGATTGCCACCCTGCTGGAAATTGCCCTGCTGATGATTGGCTCTCTCCTGGATCAACTGCAACAACATCTGAGTGTTTGCATTAGTAGCTTCCATCATCGCCTGCCAGGCCTCTGCAGGAGGAGGCGGCTGCGGCGGAGGAGGAGGAGGTGCAGGCGGCATATCCTCACGCGCTGGGGTCTGACGAGTCGGTGGAGCCATCTTGAAGACGGACATCATATTAGTCCACAGAATAATTGAAGATATTGCTGAATCAAAAGACAGAATATCTGAACAGAATTTAGCATTGCACTCGAACAACATAGCAAGAGTGAATCCTCAAAGTAACAAACGACAAAATTCCGATAAGGACCACTGCAAACAAGTGTGAGCTAGAACTGCTCGGAACAAACATATGATCGAGATTTCCCAAACCTCAATCAAGCGTCTGTAGGAAGATATCCCTATAAGATACTACTAGATATCCCACCTATGAATTCCCGAAATAACTGGTCATGCAATCTGGTACACGAATACAAGGAGTATTTCACACAACTCCTAAACTAACCCGTCACCTGTATCACATCCTTCAACACACAACCAGCATCTCGGACCTTCATCTACAACAGATCCTCGTGATCACAATGATACCAAGTGTGGTAATACCCCCGAACAATCTCACCAGTACTGGGGACATCGGGGTTATCTCACCACTACCCGTATTGAAGCAATAACGAACACCCTCCATTCTTAGATACTCAGAAATCTGAATGATGGTGATGTGCGCGATAATCCCTGGAGCTCAACTCCCCTCATACTTAGAGCAGATAGGAGGCACCAGGACAGGATTCCGTCACATCGAAATCATATAGATTTCAAAAATACCCACGTGATCCTAAAAAAAAATATTTGAACGAGAAAAGGAGTAGAGTTAAAGATTTCCTAAGACGGGAACCTCACCAGAGCAAAGAAGAGGACAAAAAATAATCCTACTCTCCGATATAACTAAGACTCAAAACATTTTCTAGACTCGACTCGGCCAAGTACGATCACACAAAGGCTCCTATGGTCGTAAGGCTCTGATTACCAACTTGTAACGACCAAGATGCGGTCCTTTCCGATCTGGGGGTCGAGGCCCCAAATAGGAACGAAGTGCATCTAAGCGTTTCGCAAGCAAGTAACATAGCAAAAATAATAATAAAAGTAGACAATTCGGGATTCAACTGTCTTCTTATTAATAACTCAGAGTACATCACAGATACAATCAAGGTAGTTCCTCTACGGACTACAAAACATGAAAATGCTATGCTACCCTGCCTACAGGCCCACAATCACGACCACGCCTCAGTCCTCTGGATAGTTCACGTAGAGGCGGTCTGTCTCCTCGTCATACTGCCACGCCAGCTGGGTGCCGTCGGGATCATCTGTCTGTGGGGTACCTGTACCTGTTGGGAGTTTCGGAGGAATCCGTGAGCCACGGGGACTCAGCAATCCAAGACCTTGGTGCCAGAAGTAGTCATGTTATTAGGTGGGGTTAGGGTGAATTGTATGAGGCTGCAACATCCTAAGCTTGTTTTAGAGGCTAACTTATGCAAAGTAATTGTGTAGGTGGTCTACACTAGCGGTCGGGATTACTTGATCACTAAGTGATCCTGAACACCTACCTACGGCATTCATAACCCCACCGTGTTCCTGATCGAAGAGAGATCTTCGAGGGGACAGTCACGGTTACGCACACAGTTAGCAATTTTATTAGCTTATGTTTAAGTTCTCTAATACCGGGTGTTAACAAAACATTCCAAGTTGCCACATAACCGCGGGCACGACTTTCCGAAAGATTAAACCCTGCAGGGGTGCTCCAACTAGTCCATCATAAACGTACACAGGCCGTAAAGGCATCCTCTATCACGAATCTCGTGATCTCGTCGGATTCCTTAGAGGAAAACCTCAACTCTGGGGGAAACCAAAGCTTCACTGGGATTCCTATACGCAAGATATACCGCTAAGGTAAGACAAGGCTAGCAGGACCTCCCGACGTGTCGACGACCCTGATAAGAGCCGCGTATCTCAGTCTCAGGACACGCCGGATGAGTCACACTATAGGTATACCAAACCTCAGGTTGCCCTGTGGTGGCCCCATAGTCTGCCCAGTTTGGACCAACACTCATGGGGAGCACTGGCCCGGGTTGTTGATTAAAATCCTCGGGGTAGCTATTCCCTATGCAGTTTATTATTAAGTGATTAGCAAATTAACACCAAAATTGGGTCCTGCCGGACAAGCCTTAGCACTACGCGATTTATCAAGGGGGTCCCCATAACAACGCCGAACGTGTTAGGAGCGATCATTATGGAATCAAACACCGGTAACCGGTAACTAAGGCGGCAATAACGGAACAAAGCACCCAGCAAAAGGCTAGGCCTCCCGTCATTTACCAAGCAAATAACATAATTTAAGATAATGATATCAAGCTCATGTTATCACATGAGTCAGAACACCTGCAACTAGCAATGCTAACATTAGTAGCTGAGCAAAGCCTACTTAGCCAGTCAAGGTTTGCTAGGAAGGGGAACAGTGTTTGGGCTCATGGCATATGAAGAGGCAATTTAATTTCAGTGGTAGGCAGGGAGCAATATGACATGGAAATGAAACTAGCATAACAATTCTAGAGATGGAATCAAGGTCATATCATCTTGCCTGTGATATGCTCATCTTGGAATGGTTCTGGTTCGTCCTGCACGTACTCTACTGACTCCACGTATTCGTTCTCCGATCCCGGTGCTACCCAACATAAGAATAACAGCCAATGAACAGCAGCACCACAAGATGCAACAATCACATGATGCATGAGATGAAAAATGAGCATTCACCACTATTTCTATCACTAGCACAAGCAAAATAAACTACTGCAAGTTTTTGGACATAACTGTACACTAAGATATTTTGACATGCATGAGGATGGCATGAACAGATGCGGCACGTGAAAATGATGCAAAACCATATAAAGTACATTGCAAACGGAGCTACGGATCAACGGGAATCAACGAAACAAGATATGAAGCTCTACGTAGAAGAATCAACACCACACCCAAAATTGGCACAAATCTGGTATTTCCAGGTTGCCAAGACATGTAACAACCCAACATAAATGGATTGGAACAAGGGAGAACACCACAACATCAACTAAGCACACACAATGATCCAAAAGACTATACTACTCAATCTGCCATAATCTGCATCTTAGCTCTTTGTGAGCTACATGCAACATAGCTACAACCCTCCAAATATGACAAATGGTATATGTGGATGTAGCCAACCAAGAACACTACAAGCACCTGCAAGAATCACAGCAAAAGGAATTAAACTCTAGAAGATACAAGACCACAAACTTTCCCAAAACCATCAGATCTCAGGGACTTAGTGATAATTCCTGCACCTGAATTTCTGTCTTTGTTCTGAAGCTTTTTGACAGCAATCAAAAACAACCTACTGGACTCCAAATGATTTGAAATTTGACAGGGAGCTTCAAAAACAGATCAGGTCCAAAATCCTAGCACTGAACTAAGGCTAGTTCTCAACACAATGACCAGAACATCCTCATCTATAAGAGAAGAAAATGTTTCCAGAATTCCCAGACTTAGTGAAATTCCAGATTTCACTAAGCTGGACTTTTTCAGCCACATGCCCACTTTGTCTAGGCATAGTTTGCATGCAAATAACACCAAGTGATAAATGACACCACTATGGTGTAAAGCAAAACCCCTACTTCTATCACACAAAAACACATGCCCTTGGGCTCCACCTATTCCATGGAAACCAAGATCAAACTTGCAACAAATCTGAATATGTCCACTCCATAAATATCCCAATGGCAAAACTAACTTCACCACTGGATTCCTTGGGAGTTTCTACCCTAATATCATATATAAAATGTGGGCATCTACTTGGAACAAATGACCACAAATTAAGGGAGAGAGAACTACTCCAAATCATGCCTAGGGAATGGGCATCATTTCATGTAGTTCCTACTAAAACAACAACTACAAAGGTTGAGCTCATGTGCACAATGACAAAGTGACATGGGGGTTTGAACCCCATGTTTGTGTCATGCACATCAACTTCACAAATCTTACTACTAAGCTTCTCACATAAATATCATGCCATGCCCTCTCACCTATGGACATGTGGAGGTGCAAGGCTTGCTTGCCAAGGTGCGATGCTACTCACACACACACACCTAGTCCACATCACCCACAAGCACAACATGCTCAAGATCATCACCACACACCTACACAAGTTATGATAGCCACAAACACTAGAACAAGCTCACACACACAAGGGGTATGTGTGAGGGGGGGGAGTCCCTCCACACACACATCACACTCCTCTAAAACTAAAAGAACACTACACAAGAAATATGGGCAGCACACATGATCAAGCTAGGCTTGCATTCCTTCTAACATAAAACTACCCACACAACTCTAATCAAAACAATTACATACACACACAAGCATCTACACCACATACTAAAAAACACACACATACACCTGAACCTACCACTTTTATCTAGCAGGCAAAAGGAGTTGACATGCCACCTTTATACCTATTGGATTAGGCATAAGTGTAGGATCAACAAAGCAAAGACAAAAAGAATAACAACAAGAAAAAAAGGGGGCACCCTGGGATTCGAACCCAGTACCCTCTCTGGTAAACCAGAGCACCACTACCACTCTACTAGTCACCATGCACTCGATAGAGGAGGGGAACATAGCAGGTTAACTTGTGCTGCTGCTACTACTACCAACCGAAAATGAAATAAAAAGGGGAAGATGCACCACCAGGGATTCGATCCCTGCACCTCCAGAGAAAAAACAGAGACCACAACCACTGCGCTACAAATCCACTACTGTTGGAACGGGTGAAACGAACCAGCTAAGCTATATGCAACAGCCGAACCAGGCTCTGCACCGAGACACACCAGTGTCAGGGAGGTTGCCGGTTTCCCCTCGCCGGCGTTGCTGCTGCTGCGCTATGCTACGGAGGAGGAACGCACGAGAGCTACCCACAACTATCGCGGACTCTCACCAACCTACTACCTAACAAGAACTGCACTACACATGCAACATCACGTTCATCTAACTGGTGCCGATCTTCAACGACAGAGAGGCGCGGCGGCAGAGAGTTCGCCGGCTCCTCGTCGTGGTGCTGCTGCTGCCGGAGGCCAGAGCAAAATGAGGTGAAGGTAACCCCTAGAAACCCACTGCTACTGCACCTAGCACTACCTAGATGGCATGACCACCACCTGCAACTACTACTGCTGCTGCTCGAGACAGAGACAGAGAGAATACGCACGCGCACAAGCCGGATCCGGGCTGATCCACGAAGGAGGAAGGAAGGAGAGGTTGATCCTCACCTTGGGGAGGAGTAGAGGTTCAGATCGGAGGAGGAGGGCGCCGGAGATGAGGCAGATCGACGACGACGAAGCCCGAACCGCAGACCGAAGAAGAGGAGGCACACCACCGGGTTCGCGCTGTTGACGAGGTCGAGCTCGTCGGTGTAGTTGCCCTCCGGAGCTCCTAGCGCCGGGAATGGAGCGCGGGCACCCTGCCCGAGCCCCCGGACATGGTCGCCGACGAAGTTCGACGGAGAGGCGGGGGTAGACGCGGCGGAGCTCTCTACCTCTCTCTGCTACTGGATCTCTACAGAGACTTACCGGGACAGGAGGAAGAAGAGATGGAGGGGGAGAGGAGAGGTGGCGGCGGCACGAGAGAAAAGGGAGGAACCCTAGGATGAGGGGGAGGCACAGACGCCCAGGTAAATAGGGAGGGGGGTTCTCGACGTGCGCGCTCACGGCGTCGGCGTGCTCTCTCACTGGAGACCGACGGAAAGGTGCAGGGGGGAGAGAATGGCGTCAGGGAAAAGGAGGGAGTGAGCTGGGCTTGGGCTGCGAGCACACACGGGAGGGAGGAGGGAAGGGTTGGGCCTCTAAGTGGGAGGGAGCCCACTTAGGGTGCGAGATAGAAAAATAGAACCCCCTGACTATTTCCATTTACACATTAAAGAGAGAAAGAAAAAAATAGGCACAGGGCAAAATAAAAGGGATAAAATCAAAAGGAAAATTGCCCTAGACCTGAAAATGAACCAGCTATTTAAATAAAATACTACCAACATTTATGGGGCTACTTTCATAATTCCCAAAACAACATTTATTTATACTATTTTGTGAATTATATTCACCCTTAAGACCAAGTACAAAACTTCAAATCAACACATCATCATCCCCACAATAAGCTCTAATCACAAGAAATTTTAAAACAGCTTTTGGGAAGATGTAATTTTGAACAAGAGATAAAAGGAAGGGAAAGGGTTTTACATTTCCAAAGTGGATTGAAGGTGAGAACCACCACATAACCACAAGATCACAAACACCAGAACTCATCCCATGATAACACAAGCAAACACAAGGACAAGACATGGCATGAAACATATGGTATGCATGCATGCATGCAAGGAAGAACAAAAGTGACACATGAAATCATAGACACAATGTGACATCATTATATTCATGACAAGGTGGACCCACATGAGAATAGGTTCCAAATAAGGCAAGGTTACATCTGGGGTACTACAAACTCTCCCTCACTAAAAAGAAGATCTCGCCCTCGAGATCTAAGACTGAAAGAAATCGGGAAATTCGGAACGGAGGTGATCCTCGCGTTCCCACGTAGCCTCTTTATCGGAATGGTGAGACCACTTCACTTTGAGAAATTTGACAGTCTTGTTACGGGTCTTGCGCTCAGTCGCTTCGAGAACCGCAATTGGATGCTCACGATAAGAAAGGTCAGGCTGAAGGTCGATATCTTGAAGATGCACAGTGCGCTCGGGGGTCTTGAAACACCTCCGAAGCTGAGAAACATGGAACACATCATGGACATTTGCAAAGGTTGACGGAAGCTCGAGCTGGTATGCAAGGTCGCCCCTCTTGCCAACCACTCTGAACGGACCAACGAAACAAGGCGCAAGCTTGCCATTGATGCCAAAGCGCTGCATACCCTTCATAGGCGACACCTTGAGATAGACAAAGTCATCAAGCTCATAAACACAAAGTGACATCATCATATTCATGACAAGGTGGACCCACATGAGAATAGGTTCCAAATAAGGCAAGGTTACATCTGGGGCACTACAGTGAGCCTCTACTTGACTAGCTCATTCATCAATAGATGATCATGGTTTCCTGATCATGGACATTGAATGTCATTGATAACGGGATCACATCATTGGGGAATGATGTGATGGACAAGACCCAATCCTAAGCATAGCACTAGATCGTGTTGTTCGTCTGCTAAAGCTTTTCTAATGTCAAGTATCATTTCCTTAGACCATGAGATTGTGCAACTCACGAATACCGTAGGAGTGCTTTGGGGTGTATCAAACGTCACAACGTAACTGGGTGATTATAAAGGTGCACTACAGGTATCTCCGAAAGTGTCTGTTGGGTTGTACGAATCGAGACTGGGATTTGTCACTCCGTGTGACAGAGAGGTATGATGACCCACAAGTATAGGGGATCTATCGTAGTCCTTTCGATAAGTAAGCGTGTCGAACCCAACGAGGAGCAGAAGGATCTGACAAGTGGTTTTCAGCAAGGAAATATCTGCAAGCACTGAAATTATCGGTAACAAGTAGTTGTGTGGTGAGATGATTCGTAGCAAGAAAAAAGTAACAAAATTAGCAAAGGTACAAGCCTGGACGAAGTCTTATAGGAGGAAAAACGCTCCCGAGGACACACGGGAATTTTCGTCATGCTAGTTTTCATGATGTTCATATGATTCACGTTTGTTACTTTGATAGTTTGATATGTGGGTGGCCGGCGCTTGGGTACTGCCCTTACTTGGACAAGCATCCCACTTATGATTAACCCCTCTCGCAAGCATCCGCAACTACGAAAGAAGAATTAAGACAAAGTCTAACCATAACATTAAACTAGTGGATCCAAATCAGCCCCTTACGAAGCAACGCATAAACTAGGGTTTAAGCTTCTGTCACTCTAGCAACCCATCATCTACTTACTACTTCCCAATGCCTTCCTCTAGGCACAAATAATGGTGAAGTGTTATGTAGTCGACGTTCACATAACACCAGTAGAGGAAAAACAACACACAACACATCAAAATATCGAACGAATACCAAATTCACATGACTACTATTAGCATGACTTATCCCATGTCCTCAGGAACAAAAGTAACTACTCACAAAGCATAATCATATTCATGACCAGAGAGGTAATGAGTAGCATCAAGGATCTGAGCATAAACTCTTCCACCAAGTAATCCAACTAGCATCAACTACAAGGAGTAATTAACACTACTAGCATCCTTACAAGTACCAATCGGAGTTGCGAGACGGAGATTGGTTACAAGATATGAACTAGGGTTTGGAGATGAGATGGTGCTGATGAAGATGTTGATGGTGATGAGTCCCCTTCGATGAGAGGAGTGTTGGTGATGACGATGGTGATGATTTCCCCCTCCGGGAGGGAAGTTTCTCCTGCAGGATCGTCCTGCCGGAGCTCTAGATTGGTTCTGCTCAAGTTCCGCCTCGTGGCGGCGGCGAATCCACGAAAAAGCCTCCTCTTGATTTTTTTTCCAGACGAAACCCTTCATATAGCAGAAGAGGGGGGCCAGAGGGACAGTTGGGTGCCCACAAGCCCCCTAGGCGCGACCAGGGGGGTGGCCGCGCCTAGCAGGCTTGTGGCCACCTGCTGGCGCCCCTCTGGCACTTCTTCGGCCCAGTATTTTTTATAAATTCGGAAAAAATCCTCGTTGATTTTTACAGCGTTTGGAGTTGCGCAGAATAGGTATCTCAACTTTGCTCCTTTTTCAGGCCAGAATTCCAGCTGCCGGCATTTTCCCTCTTCAAGTAAACCTTGCAAAATAAGAGAGAAAAGGCATAAGTGTTGTACCGTGAAGTGAAATAACAGCCCAAGAAGAGATAAATATCAACATAAAAGCATGATGCAAAATGGATGTATCAACTCCCCCAAGCTTAGACCTCGCTTGTACTCAAGTGAAAGCCGAGCTCAATAAATATGACCACATGTTTAGGGAGAGAGGTGTCGACAAAACAAGATACGAACATGCATGCATCAGGATCATGATCAGAACAACAATACCAACATATAATCTATCATGCTAAAGTGACAATTCCTTCACAAAGTAAAGTATGGATCAAGAACCTTACCGAGAATTAGCAACCGATAGCCTTTAGTCATTGAAGCAATTGCAATTTATCACAACATCAGAAAGAGTCAAATAAGAGCTTGTAAAGAAAATCCACATACTCAATCATCTTTTTGTTCTCTACAATTGCTACAACTCACGTGGTACTCATGAGATCAAAGTTTCAGCTGAACACAGAGAAAGATAGGGGCTTATAGTTTTGCCTCCCAACTGCTTACCTCAAGGGTAATGTCAACAATAATAATTCATGAATACTTACCTTCAAGTTGACATATGAATATAGATATTTCCCAATCATATGACGTTAGCCAAGATAAAGGCGAAACAAGGAATTGGTGAAGATCACCACAAATCTTTCAAGGGCAAAAAGTAAAGGTACAAGATAGGCCCTTCACAGAAGGACGCAGAGGTTGTCATGCGCTTTTGAGGTTTGGATGCGTGTCCTCTTAGTGCGGAGGAACGTCACTTTATATTGCCTCATGTGATAAAGAACTTTATTATGCAGTCTGTCGCTTTTATGTCTTCCTCATCACAGGTTCGTACAAAGCTTATTTTCCACACACTAATAGATCATACATATTAGGGAGCAATTTTTATTGCTTGCACCGATGACAACTTACTTGAGGGATCTTATTCAATCCATAGGTAGATATGGTGGACTCTCATGGCAAAACTGGGTTGAAGGTTTGGGGATGCACAAGTAGTATTTCTACTTGGTGCGGGAGTTTTGGCTAATATGAGGTGGAAGCAATCGTCACATGCTAAGGGATCTCTAGTCATATAACATTGTTCGGAGCCAGGCAAACACAATTCATTATGTTGTCTTCCTTGTCCAACATATACTTCTAGGCATGCAATAGTTCAGTGAGTGTTCACAATCATAGATGGTGTCAAAGATGATGTATTTATATGTGAACCTCTCCTTCCTTATCACTTCCTATTAATTGCAACAATGACCAAGGTCTACGTTTGTCTACTCTCAACAAGTTTCAATCAACATTCTTTTTATACGTGAAGCCATCACTTCCCATAAGATCATTACATGATCTTTCATGCTTTTGTTCTTTTCTCACTCTTTTGATCATGGCAAGAGGCAAAGCCCTCAACTAAGACACTCTTTATTATATGGCTCACGAGCTCGAATACATCGGGGGTGACACAAAGCAAAACTCAAGACTAAAACACTAAGACTTCTAAACTACTAGAGAAAAATAAAACTGAAAAGGAACAAACTAAAACAAAGGTAAAGGCAAAAGATGTGATGGTGATACGATACCGGGGCAACTCCCCCAAGATTGGCACAAGCCAAGGGGATTGCCCATACCCATGCTCAGTTGTCTTCCTTTGGAGGTGATGGTGGTGGAGTTGTTGCAACATGGGTCTGATCCTTCGTCTTCCAAGGCATAGGTGCTCCATCATGAAAAGATGAACGAGTCTCCGGAATCCTCAAATCTGCAGTCAACCGTATTGATTTAAATCTATACTCATACTCACAGTTTTGGTTCTGCAGGTCATAGATCTGGGCCTGGAGTTGATCAATCCTGTCATAGAGCCTGGAGAGGTGCTTTCCAATGTCATTGGCATCGATCATGTGCTTTCTGGTGAACTCCGTGATGATCATGTGGTTGG
The DNA here is from genome assembly GCF_904849725.1 of Hordeum vulgare subsp. vulgare. Taxonomy (NCBI): domain Eukaryota; kingdom Viridiplantae; phylum Streptophyta; class Magnoliopsida; order Poales; family Poaceae; genus Hordeum; species Hordeum vulgare. Next base: position 65,154,998 of record NC_058524.1, read on the forward strand.
CGTTTTGGGGAACGTCGCATGGGAAACAAAAAATTTCCTACGCCACGCAATACCTATCATGGTGATGTTCATCTACGAGAGGAGATTTCCGATCTACGTACCCTTGTAGATCACACAGTAGAAGCGTTAAGAAACGCGGTTGATGTAGTGGAACGTCCTCACATCCCTCGATCCCCCCTGCGAACCATCTCATGAACCGTCCCGCGATCCGTCCCACGATCCGCTCCGATCTAGTGCCGAACGGACGGCACCTCCGCGTTCAGCACACGTACAGCTCGACGATGATCTCGGCCTTCTTGATCCAGCAAGAGAGACGGAGAGGTAGATGAGTTCTCCGGCAGCGTGACGGCGCTCCGGAGGTTGGTGGTGATCTTATCTCAGCAGGGCTGTGCCCGAGCTCCGCAGAAACGCGATCTAGAGGAAAAACCGTGGAGGTATGTGGTCGGGCTGCCGTGGCAAAGTTTTTTCAAATCAGCCCTAATACCTCCGTATATATAGGTGGGAGGGGAGGGGCCTTGCCTTGAGGCTCAAGGAGCCCCAAGGGGGTCGGCCGAAGGGGGGGGGGGGAGGAGGATTCCTCCTCCAATCCTAGTCCAAAAAGGATTGGAAGGTGGAGTCCTTCCCTTCCTTCCCACTTCCCTTTTTTTTCTTTTCTCTTTGATTTTCTTTTATTCCTGCGCAGGGGCCTTCTTGGGCTTGCCCACCAGCCCACTAAGGTCTGGTGCAGCGCCCCTAAGGCCTATGGGCTTCCCCGGGGTGGACTGCCCCCCCCCCCCCCCCGGGGTGAACATCCGGAACCCATTCGTCACTCCCGGTAAATTCCCGGTAATGCCGAAAACTTTCCGGTAATCAAATGAGGTCATCCTATATATAAATCTTCGTGTCCGGACCATTCCGGAAACCCTAGTGACGTCCGTGATCTCATCCGGGACTCCAAACAACATTCGGTAACCAACCATATAACTCAAATACGCATAAAACAACGTCGAACCTTAAGTGTGCAGACCCTCCGGGTTCGAGAACTATGTAGACATGACCTGAGAGACTCCTCGGTCAATATCTAATAGCGGGACCTGGATGCCCATATTGGATCCTACATATTCTCCGAAGATCTTATCGGTTGAAACTCAGTGCCAAGGATTCATATAATCTCGTATGTCATTCCCTTTGTCCTTCGGTATGTTACTTGCCCGAGATTCGATCGTCGATATTGATACGTCTCAAACGTATCTATAATTTTTGATGGTTTCATGCTGTTATCTTGTCATATTTGGATGCTTTTTGTACCTTTTATATATTTTTTGGGACTAACTTATTAATTCAGTGCCAAGTGCCAGTTCCTGTTTTTTCTGTGTTTTTGGCTCTCTTCAGATCTGATTTTGGAACGGAGTCCAAACGGAATAAAATCCCTGAAATAAAATTTTCCCGAACGGAAGAAGATCAGGGGGCTTGAGGGCCAAGCCAGGAGGGTACAGGGGGCCCACAATCCCCCTAGCCGCCACTAGGGGCGGCGGCGGCGAGCAGGCTTTTGGCCTCCCTGGCGCCCCCCTGACCTAGCTCCTTCGCCTATATATTCCCTAAAATACAGAAAAAAATCAAGGGATCCACGAAAATACTTTTCCGCCGCCGCAAGCTTCTGTTTCCGCGAGATCTCATCTGGAGACCCTTCCCAGTGCCCTGCCGGAGGGGACTTTGGAGTTGGAGGGCTTCTACATCAACATCATCGCCCCTCCAATGACTCGTGAGTAGTTCACTTCAGACCTACGGGTCCGTAGTTAGTAGCTAGATGGCTTCTTCTCTCTCTTGGATCTTCAATACAAAGTTCTCCATGATCTTCATGGAGATCTATCCGTTGTAATCCTCTTTGGCGGTGTGTTTGTCGAGATCCGATGAATTGTGGATTTGTGATCAGATTATCTTTGATATATATTTGAGTCTTTGCTGATTTCTTATATGCATCATTTGATATCCTTGTAAGTCTCTCCGAGTCTTGGGTTTTGTTTGGCCAACTAGATCTATGATTCTTGCATTGGGAGAAGTGCTTGGTTTTGGGTTCTTACCGTGTGGTGACCTTTCCGTGACAGTAGGGGCAGCAAGGCACACATCGTGTAGTTGCCATCAAGGGTAACAAGATGGGATTTGTTGTTGATATGAGATTGTCCATCTACATCATGTCATCTTGCTTAAGGCGTTACTCTATTCTTTTGGACTTAATACACTAGATGCATGCTGGATAGCAGTCGACGTGTGGAGTAATAGTAGTAGATGCAGAAAGTATCGGTCTACTTGTTTTGGACGTGATGCCTATAGATATAATCATTTCCATAGATGACGTCATGACTTTGTGCGGTTCTATCAATTGCTCGACAGTAATTTGTTCACCCATCGTCTACTTGCTTTCATGAGAGAAGCGACTAGTAAACACTACGGCCCCCGGGTCTATTCACATCTATCGTTTCCACTTTCGCTTTTACTTTGGTTTGTTACTTTGTTGCTTTCAGTTCTCACTTGGCAAACAATCTATAAGGGATTGACAAGCCCTTTATAGTGTTGGGAGCAAGCTTTTTGTGTTTGTGCAGGCACTTGAGATACTCCTTCACTCGATCGATACCTTGGTTCTCAAACTGAGGGAAATACTTACCACCGCTGCGCTACATCACCCTTTCCGCTTCGAGGGAACACCAACGCAAGGCTCCAAGGCCACGGGGGAAATCCTTTGCATATTTGCCTAGGAAGTCCCTTAAGGCGTAGCCGTAGCAGAAGGATTCCTGGTGCCGTAGCACGTTTCTGGCGCCGTTCGAAGGTCTTTTGTTGCAGTAGCAGAAGTATTTCTGGCGCCGTTCCCGGGGAAGGAGAGATCTATCCGAGTAGGTCTCCCAAACTCATCTCTTGCATTTACTTTTTTTGCTAGTTGCCTCTCGTTTTCCTCTCCCCCACTTCACATTTTCCGTTTCATTTGCCTTTTCTCGTTTGCCTCTTTCGTTCGCCCTTTTATTTCCCTTGCCTTTCCTTTGCTTGTGTGTTATGTGCTCTCAACATGCTTGCATCTTCGCTTGCTGAAAATCTAGTGATATGGACCTTCATCCACTAGCTAATCTCTTTAAGAGATCCACTTATGTGGAACCAATTGCTAGTGACTTGAGTGCACTTGACTTTCTCTATGGAGATTTGCTTAAGATGCGTGAATCTGAAAATCGTGATGAAGAAATTCATGAAGTGATTCACGAGGGCTCCTTGCATGAAAAGCATGATTGCGATGGTTTCACTATAAATTCTATTAGTGACAATCATGCTAAAATTATGCAAAACCCTAAGCTTGGGGATGCTAGTCTTGCTATGACCACTAATTGTTGCAAAGATCATGATTGGGGTGATGATTTTTCTTTTGATCTTGAAAATTTGTTGAAGCCTCAAGATGAATATGATATTTGCAATATTATTGAAAGTGGGTATGGAGAAGTCATGACTTTAGATGATAATCCCACTATTTTTGAAGAGCGTCAACTTTGCATGCATGTGGATCATGAAAAGACTATCCTATGTGATAGCTATATCGTTGAATTCAAATATGATCCCACATGTAATTGCTATGAGAGAGGAAAGTATTTTGGTAGAAACTTTCATGTTACCAAATTACCTCTCGTTATGTTGAGATTGGTATTGTCTCTTTCTTCTTCCTTGCATATGATAGTTATTGGTTGTCTTGACAATTTGTTTTCCTATAAAATGCCTATGCATAGGAAGTATGTTAGACTTAGATGTGATTTTCACATGCTTTAGGATGCTCTCGTTGTGCTTCAATTCTTGTCTTTTGTGAGAGCATCATTGAATGCCTAGCTAAGGGCGTTAAACAATAGTGCTTGTTGGGAGGCAACCCAACGAATCTATCTTTTTCGTTCTGTTTTGTGTTTTCCACACTTTCATAATTCTGTTATGATTGTGTCTTTTGTGTTTCTTTTTGCGTTTGTGCCAAGCGAAACCGTTATGATTAATCTTGGGGATGATCGTTTGGTCATGCTGGAAAAGACAGAAACTTTCTGCTCACGAAAAGATTTTTTTTTCTGTAAGAGCTTTTGAGTTGATTCTTTTTGCTGTTGATTTCTACGCAAATTCTTCAGTCTGTCGTAATTTTTCAGAATTAGTACCAAAAGTATACGAAGTATACAGATTGCTACAGACTGGTCTGCTGTTAACAGATTCTGTTTTTGTTGTGTTGGTTGCTTATTTTGATGAAACTATGGATATTATCGGGGGGTATTAGCCATGGAAGATTGAAGATACAGTAACCCAACATCAACATAAGTAGAATTTAAGTTTGCTACAGTACCTAAGGAAGTGGTGGTTTGCTTTCTTATACTAATGTTATCACGAGTTTCTGTTTAAGTTTCATGTTGTGAAGTTTTCAAGTTTTGGGTGAAGTTCTTATGGACAAAGAGATAAAGAGTGGCAAGAGCTCAAGCTTGGGGATGCCCAAGGCACCCCAAGAGATTCAAGGATGCCGTAAAATCCTAAGCTTGGGGATGCCCCGGGAAGGCATCCCCTCTCTCGTTTTCAATCCATCGGTAACGTTACTTGGGGCTATACTTTTATTCACCACATGTTATGTGTTTTTGCTTGGAGCGTATTGTATCGTAGGAGTTTTTTATTTTTTTGTGTCACAATCATCCTTGCTGCACACCTAGAGAGAGAGACATGCACTCACCGTGATTTTGTCGAGCTTCACTTATATCCTTTGGTAGACAATTCAGCTCACATGTGCTTCACTTATATCTTTTGAGCTAGATATTTTTGCTCTGTGTGCTTCACTTATATCTTTTAGAGCACAACGGTGCATGGCTTGCTAGTTTATCTATGCTTTGAAAGTAGTCTCAAAAGGGTAGTTATCCAAAGGGATACGAAAACTTCCACCTTCATGTGCATTGAATAGTTAGAGAAGTTTGATTCATCTCAATTAGTTTTGAGTTGTGGTTTTGGTAATATTGAAGTCATGCTAGTAAGGTGTTGTGGATCTAGAAATACTTGTGTTGAAGTTAGTGATTCCCGTAGCATGCACGTATGGTGAACCGCTATGTGATGAAGTCTGAGCATGATTTAGTCTTTGATTGTCATCCTTTGTGTGGCGGTCGGCATCGCGCGATGGTTTATACCTACCAACCCTTCCCCTAGGAGTATGCGTTGAATGCTTTGTTTCGATTACTAATAAAACTTTTGCAACAAGTATATGAGTCCTTCATGACTAATGTTCAGTCCATGGTTTAGATGCACTTTCACCTTCCACCATCACTATCTTCTTAGTGTCGTGAAACTTTCGCCGGTGCACAAAACCCACCATTAGCCTCCCTCAAAACAGCCACCATACCTACCTACTATGGATTTTTCAAAATCATTCCGTGATATATTGCCATGCAACTACCACCATGACATGTGCCACCACGTCTACATTGCCATTGCATGATCTTAAGATAGCTAGCATGATGTTTCCATTAATGTCTATGCCATGCTAGGTCATTGTCACGGTACACTACCGAAGGCATTCCATATATAGTCATCGTTGCTCTAAGTTTTGAGTTGAAAGTGTGATGATCATCATTGATGGAGTATTGTCCCATGCGAGGAAATAAAATAGGCCAAAGATGCCCACCAAAATAAAAAAATATATAAAAAAATAGGCGAAAGAGCCCACCAAAAAAAGAGAGAAAAAGAGAGAAGGGACAATGCTACCACCTTTCCACACTTGTGCATATTAAGCACCATGATCTTCATGATTGAGAGTCTCTCGTTTTGTCACCACCATATAGCTAGTGGGAAATTTTCATTTTATAACTTGGCTTGTATATTCCAATGATAGGCTTCCTCAAAATTGCCTTAGGTCTTCGTGAGCAAGCAAGTTGGATGCACACCCACTAGTTTTCTTTAAGAGCTTTCACATACTCTTAGCTCTAGTGCATCATTTGTATGGCAATCCCTACTCATTCACATTGATATCTATTGATGAGCATCTCCACAGCTCATTGATATGCCTAGTTAATGTGATCATCTTCTCCTTATTTTGTCTTGCAACCTCCACCACACTCCACACCACTTATAGTGCTAAAACCATGGCTCACGCTCATGTATTGCGTGAGAGTTGAAAAGGTTTGAGAAAGTAAAGGTGTGAAACAATTACTTGGCCAATACCGGGGTTGTGCATGATTTAAATTCGTTGTGCAATGATGATAGAGCATAGCCATACTATATGCTTTTGTAGGGATAACTTTCTTTTGGCCTTGTTATTTTGAAAGTTTATGATTACCTTGCTAGTCTGCTTGAATTATTATTGTTTCCACGTCAATGGCAAACTATTGTTGTGAATCTAATGGATCTGAACATTCACGTCACATAAGAGGAGTTACAAAGGACATCTATGCTAGGTAGCATGAAAGCATCAAAAATTCATTCTTTATCACTTCCCTACTCGAGGACGAGCAGGAGTTAAGCTTGGGGATGCTTGATACGTCTCAAACGTATCTATAATTTTTGATGGTTTCATGTTGTTATCTTGTCATCTTTGGATGCTTTATGTACCTTTTATATCTTTTTTGGGACTAACTTATAAATTCAGTGCCAAGTGCCATTTCCTGTTTTTCGGTGTTTTGGCTCTTTTCAGATCTGATTTTGGAACGGAGTCCAAACGGAATAAAATCCCCGAAATAAAATTTTCCCGAACGGAAGAAGATCAGGGGGCTTGAGGGCCAAGCCAGGAGGGCTACAGGGGGCCCACAAGCCCCCTAGCCGCCACCAGGGGGGGGGGGGGGGCGGCCAGCAGGCTTGTGGCCTCCCTGGCGCCCCCCTGACCTAGCTCCTTCGCCTATATATTCCCTAAAATACAGAAAAAATCAAGGGATCCACGAAAATACTTTTTCGCCGCCGCAAGCTTCCGTTTCCGCGAGATCTCATCTGGAGACCCTTCCCGGTGCCCTGCCGGAGGGGACTTTGGAGTTGGAGGGCTTCTAAATCAACATCATCGCCCTCCAATGACTCGTGAGTAGTTCACTTCAGACCTACGGGTCCGTAGTTAGTAGCTAGATGGCTTCTTCTCTCTCTTGGATCTTCAATACAAAGTTCTCCATGATCTTCATGGAGATCTATCTGATGTAATCCTCTTTGGCGGTGTGGTTGTCGAGATCCGATGAATTGTGGATTTGCGGTCAGATTATCTATGATATATATTTGATTCTTTGCTGATTTCTTATATGCATGATTTGATATCCTTGTAAGTATCTCCGAGTCTTGGGTTTTGTTTGGCCAACTAGATCTATGATTCTTGCAATGGGAGAAGTGCTTGGTTTTGGGTTCTTACCGTGTGGTGACCTTTCCCAGTGACAGTAGGGGCAACAAGGCACACATCGTGTAGTTGCCATCAAGGGTAACAATGTGGGCTTTGTCGTTGATATGAGATTGTCCATTTACATCATGTCATCTTGCTTAAGGCGTTACTCTGTTCTTTTGGACTTAATACACTAGATGCATGCTGGATAGCGGTCGACGTGTGGAGTAATAGTAGTAGATGCAGAAAGTATCGGTCTACTTGTTTTGGACGTGATGCCTATAGATATAATCATTGCCATAGACGATGTCACGACTTTGCGCAGTTCTATCAATTGCTCGACAGTAATTTGTTCACCCACCGTCTACTTGCTTTCATGAGAGAAGCCACTAGTAAACACTACGGCCCCCGGGTCTATTCACATCTATCGTTTCCACTTTTGCTTTTACTTTGCTTTGTTACTTTGTTGCTTTCAGTTCTCACTTGGCGAACAAACTATAAGGGATTGACAACCCCTTGATAGCGTTGGGAGCAAGCTTTTTGTGTTTGTGCAGGCACTTGAGATACTCCTTTATTGGATCGATACCTTGGTTCTCAAACTGAGGGAAATACTTACCACCACAGGGCTACATCACCCTTTCCACTTCGAGGGAACACCAACGCAAGGCTCCAAGGCCACGGGGGAAATCCTTTGCATATTTGCCTAGGAAGTCCCTTAAGGCATAGGTGTAGCAGAAGGATTCCTCGTGCCGTAGCACGTTTCTGGCGTCGTTGGAAGGTCTTTTGTTGCAGTAGCAGGTATCCGCATACCTATTTCAATCTCGTTTACCGGCAAGTCTCTTTACTCATTCCGTAATATAAGATCCCGTGACATACACTAAGTCACATTGCTTGCAAGGCTTGTGTGTGATGTTGTATTACCGAGTGGGCCCCGAGATACCTCTCCGTCACACGGAGTGAGAAATCCTAGTCTTGATCCATACTAACTCAACGGACACCTTCGGAGATACCTGTAGAGCATCTTTATAGTCACCCAGTTACGTTGCGACGTTTGATACACACAAGGTATTCCTCCGGTGCTAGTGAGTTATATGATCTCATGGTCATAGGAATAAATACTTGACACGCAGAAAAACAGTTGCAACAAAATGACACGATCAACATGTTACGTTTATTAGTTTGGGTCTAGTCCATCACATGATTCTCCTAATGATGTGATCCCGTTATCAAGTGACAAACTTGCCTATGGTTAGGAAACCTTGACCATCTTTGATCAACGAGCTAGTCAACTAGAGGCTTACTAGGGACAGTGTTTTGTCTATGTATCCACAAAAGTATTGTGTTTCCAATCAATACAATTATAGCATGGATAATAAATGATTATCATGAACAAAGAAATATAATAATAACTAATTTATTATTGCCTCTAGGGCACATTTCCAACAGTCTCCCACTTGCACCACAGTCAATAATCTAGTTCACATCACCATGTGATTCCAACGAATCCAACACCCATATAGTTCTGGGGTCTGATCACGTCTTGCTTGTGAGAGAGGTTTTAGTCAACGGTTCTGAAACTTTCAGATCCATGTGTTCTTTACAAACCTTTATGTCATCTAATAGATGCTGCTACTACGTGCTATTCGGAAATACTCCAAATATCTAATCTACTATACGAATCTGTTTCACTACTCATAGTTATTCGGATTAGTGTCAAAGCTTGTATCGACGTAACCCTTTACGACGAACTCTTTAACCACCTCCATAATCGAGAAAAGTTCCTTAGTCCATTAGTTACTAAGGATAACTTTGACCGCTGCCAGTGATTCAATCATGGGTCACTTTCTGTACCTCTCAACAGATTTGAGGCAAGGCACACATCAGGTGCGGTACTCAGCATGGCATACTTCAGATTCTACGCCTAAGGCATAGAAGACGACCTTTGTCTATTCTCTTTATTCTGCCGGGGTCGGGTTTTGAGTCTTACTCAAATTCACACCTTACAACACAACCAAGAACTCCTTCTTTGTTGATCCTTTTTGAACTCCTTCAAAAACTTGTCAAGGCATGCATCTTCTTGAAACTTCTATTAAGCGTTTCGATCTATGTCCATAGATCTTGATGCTCAATGTTCAAGTAGCGCAATCCAGGTTTTCCTTTGAAAAACTCCTTTCAAACAACCTTTCATGCTTTACAGAAATTCTACATTACTTCTGACCCACAATATGTCAACCACATATACTTATCAGAAATTCTATAGTGCTCCCACTCACTTCTTTGGAAATACAAGTTTCTCACAAACCTTGTACAAACCCAAAATCTTTGATCATCTCATCAAAGTGTATATTCCAACTCCGAGATGCTTGCACTAGTCCATTGAAGGATCACTGGAGGTTGCATACTTGTTAGTATCTTTAGGATCGACAAAACCTTCTGGTTGTATCACATACAATTTTTCCTCAAGGAAAACGTCGAGGAAACAATGTTTTGACTTCCTATGTGCAAAATTTAACAAATAATGCAGCAACTACTAACATAATTCCAACATACTTTTAGCATCGCTATGAGTGAGAAAGTCACATCATAGTCAACTATTTGATCTTGTCGAAAACATCTTTGCGACAAGTCGAGCTTTTCTTAATAGTGACTTATCACCATCATCGTCTGTCTTCCTTTTAAAGATCCATCTTTACTTAATAGTCTTACTACCATCAAGTAGTTCTTCCAAAGTCTACACTTTGTTTTATACATGGATCCTCTCTCGGATTTCATGGCCCCCAGCCATTTGTTGGAATCCGGGCCCACCATTGCTTCTCCATAACTCGTAGGTTCATTGTTGCTCAACAACATGACCTCCAAGACAGGGTTACCATACCACTCTGTAGTAGTACGCGACCTTTGTCGGCCTACGAGGTTTGTAGTAACTTGATCTGAATCTCTAATGATCACTATCATCAGCTTCCACTTCAATTGGTGTAGGCGCCACAGGAACAACTTCCTGCGCCCTGCTACACTCTGGTTGAAGTGACAGTGCAATAACCTCATCAAGTTCCACCACCCTCCCACTCAATTCTTTTGAGAGAAACCTTTCCTCGAGAAAGCATCCGTTTCTAGAAACAAACACTTTTGCTTCCGGATCTAAGATAGGAGATGTATCCAACTGTTTTGGACATCCTATGAAGATGCTTTTATCCGCTTTGGGTTCGAGCTTTATGAGACTGAAACTTTTCCACAAAAGCATCGCAGCCCCAAACTTTCAAGAAACGACAGCTTAGATTTCTCTAAACCTCAGTCTATACTATGTCATCTCAACGGAAATACGTGGTGCCCTATTTAAAGTGAATGCGGTTGTCTCTAATGCATAACCCATAAACGATAGTGGTAATTCGATAAGAGACATCATAGTATGCACCATACCAAATATGGCGTAGCTATGACGTTCAGACACATCATCACACTATGGTGTTCCACGTGGCATGAACTGCAAAACAATTTCCACATTGTCTTAACTGCGTACCAAAACTCGTAACTCATATATTCATCTCTATGATCATATCGTAGACAGTTTATCCTCTTGTTACGACGAACTTCACTCTGAAACAGAATTGAACTTTTCAATATTTAAGACTTGTGATTCATTAAGTAAATACTCCAGTATCTACTCAAATCGTCATTGAAGTAAGAACATAATGATATCCACTGCGTGCCTCAGCACCCATTGGACTGCATACATCAAAATGTATTACTTCCAACAAGTTACTATCTTGTCTCATCTCTATGAAAACAAGGCCTTGCTCATGTGGTATGATTTGCATGTCACAAGTGATTCAAAATCAAGTGAGTATAAAGATCCATCAGTATAGAGCCTCTTCATGAAATTTATACCAACACGACTCAAGCGGGAGTGCCACAAGTAAGTGGTACTATCATCATTACCTTGTATCTTTTGGCACCAATATCATGAACATGTGTAACACTACGATCGATATTGAATAAACCATTGAAGGTGATTATTCAAGCAAATAGAGCAACCATTATTCCTTTTAAATGAATAATCGTATTGCAATAAACATGATCCTATCATGTTCATGCTTAACGCAAGCACCAAATAACAATTATTTAGGTTTAACACCAATCCCGATGGTAGAGGGAGCGTGCGACGTTTGATCATATCAACCTTGGAAACACTTCCAACACATATCGTCACCTCGCTTTTAGCTAGTCTCCGTTTATTCGGTAGCTTTCATTTCGTGTTACTAATCACTTAGCAACCGAACCGGTATCCAATACCCTCGCGCTACTAGGAGTACTAGTAAAGTACACATCAACATCATGTATATCAAATATACTTCTTTCGACTTTTGCTAGCCATCTTATCTACCAAGCATTTAGGGCAGCTCCGCCTCAGTGACCGTTCCCCTGATAATAGAAGCACTTAGTCTCGGGTTTGGGTTTAATCATGGGTCTCTTCATTAGTGCAGCAACTGTTTTGCCGTTTCATGAAGTATCCCTTCTAGCCCTTGCCTTTCTTGAAACTTAGTGGTTTTACTAACCATCAACTATTGATGCGCCTTCTTGATTTCTACTTTCGCAGTGTCAAACATCGCGAATCGCTCAAGGATCATTGTATCTATCCTTGATATGTTTATATTTCATCACGAAGCTCTCACAGCTTGGTGGCAGTGACTTTGGAGAACCATCACCATCTCATCTTGAAGATTAACTCCCACTTGACTCAAGCGATTGTAGTACTCAGACAATTTGAGCACACGCACAACGATTGAGTTTTTCTCCTCTACTTCGTGGTCAAAGAATCTTGTCGGAGGTCTCATACCTCTTAACAAGGGCACAAGCATGAAATCACAATTTCATCTCTTTAGAACATCTCTTATGTTCCGTGACGTTTCAAAACATCTTCGGCGCCTTGCTTCTAAGCCATTAAGTATTTTGCACTGAACTATAGCGTAGTCATCAGAAACGTGTATGTCGGATGTTCACAACACCCACAGACAACGCTCGAGGTGCAGCACACGAGTGGTGCATTAAGGACATAAGCCTTCTGCGTAGCAACGAGGACAATCCTCAGTTTTACAGACTCAGTCCGCAAAGTTTGCTACTATCAACTTTCAACTAAAATTTCTCTAGGAACATATAAAAACAGTAGAGCTATAGCGCAAGCTACATCGTAATTCGCAAAGATCATTAGACTATGTTCATAAAAATTAGTTCAATTAATCATATTACTTAAGAACTCCCACTCAAAAAGTATATCTATCTAGTCATTTGAGTGGTACATGATCCAAATCCACTATCTCAAGTCCGATCATCACGTGAGTCGAGAATAGTCTCAGTGGTAAGCTTCTTTATGCTAATCATATCAACTATACGATTCATGCTCGACCTTTCGGTCTCATGTGTTCCGAGGCCATGTTTGCACATGCTAGGCTCGTCAAGTTTAACCCGAGTGTTCCGCGCATGCAACTGTTTTGCACCCGTTGTATGTGAACGTTGAGTCTATCACACCCGATCATCACGTGGTGTCTCGAAACGAAGAACTGTCGCAACAGTGCACAGTCGGGGACAACACAATTTGAGCTTGAAATTTTAGTGAGAGATCACCTCATAATGCTACCGTCGTTCTAAGCATAATAAGGTGCATAAAGGGTTAACATCACATGCAATTCATAAGTGACATCATATGGCCATCATCATGTGCTTCTAGATCTCCATCACCAAAGCACCGGCACGACCTTCTTGTCACCGGTGTCACACCATGATCTCCATCAACGTGTCGCCATCGGGGTTGTCATGCTAGTCATGCTATTACTACTAAAGCTACGTCCTAGCAATATAGTAAACGCATCTGCAAGCACACACGTTAGTTTAAAGACAACCCTATGGCTCCTGCTGGTTGCCGTACCATCGACGTGAAAAGTCGATATTAACTATTACAACATGATCATCTCATACATCCAATATATCACATCACGTCGTTGGCCATATCACATCACAAGCATACCCTGCAAAAACAAGTTAGACGTCCTCTAATTGTTGTTGCATGTTTTACGTGGTTGCCATGGGTATCTAGTAGGATCGCATCTTACTTACGCAAACACCACAACGGAGATGTATGAATTGATATTTAACCTGTCTCCAAGGACCTCCTCGGTTAAATCTGATTCAACTAAAGTTGGAGAAACCGACACTCGCCAGTCATCTTTGCGCAACGGGGTTGCTCGTAGCGATGAAACGAGTCTCTCGTAAGAGTACGAGTAATGTCGGTTTGAGCCGCTTCGATCCAACAATACCGCGGAATCAAGAAAAGACTAAGGAGGGCAGAAAATCGCACATCACCGCCCACAAAAACTTTTGTGTTCTACTCGAGATAACATCTATGCATGAACCTAGCTCATGATGCCACTTTTGGGGAACGTCGCATGGGAAACAAAAATTTTCCTACGCACACGCAATACCTATCATGGTGATGTTCATCTACGAGAGGAGATTTCTGATCTACGTACCATTGTAGATCGCACAGCAGAAGCGTTAAGAAACGCGGTTGATGTAGTGGAACATCCTCACGTCCCTCAATCCGCCCCACGAACCGTCCCGCGATCCGTCCCACGATCCGCTCCGATCTAGTGCCGAACGGACGGCACCTCCGCGTTCAGCACACGTATAGCTCGACGATGATCTCGGCCTTCTTGATCCAGCAAGAGAGACGGAGAGGTAGATGAGTTCTCCGGCAGCGTGATGGCCCTCCGGAGGTTAGTGGTGATCTTATCTCAGCAGGGCTCCGCCCCAGCTCCGCTGAAACGCGATCTAGAGGAAAAACCATGGAGGTATGTGGTCGGGCTGCCGTGGCAAAGTTTTCTCAAATCAGCCCTAATACCTCCGTATATATAGGTGGGAGGGGAGGGGCCTTGCCTTGAGGCTCAAGGAGCCCCAAGGGGGTCGACCGAAGGGGGGGAGGAGGATTCCTCCTCCAATCCTAGTCCAACTAGGATTGGAAGCTGGAGTCCTTCCCTTCCTTCCCACTTCCCCTTTTTTTTCTCTTTGATTTTCTTTTATTCCTGCACAGGGGCTTTCTTGGGCTTGCCCACCAGCCCACTAAGGGTTGGTGTGGCACCCCTAAGGCCTATGGGCTTCCCCGGGGTGGACTGCCCCCCCCGGTGAACATCCGGAACCCATTCGTCACTCCCGGTACATTCCCGGTAATGCCAGAAACTTTACGGTAACCAAATGAGGTCGTCCTATATATCAATCTTCGTTTCCGGACCATTCCGGAAACCCTCGTGACATTCGTGGTCTCATGTGGGACTCCGAACAACATTCGGTAACCAACCATATAACTCAAATACGCATAAAACGACATCGAACCTTAAGTGTGCAGACCCTACGGGTTCGAGAACTATGTAGACATGACGCGAGAGACTCCTCGGTCAATATCCAATAGTGGGACCTGGATGCCCATATTGGATCCTACATATTATCCTAAGATCTTATTGGTTGAACCTCAGTGCCAAGGATTCATATAATCCCGTATGTCATTCCCTTTGTCCTTCGGTATGTTACTTGCCCGAGATTCGATCGTCGGTATCCGCATACCTATTTCAATCTCGTTTATGGGCAAGTCTCTTTACTCGTTCCGTAATACAAGATCCCGCGACATACACTAAGTCACATTGCTTGCAAGGCTTGTGTGTGATGTTGTATTACCGAGTGGGCCCCGAGATACCTCTCCGTCACACGGAGTGACAAATCCCAGTCTTGATCCATACTAACTCAACGGACACCTTCTGAGATACGTGTAGAGCATCTTTATAGTCACCCAGTTACGTTGCGATGTTTGATACACACAAGGTATTCCTCCGGTCCCAGTGAGTTATATGATCTCATGGTCATAGGAATAAATACTTGACACGCAGAAAAACAGTAGCAACAAACTGACACGATCAACATGCTACGTTTATTAGTTTGGGTCTAGTCCATCACATGATTCTCCTAATGATGTGATCCCATTATCAAGTGACAACACTTGCCTATGGTCAGGAAACCTTGACATCTTTGATCAATGAGCTAGTCAACTAGAGACTTACTACGGACAGTGTTTTGTCTATGTATCCACACAAGTATTGTGTTTCCAATCAATACAATTATAGCATGGATAATAAACGATTATCATGAACAAAGAAATATAATAATAACTAATTTGTTATTGCCTCTAGGGCATATTTCCAACATGGCGTTGAGTCCACGTTCCACCATCCCTTGGCACTTGAAGACTTGTTGCTCCATTGCTTCGAGCCTCGCCTCCACGCTTCCAGTCTTCTTAGGCCCCTCAACATCACGGATGTGCAACATCCCCTCATGCATCTCGATAGATTGAGGGTGTTGCAGCACTCCCGTGAGGTAGGGATTGATGACCTTCTCGAAGATCTTGTCCTTTTGAGCTTTTGGGGACGTCATAGCGATCTAGATCTGCAACAAAAACAGGCTCAAACCAAGACAGAGGAAATCTGCGTGATACGAGGGTCAGACCTTTCGGGAGAATATATAATGATTTTTTCCAGACCAGAAGGAGTACTCCGCATGAAAACGGAGTCCGGGAAGCACACGAGGTGGCTACAAGCCCCCCAGGCGCAGCCAGGGGGTGGGCCCGCGCCTGGCAGGCTTGTCGCCTCCTCGCGTGCTTTCCGGACTACTTCCAATTTTTCTATTTTTTCAAAAATTCCAAAACGGAGAAAAAATCCTACTGGAAAAGTTTTGGAGTTTGTTTTCTTACCGAATCACATACCTCTTCGTTTTCGGAGTCTGAAACAGGCTGATAAATATCCCTTAAGTATTCTTCCGGAGTTATGGTATTGATAATATTGCTTTCAACATTTATGGGAGTACCTGAGATATAATGCTTGATTCTCTGCCCATTTACAACTCTCGGACAATTACCTTCCGTGTTGTTGATCTTGATAGCACCGGAACGATATACTTCCTCAACAATATAAGGACCTTCCCATTTAGAGAGAAGCTTGCCTGCAAAAAATCTTAAACGAGAATTATATTGCAAGACATAATCACCTATATTGAACTCACGCTTTTGTATCCTCTTATCATGCCACCTCTTAACCTTTTCTTTTGAGCAACTTGGCATTCTCATATGCCTGAGTTCTCCACTCATCAAGCGAGCTAATGTCAAATAACCGCTTCTCATCAGCAAGTTTGAAATCAAAGTTGAGCTCTTTGATTGCCCAATTAGCTTTATGCTCTAGCTCAAGAGGTAAATGACATGCTTTACCGTACACCATTTTGTACGAAGACATGCCCATGGGATTCTTATAGGCAGTTCTATAAGCCCATAGTGCATCGTCGAGCTTCTTGGACCAATTCTTTCTAGACCTATTTACAGTCTTTTGAAGAATTAGTTTAATCTCTCTATTGCTTAGCTCTACTTGACCACTGGATTGAGGGTGATAGGGGGGACACAATTCTATGGTTGACATCATACTTAGCAAGAGTTTTACGGAAAACACGATGAATGAAATGTGAACCACCGTCGGTCATTAGATATCTAGGGACTCCATATCTAGGGAAAATAACTTTAAGCATCCTGATAGAGGTCTTCTGATCAGCACTACTAGTGGGGATAGCTTCTACTCACTTAGTGACATAATCAACAACAACTAAGATGTGAGTATACCTGTTGGATATTGGAAAAGGTCCCATATAATCAAAGCCCCAAACATCAAATGGTTCAATGACAAGTGAATAGTTCATAGGCATTTCCTGACGTTTACCGATATTACCTATTCTTTGACATTCGTCACAAGACAAGACAAACTTACGGGCATCCTTGAAGAGAGTGGGCCAATAGAAACCTGCTTGCAATACCTTGTGTGCAGTTCTATCTCCCGCATGGTGTCCTCCGTAGGCCTCGGAGTGACACTTCTGTAGGATCTGTCTCTGTTCACGTTCAGGTACACAACGTCTAATAACACCATCTACTCCTTCCTTATAAAGGTGAGGATCATCCCAAAAGTAATGTATCAAGTCAAAGAAGAATTTCTTCTTTTGCTGGTATGTGAAACTAGGTGGTATATATTTGGCAACAATATAGTTTGCATAATAAGCATAGCAGGGTGCACTACGTGAGGCATTGATGACATTCAATTGCTAATCGGGAAAACTATCATCAATAGGTTTTGGGTCATCAAGAACGTTCTCCAACCTAGACAAGTTATCTGCTACTGGGTTATCAGCACCCTTCCTGTCAACAACGTGCAAATCAAATTCTTGTAGCAAGAGAACCCATCTGATAAGTCTAGGTTTAGCGTCTTTCTTCTCCATGAAGTACTTAATAACAGGGTGATCAGTGTGAATAGTGACTTTGGAATCAACTATGTAAGACCTCAACTTTTCACATGCAAACACGACTGCTAAAAATTCCTTCTCCGTAGTAGCATAGTTTCTTTGGGCACTGTCTAGAGTTTTACTAGCATAGTGAATAACATTCAACTTCTTATCAACTCTTTTCCCCAGAACAACACCAACAACATAATCGCTAGCATCACACATGATTTCAAAAGGTAAGTTCCAATCAGGTGGTTGAACAATAGGTGTAGTTATCAAATCCCTCTTAAGTATTTCGAAGGCTTCCTCACAATCATCATCAAAAACAAAACGAATATCCTTTTGCAAGAGATTGGTAAGAGGCCTAGAAATCTTAGAGAAGTCTTTAATGAACCTTATATAGAAACCAACATGACCAAGGAAACTTCTTATACCTTTGAAATCTGTGGGGTATGGCATTTTCTCGATTGCATCAACCTTAGCCTTATCTACTTCAATACCTCTTTCAGAAATTTTATGTCCTAAGACGATGCCTTCATTAACCATAAAGTGGCACTTCTCCCAATTCAAGACAAGATTGGTGTCTTTACATCTCTGCAATACTCGATCAAGGTTGCTGAGGTAATCATCAAAAGAAGACCCGTAAATGGAGAAGTCATCCATGAAAACCTCAACAATCTTTTCACAAAAGTCAGAGAATATAGCCATCATACATCTTTGAAAGGTGGAAGGTGCATTACATAAGCCAAAAGGCATACGTCTATAAGCAAAGGTACCGAAAGGGCAGGTGAAAGTGGTTTTCTCCTGATCACATTGTGCAACTGGTATTTGGGAGAAACCAGAATAACCGTCTAGAAAGCAGAAGTGTGTGTGTTTAGACACTCTTTCTAGCATTAGGTCGATAAAAGGCAAAGGGTAATGATCTTTCCTAGTGGATTTATTCAATTTCCTAAAATTGATCACCATCCTATAGCCAATAATAATATTCTGTGGGATCAATTCATCCTTATCATTAGGGACAACGGTAATGCCTCCCTTCTTAGGGACGCAATGCACAGGACTCACCCAATCACTATGAGCAACATGATAGATAATACCTGCTTCCAGGAGCTTTCGTATTTATTTTCTTACTACTTCTTTCATCTTAGGATTTAATCTCCTTTGATGATCAGCAACTGGTTTGAAATCAGGATCAGTTTTAATCTTGTGCTGGCATAGAGTGGGACTAATGCCCTTAAGATCATCAAGAGTATATCCAATAGCATCACGGTGCTTCCTCAGAGTTTTTAGTAACTTCTTTTCTTCATGCTCTGAGAGGCTAGCACTAATAATAACAGGATATATCTCTTTTTCATCAAGATAAGCATACTTAAGAGTATCAAGCAACTGTTTAAGCTCGAACAGAGGATCACCCTTTGGTGGGGGTGGATCCCCAAGCAGTTCAACAGGCGGATTATTCTTAAGGATAGGATATTGTTCTAAGACAACTCTATCTATCTCATCCCTTTCATCCATATGCATATCATTTTCATGCTCAAGCAAGTATTGCTCTAAGGGATCAGTAGGAGGCATGACAATAGAAGCCAAGGCAATATTTTCAACCTTACTAGGCAACTCCTTTTCATGAGGTTGTCTACCAAACTTGGAGAAATTGAACTCATGTGACACACCTTCAAAGCCAACAGTGACAGTTTACTTCTCACAATCAATGTGAGCATTGATAGTATTGAGAAAAGGTCTACCAAATATGATGGGACAAAAGCTATCTTGTGTGGTAGCAAGAACGAGGAAATCAGCAGGATACTTCGTTTTACCACACAAGACTTCAGCATCCCTAACAATTCCCACAGGGCAGATAGTATCTCTATTGGCAAGCTGAATAGTGACATCAATAGGCTCTATCTCAACAGGTGCAATCTCGTCTTTGATTCCATCATATAAGGATTGAGGTATTGCACTAACACTAGCATCCACGTCACATAAACCATGATAACAATGATCTCCTATCTTAACAGAAACCACAGGCGTGCCAACAACAGGCCTATGTTTGTCTCTAACGTGAGGTTTAGCAATTCTAGCAGCATCTTCACAGAAGTGAATATTATGTCCCTCAACATCATCGGACAGAAGATCTTTGATAATAGCAATGCTAGGTTCAACTATAATTTTCTCAAGGGGTGTAGGTGTTCTAATGTAGCCTCTACGTATCATAGTTGAAGCTTTAGAATGATCCTTTATCCTAACAGGGAAAGGTTGTTTCTCAATGTAAGCACTGGGAACAATAGGATCATTATAGGCAATGACTTTCTCTTCAACTAGATTAGGTTTAACTACATTGACTTCTAAAGGAGGATGATATTTAAACCACTTCTCTTTGGGGAGATCAATATGAGAAGCAAATGATTCACGCAAAAAAGCTACTATCTCAGAGTCAAGTCCATACTTAGCGCTAAAATCACAAAAAAATATTTGTTTCAACAAAGGATTTAACGCAATCAAACTTGAAATTCATACCTGACTTCTTACCTTCTTCAAGCTCCAAATATTCATAGTTGCGTTTAATTCTCTCCAATAAATTCCATTTGAAGTCAATATATGTCTCCATAAAAGAACCGGTACAAGAAATGTCAAGCATGGTGCGATCATCATGAGAAAGCCGAGCATAGAAGTTCTGAATGATAATTTCTCTCGAGAGCTCATGGTTGGGGCATGAATATAACATTGATTTAAGCCTCCCCCAAGCTTGAGCGATGCTTTCTCTGTCACGAGGCCAAAAATTATAAATATAATTCCGATCACGATGTACTAAATGCATAGGATATAACTTTTGATGAAATTCCAATTTCAACCGATTGTAGTTCCATGATACAGTATCATCACATAGCCTATACCATGTCAACGCCTTATCCTTCAAAGATAAAGGAAAGACCTTCTTCTTGACCTCATCCTCGGGCAAACCTGCAAGATTAAATAAACCACAAACTTCATCTACATAGATTAGATGCAAGTCTGGATGTGATGTTCCATCTCCTATAAAAGGATTAGCCAACAGTTTCTCAAGCATACCCGAAGGAAATTCAAAGAAAATGTTTTCAGTAGGTGCAGCAGGTTGAGGAGAAACTATTTGTTCTTCCGTTCGAGGTGAAGATACCCCGAACAAGCCCCTCAAAGGATTAGTTTCCATAGTGACAAGTGACAATAAATTTCAGCACACTATATGAATGTTTCATTACCAAGTTCCACTTACCAAAGGCGCTTCACTCCTCGGCAACGACGCCATAAAAGAGTCTTGATGACCCACAAGTATAGGGGATCTATCATAGTCCTTCCGATAAGTAAGAGTGTCGAACCCAACGAGGAGCAGAAGGATCTGACAAGTGGTTTTCAGCAAGGAAATGTCTGCAAGCACTGAAATTATCGGTAACAAGTAGTTGTGTGGTGAGCTGATTCATAGCAAGCAACAAGTAACAAAAGTAGCAACGGTGCAGAAAAATGGCCCAATCCCTTTTGTAGCAAGGGACAAGCCTGGACAAAGTCTTATAGGAGGAAAAACGCTCCCGATGACACACGGGAATTTCTGCCATGCTAGTTTTCATCATGTTCATATGATTCACGTTCGTTACTTTGATAGTTTGATATGTGGGTGGACCGGCGCTTGGGTACTGCCCTTACTTGGACAAGCATCCCACTTATGATTAACCCCTCTCGCAAGCATCCGCAAGTACGAAAGAAGAATTAAGACAAAGTCTAACCATAACATTAAACTAGTGGATCCAAATCAGCCCCTTACGAAGCAACACATAAACTAGGGTTTAAGCTTCTGTCACTCTAGCAACCCATCATCTACTTACTACTTCCCAATGCCTTCCTCTAGGCCCAAATAATGGTGTGAAGTGTTATGTAGTCGACGTTCACATAACACCACTAGAGGAAAAACAACATACAACACATAAAAATATCGAACGAATACCAAATTCACATGACTACTATTAGCATGACTTATCCCATGTCCTCAGGAACAAAAGTAACTACTCACAAAGCATAATCATATTCATGACCAGAGAGGTAATGAGTAGCATCAAGGATCTGAACATAAACTGTTCCACCAAGTAATCCAACTAGCATCAACTACAAGGAGTAATTAACACTACTAGCATCCTTACAAGTACCAATCGGAGTCGCGAGACGGAGATTGGTTACAAGAGATGAACTAGGGTTTGGAGATGAGATGGTGCTGATGAAGATGTTGATGGTGATGAGTCCCCTCCGATGAGAGGATTGTTGGTGATGACGATGGCGACGATTTGCCCCTCCAGGAGGGAAGTTTCCCCGGCAGGATCGTCCTGCCGGAGCTCTAGATTGGTTCTTCTCAAGTTCCGCCTCGTGGCGGCGGCGAATCCACGAAAAAGCCTCCTCTTGATTTTTTCCAGACGAAACCCTTCATATAGCAGAAGAGGGGGCCAGAGGGCCAGCTGGGTGCCCACAAGCCCCCTAGGCGCGGCCAGGGGGGTGGTCGCGCCTAGCAGGCTTGTTGCCACCTGCTAGCGCCCCTTTGGCACTTCTTCGGCCCAGTATTTTTTATAAATTCGGAAAAAAATCCTCATTGATTTTTACGGCGTTTGGAGTTGCGCAGAATAGGTATCTCAACATTGCTCCTTTTTCAGGCCAGAATTCCAGCTGCCGGCAATCTCCCTCTTCAAGTAAACCTTGCCAAATAAGAGAGAAAAGGCATAAGTATTGTACCGTGAAGTGAAATAACAGCCCAAGAAGAGATAAATATCAACATAAAAGCATGATGCAAAATGGACGTATCAAGGTATCTCTGGGCCCAGTCAGTAATCCATCATCATATTGAGCTCAGTGTGACTAAGGAGTTAGCCATGTGATGATATTTTACAGAACGAGTAAAGAGACTTGCCAGTAACGAGATTGAACAAGGTATAGGGATACCGACGATCAGATCTCGGGAAGTATCATACCGGTAGACAAAGGGAATTGCATTCATGATTGATTGAATCCCCGACATCGTGGTTCATCCGATGAGATCATCATGGAACATGTGGGAACCAACATGGATATCCAGACCCCGCTATTGGTTATTGACCGGAGAGTATCTTGGTCATGTCTGTGATGTCCCACAAGCGTATGGGATTGCAGCAGTTTTCGAGGGTAGAGTATTCAACCCAAATTTGTTGGTTCGCACGACGGGAAGTGAAAGAATATTCTCAAGTATTAGCAGCTGAATGTGTCAGATTCAACCACACCTGAAAGATTAGTGTCTACAAGCAAAGTATTAGTAGCAAAGTAGTATGATAGCAACGGTGCCAGAAACGATCTGGTGACAAGGCAGACTATTCCTAATTGTTGTATCAATGGCGCCAACACGTTGACGGGGGATTATTCTTAAGAAGAATGCTTCCCTGGCTACAGCTCCAGAAAATTCTTGCAACAAGTAGCAGCGAAGTGGCAAGGAACAGCAGTAGCAGCAGCAATAAAGTAACAAGTAACAGCAGCAGCAAAGTAACAAGTAACAGCAGCAGCAAAGTGGCCCAATCCCTTTTGTAGCAACTACTCCAACAAGCAGCAGATAAGAACCTCCTCTCTTTCCCTTTTCTATCTCTGAAAATTTCAAAAGAAATTAGTGATTCTAAGGAAAATTGAATAAGGCTCAATGAAACTTGTTGCAACTACTCCAACAAGTGCCTAGAGACCATATTATGCATCAAAACTACTTGGGACCAGCTAGAATCAGCATGGAAAGCTCAAGAACATGGTCACCAAGGCAGCGAAAATACGCGGAGTATAAGGCACTAGAGCAAAAACTAATTGGACCAATGGAGGAGTCACTTACCAAGGAGTAATTTCCCCAAAATGGTTCGGAGAACGGTGATTTGAGCAAAGAGGTCGAAAATCCCAGCAAGAGGAGCAAGAACACGGGTTTGAGCTGCGATTCGATTTTTTCTGGAGGTAGGAGAAGCGGATGAGAGCAAGGGCGAGTGGAGGGGGTGCCTGTGGGCTCCACAAGCCTGGGTGGCGCGGCCTAGGGGGTGCCCGCGGCCCTAGTGCTTGTGGCCCACTCGTGTGGCCCCCAGACACACTCTTTGTCCCAGAATTTTTCAAAAAATCCAGAAAAAATCATACTTGATTTTCACAGCGTTCGGAGAACTTTGATTTTCGGGGTACTTTCCTACCGGACGCTAAAACAGAAAACAGGGAAAACTAAACTAAACCTATCATTTTTCTTCTAAGCAACCAAAAGTGGAAACTTGGAACAGAGGTTTGTGACTCCTTGATTCATCCATCTCATGGTCATCGAAAGAAATCCGTCAATGGGATTGATCAAATCCCCTCGACAAAACTTTTCGAATCACAAAAGAGACAGGAGAATTTTCGAATAGTCACTAGGTTACCTCAATGGGGATGTGTATCTCCCCAACAAGAAAGTCATACTTCATCTTGACACGAGGAATAGGGCATTCAAAGCTCCCAATAAGAATCGATGAAGTTTTTTCGATAGCATTGATGCAATGTACTCAATATTGTTTCTTCAGAAAGTGCACCGTATGCTCATTACCGTTGACATGGAAAGTGACATTGCCTTTGTTGCAATCTATAACAGCCCCTCCAGTGTTTAAAAAGGGTCTTCCGAGGATGACCATCATGGCATCGTCCTCGGGAATATCCAAGATAACAAAGTGTGTTAAGATAGTGGTGTTAGCAACCACAACAGGCACATCCTCGCAAATGCCGATAGGGAAAGCAGTTGATTTGTCGGCCATTTGCAGAGAGATTTCAGTGGGTGTCAACTTATCCAGTTCAAGTCTACGATAAAGAGAGAGAGGCATAACACTAACACCAGCTCCAAGGTCGCATAACGCAGTTCTAACGTAGTTGCTTTAATGGAGCAAGGTATAGTGGGCACACCGGGATCACCTAGTTTCTTCGGAGTTCCACCCTTGAAAGTGTAATTAGCAAGCATGGTGGAAATCTCAATCTCATTTATCCTCCTCTTATTAGTCACACTATCTTTCATGTACTTAGCATACGGAGACATCTTGAGCATATCAGTCAAACGCATATGCAGAAAGACATGTCTGATCATTTCAACGAAGCGCTCAAAATCCTCATCATCCTTTTTCTTGGATGGTTTGGGAGGAAAGGGCATAGGTTTCTGAACCCATGGTTCCCTTTCTTTACCATGCTTCCTAGCAGCGAAGTCATTCTTACCGTATCTCTTAGTCTTAGGCTGTGGGTTATCAAGATCAAAACTAGGTTCAATCTCCACATCCTTTTCATTGCTAGGTTGAGCATCTTCATGAACATCACTATTGATATGATCATTAGGCTCATGTTCATCACCAGATTGTGTTTCAGCATCAGAGACAGAGGCATCGTTTGGACTCTCAGGTGTAGCAGCAACAGGGTTGCTAGCGTGCAGGTTCCTATCATCTTTCTTCTTCTTTCTAGGATGACTAGGTGCATTAGTGCTAACTCCTTGAGAATCTTGTTCAATTCTCTTCGGATGACCCTAAGGATACAGAGGTTCCTGGGTCATTCTACCGCCTCTAGTAACGACTCTGACAGAATTGTCATTCAACTCATTGAGCAAGTCATTCTAAGCTTTAAGTACTTGTTCTACTTGAGTAGTAACTATAGAGGCATGTCTACTCAGAAGCTTAAGATCATTGACATTTTTGTCCACACAAACACTTAAATGACTAAGCATACGAGCATTCTTTTCCAATTGTCTGCTAACATAATCATTGAAACTTTGTTGTTTGGCAACGAAGTTATCAAATTCATCCATGCATAAGCTAGCAGGTTTATCAAAAGGAATATCACTCTCATCAAACCTACACAGAGAATTTACTTCTACTACCTGTATCGGGTTATCAAGACCATGGATCTCTTCGATAGGTGGTAGATTTTTGACATCTTCAGATGTAATGCCTTTCTCTCGCATAGATTTCTTGGCTTCTTGCTATCTTCAGGACTGAGGAACAGAATACCTCTTTTCTTCGGAGTTGGCTTAGCAGGTGGTTCGGGAATAGTCCAAGCATTCTCATTGCACAAGATGTTGTTCAACAAAATCTCAGCTTGTTCTACGGTTCGTTCCCTAAAAACACTACCGACACAACTATCTAGACGGTCTTTGGAAGCATCGGTAAGTCCATTATAGAAGATATCAAGTATTTCATTCTTCTCAAGAGGGTGATCAGGCAAAGCATTCAGTAGCTGGATAAGCCTCCCCCAAGCTTGTGGGAGACTCTCTTCTTCAGCTTGAGCAAAGTTGTATATTTCCTGCAAGGCAGCTTGCTTCCTATGGGAAGGGAAATATTTTTCAGAGAAGTAGTAGACCATATCCTGGGGGCTACACACACAACCAGGGGCAAGAGAAGTGAGCCAGTTCTTAGCATCATCCTTTAGCGAGAAAGGAAACAACTTGAGCATATAGTAGTGGCGGATCTTTTCCTCACTAGTGAATAGGGTGGCTATATCGTGCAGTTTGGTAAGATGGGCTACAACCGTTTCAGACTCGTAACCGTGAAAGGGATCAGATTCGACCAGAGTGATTAACTCAGGTTGACACATAATTCATAATCCTTATCGGTCATAAAGATAGGTGAAGTGGCAAACTTCGGGTCGTATTTCATCCTAG
Source organism: Hordeum vulgare subsp. vulgare (assembly GCF_904849725.1). Classification (NCBI taxonomy): domain Eukaryota; kingdom Viridiplantae; phylum Streptophyta; class Magnoliopsida; order Poales; family Poaceae; genus Hordeum; species Hordeum vulgare. The sequence goes on from NC_058524.1 coordinate 65,181,310, forward strand.
CGTTCAGAGATTTTTCTTTCCACTTGCGTAGAAGTTTCTCAACATCATAGCTATCCTTACACGCAAGAAAATCCTCAGCTATCTCTCCCTCCATAACATAGCACGTATCAGGCATAACAGGCAATTCAGGCATAGTAGCAGGTTCTACTTCAATAGTATCAGCAGTTTCAGAAGTATCATCACGTCTAGCAGCAACTCTAGCAATATGTGCATCAAGGAATGCACCAAGTGGCAAAGCAGTATCAGACATAGCATCATCATGCATAGTATCAAGCATAGCATCATCATGCATAGTATCAAGCATAGCATCATCAGGCATAGTATCAAGCATAGCATCATCAGGCATAGTATCAAGCATAGCATCATCAAGCACAGGCGACATATCAAGATTTCTAGCAGGAGGTGATGTCGCAAACTTACTCATAACTGAAGGTGAATCAAGTGTAGAGCTAGATGGCAGTTCCTTACCTCTCCTCGTAGTGGAAGGCATGATTTTAGTTCTTGGATCTTTCGGATTCCTCATAGTGATCAGCAGACGTCAATCCCAAGTGACTCAAAGAATATAGCTATGCCTCCCCGGCAACGGCGTCAGAAAAAGCCTTGATGTCCCACAAGCGTATGGGATCGCAGCAGTTTTCGAGGGTAGAGTATTCAACCCAAATTTGTTGGTTCGCATGACGGTAAGCGAAAGAATATTCTCAAGTATTAGCAGCTGAATGTGTCAGATTCAACCACACCTGAAAGATTAGTGTCTGCAAGCAAAGTATCAGTAGCAAAGTAGTATGATAGCAACGGTACCAGAAACGATCTGGTGACAAGGCAGACTATTCCTAACTGTTGTATCAATGGCGCCAGCACGTTGACGGGGGATTATTCTTAAGAAGAATGCTTCCCCGGCTACGGCTCCAGAAAAGTCTTGCAACAAGTAGCAGCGAAGTGGCAAGGAACAGCAGTAGCAGCAGCAGCAAAGTAACAAGTAACAGCAGCAGTGAAGTGGCCCAATCCCTTTGGTAGCAAGGGACAAGCCTAGGCAAAGTAACATAGCGAGGACCAGTAGTAAAAGACTCGTAGGCAGTGGATCGGTGATGGATGAGTATGACGGATGTGATTCATCATGTAACAGCTATAACACAAAGATATATGTAACTAGCTCTCGTTCATCAATCTAATGTAGGCATGTATTCCGTATGTAGTCATACGTGCTTAGGGAAAAGAACTTGCATGACATCTATTGTCCATCCCTCCCGTGGCAGCGGGGTCCTAATGGAAACTACGGGATATTAAGGTTCTCCTTTTAATAAAGAACCAAACCAACACATTAACACGCGGTGAATACATGAACTCCTCATAGTATGGTCATCTCCGAGAGTGGTTCCGGTTATTGTCACTCTGGGTTGCCGGGTCATAACACATAGTAGGTGACTACAACTTGCAAGATAGGATCTAAAACACACATATATTGGCAACAACATAATAGGTTCAGATCTAAAATCATGGCACTCGGGCCCTAGTGACAAGCATTAAGCATAGCCAAGTAGTAGCAACATCAATCTAGAACATAGTGGATACTAGGGACCAATCCCCGTCAAGAACTAACTCGATTACGTGATAGATCTCATCCAACTCATCACCGTCCAACAAGCCTACAATGAGATTACTCACGAATGATGAAGAGCATCATGGAATTGTCGATGGAGAAAGGTTGATGATGACGATGGCGACGATTTCCCCTCTCCGGAGCCCGAAACGGACTCCAGATCTGCCCTCCAGATGAAGAATAGGATGTGGTGGCGCCTCCGTATTGCAAAACGCGATGAAACCTTCTCTCTGATTTTTTTTCCAGGCGAAATGGAGGATATAGAGCTGAGTTTGGGGGTGTTGGTGCCACGTGGGCCCCACAAGCTTGCAGGGCGCGACCATAGGGGGTGGCCGCGGCCTGTGTGCTTGTGGCCCACTGGCACGCCCCCTCAGGTGGATCTTTGCGCAGGTATTTTTCTTTTATTCCAGAAAAAATCTCTGTAAACTTCCAGGACATTCCGAGAACTTTTATTTCTGCACAAAAACAACACCATGGCAATTCTACTGAAAACAGCGTCAGTCCGGGTTAGTTCCATTCAAATCATGCAAATTAGAGTCCAAAACAAGGGCAAAAGATTTCGGAAAAGTAAATACGATGGAGACGTATCAGTCTGCATGCTTCCGAACCCGTAGGGTCTACACACTTAAGGTTCGATGACGCTAGGGTTATATGGGATTAGTATACCTGGTTACCCAAGATTGTTCGGAGTCCCAGATGAGATCCCGGACGTCACGAGGAGCTCCAGAATGGTCCAGAGGTAAAGATTCACATATAGGAAGTGAGGATTTGATCGCCGGAAGTGTTTCAGGCATCACCGGTAATGTACCGGGACCACCGGAAGGGTTCCGGGGGTCCACCGGGAAGGGCCACCAGCCCCAAAGTGCTACATGGGCCAAGAGTGGAAGGGAACCAACCCCTAGATAGGCTGCTGCGCCTCCCATCTCAGCCCAAAGCGCACAAGGGGTGGAGAGTGGCAAAACCCTAGGCGTGAAGGGGCAGCCTTGGGCTTTCAAGCCCATCCTAGGGCGCCTCCTCCACCCTTGGCCGCCGCCCCATGCCCATCTAGGGCTGCCGCACCCCTTAGGGTGGAAACCCTAAGGGTGGGCACACTCCTCCCTCTCCTCCTATATATAGTGGAGGGTTTGGGGCTGTTTTGAGACACAATTTCTCTCTCTCTCTCTAGGCACAGCCCTACTCCTCCTCAAACTCGCCCTCCGTAGTGCTTGGTGAAGCCCTGTCAGAGTGCCACGTAGCTCCACCATCACCATGCCGTCGTACTGTCGGAGTTCTCCCTCAACCCCTCCTCCCTCCTTGCTGGATCAAGGCGTTGGAGACGACACCGAGCTGCACGTGTGTTGAACGCGGAGGCGCCGTTGTTCGACGCATAGATCGGAATCCACCACGAACTGAATCGCTGCGAGTACGAATCCATCAACCGCGTTATAGCAACGCTTCCACTTAGCGATCTTCGTAGGTATGAAGATGCTCTATCCCTTTGCTCGTTATTGGTTTCTCCATAGATAGATCGTTGTGTGACGTAGGATTTTTTTGAAATTACTACATTCCCCAACATCAGGCTGGGGCCCCCACGAGCCCATTAGCCCCAATTTGTATCACAAACTAGGATTAGAGGGAGCCATTTAGTCTCGATTGGTTATACAAACCGGGACGAAAGATGTCCCTATATAAGCCCTTCGTCCACACCGAGCCGATTTGTACGTTTTCTCCATTCTCCTCTCTGTTCTTCCCCTTAGCTCGAGCTAACCCTCCATTTTTTTACCAAGATTTGTCAAGATTTGAGGCACCCCATCTCTCCAAGTGCTCACAAAGGTTCACAACTTTGTCCTTTCATCTCTCATTTGTAGATTAGCTCGTGCAATGCTCTATAAGTATAATGATTTATGGGTTTTAGTTTGGGAGTAATTTTGTGGGAGTTTATTTGATTTATATGCAACTTGAGCTCAAATTAACTTCATAGTTTGCATATGTGTAGGTGTTGTTTACTTAGTGCCTTCCCGTCCCCGTCCTAGCCACCATCGATCTCCCGCACCGTCCCGTCGTCGGCACCACCTTGGTGATCATCTTGTTCTTATCCTTTTTACACAATTTTTTTATTTGTATGATTTAGATAGTTTTCTTACTTTTATAATTGTTTGTTATACATAGTGCCATGGTCTTGATATCCGTCCCTGTCGGCCCTCGTACGGTTTATGATTCAAATGTGGTATATTCTCTTTTATAACTATTTATAACATTTCACGTTTATGACAATTATGCCCATCAAGTTGACATAGATATTTTTTATCTAGGAGGTATGTGAACCGAAAATTACAACCGACACTCTTGTCGAGAACTTAAATTTAGTTGAAACAAAATGAGTATATGAAAGAAAAATTGAAAAGAATTGAAGAAGGGAAGATGAAATTGGAGTTGTATGTCGCCGATGTCGTCGATGATCACAACATCAAGCTGGATGCAATGCGCTTGAAGATTAGAAAGATTAGAAAATATGTCGTTAATAAAGAGGCTTGGCGTCGGTCTCAAATAAGGCATATCTCGTACCAGGAGTCCTAAGCCACGCGTCTTGGAGCTATGGTAACATGGACACATGATTTTACCTAGGTTCGGGCTCTCTCAAGGAGATAATACCCCTTGTCATGCTTTTGATTGTATTAATATGGGGGTAGTACATATTACATGTATCTACTACGAGATCGTAGTAATGCATATGAGATTTTCTATTGACTAGCCTGGCCTCGGTTTATATAATGTACTGTAGGCCTAGGGTTTAGAGGAGTCCTTGTCTTGTGCGCAAAGTCTTGTGGTATCTCCCTTGTATGCATCATGGGCTGCTCGAAGTGGCCCATTAATGAATCATCATGGGGGTCCTCGGCACGACCCACAGGTCAGGAGGCGATGTGGTGAGTACCCCCTAGTCCAGGACATCATCACTTGGTATCGCTATGTTGTTGGATCAGTTGTTACCTTAGTTGCGATCTTGATCACATTTATTGTTGCATTTAAATGCTTTAGCTAGGTACTCTTGTATGTTGTTTTATGAGAACAAGTGTGTATGAACTTTATGTATGAACCTGTACTAATTTGGTCTTTTCGATCTTGTGTAATGAAGATGAACCGGCAATGGATGTATGATGACCGACGCTCTCCCCAGTTCATTGATGGCGTGTAGATTTTTCTGCGTGCGGCTGAGGCAAACCAGTGGGATGGTTTTATGTGTTGCCCATTTGTTGTCTATAAGAATGATAACACTTACTCTAAGTCAAGAGTCATTCACGTCCACCCTTTTATGTCCAGTTTCATGCCCGACTATAACTGTTGGACCAAGCACGGAGAAAGAGGGGTTCTAATGTAAGAGAATGAAGAAGAAGAGGATGATGACACCTATCCTGTGTTCCCTGAATATGATGGTAATACAATGGGGGGAAGAACCTGAAGAAGAGGCACCAGATGGGCCCGCTGATGATCTTGGTTGAGGCATTGCTGATGCAAAGAGAAACTGCGCAAGTGAAAAGGAGAAGTTGAAGTTGTAGCGCATGTTAGAGGATCACAAGAAATTGTTTTACCCAAATTGCAAAGATAACAAGAGGAAGCTGGGTACCACACTGGAATTGTTGCAATTGAAGGCAGAGAATGGTGTATCTAACAAGGCATTTGAAAAGTTGCTGAAAATGTTAAAGAAGATGCTTCCAAAGGACAACGAATTGCCCGAAAGAACGTACGAAGCGAAGAAGGCTATCTTCCCTCTAGGTTTAGAGGTGCAGAAGATACATGCATGCCCTAATGACTGCATCCTCTACAACGGTAAGGAGTACGAGAATTTGAATGCATGCCCAGTATGTGGTGCATTGCGCTATAAGATAAGCCTCGATGACCCTGGTGTCGATGTTGAGGGCCAGCGCCCCAGGAAGAGGATTCCTCCAAAGGTGGCGTGGTATGCTCCTATAACACTATGGTTGAAACGTTTGTTCCAAAACAAAGAGGATGCCAAGTTGATGCGATGGCACAAAGAAGATCGTAAGAACGACGACAAGTTGAGAGTACCCGCTGATGGTCGTAGTGGAGGAAAATCGAGAGAAAGTGGGGGGACTTTGCAAATGACGCAAGGAACGTATGGTTTGGTTTAAGTGCAGATGGCATTAATCCTTTTGGGGAGCAGAGCAGCAATCATAGCACCTTGCATGTGACTGTATGCATCTATAACCTTCCTCCTTGGTTGTGCATGAAGCAGAAGTTCATTATGATGCCAATGCTCATCCAAGGACCCAAGCAACCTGGCAACGACATTGGTGTGTACCTAAGGTCATTAGTTGAAGAACTTTTATAGTTGTGGGATAAAAAAGGTGTACATGTGTGGGATGAGCACAAACAACAGGAATTTGACCTACGAGCATTGGTGTTTGTAACCATCAATGATTGGCCTGCTCTTAGTAACCTTTTAGGACAGACAAACAAGGGATACAACGCATGCACGTATCGTTTAGATGATACCAAAAGTATATATTTGGATAAATGTAAGAAGAATGTGTACGTGGGACATCATCGATTTCTTCCAATCAAGCATCTCTTAAGAAAAGAAGGCAAGCATTTCAAAGGTGAGGCAGATCACCAGAAGAAGCCTGGCCACCGTACTGGTGATCATATACTTAATATGGTAAAGGATTTAAAAGTAATCTTTTTTAAGGGTCCTCACAGACAATCTATTCCGAATGACGCTGACGGACACGCACCCATGTGGAAGAAGAAATCTATATTTTGGGACCTACCTTATTGGACAGACCTAGAGGTCCGCTCTGCAATCGACGTCATGCACGTGACAAAGAATGTTTGCGTGAACCTGCTAGGCTTCTTGGGCATGTATGGGAAGATAAAAGATACATCGGAGGCACGGGAGGACCAGCAACGTATGCACGAAAAAGACGACATGCATCTAAAGCAGTATGAAGGTCCTGCCAGCTATGCTCGTACCAATGAAGAGAAGGAAATCTTCTTTGAATGCCTGCTCAGTATGAAGGTCTCCTCTGGCTACTCATTGAATATAAAGGCAATAATAAATATGACATAGAAAAAATTCCACAACCTAAAGTCTCATGACTGCCACGTGATTATGACGCAATTGCTTCTGATTGCATTGAGGGGGCTTCTACCGAAAAACGTCCGATCAGCCATTGTGAAGCTATGTTCATTCCTCATTGCAATCTCTTAGAAGGTAATCCATCCAAAAAATCCTACCAAGGTTACATAATGGTTTGGTACAATGTCTTGTCAGTTTCGAGTTGGTGTTCCCACCATCCTTCTTCAATATCATGACGCACGTCCTAGTTCACCTAGTCGAAGAGATTGCCTTTTTGGGCCGTGTATTTCTACAAAATATGTCCCCCTTTGAGAGGTTCATGGGAGTCTTAAATAAATACGTTCACAACCGTGCTAGGCCATAAGGAAGCATCTCCAAGTTCCATGAAACAGAGGAGGTCATTGAGTTTTGTGTTGACTTTATTCTTGATCTTAAGCCGATTATGTTCCTGAATCGCGTCATGAGGGCAGACTAGGTGGAAAGGCGCGCTAGGAAAGGATTCACTAATATGTAGGGACGGGCATTCTTGGGCGCAAGCACAATACACAGTTCTACAAAATTACACCTTGGTGGCTAAGTATATCGAGGAACACATGGATAGTGTATGCTCCAAGAATCCGGAGCAGTCCGAGCCCTGGATCAAACGTACACACATGACGTCATTCGGCGGTTGGTTGCAAACACGTCCCATGCATGACGACGCTGTTGGAGATGGCATGTACTTGCTGGCCAATTCACCATCTTCGACTATATTGACTTTCAAAGGGTATGAGATAAATGAGAATACACTTTACACGATCGCCCAAGATAAAAAGAGCACCAACCAAAACAATGGTGTCTGCTTTGATGCAGCAAACACCAGTAGGCCAAAGGACACATATTATGGTTACATAGAGGAGATATGAGAACTTGACTATGGATAAAATTTGAAGGTCCCTTTGTTTTGGTGCAAATGGGTGAATCTGAAAGGAGGCGGAGTAAAGGAAGACCCGCCGTATGGAATGACAACAATGGCTCTCAACAATCTTGGGTACACAGATGAACCATTCGTCCTAGCCAATGATGTGGCATAGGTTTTCTATGTGAAGAACATGTCTACCAAGCCAAGAAAAAGAAAAGATAAGGAAGCGAATACATCATACGATGAACCAAAGCGCCACATAGTTCTTTCACGGAAAATAAACACCATGGGAGTGGAGGACAAGACGGACATGTCACAAGATTATGAAAAGTTTCATGAAATTCCTCCCTTTAGAGTGAAGACTAACCAAGCATCCTATTAAATGGTGAAGATTGTCCATGGTTACGGCGCAAAGGGACACACCTGGAAAAAAAATTATACCCCAAGGTCCCACTCTCGGATGTGACCGGCTTCACCGTCATCACTTTATTCTATAGCGAGTTTCCGGGCTTATCTGGGAAGTCCCACTTCGGACAAACCAGAGGGAATCTTTGTGTAAGAGTTAGGGTATATATATATTATATATATATGTTTGCTTTGTCATTTGAAACGCAAATAAATATTATGTAGGAACTAATCAATGCAATTATGTGCAAACACAATTTTTTCATGCATTTAATGATTTTTTTAGCTAAATGACCCTGAAATTGAAAGACACTACAAATGAACTTTGAAAAGGCTAAAACTTGGCATGGTATCATCATTTCACCCACATAGCATGTGCTAAAAAGTTGAGAGGTTTACAACAAAAACTGGATCCAGTTCGTGTACAAACTCGACAATCTCTTTCGAAGTATCACGGTTTCGGACGAATACTCATCTCTTACAAAGACATTTCATTTTTTTAACTTATTTCAACTCCAGACTTTTTGTGCACTCAATATGCACCATTCAAAGCCACGTTATCAACTTTCAACCATTTCTTACTTCATTCGCTATTTTTCATGCATCTAATGATTTTTTTGAGCCAAATGACCCTGAAATTGAAAAGCACTACAAATGAACTCTGAAACGGGTGCAACTTGGCATGGTATCATCATTTCATCCACATAGCATGTACTAAAAAGTTGAGAGGGTTACGGCAAAAACTGGATGCACTTCGTGTACAAACTGGACAATCTCTTTCAAAGTATGAGGGTTTCGGACGAATAGTCATCTCTTATAAAGGCATTTCATTTTTTAAAACTTATTTCAACTCCAGAGTTTTTGTGCGTTCAATATGCACATTCAAAGCCACGACATCAATTTTCAACCCTTTCTCACTTCATTTTCTATTCTTCATGCATTTAATGATGTTTTTGAGCCAAATGACCCTGAAATTGAAAAGCACTACAAATGAACTCTGAAAAGGTTGAAACTTGGCATGGTATCATGATTTCACCCACATAGCATGTACTAAAAAGTTGAGAGGGTTACGACAAAAACTGGATGCGCTTCGTGTATAAACTGGACAAACTCTTTTGAAGTATGATCGTTTGAGACGAATACTCATCTCTTACAAAGGCATTTCATTTTTTAAAACTTATTTCAACTCTAGAGTTTTTCTGCGTTCAATATGCATCATTCAAAGACACGTCATCATTTTGCAACCCTTTCTCACTTCATTTGCTATTTTCATGCATTTAATGATATTTTTTAGCCAAATGACCCCGAAATTGAAAAGCACTACAAATGAATTCTGAAAAGGCTGAAACTTGACATGGTATCATCATTTCACCCACATAGCATGTACTAAAAAGTTGAGAGGGTTACGGCAAAATGGATGCACTTCGCGTACAAATTGGACAATCTCTTTCGAAGTATTAGGGTTTCGGACGCAAACTCATGTGTTACAAAGGCATTTCATTTTTTGAAATTTATTTCAACTCTAGACTTTTTCTGCACTCAATATGCACTATTCAAAGCCACGTCATCAATTTTCAACCCTTTCCCACTTCATTTTCTATTTTTCATGCATTTAATGATGTTTTGAGCCAAATGACCCTGGAATTGGAATGGAAAATGTTCGTAATCAGCCGGCTGATTTTCTACTGGCGTAAACCGCCCGCTTCACACGCCACGTGTTCCATGGGGCCTTTCCACCTTTCCACCGCCCACTCCTCCCTTATCTCACGTGAACTACCCATTCCTATCCTCTCACCGAACACAATCCCTTTTCTTCTCCATGGCTTTCTCTCATACTTCTTCTCGCCATGGCCTTGATTTTACTCTCTGCAGCCACCACTACTGCTATGAGGATAACCATCAGTGATGGGGGACGAGATATCGACCACCGCGCCACTGTTGCTGCAATCCGAGAGGAACGACGGCGGCCACCGCTCGCGTCACTGCTGCAACGTAGTAGGAAGAGAGAGGATGGAGTTGGGACCAGATCCTTGCCGGTGCTGCAACGCAGCACAGATGCGCAGTTGCCGATGGCGGCCACATCACGCCGCCGATGCTGCAATGCAGCTCGTCGCCCGCAGGTCGCACATGTGCTGCAACACATCATGTCAGGGAAGGAGGAGGCATCGGTGCTGCTCGGCGGTTCTGCAAGTGTCGCGGACATGCATCTCGCCGGTGACAAAGCTTTCGTTGAAGGAGCTGCAATGTAACACACGGGTGTTGTAAGCCCGCAACCCACGGATCTTGGCGGCGACGGAGCTGCAATGCGACGCCTAGTGTTTTCGCTGCGTGGCGGAGCAGTAGCTGCGAGCTTGACGGTGACACTCCGACGATGACGGGTGCGTTGCGTTTGCTGCCCCAAGTGGCAGATTGATTCGTTGAGAGCATATCGATGCGGCACTCTGTTGAGAGCATATCGATACGGCACTGTGTTCACCCATCCAACGGGAACAAGGCACAGATCCGACGGTTCGCTACCCGACTGATTTCGTGGAGAAATCAGTCGGTTGATTTGTAGTAATCGCCAATTGGAAAGCACGACAGATGAACTATGAAAAGGCTGAAAATTGGCATGGTATCATCATTTCACCCACATAATATGCACTAAAAAGTTGAGAGTGTTACGACAAAAATTGGATGCACTTCATGTACAAACTGGACAATCTCTTTCGTAGTATGAGGGTTTCGAACGAATACTCATCTCTTACAAAGGCATTTCATTTTTTTAAACTTATTTCAACTCTAGAGTTTTTCTGCGTTCAATATGCACCATTCAAAGACACGTCATCATTTTTCAACCCTTTCTCACTTCATTTGTTATTTTTATGCATTTAATGATATTTTTTAGCCAAATGACCCTGAAATAGAAAAGCACTACGAATGAACTCTGAAAAGGCTGAAACTTGGCATGGTATCATCATTTCACCCACATAGCATGTACTAAAAAGTTGAGATGGTCATGGAAAAATCGGATGCACTTCGTGTACAAACTGGACAATCTCTTTCGAAGTATTAGGGTTTCGAACACAAACTCATGTGTTACAAAGGAATTTCATTTTTAAAAACTTATTTCAACTCCAGACTTTTGGTGCCCTCAATATGCACCATTCAAGCCATGTCATCAATTTTCAACCTTTTCTCACTTCATTTTCTATTTTAATGCATTTAATGATGTTTTTGAGTCAAATGACCCTTAAATTGAAAAGCACTACAAATAAACTCTGAAAAGGCTGAAAGTTGACATGGTATTATCATTTCACACACATAACATGTGCTAAAAAGTTGAGAGGCTTACGACAAAAACCGAATGCACTTCGCGTACAAACTAGACAATCTCTTTCGAAGTATGAGGGTTTCGGACGAATACTCATCTCTTACAAAGGCATTTCATTTTTTTCAAACTTATTTTAACTCCAGACTTTTTGTGCGTTTAATATGCACCACTCAAATCCACGTCGCCAATTTCAACCCTTTCTGACTTCATTTGCAATTTTTCATGCATTTAATAACTGTTTTGAGCTGTATTACTAAAAGACCTAAACAAAATCTGTTTTTGATTAAAACACCCATTTAAAATAACCTAAAAATTACCAAATTTAGTATAATGATAAAACACACTAATATTAAACATCAAGAAAAAGAATCACTGAAAAATCTATTTTTAAAGTAAAGTTATTCACAAACTAATGATTCACACAAATTTAAAAAGAATTCAAATTTTAACTATGTAAATTTGAAAAGTACTCACACTAACAGAAAATTTGTAATTTTTTAGACCTAAAGCGAAAAGGATTCATTCAAAAACTATAAATAGTCTAATAGTTATTCCAAATCTAAAAACAGAAACTGTCCTATTTAGGAAAACAAACCAAACAAAAAAAGAGAAAATAGACCTTCAGTCCCGGTTGGTGCGACCAACCGGGACTAAAGGTCCCTTCCCGTGCGGAATTTGGGCCGCCGAAAAGGAAACCGTTAGTCCTGGTTGGTCGCTCCAACCGGGACTAAAGGTGCGTGCGGGTGTGCCAGGTGCCCCACCTTTAGTCCGGGGTGGTGGCTAGAGCCGGGATTAAAGACCCTTTAGTCCCGGTTCGTGTCACCAACCGGGACGAAAGGTCCCTGACATATATAACCGTTGCCTTCTTCCCTTCCCAATCGACCAACATTTTCATGAAGAACACAGAGAAGAGGCGTCGTCGCCATCTCCATCTCGACGCCGTCAGGTTGCCTATTTTCACCGATGACCCCCGCGCGCCCTCGACGTCACCATCCCACCGGTCTGCTCCCAAGCGTCGCCAGCCTGCACCACCGCTGTCGCCAATCCTCCGCGGGCGCCCGCCTCAATCCCCGCCCGCTCGATCCTCCAAGCGTCGTCGCGGTCTGAGCCCATGCCGACGCCCCTCCTCCCCACCTCCAGCGTCCTCCTCCCTCTCCGGCGACGATCCCTGCCGGTGAGCATCTCCTCTCCTCCTCCGGTGATCCTCCCATGTTTGTTCTTTTTGGTTCTAAATTTTGTTACATTGAATAGATATGTATCCTGTTTCTAAAATAGGAAAATGGTAGAAAACTGGTTTGATGGTTACATAATACTCTAACTTCGACGTGTTCAATAACAAAATTTAGTCTACGGTTGTGAAAAATGAGCAAATTTCTAGTCAAAAGTATATTATCTACATTTAAGTTGACTTTCACTACCATGATAACTCTACACATGTGAATTATACAAATTTGAAAGGTTGTCTAATTCAAACATATAAACTCATTGGAATTAAGAGCATGGGAGGACTTCCATTCTTGCTAGAAATGGCCATCATTTTTTATCATCTCTAGTGAAAATGGAATGAATGTTTTTACAAGATGTGGTTAATCAAAATTTATCAATGTTACATTTATAATATAGTACCATCATATTGGTTTTCCATTTTTTTTCATGGCTAGACAATCTACGCATGGAAAACTACAAAAAAACTAAATCTAGATGATTATACTGTTGAAAGATTGACTATAGATACCTGATACCGACAAAATACTTGTCATTATTTGAGGATGTTCTTGCTGATGCATATGATTGAAATCAGTTCTCCACGTTTATAAGTTTATAAATATGAATAAAATGATAATCATTGTTATGAAAATCCCATGTTTATAAATTCTCGACGTCGACGATGCCTGGCACACATCCTCGTCGTCGACTCGGTGGCGACAACATGCTTGAGAGGCGCCATGTCCGGGATTGGGCTCCGCCGGGCTGGCACTGGGAGGTGCTCCTTCCGTGGCATGCATATTGGTGAGGAACCGGGCTCCCATCATAGACCCGGAGCTTCTTTGGTGAAGGTCACGTGGGCCACTTTAGGTGCGGAGGCAGTCGGACCCCGAGGAGGAGGTACGTCGTCGTATCAGGGAGGAGGACGAGCACATCCGTCGCTACATGGAGGCATTGGACATCAGGTTCTCCGATACCTGGCAGGTTCTTCAGGGATCTCACCCGAGCTATGAACCTGTGATGGTTCCTTCTCTTTAGGTGATCATCGCCTGCGCCTCAGTACAACAACATCTCTTTGGGTGATCAGTTTGATCAGGAACTCCAAGTGAATTAGATTATTCGATAATATTCTATCTGTATGAGGTAGTGATGTTATATGATAATATTCGAGATGTATTAGTGATAATACTCGAGATGTATTCAAGATTATATTCGATAATATTGGATGATGCATTAAGTGGATTATTCGATGTATTAGTGATATTATATATGATGATGATCTTGCTAGCTAAAGTGAATACTAATTTTTTTATCTTTCTTCTCGATTAGTTAAGCTATGGATAGTAGAGACAGAGACCATGATCAAGAGTATGTCTTGTTCGACATGATACGCTCCGGAAACTAAGAGAATGAAGAAGCAGATGATGGATCACAATATCTTAACCCATCCGGTGAGGGAATTGAGGAAGAACAACCAAGAGACGAAGGGGAACCAGACAATAATGGCGAAGAAAGTTTTCTCGAATTAACAAAGTCCGGCAGGGTATATATTTGGCCTCTGGTGATCATTAGATGTATTAATTTATCTCTCTCTCTCTCTCTGTGTGTGTGTGTGTGTGTATATATACACACAGGGCAGTACGAGGCCCGGCCAAAAAGTTGCCCGAGGGCATGAAGTACAACATCGACGAGATAACACCAGGTGGCGAACCAAATGCTCCCAAAAAGAATGTGGACAAATTTCTACGTCAATGCAGATTCATTGTCAGGGACCAAATCCCGATATCCATTCAAGGATGACATGGGTCAAAGAAAGATTGAGAAGTTAGTTTTATGGACGAAAGAGCAAAAACTCTGCTTTGGGATATGCTCATGACACATTTCACCCTACCAGAGCATTTCTCAGATGCACAACGGGAGAGAGTCAAGAATTTTGCTCTTAAGAAGATGACCACACAATTCTGCATCTAGAAGAAAAGGTTATGGTCCGACTTCAGCAAATAAGACAAGACTCCATAATTCACTTGAAAATACGAGAAGTTAAAAGATCACTGAGAGTTATTTGTGGAGTTCAAGCAATCAAAAACAACTAAGGATCGGGCGAGTATAAACAAGCTAAATGCTCACAAAAAAGTATGGCACCATTCTCTAGGGCCAGGCGGCTACAAGAGTGGCAAGCCTAAGTGGGATGAATGTGAGTAAAAGATGATTGATGCAGGGTCTATCCAAATACATTGGCTTGGCCCGACATGTGCAGGAATTGGTTTTATGCGCATGGGGGGAAGTTGGACCTAAAGACACGGGAGATTCTGGAGCAGGCAAGTCTTAAGGATGCCTCTGACACTATACTTGCTGCAATAGAAGATGCTCGAACGGGGGTGTTCCAGCCCGATAGAGAGACCGACGAGCTTACACGTACCCTCAAGAATCATGAACACCAGGGACGAACATGAGGCAAAGGCGTTGTTTCGTGGGTTGAGAGGTTCAAGGACTGGAACGACTCTTACAAAAGCTGTTCTAGAAAGAAGAATTACGAGTCAGCCAAGAAGAAGCAGGATGCTGACTGGCTTGAAAAGGTAGAATCAAAGAACGCGGAGTTGGAACGCAAATTCCTATGGCAGCATGAGAAGATCGACACACTTAGCCAGCAAAGGATGTCCCAGCGGCTGGAGCAATCAGATCCAGCATTGGATAATACCGTCCCATCGATGCCGAAAAGCAGTGTAGGTTCCACGGGGGTCCTCGCCGACGATGCACTGCTGGCTCACTACCCCATGGATGAAATCACAAATTCTTTTTGTAATTTAAATCTGTAACTCATCACCTTGTTCGTTGCCTGTAATTATCCTCAATATATTCTTTTTTGTGGTGTTATGAAGAATGAAGATGTTTGAAATAAAAAGAGGTGGAGTCTTTGGCATTAGCTTCATTGACCCAAATACCATTTATGAAAAATGGTAACAGATTTAAAAGAT
Organism: Hordeum vulgare subsp. vulgare; assembly: GCF_904849725.1. NCBI lineage: Eukaryota > Viridiplantae > Streptophyta > Magnoliopsida > Poales > Poaceae > Hordeum > Hordeum vulgare. The sequence goes on from NC_058524.1 coordinate 65,196,781, forward strand.
GAATTGTATGCGTTTTCGAAGGTACTAAATACCTAACGAGAAGTACTATTGCATTACAACTTTAGGTTAGTGTTAGTGTCTTGTACTAAAAATTCTATTTTGCTTACTCGATGTTAAGTGTACATAGTACTTGATGAGTTATGCATGTCCGCTTATACAACGCAGTTTCCAGTGGATCCTGCTAATCGTTAGTGTTGACGAGGGAAAAGTTCAAGTACTGGACTCACTAAAAAAGACCCTAAAAAGTACATGAACCCGAAGTTGATGCTCGACGGGTAATTTCAATCATTATTGCACTTTGTCAGCCTCTTAAGTTCACTTCCTGATATCAAGTAATCAATGACTCCTTCATTCTTTTTCTTTGCCGGGCAGGATTTGGACACGGTTCATCTGGGAGATTCCCAGTGAATGGAAAAAGGAGATGACATGGACACGACCCAAGGTAATTAAGTAGTACTAGCTACGTCCGCGCATCTTTTTAGTTATAGTTTCAATACTATTATCATGCTTAATTATTATCTGACTGAATTCTATTCTTGTAAAGTGGTGCATGCAGTAGGAATAGGGGACTAATCTATATACATACTATGTTTGCAGAACATTCGTTTTATGATCGAACGGCGTAGAGATAGAAGACATCGTTCGGTACGTAAATACTATTCACAATATTTTTTATCATGGTCTAATATATATACATACAACTAATATATTCATGTTGGTTTCCTTCTTTAAAGATGTCGGAGATACGGGAACAACTCCTAGCAAAGGACCGTATACGAGCACTTCAAGAGGAAATGGCAGGATTTTTGCTTCAGCAAGCCATAGCTTCCGACGAAGGATACCGCTACACCTAATGCCTGCATATAATGATCTGCAAGTTATAAGAGAAATTGTATATACCAAATTGTGTGTGTGTATATATATGTATGTATGTGTGTGTGTATGCATATGGTTGTACTATAAATTTTATGATAAACGATTGGTCCTACGAGAAATACTATTGTATTTGTATAACGTGTACAATATGTTGTAGTGTGAAATATGTTTGAAATAAAAAACATAAAATGAAAAGAAAAAATAAAAGATAAACCTATAAACCCCAAAACCTCAAAACCTTTTGTCCCGGTTCGTTTAACCAACCGAAACTAAAGGTCCCCGCACTCTGACGCGCGCTGCGAGTCACGTGTAAGGGCATTAGTCCCGAGTCGTGGTCAACCGAAACTAAAGGAGAGAAGGCTTTAGTTCCAAGTTATTAGTCCCGGTTGATGATCCGGGACTAAAAGTCCTTATCAACTGGGACTACAGCCTGCATCATCGTCAAGCGAAGACATACTCACGCATACATCACGCTGCCGGTACATCCCTATCCTTTGAGCGGCTGATTAGATCATCACCGATGCCAATCCCACATATCCGAGGTATACCATATGCTTCGTATTACTATTCCTTATGATCTAATTAAGTAATTTATCTTTGCATACAATTATGCATAGCTTTTGCACATTCATATTACGATGTAGTACTTTTATTTTCATTTTTTTCATATAAATTATTCCATATGAATATTGGTTTTGGTCTTTTTTGCAATATCAAAACCTTCCTCGCTGTTAGATGCAAATCAGATAGGTAAAGGATATATGGCAGACACTATAGAGATCCTAATTATTAAGGGCGTGCTACACGTTGGACGACGGATCCTTTTAAGAAGTCTGCCGTCTCTCGAGCCGTCCCATTCAGTGACGTAAATTGTCAGTTCCTGTTCCCTTTTCTAAATTCCTGCAATAATACTTTCATTGTGAAACCTCTTCTTCCATAATATTCTGTAATAAGGCCTTTGTTGTGAAACCCTTTCTTATCTAATTTCCTGCAACAAGTTCCCTGTTGTAAACCTCTTCTTTCTAATTTCCTGCAAAAGCCCTTGTTGTAACACCCTTGTTGCAAAAATTGCAAACACATCTTCCGTTCCGTCTAATTTTCTGTAACAAGACCCTTGTTGCAAAAAATGCAACTACATCTGTGACCGCATCGTGCACTGACCCATTCATTTCTGTTGCCGCTGTTCTGCAACAACCACTAGTGGGGACGGGGCCTTTAGCCCCGGCCCGTAAGGGGCTTTAGTCCCGGTTCACCAACCGGGACTAAAGGGGCGGGACTGAAGGCCTAACCTTTAGTCCCGGCCCTGTTACAATCCGGGACTAAAGGTGCTCCACGTGGGCGCCTCGTAGCGCCCCAGGGGCAGGACCTTTAGTCCCGGTTCATTACACGGACCGGGACTAAACATTTTCAGATTTTGCTGGTTTTTGGGTTTTTTTTGAATGAAATTATTTTTGGGTTTTAGGGTTTTAGGGTTTAGGTGTTGGGGAGATTAACGTGATGCCTCGTTTGGTGTTCGGGAATTAGTTTTCATATAATTTGAATAGAAATAATTATGCATATATATATATAAGATTAACTTATCTTACAAGCGAGCATATATATACAATTATATGGAGATCTGAATTATCGGGACTAGAGCCCGTCTATTCGATTACATGGACGAACATCAGTAATGGCCCCTAGCTACACTAAATCGTCCTTTGTCATCTATAGCTTCCGTCCTCAGAAATCCCGCAAGCTCCTCTGCAACAGCAATCGCGCGTTGCTCTAGTACGACCTTCGTCGTCATGGCCGTGTGCTATATAAGAAGAGGAGATGAATATGAATATCAATCATGATAACAAAGAATGACGGGTAAACATAGAGGTGTGAATGTTCATTGCTAACGTCGAATCTGTGATCCTTGTGCTCAGAGGTAAACGTGCGAATGGTCCCGCAAACATAGTATCCGCATAGATGCGTTCCCCGTGGCTGCTGGTTGCACTTTACGAGAATAGAATATATATAATCAAAATAATAATCTAGCATCATAAATGTATTGAAAATAGAAGTATATCATACTACTACTTACCTGAGCCGCTCTAAAGGTCACCTTCTCAGGAAAGTTACCAGGAGTCACGCACTTGAACCGCTTCCAAACCCTGCCCGACAAGGATAATGATTTGCTAAGTTTTTCATTAATTGATATATCAGAAAATCATCGAAAGAGACCGATAGAGCGCAAGAATGATTGAAATTACCCTTGGAGCATGTCCTGCAGGCTTTGGAACTGTTCCAAGGGTCTCGATAATGGGTCGAAGGCATCAACTCTTCCCTTATCAATTTGAATGTCCAACAGAATCCAATGGAAGCTCCACATGTATATATATATACATGTCAGTAACTTATCAATTACACTTATAAGTGAATGGACACAACAGAGTAAAGACCCTCACCTGATGTTGTATGGAAACAGTATGTGGTCACAGAAATTTTGATCTGTTAGAAACCTTAGAAGGTTTTCCTCCGTCTCCTTGGGATAATCAGTTAGCATCGCTATATGTATTTTATCTGGGTCAATAAACCCAATATTTTGGATGTTCTTACTTTTACAATCCAGAATCTTCATTCTGCATAATAGAGTACAAGTTATATATAGACAATGAATTGAAATAACTAAGCAAGTTATATGTAGACAACGAATTGAAAAACTTACACACAATAGCAACTCATAAGCGATTTGTCGAGGGCGTCGCCATTGTACATCTGGAAGAGTTCATCAAAGTCGATATGGATTTCTTCGGGGCGGCCGTAGTACTCCCGTGGGACACTCAGCACGATCATCGTTCTCCCATTCTTTGATTCACTTAAGTACCATTGATGCAAGTAACGCATATTTGTTGTGAGATCATCTTTGCTGACCAAAGGCTCACCCATGACAAACTGTGGCTTAGGGGCTACCACAGCCTTGGGTATCCTGTCGTCTTGGGAAGCCAGCAAATCTTCAATCGAGACACCACATTCAGCCGCCAACTCCTTTGCTATTTCAAATGCTAGCCCCTGCACCGGAGGGGGAACATTCTCGGTTAACACCTTGAGGGGTGGGATCGACTGTTTGGCCTGTTGTCCAAGCTGAGGAACGTCTGATTTTTTCTTGCTTGTAGTTGAACTTGATTTGCTCCCACTTGCACTTGCACGTGATCTGCTCTTTTTCAATTCCTTCAGCAATGTGCGTGTATAGTCATCAGGCTTATGGTGTAAGTCATACTGTGATGGAAAGGTCGTGAAGTATGACGTACCTTTGGGAGGGGCGACCGTTTGTGCTTTGGGGGGCTCCATGGCTTAGGAATCATCGGCGGAGCGTTCTTGGTGGCACGCTCCCGCTTAGTATCCGGAACGGGCGGCGGCGGAGACGGACTACCCAAGTCCGGCGGCGGTGATCGAGATGGACTCGTGTTGTGCTGGCCGACGTCATGTGGAGGGCTTGGAGGTGATCTGCTCTTTTTCACTTCCTTCTGCAATGTGCGTGTATAGTCATCAGGCTTATGGTGTAAGTCATACTATGATGGAAGGGTCGTGAAGTATTTTGCAAATGCTATTTGCTTCTCGGTGTATTCCGGGCGGGGCTCCGGTTCCTTCTTTTTCATCTGCGCATCATGTTGTTCCTTTGCTATCCTGGCGTTTTCCTTGGGGGTATGATCATAAGGTCTGATAGGAAGATTAGCATGACGTACCTTTGGGAGGGGCGACCGTTTGCGCTTTGGGGGGCTCCGTGGCTTAGGAATCATCGGCGGAGCGTTCTTGGTGGCACGCTCCCGCTTAGTATCCGGAGCGGGCGGCGGCGGAGACGGACGACCCAAGTCCGGCGGCGGTGATCGAGATAGACTCGTGTTGTGCTGGCCGACGTCATGTGGAGGGCTTGGAGGTGATCTTCTCTTTTTCACTTCCTTCTGCAATGTGCGTGTATAGTCATCAGGCTTATGGTGTAAGTCATACTGTGACGGAAGGGTCGTGAAATATTTTGCAAATGCTATTTGCTTCTCGGTGTATTTCGGGCGGGGCTCGGGTTCCTTCTTTTTCATCTGCGCATCATGATGTTCCTTTGCTATCCTGGCGTTTTCCTCGGGGGTACGATCATAAGGTCTGATAGGAAGATTAGCATGACGTACCTTTGGGAGGGGCGACCGTTTGCGCTTTGGGGGGCTCCGTGGCTTAGGAATCGTCGGCGAAGCGTTCTTGGTGGCACGCTCCCGCTTAGTATCCCGAGCGGGCGGCGGTGGAGACGGACGACCCAAGTCCGGCGGCGGTGATCGAGATGGACTCGTGTTGTGCTGGCCGACGTCATGTGGAGGGCTTGGAGGTAATGGAGGTGTAGGTGACCTGCGACGACTCGGAGGCGGTGTTGTCCTTGGGGCCGAGCCTGGAAGCTTGATGTAGTTCTTGTCCCATAGGATGACTCCACCCAGTACTTCTCCGAGTGTCCTCTCATCTTCGGGTCCATCTATGTCGAGCTCCATATCATGAAACCCCGTCAGGATTTCATCCACCCCGACTTTAGCAAAGCCAGCTGGAATCTCACGGCCATGCCAGCGTGCATCAGGGCCAGAAGGTAAAGCTTGTCCAACGGCCACCTTCATGGATATGTTCTTGAATTTCTGATGGAGTTCACATGATGTTGACTCCTTGATTCCATCCACGGGGTAGCCGGGACCGCCCTCTATCATTATTCGTGCATCGTCGGGTGGGGCCTCAGATTCAGCCACGCTGCTTTTCCGCTTAGATGGGGCGCCGGTAATATCAAGTGCAAGATCTTCGTGGCGCGCTACTCCTCTAAGCTCATCAATCTCCTTCTGTTGCTCGTTAATCCTGGCAAGCAACTGGTTGAACTTGTCATTCTCCTCATCCTGCTGCCGCTTCTTTGCTCTCTCTCGGCTTCTGTAAGTGTCTTGGTCTCTGGCAAACCCAAGCCACCACGGGTAAGAAGGACCGAAGCCTCGCGTTCGTCCTCCATGTTCGTCATTGCCGAGGACCAGTGTGAGAAAATCTTTCTCTCTATCTCCAGTGAACTTTCTTTTCCCTCCTTAATTTCTTTCACTATCCTTTTCCAATTCTCCCTGGGTATCCTAAGACCGTCACTGCAGATGAGGTCCCCTGTTTTTTCGTCGTACGACCCACCATGCGCAAGGAACCAATTTCTTGCTCTCAATTCACACTCATCACGGAGTGGTTCAGGTACGATGCCTTTATCTAGCAGATCTTGCTCTTTCTTATCCCACTTTGGGATGGCAGTCTCATAGCCCCCTGGCCCCAGCTTGTGGTGATATTTCTTCTTATCGGCATTTATCTTGTTCTTTTCTGATAATGCCTGGGCATCTTCTGACTCCTTGTACTCTTGAAATGCCTTCCAGTGATTCGCCTGCTTGACTAGATACCCCTCGAATACTGGCACTTTCTTTGTCTTCAGATATTTTTTCCATAGCTTCTTCTTCCAGCTACGGAACAGTTCGGCCATCTTCTTTAGAGTTCACTGCTTGACTTTGGCCCTCAGTTTGTCTGCGGCGTCTTCATTCTCACATTCTGGTAGGTTGAAATGTGACATGAGATCATTCCAAAGATTATCTTTGTACCTTTCGGCGACATAGTCACTATCGGCTGCCCCTTTGCGCTTGTTCCACTCCCGAACGCTGATCGGGACGTGATCCCTAACGAGAACTCCGCATTGCTTCTTGAATGTGCCAGCAGCATTCTTAGGAAGCTTGGGTTCGCCCGTAGGCAATATCACCTCAAAGGTGTAATGCGTCCGTGCATCCAACTTTCTAGTCGGGCCTCGTTTCGTAGCTTTGCTCGATGTGGAGAACTAAGAGGGAGAAACATTCGTCAAATGAATGTATATGTATACAAAATAGAGCTATCTCCAATATTTTTCACATATTACAAGCGATTGTTGAACTTCATATGTATACCTCGCCGGACTTTATTATTTCTTCAACGGCTTCTCCACCGGCTTCTCCATCAGTGGAGCTATCACCTTCTCCGTCATTGGACCTATCTCCTGCCCCATCAGCTTCATCTTTGTGTCGCTCGACCTCCATTCCATATCCGGAGGCGTTTAGATATGACGACGGAGATACAGCTGGTTCAACGTCGGGGCCATCTTTGATTATATCTTCGAGAAGTTCTTCCTCTTCGAGGTTCCTGATATGTGGATCGATAGTTATGCAAAAAACGGACATTTGATTAACTAATAAACTAAAAAACTATATAAGAGGGGTTGGAAACTTCGAAGTGTCGTTTTATATAGGAGGACCTTTAGTCCCGGATCTTGGCTAGAACCTAAACTCTAAAATACCAGCCGGGCGGAGCTCAGTCCCGGACACTTAAGCATATACAATAGCAAAATTAAACTAGTTCTATTAATTTTCTTGCTAAAAATAAACTATTAACACTTAAGCATATACAATAGCAAAATTAAACTATTAACACTTAAGCATATACAATAGCAAAATTAAGCAATAATCTAAGAAACACTATTAACACTTAAGCATATAGACTATACAATAGCAAAATTAAATGACAAAAAAAATATTTCTTCTTCTTGTAACCCTAAACTAATTTTTCCTCTTCTTCTATTTCTCCTCTTCTTCTACTTCTTCTTCTACTTCTACTTCTCTTATTCTTATACTACTTCTCCTCTTCTCTTCTTCTACTTCTCCTCTCCTCCTCTTCTAATTTTTTCTCTTCTTCTACTTCTCCTCTTCTTCTATTTTTCCTCTTATTCTCCTCTCCTCCTCTTCTTATTCTCCTTTTTCTTCTTTTCTTCTCCTCCTCTTCTTATTTTCCTTTTTCCTAATTCTACATATTACTAACCCTAATAATCTAGCACAAACCTAATAACAATAGGAATTAAATGACAAAAAAAAATCTTTTTCTTCTTTTCTTCCCTTTTTCTTCCTTTCTTCTCCTTTTTCTTCTTTTCTTCTCCTTTTTCTTCTTTTCTTCTCCTTTTTCTTATTTTCTTCTCCTTCCCTTTTTCTTCCTTTCTTCTCCTTTTTCTTCCTTTCTTCTCCTTTTTCTTCTTTTCTTCTCCTTTTTCTTCCTTTCTCCTCCTCTTCTAATTTTTTCTCTTCTTCTACTTCTCCTCTTCTTCTATTTTTCCTCTTATTCTCCTCTCCTCCTCTTCTTATTCTCCTTTTTCTTCTTTTATTCTCCTCCTCTTCTTATTTTCCTTTTTCCTAATTCTACATATTACTAACTTAATAATCTAGCACAAACCTAATAACAATAGGAATTAAATGACAAAAAATATTTTCTTCTTTTCTTCCCTTTTTCTTCCTTTCTTCTCCTTTTTCTTCCTTTCTTATCCTTTTTCTTTCTTTCTTCTCCTTTTTCTTCTTTTCTTTTCCTATTTCTTCTTTTCTTCTCCTTTTTCTTCCTTTCTTCTCCTTTTTCTTCCTTTCTTCTCCTTTTTCCTCTTTTCTTCTCCTTTTTCTTCCTTTCTTCTCCTTTTTCTTCTTTTCTTCTCCTTTTTCTTCTTTTCTTCTCCTTTTTCTTATTTTCTTCTACCGGCCGGAGTGTTGGGGAGGAGGGGGCGGGGGGCTTACCGGCCGGAGGTGTCGACGGCGTGCGGCGAGGAGGACGGCGACGCGCGGCGAGGAGGGCTGCGCGCGGCGAGGAGGACGGCGGCGGCGAGCAGGACGACGGCGACGGCGAGGAGGACGGCAGGCGACGGCGAGCAGGACGGCGGGCAGCCTGACGGCGTCGTCGAGTTCGTCGCTGTGCCGTGCCGGGCAGGAGAACTAGAGGAAGAAGAAGAGAAATGGATGATTTGGGTTCGAAATTTTCTAACTCCCACTTATACAGGTGGATCTTTAGTCCTGGTTCGGGGCTCGATCCGGGACTAAAGACCCCTTTAGTCCCGGGTGGAGCCACGACCCAGGACTAAAGGACCTTTTTCGGGCAGACCAGGAGGCGGGAAGCAGGGGCGTTTAGTCCCGGGGCGTGGCTCCAGCCGGGACTAAAGGGTGTCTTTAGTCCCGGGTAGAGCCACGACCCGGGACTAAAGGCTCTTTTTCGACAGACCAGAAGGTGGGAAGCAGGGGCCTTTAGTCCCGGGGCGTGGCAAGAACCGGGACTAAAGTGTTGCCTATATAAACCCTCGCCCGTGCCCACCATATCCCCTGGTTTTTGGTTGTTGAAGTGTGACCATGCCATGCTCTTGCCACTCTAGTTCATGCACATGACGTGTTCGATGAAATGCCCGAGCCACTCTACTTAAGCTTTCTCCTCTCCAAGCTCAACCTCCAAGCTTCATTTTCCTTAATATTTGTCTAGGTTTGGCCGTGCACCAACTGCACAAGTGTTTTAAAAGGTTAGCTACTTCATCCTTTCATTTGTCACTACTAGTGTAGCTCATTTCAAATGCTGAAATTAACTTCTTAGAGTCTGCACATGTGTAGGGTGTCGTCCCGTGCCCGTCCTCACCATTGTCGATCGCCCCGTGCCGATCCCGTCGCGAGCACCACTGTGGTGAGCCTCTTGTTCTTATCTTCTTTTTAAAAGAAAAAAAATCTTACTTGTATGATTTAGATACATACTTGTATAAATTACTTGTTGGAAATATGCCCTAGAGGCAATAATAAATTAGTTATTATTATATTTCTTAGTTCATGATAATCGTTTATTATCCATGCTATAATTGTATTGATTGGAAACACAATACTTGTGTGGATACATAGACAAAACACTGTCCCTAGTAAGCCTCTAGTTGACTAGCTCGTTGATCAAAGATGGCCAAGGTTTCCTGGCCATAGGCAAGTGTTGTTACTTGATAACGGGATCACATCATTAGGAGAATCATGTGATAGACTAGACCCAAACTAATAGACATAGCATGTTGATCGTGTCATTTTGTTGCTACTGTTTTCTGCGTGTCAAGTATTTGTTCCTATGACCATGAGATCATATAAATCACTAACACCGGAGGAATGCTTTGTGTGTATCAAACGTCGCAACGTAACTGGGTGACTATAAAGATGCTCTACGGGTATCTCCGAAGGTGTTAGTTGAGTTAGTATAGATCGAGACTGGGATTTGTCACTCCGTGTGACGGAGAGGTATCTCGGGGCCCACTCGGTAATACAACATCACACACAAGCCTTGCAAGCAATGTGACTTAGTGTAAGTTGCGGGATCTTGTATTACGGAACGAGTAAAGAGACTTGCAGGTAAACGAGATTGAAATAGGTATGCGGATACTGACGATCGAATCTCGGGCAAGTAACATACCGAAGGACAAAGGGAATGACATACGGGATTATATGAATCCTTGGCACTGAGGTTCAAACGATAAGATCTTCGTAGAATATGTAGGATCCAATATGGGCATCCAGGTCCCGCTATTGGATATTGACCGAGGAGTCTCCCGGGTCATGTCTACATAGTTCTAGAACCCGCAGGGTCTACACACTTAAGGTTCGACATTGTTTTATGCGTATTTGAGTTATATGGTTGGTTACCGAGTGTTGTTCGGAGTCCCGGATGAGATCACGGACGTCACGAGGGTTTCCGGAATGGTCCGAAAACGAAGATTGATATATAGGATGACCTCATTTGGTTACCGGAAGGTTTTCGTGCATTACCGGAAAAGTTTCGGGCTCATCGGTAGTGTACTGGGAGTGCCGGGAGGGGTGCCGGGGACCATCAGGAGGGGTGTCACGCCCCAAGGGGTCTCATGGGCTATGGGAAGAGATAAACCAGCCCCTAGTGGGCTGAAATAAGTTCCCACTAAGGCCCATAAGGTTTGAGAAGGAAAAAACAGAAGGTGGAAATAGTTTCCAAGTGGGAAGGTGGAATCCTACTCCAAGTAGGATTGGAGTAGGACTCCTCCACCTCCAATTTCGGCCAAACCTTTAGGTTTTGAGGCTGCCTCCTCCCCTCCCTCCCTCCTATATATAGTGGGGTTTTAGGGCTGATTTGAGACAACTTTTGCCACGGCAGCCCGACCACATATCTCCACGGTTTTACCTCTAGATCGCGTTTCTGCGGAGCTCGGGCGGAGCCCTGCTGAGATAAGATCACCACCAACCTCCGGAGCGCCGTCACGCTGCCGAATAACTCTTCTACCTCTCTGTCTCTCTTGCTGGATCAAGAAGGCCGAGATCATCGTCGAGCTGTACGTGTGCTGAACGCGGAGGTGTCGTCCGTTCGGCACTAGATCGTGGGACTGATCACGGGACGGTTCGCGGGGCGGATCGAGGGACGTGAGGACGTTCCACTACATCAACCACGTTCACTAACGCTTCTGCTGTACGGTCTACAAGGGTACGTAGCTCACACATCCCCTCTCGTAGATGGACATCACCATGATAGGTCTTCGTTCGTGTAGGAAAATTTTTGTTTCCCATGCGACGTTCCCCAACAGTGGCATCATGAGCTAGGTTCATGCGTAGATGTCTTCTCGAGTAGAACACAAAAGTTTTTGTGGGCGGTGATGTGCGTTTTTCTGCCCTCCTTAGTCTTTTCTTGGTTCCGCGGTATTGTTGGATCGAAGCGGCTCGGACCGACATTACTCGTACGCTTACGAGAGACTGGTTTCATCGCTACGAGTAACTCCGTTGCTCAAAGATGACTGGCGGGTGTCAGTTTCTCCAACTTTAGTTGAATCGGATTTTACCGAGGAGGTCCTTGGATGAGGTTAAATAGCAACTCATATATCTCCGTTGTGGTGTTTGCGTAAGTAAGATGCGATCCTACTAGATACCCATGGTCACCACGTAAAACATGCAACAACAAAATTAGAGGACATCTAACTTGTTTTTGCACGGTATGCTTGTGATGTGATATGGCCAACGATGTGATGTGATATATTGGATGTATGAGATGATCATGTTGTAATAGTTAATATCGACTTGCACGTCGATGGTACGACAACCGGCAGGAGCCATAGGGTTGTCTTTAAACTAACGTTTGTGCTTGCGGATGCGTTTACTATATTGCTAGGACGTAGCCTTAGTAGTAATAGCATGAGTAGCACGACAACCCCGATAGCGACACGTTGATGGAGATCATGATGATGGAGATCATGGTGTGACGCCGGTGACAAGAAGATCGTGTCGGTGCTTTGGTGATGGAGATCAAGAAGCGCATGATGATGGCCATATCATGTCACTTATGAATTGCATGTGATGTTAAACCTTTTTGCACCTTATCTTGCTTAGAACGACGGTAGCATTATGAGGTGATCTCTCACTAAAATTTCAAGACGAAATTGTGTTCTCCCCGACTGTGCACCGTTGCGACAGTTCTTCGTTTCGAGACACCACGTGATGATCGGGTGTGATAGACTCAACGTTCAAATACAACGGGTGCAAAACAGTTTTACACGCAGAACACTCAGGTTAAGCTTAACGAGCCTAGCATGTGCAGACATGGCCTCGGAACACATGAGACCGAAAGTTCGAGCATGAATCGTATAGTTGATATGATTAGCATAGAGATAGTTACCACTCAAACTATTCTCGACTCACGTGATGATCAGACTTGGAGATAGTGGATTTGGATCATGTACCACTCAAATGACTAGAGAGATGTACTTTTTGAGTGGGAGTTCTTAAGTAATATGATTAATTGAACTAATTGTCATGAACATAGTCTAATGGTCTTTGCGAATTACGATGTAGCTTGCGCTATAGCTCTGCTGTTTTTATATGTTCCTAGAGAGAATTTAGTTGAAAGTTGATAGTAGCAAACTTTGCAGAGGATTGTCCTCGTTGCTGCGCAGAAGGCTTATGTCCTTAATGCACCACTCGGTGTGCTACACCTCGAGCGTCGTCTGTGGATGTTGTGAACATCCGACATACACGTTTCTGATGACTACACGATAGTTCAGTGCAAAATACTTAATGGCTTAGAAGCAAGGCGCCGAAGACGTTTTGAAACGTCACGGAACATAAGTGATGTTCTAAAGAGATGAAATTGTGATTTCATGCTTGTGCCCTTGTTAAGAGGTACGAGACCTCCGACAAGATTCTTTGTCTACAAAGTAAAGGAGAAAAGCTCAATTGTTGAGCATGTGCTGAGATTGTCTGAGTACGACAATCGCTTGAATCAAGTGGGAGTTAATCTTCCAGATGAGATAGTGATGGTTCTCCAAAGTCACTGCCACCAAGCTATGAGAGCTTTGTGATGAACTATAACATATCAAGGATAGATACAATGATCCTTGAGCGATTCGTGATGTTTGACACTGCGAAAGTAGAAATCAAGAAGGAGCATCAATAGTTGATGGTTAGTAAAACCACTAAGTTTCAAGAAAGGCAAGGGCTAGAAGGGATACTTCGTGAAACGACAAAACAATTGCTGCACTAATGAAGTGACCCAAGATTAAACCCAAACCCGAGACTAAGTGCTTCTGTAATGAGGGGAACAGTCACTGAGGCGGAGCAACTCTAGATACTTGGTAGATAAGAAGGCTGGCAAAAGTCGAAAGAAGTATATTTGATATACATGATGTTGATGTGTACTTTACTAGTACTCCTAGTAGCACGAGGGTATTGGATACCGGTTCGGTTGCTAAGTGATTAGTAACACGAAATGAAAGCTACGGCATAAACGAAGACTAGCTAAAGGCAAGGTGACGATACGTGTTGGAAGTGTTTCCAAGGTTGATATGATCAAACGTCGCACGCTCCCTCTATCATCGGGATTGGTGGTGAAACCCAAATAATTGTTATTTGGTGTTTGCGTTGAGCATGAACATGATTGGATCGTGTTTGTTGCAATACGATTATTCATTTAAAAGAATAATAGTTATTCTATTTTCTTGAATAATTACCCTCAATGGTTTATTGAATCTCGATCGTAGTGTTACACATGTTCATAATATTAGTGCCAAAAGATAAAAAGTAAAAATGATAGTACCACTTAGTTGTGGCACTGCCACTTGAGTCGTGTTGGTGTAAAATGCATGAAGAAGCTCCATGTTGATGGATCGTTTGGACTCACTTGATTTTGATTCACTTGAGACATGCAAAACATGCCACATGAAACAAGTAGATTAACTTGTTGGGAGTAATGCATTTTTGATGTGTGCAGTCCGATAAGTGCTAAGGCACGCAGTGGATATCATTATGTTCTTACTTTAGTGACGATTTGAGTAGATACAGGAGTATTTACTTGATGAATCACAAGTCTGAAATGTTGAAAAGTTCAAAGCTATTTTAGAGTGAAGATCGTCGTGACAAGAGGATAAACAGTCTACGATATGATCATAGAGATGAATATCTGAGTTACGAGTTTTGGTACGCAGTTAAGACAATGTGGAAATTGTTTCGCAGTTCATGCCACCTGGAACATCATAGTGTCATGATGTGTCTGAACGTCATAGCCATGCACTATTTGGTATGGTGCATGCTATCATGTCTCCTATCGAATTACCACTATCGTTTATGGGTTATGCATTAGAGACAACTGCATTCACTTTAAATAGGGCACCGCGTATTTCCGTTGAGATGACACAGTATAGACTAAGGTTTAGAGAAATATAAGCTGTCGTTTCTTGAAAGTTTGGAGCTGCGATGCTTATGTGAAAAAGTTTCAGTCTGATAAGCTCGAACCCACAGCGGATAAATGCATCTTCATAAGATATCCAAAACAGTTGGATACATCTCCTATCTCAGATCCGGAAGCAAAGTGTTTGTTTCTAGAAACGGGTTCTTTCTTGAGGAAAGGTTTCTCTCGAACGAATTGAGTGGGAGGGTGATAGAACTTGATGAGGTTATTGAACCATCACTTCGACTAGTGTGTAGCAGGGCACAGGAAGGTCCTGTGGTGCCTACACCAATTGAAGTGGAAGCTGATGATGGTGATCATTGAGCTTCGGATCAAGTTACTACAAACCTCGTAGGTTGACAAGGTCGCGTACTACTACAGAGTGGTATGGTAACCCTGTCTTGGAGCTGTGGAGAAAGCAATGGTGGGCCCGGATTCCGACAAATGGCTGGAGGCCATGAAATCCGAGAGAGGATCCATGTACGAAAACAAAGTGTAGACTTTGGAAGAACTACTTGATGGTCATAGGACTATTGAGTAAAGATGGATCTTTAAAGGAAGACAGACGATGATGGTGATAAATCACTATTAAGAAAAGCTTGACTTGTCGCAAAGATGTTTCTGACAAGATCAAACAGTTGACTATGATGAGACTTTCTCACTCGTAGCGATGCTAAAACTCTGTTGGAATTATGTTAGTAGTTGCTACATTATTTTTAAAATATTGCACATAGGATGTCAAAACATTGTTTCCTCGACAGTTTCCTTGAGCAAACATTGTATGTGATATAACCAGAAGGTTTTGTCGATCCTAAAGATACTAACAAGTATGCAAGCTCCAGCGATCCTTCAATGGACTGGTGCAAGCATCTCGGAGTTGGAATATACACTTTGATGAGATGATCAAGGATTTGGGGTTTGTACAAGGTTTATGAGAAACTTGTATTTCCAAAGAAGTGAGTGGGAGCACTATAGAATTTCTGATAAGTATATGTGGTTGACATATTGTGGATCAGAAGTAATGTAGAATTTCTGTAAAGCATACAAGGTTGTTTGAAAGGAGTTTTCAAAGGAATACCTGGATTGAGCTACTTGATCGCTGAGCATCAAAGATCTATGGAGATAGATCGAAAGCGCTTAATGGAAGTTTCAACAAGATGCATGCCTTGACAAGTTTTAAAGGAGTTCAAAATAGATCAGCAAAGAACAAGTTCTTGGTTGCGTTGTAAGGTGTGAATTTGAGTAAGACTCAAAACCCGACCACGGCAGAATAAAGAGAATAGACGAAGCTCGTCTTCTATGCCTTAGCCGTAGACTCTAAAGTACGCCATGCTGAGTACCGCACCTAATGTGTGCCTTGCAGCAAGTCTGTTAAGAGGTACACAGAGTGATCCAGGATTGAATCATTGATCAGCGGTCAAAGTTATCCTTAGTAACTAAATAGACTAAGGAATTTTTCCTCGATTATGGAGGTGGTTAAAGAGTTCGTCGTAAAGGGTTACGTCGATGCAAGCTTTGACACTAATCCGAACAACTATGAGTAGTGAAACGGATTCGTATAGTAGAGTAGATATTTGGAGCATTTCCGAATAGCACGTAGTAGCAGCATCTATAAGATGACATAAAGATTTGTAAAGAACGCACGGATCTGAAAGTTCCAGAACCGTTGACTAAAACCTCTCTCACGAGCAAGACGTGATCAGACCCCATAAATATATGGGTGTTCGATTCGCTGAAATCACATGGTGATGTGAACTAGATTATTGACTCTAGTGCCGGTGGGAGACTCTTCGAAATATGCCCTAGAGGAAATAATAAATTACTTATTATTATATTTCTTAGTTCATGATAATCGTTTATTATCCATGCTATAATTGTATTGATTGGAAACACAATACTTGTGTGGATACATAGACAAAACACTGTCCCTAGTAAGCCTCTAGTTGACTAGCTCGTTGATCAAAGATGGCCAAGGTTTCCTGGCCATAGGCAAGTGTTGTTACTTGATAACGGGATCACATCATTAGGAGAATCATGTGATGGACTAGACCAAAACTAATAGGCGTAGCATGTTGATCGTGTCATTTTGTTGCTACTGTTTTCTGCGTGTCAAGTATTTGTTCCTATGACCATGAGATCATATAACTCACTGACACCGGAGGAATGCTTTGTGTGTATCAAACGTCGCAACGTAACTGGGTGACTATAAAGATGCTCTACAAGTATCTCCGAAGGTGTTAGTTGAGTTAGTATGGATCGAGACTGGGATTTGTCACTCCGTGTGACGGAGAGGTATCTCGGGGCCCACTCGGTAATACAACATCACACACAAGCCTTGCAAGCAATGTGACTTAGTGTAAGTTGTGGGATCTTGTATTACGGAACGAGTAAAGAGACTTGCAGGTAAACGAGATTGAAATAGGTATGCTGATACTGACGATCGAATCTCGGGCAAGTAACATACCGAAGGACAAAGGGAATGACATACGGGATTATATGAATCCCTGGCACTAAGGTTCAAACGATAAGATCTTCGTAGAATATGTAGGATCCAATATGGGCATCCAGGTCCCGCTATTGGATATTGACCGAGGAGTCTCCCGGGTCATGTCTACATAGTTCTCGAACCCGCATGGTCTACACACTTAAGGTTCGACGTTGTTTTATGCGTATTTGAGTTATATGGTTGGTTACCGAATGTTGTTCGAAGACCCGGATGAGATCACGGACGTCACAAGGGTTTCCGGAATGGTCCGAAAACGAAGATTGATATATAGGATGACCTCATTTGGTTACCGGAAGGTTTTCGTGCATTACCGCAAAATTTTCGGGCTCATCGCTAGTGTACTAGGAGTGCCGGGAGGGGTGCCAGGGACCATCGGGAGGGGTGTCACGCCCCAAGGGGTCTCATGGGCTATGGGAAAAGATAAACCAGCCCCTAGTGGGCTGGAATAAGTTCCCACTAAGGCCCATAAGGTTTGAGAAGGAAAAAACTCAAGGTTGAAATAGTTTCCAAGTGGAAGGTGGAATCCTACTCCAAGTAGGATTGGAGTAGGACTCCTCCACCTCCAATTTCGGCCAAACCTTTAGGTTTTGAGGCTGCCTCCTCCCCTCCCTCCCTCCTATATATAGTGGGGTTTTAGGGCTGATTTGAGACAACTTTTGCCACGGCAGCCCGACCACATATCTTCACGGTTTTACCTCTAGATCGCGTTTCTGCGGAGCTCGGGCGGAGCCCTGCTGAGATAAGATCACCACCAACCTCCGGAGCGCCGTCACGCTGCCGGAGAACTCTTCTACCTCTCCGTCTCTCTTGCTGGATCAAGAAGGCCGAGATCATCGTCGAGCTGTACGTGTGCTGAACGCGGAGGTGCCGTCCGTTCGGCACTAGATCGTGGGACTGAACACGGGACGGTTCGCGGGGCGGATCGAGGGACGTGAGGACGTTCCACTACATCAACCGCGTTCACTAACGCTTCTGCTGTACGGTCTACAAGGGTACGTAGATCACACATCCCCTCTCGTAGATGGACATCACCATGATAGGTCTTCGTGCGCGTAGGAAAATTTTTGTTTCCCATGCGACGTTCCCCAACATTACTAACTTTCATTATTTTTTGTTATTATATAGTGCGATGGTTTTGGTATCCGCCTCCGTCGGCCCTCGTCCTGTCTATGATTCGGATGTGGTATATATTATCTTTTATAACTATTTGTTTTATTTAGTGTTTATGACATTATGACGACCAACGTGACATATATTTTTTTAATCTAGGAGGTATGTGAACCGGAAATTCCAACCCACATAAAAATTCTTGTCTAGAAGTTAAATTTGGTTGAAAAAGAAAACAAATACTTGAAGAAAAAATTGAAAATAATTGAGGATAAGAATATGGAACTAGAGTTGCATGTCGCCGATGTCATCGATGATCGCAAGATGAAGATGGATGCGATGCGCTTGAAGATGGATGAAATGCGCTTGAAGATTAGGAATATTAGAAAATATGCCATTGATAAAGAGGCTTGGTATCATTATGCTGTTGGGTCAATTGTTACCTTAGTTGCGATTTTGATCGCGTTTGTTGTTGCATTTAAATGTTTTACATAGTTGTATGTTGTTTTATGAGAGAACTTTATGTATTTATTTTTTGCGGTAATAACATTTGATCACTACTGTTCTTTGGATTTAATGTGATGATGAACTTGTATTAATTTTGGTCATATGTTCTGTAATGGTTTTTTGATATATTTAATTTCATAATAGAGATGAATCGCCAATTTGACCCTGAAATTGAAAAGCACTACAAATGAACTCTGAAAATGTTGAAAGTTGGCATGCTATCATCATTTCACCCACATAGCATGTGTTAAAAAGTTGAGAGGGCTACGACAAAAACTGGATGCACTTCGTGTACAAAACGGACAATCTCTCTCAAAGTATTAGGGTTTCAAACGAGAACTCATCTCTTACATGGATATTATGTAAATGAAAAGTGTTTGAAATTTAGTACATTCCATACATGCATTACATAAAAGGTTTAATACATTATTACATTATTGCACCAATATTCCTATCTATTATTTCTGTTTTCTTCTGGGTTGTAGCCATGGAGAATCTTCATCATTCAGTAGGATGCTTGGGTCAGTTTTCACTTTGAAGGGCGGAATTTCATGAAACTTATTATAATCTTATGACATGTCTGTCTTGTCATCTACTCCCACGATGTTTTTCCCCTGAAAGAACTATGTGGCGTTTGGCTCATTGGACGATATCTTCTTTTGCTGATTTCTTTTTCTCGTTTTTGTAGACATGTCCTTCACATAGAAAACCTGAGCGACATCATTGGCTAGGACAAATGGTTCGTCCATGTACGCAAGATTGTTGAGATCCACTGTTGTCATGCCGTACTTTTGGTCTACAACTACCCCGCCTCCTGTCAGCTTCACCCATTTGCACCGAAACAAAGGGATCTTAAAAGTAGGTCCATAGTCAAGTTCCCATATCTCCTCTATGTACCCGTAATATGTTTCCAGACAGTGCCGATTCTCGTCTGTTGCATCAAAGCGGACACCACTATTTTCGTTGGTGCTCTTTTTATCTTGGGCAACCGTGTAAAATGTATTCCCATTTATCTCATACCCTTGGAAAGTACATATAGTCGAAGATGGTGGCCTGGCCAAACAGTACAGCTCATCTCCAACGGTGTCGTCATTCATGAGATGTGTCTGCAACCAACTGCCGAAAGTCTTCTCGTGTTCCCCTTTAATCCAAGAGTCAGCCTTCCCCGGGTTTTCGGAGCGTAGAATATTCTTGTGTCTCACGATATACGGAGCCACCATGGTAGAATTGTGTAGAACTGTGTAGTGTGCTTGAGAGAAAGAATGCCCGTCCATACATACTTTTGCTTTCCTTCCTAGTGTGCCTTTTCCTGTCAGCCTACCCTCATATCGAGATTCAGGAACACCAATCGGCTTAAGGTCAGGAAGAAAGTCCACACAAAACTCAATGACCTCCTCTGTTCCATAGCCCTTAGAGATGCTTCCTTCTGTCCTAGCACGGTTACGAACATATTTCTTTAAGACTCCCATGAACCTCTCGAAGGGGAACATATTGTGTAGACACACAGGACCGAGAATTCTAATCTCTTCGACTAGGTGAACTAGGAGGTGTGTCATTATATTGAAGAAGGATGGCGGGAACAACAACTCAAAGCTGACCAGACATTGGACCACATCAATCTGTAACCCTGATAGACTTTCTCGATCGATTACCTTCTGAGAAATTGCATTGAGGAATGCACATACCTTCACAATTGCCAGGCGAACATTTTCCGGTAGAATTCCCCTCAATGCAACCGGAAGCAATTGCGTCATAAGCACGTGGCAGTCATGAGACTTTAGGTTTTGGAATTTTTTGTCTTTCATATTTACGATTCCCTTTATATTCGACGAGAAGCCAGTCGGGACCTTGATACTGAAAAGGACTTCAAAGAAGATTTCCTTCTCTTCCTTAGTAAGAGCGTAGCTGGCACGCCCTTGAAACTGTCGTGGATGCATGCCATCTCTTCCTTTATGACGTTCCTGGTCCTCCCGCGCTTCCGGTGTATCTTTTGACTTCCCATATAAGCCCAGGAAGCCTAGAATATTCACGCACAGATTCTTCATCAAGTGCATCACGTCGATTGCCGAGCGGACCTCATGGACTTCCCAGTAGGGTAGCTCCCAAAATATAGATTTTTTCTTCCACATGGGTACGCGCTTATCAGGGCCGTTAGGAACAGGTTGGCTGCCAGGACCCTTTCCAAAGATTACTTTTAAATCTTTGACCATATCAAATACTTCAGCACCAGTACGGATGACAGGCTTCCCCCGGGGTTCTGCCTTGCCATTGAAATGCTTGCCTTTTTCTTTAAGGGATGCTTGGGCGGAAGAAAACGACGATTGTACGTGTACACATTCTTCCTACATTTGTCCAGATATATACTTTCTGTCTGATCCAAACAGTGCGTGCATGCATTGTATCCCTTGTTTGACTGCCCTGAAATGTTACTAAGAGCAGGCCAATCATTGATGGTTACGAAAAGCAACGCTCGAAGGTCAAATTCCTCTTGTTTGTACTTGTCCCACACACATACACCTGGTTCGGCCCACAGCTGTAAAAGTTCATCAACTAATGGCCTTAGGTACACATCAATATCGTTGCCGGGCTGCTTTGGACCTTGGATAAGCACTGGCATCATAATGAACTTCCGCTTCATGCACAACCAAGGAGGAATGTTGTAGATACATAGAGTAACGGGCCAGGTGCTGTGATTGCAACTCTGCTCCCCAAAAGGATTCATGCCATCTATACTCAGACCTAACCATAAGTTCCTTGCGTCAGCTGCAAATCTCGGGAACTCTCTCTCGATTTTTCTCCACTGCCGACCATCAGCGGTGTGCCTCAACTTATCGTCTTTCATACGATCTTCCATGTGACATCGCAACAACTTCGCATGATCTTTATTTCTGAATAGACGTTTCAAACGTGGTATTATAGGAGCATACCACATCACCTTGGCAGGAACCCTCTTCCTGGGTGGCTCGCCCTCAATATCACCAGGGTCATCTTTTCTGATCTTATACCGCAATGCAGTGCATACCGGGCATTTATCCATATTCTCGTACTTCTCACCGCGGTAGAGGATGCAGTCATTAGGGCATGCATGTATCTTCTGCACGTCTAATCCTAGGGGGCAGACAAGCTTCTTTGCTTCGTATGTGCTGGCGGGCAATTCGTTCTTTCTTGGAAGCATCTTCTTCATCAGTACCAGCAACTTTTCGAATGACGAGTCAGTCACACCGGTCTCTGCCTTCCACTTCAGCAATTCCAGTGTGCTACCCAGCTTCTTCTGGCCATCTTCACAAGTTGGGTACAACAATTTCTTGTGGTCCTGTAACATCTGCTCGAACTGCAACCTCTCCTTTTCTATGTCGCAACCTCGCCGTGCATCAGAAATGACCCGGCCAAGATCATCAGCGGGCTCATCTGGTTCCCGTTCTTCATCCTGATCTTCTTCTTCATTGTCTTCCATTGCGGTATCAGCATACTCAGGGAACATAGATCGGTAGTTGTCATCATCGTTCTCTTCTTCTTCATCGTCGTCTTCCATCATAACCCCTCTTTCTCCGTGCTTGGTCCAAACATTATAGCCCGACATAAAACCGGACCGAAGCAGGTAGCTCTGAATGACTCTTGAGGAAGTGTAATCCTTCTCATTGCGACATTCAACACATGGACAAAACATATAGCCACCACCATGCTTGTTCGCATCGGTTGCATCTCGAAAAGAATGCACGCCTTCTCTGTAAGCGGTTGTGCGTCGATCACCGTACATCCATGGATGGCTCATCTGTGTTATACGACAGTATATCAAATATAATCACGATCCTAAAAATTAGTACCGCACGGTCTAAACGAGGAAATATAGTTGCTAACCTTTTAGAATAAGTAGAAATAAAGAGGAAGAGGTTTAAGCGTGGCTCAGGCATCTCATATCGTAGTTGTGTTCGGTGAACTAAAGCGGCATCGCTCTAACACACATTTCAACAAACACCTCTAGTGCATCAAAAAAAGTGGAGAGCTAGCACCCACCCACAATCCTCCATCCAAGAAAAATGCAAGGAAGAGGGGAGAGGGGGGCTGTGCTATATATAGGCAGAGGACTTTAGTCCCGGTTTGAGACACAAACCGGGACTAAAGGTGGCGCACATGCGGGCTGCCCGCCGCGTAGCCCTTTAGTCCCGGTTTGGGACACGAACCGGGACTAAAGGCTCCTTACAGGTCGGGACTAAAGCCTCGAGGGAGGCATTGAGAATTGGGGCGACATGGCCGGGACTAAGGCCCGGCCCAGAGGCAGGCCGGGACTAAAGGGTCCCGGCCAAAGGCCCGTTTTCCACTAGTGAACGTTGTTGTTGCAGAAACTTGAAGTGGACATGAATGTTGGTCGTGAGTGCTCGGTCTACAACAGACCACTTGTTTTGGTCAAGTCAACTGAAACAAGGGATGAGTTGCAAGAACTGTACTAGGACAAAGATTTTTTCTGAGTCGGTTGATCCAAATCAAATCCAACGACTACAGAGGAGGTGGGCGCGCGCACAAACAACTGCCAGTTAAACGACAACGTTTTCCAACTATTACTGTTATTAACTTATTATATAGTTATACTAAAGGGCCTCGAATTTTGGTTTCGCCACGGCCCACCAAAATTCCAGGACCAGCCCTGCTCAGAGATCCTTAGAAAACAACGAGAAAATGTGTAGAGCCATATTCGTTGTGTGTGAACTAAGGTATAGCGCAAAAGAGCACTCAACTGGATTGCGAAGGCAAGCTAGGTTGCCGCCATGGTTGGTTGGTCTAGCATGCCCTAGATAAACCGCTAGGTCCCTCTACTAAACGACTTAATCAAAGTTCACTCTTATAACATGTTTGGTAAGTTTTGTACACGGGAATGGGAGTTGGCATGAAAGAGATCGTTGAAGGATTAGGTGTGGGAGATAACATTTACTTTCATTCCCTCGCTTCGTGTATGATAGAAATTAGTCGTAATTGTTTACGTATGCTTAGATTCTACACCACATTATACAGAAAACCATGCAATTCATGTAGATGTTATCTCTTCTCCGTATGTTTGTGTTACATCAATAAAGGCTTTGGTTGTAGAAATGACATTTTAGGTTTCTTGATGTTTGCCCTTGATCTAGTTTGTAACCTGGTTATACGTAGACCATTAGCTAGTCACAGTTTTAGAGTTAGTCATTTTAACTTAATTTTAGAGTTAGTCGTTGGAAGATAATAGACCCGAGCATGGCATGATCAACGCACTCGGAGGAGTTACATGGCTAGTCCGTCTATTTGTCCTAAGCGATATTGGCACTTGAGTGAGATGCAGGATACAGCTCGATTATCGCTTGCTTTTGTGAAACTGAACACCTGAGCAAGAGGGGATTGTTGTGATTTGCACAAGAAATAAACAATGTGATTTCGTGGAAATAGATCCAGGCACTCTAATTAAGGAATTCCTTCAGGCATAAACATTAGGATTACTTGTGCTCTTATCACCAGATCAAGGTAAAGGGCTTGGATATTGTAGAATCTGACAATCTATACACATACATCCGATCTAACGTCATTTTTGACCACTATTTTCATATTGTCATGTTTGTTAGACTTAGAGATATCTTATTGTTGTAATCTCAACCTACCTCTATCTCTTTCTATCTCTCCCGTAGCTATCTTAAACTACCGAATCCTAACAAGGGCCGGTATCCCTTTCTTGTAAACCAAGGCAAGGGTTTTGCCCAATCTATATAAACACCGTGGCTTCCTCTCGAGGGAGTTGGAACGCTTCCATCTGACATGGTATCAGAGCCAACCTCTTCCCATCTATCTAGCCAAAACAAAACTCCACCGATCGCCAGAACCGATCGCCATGTCTTCTTCTTCGACCACCGTTGCCCTCAACCTTGGAGCGCCGCCCGCCGAGCAGCTGACCAAGGGGAATTTTATCCTATGAAAAGCCCAGGTGATGCCAGGCCTGCGAGGAGCACAGGTCACTTGCCTCCTGGATGGAACCGATGCAGCACCCGCGGAAACAGTGGAGCATCAGCAGGCGCACAAGACGACGATCATGGTGCCTAATCCCCTTTATGCACCATGGTTGTCCAGAGATCAACAAGTCCTCATCCATCTCCTCAATTCCCTGTCAAAGGAAATCCTCGCCCAAGTTGTGAGTAAAGAAAACACCTTTGATTTGTGGACTGCCATCATCACCATGTTTGCTTCGCAGTCCCAATCTCGAATTACAAATTTGAGAATTGCCATCGCCACCACCAAGAAGGGCTCCATGTCGAGCACCTCCTACATCGCCCGGATGAAGAGTCTAGGAGATGAACTCGCTGTTGTAGGTCGGCCCGTCTCTGATCCAGAGATGGTGGAATATGTCCTTGCCGATCTAGATCGAGACTACGACCCGGTTGTGGCAGCAATCGGCGCTGTCAAAACATCCATCACCGTCGACGAGCTCTTCGCTCAAATCTCCGCCTTGGATCAACGGGTGGAGATGCTCGGCGACGGACCAGAAGCTGGCTACAACACCTCTGCAAATATGGCGTACAGGGGGCGTGGCCAGTCCCGCGGCAGAGGACGCAGGCGCGACAGCAGAGGCCGTGGTTGAGGGAGACGCTCACCCTCTTCCCATTCTCCAAACGACAACAACAGGAGAGGTGGCCGTTCTCAGCAACATCAGCAGCAGCGCCCACCGCACCGGGACTACCCCGAGTGCCAGATTTGTCTCAAACATCATCGCGGGGGTGCCCGTGAATGTTGGGATCACTATGAGGAAGATGAGTATGAAGAAAAGGAGGCCAATATCGCCTCCGACTCCTACGGCATCGACACCAACTGGTATGCCGACTCCGGTGCCACCAACCATATCACAAGAGAGCTTGACAAGCTGACGGTCAAAGACAAATATCGTGGCCATGATCAAGTGCACACTGCAAGCGGATCTGGTATGAAAATTACTCATGTTGGAAGTTCAATTGTTAAAAACCCCATGAAAAACCTACACCTTAAAAAGGTCCTATATGTGCCCACAACATCAAAGAATCTTCTTTCTGTTCATAGGTTTACTCTTGATAATCGTGTTCCCATTGAGTTATATCCATATTTCTTTTTGGTAAAGGACTTGGACACGAGGAAAATACTTCTTAGGGGCAAATGTGTGGGAGGTCTCTACCCGCTCATATCTTCATCAACACCAACCAATAAACAAGCTTTTGTTGTTGTCAAGCCTTCTTCATCAAAGTGGCATAGTAGAGTAGGTCATCCCTCTTCAGTTATTGTTAAATTTGTTCTTAGCAAGAACAATCTTCCTTATTCTCATGAGTCCAGTGTTGAGTATGTTTGTGATCCATGTCAACAAGCTAAAAGTCATCAGCTGTCATACCCTATATCTACCAGCATTTCCACTGCACCTTTGCAACTTGTGTTTTCAGATGTGTGGGGGCCAGCCCCCACCTCCGTCGGCAGACATTCATATTATGTTAGTTTTATTGACGATTTTAGCAAATTCACATGGATCTATCTTCTCAAGAAACGATCTGAAGTATTTCAAGTCTTTAAGAACTTTCAAAATCTTGTTGAGCGCAACCTAAACACCAAAATCATTGCCATGCAAACAGATTGGGGAGGTGAATACAGAAAGCTCAATCTATTATTCCAAGAGCTTGGTATCTCACATCATGTTGCATGTCCCCATGCACATCAACAGAATGGCTCAGCCGAAAGGAAGCATCGCCATGTTGTTGAAGTTGGACTAGCTCTTCTTGCAAACTCATCTATGCCACTAAAATTTTGGGATGAAGCCTTTTTAACCGTCACTTACCTGATAAATCTGCTACCTAGCAAAGTCATCAACTTTGAGACACCCATCACTCGCCTCTTTGGCATCTCTCCTGATTACAAGTCACTCCGTGTCTTTGGTTGTGCCTGTTGGCCCAACCTTCAGCCATACAACACACGCAAACTTGCGTTTCGTTCAAAAAAATGTGTCTTTCTTGGATATAGTCCCATTCATAAAGGAGTCAAATGCCTAGATGTTTCTACTGGCAGAGTCTATATCTCACGTGATGTGGTCTTTGATGAGTCACTTTTTCCCTTTGAAACTCTTCATCCCAATGCCGGAGCACTTCTCAAAAAAGCCATTCTTCTACTTCCACCACATCTCCAAACTTCCGATCATGGGGGCCACAATTGTACTAATCCAACTGATAATTGTATTACTAGAGAATTACCTCCATGTGTGCAGGATCCTACAGCAGCAACCGGTGCAGAAAACGGTGAAGAAAATGATCAAAATTTTGGAGATTTGCCACCTATATTTCATGCAGCAGAAGAAGACGAAGCCGGCGCGGAACACGAGGAAGATCTGGCGGCGGCGGCAGCACCTGGAACTCCTGTGCGCGCGCAATCCTGTACGCCAGTCAGCGCCGCCCTCGCCCCGCACCAATCAGCTACCTCCACGTCTGGGAGGAATGCACGTTCCGAACCGTGTCCCATGCGCGGGCCAACAGCAGCCGCTTCGGCGGGACCCACGACAGAATCGACCACGCTAGGTTTGACATTGAGTGCAGATTTTGTGGGACCCGCGTCGGAATCTTTGTCCCATGCACGCATGCACGCGGTTGGCAGCGATGGATCTTCTGCGACGGTTTCTTTAGAAACATCAGCTACACCGCAGGCCACACAGGCGGTCTCGGGATCCCCTGTTTACAGCGAGTCCGAGAGAGGCTCAGGATCCTCTGCAACCGAGACGGTTGTGTTACTTCCTGTGCCACAAGCAGTACAAACACGACGAAGCAAAATTCAACCAGCCACAACTTCTCGTGTCACAACTCGGTCGCAAAGAGGTATAAAAATCCAAAGATTCGAACTGATGGCACTATTCCATATGGCATGTTGTGTCTAGCAGGAGAACCAGCAAACTTGGAGGATGCACTTGGAGATCCAAAGTGAAAACATGCAATGGATGAAGAATATTCAGCACTCATGAGAAATAAGACTTGGCATCTTGTGCCAGAGAAGAGAGGTAAAAATGTCATTGACTGTAAGTGGGTTTACAGAATCAAAAGGAAAGCAGATGGCTCCATTGACAGGTATAAAGCTCGTTTAGTTGCAAAAGGCTTTAAGCAACGGTATGGTTTGGACTATGAGGATACTTTTAGTCCTGTGGTTAAAGCTGCAACTATTAGGCTTGTGTTAGCTATATCTGTATCCAGGGGATGGAGTTTGAGACAACTAGATGTTCAGAATGCGTTTTTACATGGTGTTCTGGAAGAGGAGGTTTACATAAGACAACCACCTGGGTATGTTGACAAAAAGGTACCTCATTATGTGTGCAAGCTTGACAAAGCACTCTATGGTTTGAAACAAGCACCAAGGGCATGGTACTCAAGGTTAAGTTCACAGTTGAAACGTTTAGGCTTTGTTGCATCCAAAGATGACACTTCTTTGTTTATTTATAACAAGGCAAATACAACTATATTTGTGTTAGTATATGTTGATGATATCATAGTTGCAAGCTCCTCACAAAGTGCCACTAATGCCCTCTTGCATGATTTACGTTCAGAATTTGCATTAAAGGGTCTTGGTGATCTACACTTCTTCTTGGGCATCGAGGTAAAAAAGATTCAAGATGGCATAGTGTTGAATCAAGAAAAACATGCCACTGAACTTCTAGTTCGTATGGGAATGAAGGATTCTAAGCCTTCACCCACACCTTTGTCATCTTCAGAGAAACTATCAGCTTTTGAAGGTGAGCCACTAAAGGAAGAAGAGATCACAAAGTATAGGAGTGCAGTAGGAGCACTGCAGTACTTGACACTAACAAGACCTGATATTTCATTTGCTGTTAATAAGGTTTGTCAGTATCTTCATGCACCTACCAGTATACATTGAACTGCTGTCAAAAGAATTGTACGGTACATAAAGTATTCTATGAGCTTGGGTCTTCAAGTTAAACACTCTAAATCCACTCTTGTTAGTGCCTTCTCTAATGCTGACTGGACAGGATGCAGTGATGATAGGACGTCAACTGGAGGTTTTGCAGTGTTCTTTGGTTCTAATCTCATATCTTGGAGTGCCAGAAAACAAGCCACAGTATCCAGGTCAAGTACTGAAGCTGAGTATAAATCATTAGCAAATGCAACTGCTGAAATTATTTGGCTTGAATCACTGTTAAATGAACTGGGAGTTAAACAACATCGTGTGTCATGTTTGTGGTGTGACAATCTAGGAGCCACATATCTCTCTGCAAATCCAGTGTTTCATGGCAGGACAAAGCATATAGAAATTGACTTTCATTTTGTAAAAGGGTTGCAGAGAAGAAGCTAGACATACGTTTTTTCCTTTCAGAGATCAAGTTGCAGATGGATTCACTAAGGCCTTACCAGTCAAACCATTTGAGGAATTCAAGAGAAATTTTAATATAGGATAGTTGAGATTAGGGAAGGGTGTTAGACTTAGAGATATCTTATTGTTGTAATCTCAACCTACCTCTATCTCTTTCTATCTCTCCCGTAGCTATCTTAAACTACCGAATCCTAACAAGGGCCGGTATCCCTTTCTTGTAAACCAAGGCAAGGGTTTTGCCTAATCTATATAAACACCGCGGCTTCCTTTCGAGGGAGTAGGAACACTTTCATCTGACAATGTTCAACGGATGCAGTCTAGGTGAACGCAAAGAAGCGAACTGATGAGCTTAGCTAAAAAAATGAACGCCTCTAACACATAAATAAATGAGTATTTGTGATGCACTGTTTTAGAAGAAAAAAATGAACGCAAAAGCGAGGGCCTCTAACCGGCACGGATGTGCAGGCTAAGTTGTAACGACGGGCATGGAGCATCAATGAATGAAGGTCTTCTAGGCCGACAGACTCAATCCGGCAGCTATATGAGGATAGGAGAATGATTTTATTCTGACACGATGAACGACAAGGGAAAAACCATAGTCTAGTTAACCATCCACGGTGGGTGGCATATCATAATCACGCAACAACAAATTTGCTTTGAGGTCCACACGACCATTTAAGAAAAGGCGCACGATAAGCAAAACCTCAGCATAAAGGGCAATATTACTCTTCTCAAAGGAGGACGGGTGAAAGGGAGACCCGATGGATGGATATAAGACGCGAAAACATGTCATTCAGTTCCTTTTCTTCAGCAATGCCAAACGAAAAAAAATTCCGCGAGCATTGCTCAATTGTGCTTGCGTAGACTAGGAATGCGAGGCGTAGGGAAATGGGACGCAACAATACTAGATCAGGTAGTATGGCTCAACACGTACCTCCTGAGCTGAACATGGAGTTTTCGTGCCTGCACTGTTACGGTTTGACCATGTGTCTTGACGACCTCACGTACCTGTAAAACCGGTGATCTGCCGGAGCAATCGAAGTTGTCAGAATTTTTCAATTACGGAAAGCCGCCAGAGTGGTTCCAAACAAAGAAGGATAACAATGCTGAAAAATACGAAAGCTTCTTTGACTGGGCCAGCGTGGGTATTATCTTGCTTTTTGGGCCTTACGACTCACAGCATCCAGGGAGGCCTTAGACCCATCTAGTCATTTGACTGGGCCAGCGTGGGCAACAGCTGCGAAACACAACTTGTGAACAGAAACAGAAGGTGAACCGATCGATTTGTCGCTGCGCATTCCCGACTTCTTCCTCAGCGCGAGATAGGGGCCACGAATGCCTGCGGTGAGATGACGCGTAGGTATCCAAGCTGGCTCCTCTGACCTAATGGAGCCCCCGGCGGACGCAGGAGAGATGGCGTACGGCGAGGCCTTTGGTTAGGCCGCGGCTCATGGAGTTGGCTTCATTATTGCAGTTTCAATTGCATCGGCAGAAATAGCTTTCCGGACGATGAAAATAATCAACTCTAAATTGTGCACCAAGATGAACGGTAAGCGGTTTAATAACCTTGATGAGTTGATGCACTGAGGGGAATAATTCTAAAGGACTTGATAACAATGAAGGAAATAGCGCGTTATAATGAAATAGTGTCATCTTTAAATACACTATTAGTATGCTATATCTAGTGTAATGTGTTATTAGCGAGACACTGTATATTATTTTATTCAGCAGAACATAACTCGAACGCTATAGCGTGCGCGCTATTTTTTTCCCAGTGCTTTACAATGATGCTGACATTATTTCGCAAGAAAGAATGGCTTCAAAATGATACTATGAAGTTTCGGAAATGCCTCCTACCTAGTTTCAATTAGCATATATTATTGGTATTGTTCATTCCCTCCAATGTGTTTATATTTGAAAAAAAAACACATAATTTGGCAATTTACTATTGTATAATTGTATCTTGTAGATTCTTTGTAGAATATGCACATGGTTGAACACTGCAGTTTAGAATTTTTCTTGCCTAAACATTGAAATGCCGGTTGTGTGGTTAGTGTTTATGAGTTATCATAGATATTCTATTTCACGTTTTTTACATATGTGACCTACAAAAACATTAGTGCATTTATCACACATTATATTTATGCAAACTCGCACAGTGACACTACTACAGGAATGCACAACAGTGACGGACGCCAAAAGGTCAGCAGTGGAGTGTGAGGCTCTCGGAGGAGCCCACCATTGACCTCCCGCCACTGCTAACAAGGCATCAGTGGCGGGCGCTCGCCCGCCATTGGTAGCGTGCACCACCAGTGGTGGACATCATTAAATCTGCTTTCCTCAATGATGATCTTGTAGAAAAGGTGTATGTGGAATAACCTCTCGGTTACGAGAAGAAGGATGAAGAAGAAGAAAATCACAAGCTTAACAAGACACTTTACCCATGAAGTAAGCGCCAAAAGCTTGGAATTCAAAGTTAGACCAAAGTTTGACCTCGCTTGGGTTCAAAACACCTTGATGTTTTGAAAGACAATATACCAAACATCGAGGAACAAGTAAAAGTTGAATACGCGACTAAGGCACTGTTTGGTTCCAAATAAGTCACCAACTTATAAGTTGAAAAGTGCAAAAAGTGACTTATTTTACCAAACAGACCCAACTTATAAGTCACCCCAACTTATAAGTCATAAGTTGCTCCACTGTAGCGACCTAACTCAAGATGAGTCAAGCCTCTGGTGTTTCTGTACCATCCCAAGATCATGCTGGTACACACACAGTACATAATGTATATATTCAAGAATGCAATCACACAGCTTTATTAATCGAAGTCTCATAAAGAGTACTTTATTACAATAAAGGATTACAATAAAGTGGCTGAAGGCCAACTCATGAGATATCTAACGAAGACTAGCGGAAGCATCAAGTAGACGAGTCCATCCGACTCCAAGGGCATGTCGCTGAGCGTAGATCGTAGCCTCACTCCTGGTCGGAAAAGTACTCTGCAACATGATACGTTGCAGCCGTGTAGGTCAGCATATTGAATATGCCGGCAAGTCATCAAAGAGAGGAGTAAAATAATAATCAACTATCTCTACATGCATATTTGGCTGGTGGAGCTAAGTTTTGCATAAAGCCAGTTTTATCCTACAACAAAAGGGGTCGAAAGCAAAATATTACTACAATGTTTGTTGTTAACGAGATGGTTCCGCCAACCAATTCTCGTGCCCGAATAGTTGTTAACACCCACAATATTATTAAGTTGTGTCGAGAGTTAAGGGGAAATTCAATGCCTTCGGCTCAAGTTGTCCATGACCGTGGACACGGCTAATCGATTAGGTTGGGCACTCTGCAGAGTTTTGCACACGTTCCCCACAAGATTTGATCGCCTCCGGGTTTGTCCTCGCACTTCAGGGTTTTTGAAGACCGGATGATCAAAACATGGTCTTTCAACGGGTCCCTCTGAATCCCTGTCCGTGCCCATCCATTCCTATCGTTCGTCTACATCTGCTAGCACCGCCTGTCCAGAGTCGCCGCGTTGTCCAACCAAGCCAGAGCCCATAATGACTTGTGGCTGTGCAGGTAAGCCTTGAGTCTTGAAGTCTCCGTCCATCTCTTCGAGCCTGGGTGAAGCTTTCCGCAGGATGACATGGCCTCTCCAGCATCCCGGGCATCCACTGGGTTCTCCAGGGAGCCGATCAACCGTCCTTCACCCAGAGTTGCATTGCGCCCGAGGTCTTGAAAATCTTGTCTTAGCCGGTCTTGATTATTATATCAACCTCGCATCACTCGTGGTAAACACTCAACCGATAACCCGTCTACTCAAGCATAGCATTAAGATATTGTCGTCCCGGGGCCAAGTATCGAGGTTATTGTGTTCCTACCACATGATACTACAACTTATGCTAAAGTTTCCAAGTACCTAGGCAGCATGCAATTGGGCAAATAAAGGTGATCTACCATGCATCGAAAACATAGGTAAAATAACATGATCAAAATGACTTGCCTTGATGATAGTTGTCTTGCTCGAGCGCTTCTAAGTAACACGCTTCACACTCCGGATGATCTACCGATACAAACACAAAGCACACCATAAGCAATTCAATCATGCCACAAGTAAAAATAACATCACAAGTAATGATTTGCGAGAGCCGAAGTAAAAGAATTTATCACGCGCCGGTATGGCAGAAACTTGTTTCTGTTGAAAACACCAGTAACAATACTTTAAAAAATTTGAAACTTCTACCACAGTAATATTTTATCACTAGAAAGCAGTAGCAAAAAGAATCAACTCAAAATCATTTTTCCTGGAATAGGCAAAACAAGGTTTAAACTAAATCTCCTCTAACTTATATTTGAAAATTTCAAACATAGACAAATTATATGTTTATACAACTATAGGAAATTTGTGAGCTACTGGACAAAGAATCAATGTCATTGGACTTCGGGATCAAAAGTTGTGGCCAAAACAAAACAGAAAGTTTTCTCTTTTTTTGTAATTTTTGACTGAAAAACTGAAAACAACTAGCTAGCTATTGGGGTACACGTGGCAAGTTGCTAGTGGCTGCGAGGGGTGTTTGTTGGAACGCTTTGGGCAAACGGCCTAGCTCTAACAAACTCACTGGTTAAATGATAAGTGGAACTAAAAACCGTTGGTTTACTGAACTAAACCGAAGGGGTACTAGGGATCTAATCTAGACCCTATATCCAAGATCTAACGGCTAAAAGGAAATAACATGAAATAACAGAGAGATGGAGGGGGAAGAACTACCGTGGCTGGGCAGTACTCCGGCGAGGGCGTGGCTGGCCGGCGAGGGAGGGAGCTCCGGGGCAGTGGAAACTTCGGGGAGGCGGCGGCGGGGGTCCTCCTCCGAGGGGAGGCGGCGGTGGAGCGAAGGGGCGCTGGGGTGGCGCTCCCAGGGGCGGCCGACGGTGGCAGAAGCTGCTCCGGCGGGCGGCAATGGCGAGGGGACGGGGCGGCGGCGGTCCGACGGTTTAGGGTGGGAACGGGGTCGGCTCGGGGCTGGTTTTATATAGGCCATGGGGCGGGGTGCTAAGGAAGGGAGAGAGAGAAGATTAGGGAAGGAAATCCCGAGCTTGGCTCGGTCTCGGCCTCGAGCAGCAGAATAGGAAGGGGAGGTAGGAGATGGCCGCTCGGGGAGAAGGTTCGGTCGGGTGGGGGTCCACGGGCAGAGAGAGGGGGGAGGTAAGGCAGGGGCGGTTGGCCGGTTTCTAGGGATTTAGATCCTAGGGAAAGGGGGATCTCGGCCCAAGCTCTATAAGGCGCCCAGGGCGGCTGCTTCTAAAAAATATACTTCCTAATCTCTAACTTTTTCCGAAAGAGAAAACAAAAGCTAATAGAAGGAAATAAATCAAAAAATTTATATAGGGTATTATATACCAAAAAATTAAGAAAAAAAATCTCTACCCGAATAACATTTTTCCAAAGCAAAAATAAAAACTTAAAAAAAATGTTTTTTCAGAAATTACCAAATTTGCTTTATTTCTTTTTGCAATTATTTTTGCAAAAGAACTTTGGGTTTTCTTGGCTCCAACATTTCAAAAATTGCCCGCACTTTTGGAGTGTCATTTTCCTCCGCTCTCTCTCTTGCGTGCAAGAGAGTTTTCCTCCGGGCTTTTCTCACGCGAGGAAAAATGGAATTGCAAATCAAAATGAAGGAAAAATTTACGAGCTAAATTTATTTCAATCACTTATGCATAGATGCTTAGCTACAAATGTAAATATTCCCAATTAGGAAAATTGGGATGTTACAAACCTACCCACCTTAAGATGAATCTCGCCCTCGAGATTCGGGTTGGCTAGAAAACAGGTGCGGGTGGTCTCGACGAAGATCCTCTTCTCGTTCCCAGGTGGCTTCTTCCTCGGTGTGGTGGCTCCACAACACCTTGCAGAACTTGATGATCTTGCTGCGGGTAACTCTGTTGGCAGTCTCGAGAATCCGGACGGGTTTCTCCTTATACGTCAGATCACTGTCAAGCTGTATGGCCTCTAGGGGCACTGTATCTCTCAAGGGAACATCGGCCATCTCAGCGTGGCATTTCTTCAACTGGGAAACATGGAAAACATCATGAACTCCGGACAATCCTTCCGGCAGTTCCAGTTTGTATGCAACTTCGCCTCTACGTTCAAGAATTTTGTAGGGGCCAATGAAACGTGGTGCTAATTTTCCTTTCACACCGAATCTCTTGATTCCTCGAAGTGGAGACACCCGAAGATATGCTCGGTCTCCCACTTCGTACGTTACTTCCTTGCGTTTGCTGTCGGCATAACTCTTCTGCCTGGACTGAGCTATCTTGAGTCGGTACGAATTAGCTTGACCTTCTCTTCAGAATCTCGGATAAGGTCGGGACCAAAAAGTTGTCGGTCTCCAACTCCATCCCACATCAACGGTGTTCTGCACCTCCTTCCGTATAGAGCTTCGAAAGGGGCCATCTTCAGACTGGTCAGGTAGCTGTTGTTGTATGAGAACTCGGCATAAGGTAAATTGTCATCCCAACTAGACCCATAGTCTAGTGCGCAAGCTCTCAACATGTCCTCCAGAATTTGATTAACTCTCTCGGTCTGTCCATCTGTCTGCGGGTGAAAAGCTGTACTGAACTCCAATCTCGTTCCCAAGGTTTCATGCAGTTGGTGCCAAACTTTTGATGTGAACTGAGTCCCTCTATCTGACACAATGCTCTTCGGTACTCCGTGCAGACATAAGATCCTCGTCATATATATCTTGGCCAGCTTGGCACTCATGTAGGTAGTCTTCACCGGAATGAAGTGAGCTACCTTGGTCAAACGATCGACCACAACCCAAATAGAATCATAGCCAGAACGGGTCCTGGGTAATCCTGTGATGAAGTCCATACCAAGCTTTTCCCATTTCCACTCGGGTATCGGCAGAGGTTGGAGCAAACCTGCTGGCTTCTGATGCTCGGCTTTTACTCGCTGACAAACATCGCATATCGCTACGAACTCGGCAATATCTTTCTTCAATCCTGTCCACCAGAAACTTTCTTTCAGATCTAGATACATCTTAGTGTTACCGGGGTGTATCGAGTACGGGGAATCATGGGCCTCCTGAAGTATCTGTTGGCGAACGTCGCATGGGAAACAAAAATTTTCCTACGCGCACGAAGACCTATCATGGTGATGTCCATCTACGAGAGGGGATGAGTGATCTACGTACCCTTGTAGACCGTACAGCAGAAGCGTTAGAGAACGTGGTTGATGTAGTGGAACGTCCTCACGTCCCTCGATCCGCCCCGCGAACAATCCCGCGATCAGTCCCACGATCTAGTACCGAACGGACGGCACCTCCGCGTTCAGCACATGTACAGCTCGACGATGATCTCGGCCTTCTTGATCCAGCAAGAGAGACGGAGAGGTAGAAGAGTTCTCCGGCAGCGTGACGGCGCTCCGGAGGTTGGTGATGACCTTGTCTCAGCAGGGCTCCGCCCGAGCTCCGCAGAAACGCGATCTAGAGGAAAAACCGTGGAGGTATGTGGTCGGGCTGCCGTGGAAAAGTCGTCACAAATCAGCCCTAAAACCTCCGTATATATAGGTGGGAGGGAGGGGGCCTTTCCTTGGGGCTCAAGGAGCCCCAAGGGGGTCGGCCGAGTCCAAGGGGTAGGACTCTCCCCCCCCCCCCAAACCGAGTTGGACTAGGTTTGGTGGGAGGGAGTCCCCCTTCCTTCCCACCTCCTCCTTTTTTTTCTTTCTCTCTTGATTTTCTTCTCCTTGGCGCATAGGGCACTTGTGGGCTGTCCCACCAGCCCACTAAGGACTGGTGTGTCTCCCCAAAGGCCTATGGGCTTCCCCGGGGTGGGTTGCCCCCCCCCGGTGAACTTCCGGAACCCATTCGTCATTCCCGGTACATTCCCGGTACATTCCCAGTAACTCCGAAAACCTTCCGGTAATCAAATGAGGTCATCCTATATATCAATCTTCGTTTCCGGACCATTCCGGAAACCCTCGTGACATCCGTGATCTCATCCGGGACTCCGAACAACATTCGGTAACCAACCATATAACTCAAATACACA
The DNA here is from genome assembly GCF_904849725.1 of Hordeum vulgare subsp. vulgare. NCBI lineage: Eukaryota > Viridiplantae > Streptophyta > Magnoliopsida > Poales > Poaceae > Hordeum > Hordeum vulgare. The sequence goes on from NC_058524.1 coordinate 65,233,685, forward strand.
TAAAACAACGTCGAACCTTAAGTGTGCAGACCCTGCGGGTTCGAGAACTATGTAGACATGACCCGAGAGACTCCTCGGTCAATATCCAACAGCGGGACCTGGATGCCCATATTGGATCCTACATATTCTACGAAGATCTTATCGTTTGAACCTCAGTGCCAAGGATTCGTATAATCCCGTATGTCATTCCCTTTGTCCTTCGGTATGTTACTTGCCCGAGATTCGATCGTCAGTATCCGCATACCTATTTCAATCTTGTTTACCGGCAAGTCTCTTTACTCGTTCCGTAATACAAGATCCCGCAACTTACACTAAGTTACATTGCTTGCAAGGCTTGTGTGTGATGTTGTATTACCGAGTGGGCCCCGAGATACCTCTTTGTCACACGGAGTGACAAATCCCAGTCTTGATCCAAACTAACTCAACCAACACCTTCGGAGATACCTGTAGAGCATCTTTATAGTCACCCAGTTACGTTGCGACGTTTGATACACACAAAGCATTCCTCCGGTGTCAGTGAGTTATATGATCTCATGGTCATAGGAATAAATACTTGACACGCAGAAAACAGTAGCAACAAAATGACACGATCAACATGCTACGTCTATTAGTTTGGGTCTAGTCCATCACGTGATTCTCCCAATGACGTTATCCAGTTATCAAGCAACAACACCTTGTTCATAATCAGAAGACACTGACTATCATCGACCAACTGGCTAGCCAACTAGAGGCATGCTAGGGATGGTGTTTTGTCTATGTATCCACACATGTAAATGAGTCTTCATTCAATACAATTATAGCATGGATAATAAACTATTATCTTCATACAGGAATTATAAAAATAACTATATTTATTATTGCCTCTAGGGCATAATTCCAACAGTCTCCCACTTGCACTAGAGTCAATAATCTTACCCTCACATCACCATGTGAATTACATTGTAATAAATCTAACACCCATACAGTTCTAGTGTCGATCATGTTTTGGCCGTGGAAGAGGTTTAGTCAGCGGGTCTGCTATATTCAGATCCGTGTGCACTTTGCTTATATTTACGTCCTCTTCCTCGACGTAGTCACGGATGAGGTTGAAGCGTCGTTTGATGTGTCTGGTCTTCTTGTGAAACCGTGGTTCCTTTGCTAAGGCAATGGCACCCGTGTTGTCACAGAACAAGGTTATTGGATCCAGTGCACTTGGCACCACTCCAAGATCCGTCATGAACTGCTTCATCCAGACACCCTCCTTAGCCGCCTCCGAGGCAGCCATGTACTCCGCTTCACATGTAGAATCTACTACGACGCTTTGCTTGGAACTGCACCAGCTTACTGCACCCCATTAAGAATAAATACGTATCCGGTTTGCGACTTAGAGTCGTCCGGATCTGTGTCAAAGCTTGCATCGACGTAACCTTTTACGGCGAGCTCTTCGTCACCTCCATATACGAGAAACATCTCCTTAGTCCTTTTCAGGTACTTCAGGATATTCTTGACCGCTGTCCAGTGATCCACTCCTGGATTACTCTGGAACCTACCTGCCATACTTATGGCCAGGCTAACATCCGGTCTAGTGCACAGCATCGCATACATGATAGAACCTATGGCTGAAGCATAGGGGACGGAGCGCATATGCTCTCTATCTTCATCAGTTGCTGGGCACTGAGTCTTACTCAATCTCGTACCTTGTAAAACTGGCAAGAACCCTTTCTTGGACTGTTCCATTTTGAACCTCTTCAAAACTTTATCAAGGTATGTGCTTTGTGAAAGTCCTATCAGGCGTTTTGATCTATCCCTATAGATCTTAATGCCTAGAATGTAAGCAGCTTCTCCTATGTCCTTCATAGAGAAACATTTATTCAAGTAACCTTTTATGCTCTCCAAAAACTCTACGTTGTTTCCAATCAGTAATATGTCATCCACATATAATATTAGAAACGCCACAGAGCTCCCACTCACTTTCTTGTAAATACAAGATTCTCCAACCACTTGTATAAACCCAAATGCTTTGATCACCTCATCAAAGCGTTTGTTCCAACTCCGAGATGCTTGCACCAGTCCATAAATGGATCGCTGGAGCTTGCACACCTTGTTAGCATTCTTAGGATCGACAAAACCTTCGGGTTGCATCATATACAACTCTTCCTTAAAGAAAACCGTTAAGGAACGCCGTTTTGACATCCATCTGCTAGATTTCATAATCAAAAAATGCAGCTATTGCTAACATGATTCTGACGGACTTAAGCATCGCTACGGGTGAGAAAGTCTCATCGTAGTCAACTCCTGGAACTTGTGAAAAACCCTTTGCCACAAGTCGAGCTTTATAAACGGTCACATTACCGTCAGCGTCCGTCTTCTTCTTAAAGATCCATTTATTCTGAATAGCCTTGCGGCCCTCAGGTAGTATCTCCAAAGTCCACACTTTTGTTCTCATACATGGATCCTATCTCGGATTTCATGGCTTCTAGCCATTTGTTGGAATCTGGGCCCACCATTGCTTCTTCATAATTTGCAGGTTCATTGTTGTCCAACAACATGATTGATAAGACGGGATTACCGTACCACTCTGGAGCAGCGCGTGATCTCGTCGACCTGCGTGGTTCAACAGAAACTTGAACTGGAGTTTCATGATCATCATCATTAACTTCCTCCTCAACCGGCGTCGCAACGACAGAGGTTTCCCCTTGCCCTGCGCCACCATCCAGAGGGATGAGAGGTTCGACAACCTCGTCAAGTTCTATCTTCCTCCCACTCAATTCTCTCGAGAGAAACTCCTTCTCGAGAAAAGTTCCATTCTTAGCAACAAACACTTTGCCCTCGGATTTGAGATAGAAGGTGTACCCAACTGTCTCTTTTGGGTAACCTATGAAGATGCATTTTTCCGCTTTGGGTTCCAGCTTTTCAGGCTGAAGCTTTTTGACATAAGCATCACATCCCCAAACTTTAAGAAACGACAACTTTGGCCTTTTGCCATACCACAGTTCGTATGGTGTCGTCTCAACGGATTTTGATGGTGCCCTATTTAAAGTGAATGCAGCTGTTTCTAATGCATAAACCCAAAATGATAACGGCAAATCAGTAAGAGACATCATAGATCGCACCATCTCTAACAAAGTACGATTACGACGTTCGGACACACCATTACGCTGTGGTGTTCCAGGCGGTGTTAACTGTGAAACAATTCCACATTGTCTTAAGTGAGCACCAAACTCGAAACTCAGATATTCACCCCCACGATCAGACCGTAGGAACTTGATCTTCTTGTTACGATGATTTTCCACTTCACTCTGAAATTGCTTGAACTTTTCAAATGTTTCAGACTTGTGCTTCATCAAGTAGACATAACCATATCTACTTAAATCGTCAGTGAAGGTGAGAAAATAACGATATCCTCCGCGTGCCTCCACGCTCATTGGACCACACACATCGGTATGTATGATTTCCAATAAGTCACTTGCACGCTCCATTGTTCCGGAGAACGGAGTCTTAGTCATCTTGCCCATGAGGCATGGTTCGCACGTGTCAAGTGAATCAAAGTCAAGTGACTCCAAAAGTCCATCAACATGGAGTTTCTTCATGCGCTTTACACCAATATGACCCAAGCGGCAGTGCCACAAACATATGGCGCTATCATTGTTTACTCTAACTCTTTTGGTCTCAATGTTATGTATATGCGTATCGCTATCAAGATTCAATATGAACAATCCTGTCACATTCGGTGCATGTCCATAAAAGATGTTACTCATAGAAATGGAACAACCATTATTCTCAGACTTAAAAGAGTAACCGTCTCGCAATAAACAAGATCCAGATATAATGTTCATGCTCAACGCAGGCACTAAATAACAATGATTTAAGTTCATCACTAATCCCGATGGTAGCTGAAGTGACACTGCGCCGACGGCGATTGCATCAACCTTGGAACCATTTCCTAGGCGCATCGTCACTTCGTCTTTCGCGAGCCTTCGTCTATTCCGCAGTTCCTGCTTCGAGTTGCAAATATGAGCAACAGAACCGGTATCAAATACCCAGGCACTACTACGAGAGCCGGTTAAGTACACATCAATAACATGTATATCAAATATACCTGATTTTTCTTTGCCCGCCTTCTTATCTGCCAGATACTTGGGGCAATTGCGCTTCCAGCGACCCATACCCTTGCAATAGAAACACTCCGTTTCAGGCTTAGGTCCAACTTTGGGTTTCTTCGGCGGATTGGCAACAGGCTTGCCGCTCTTCTTCGAATTGCCCTTCTTGCCTTTGCCGTTTCTCTTGAAACTAGTGGTCTTATTCACCATCAACACTTGATGCTCTTTACGGAGTTCAGACTCTGCGACTTTCAACATCGCAAACAACTCGCCGAGAGACTTGTTCATCCCTTGCATGTTGTAGTTCAACACAAAGCCTTTGTAGCTTGGCGGCAGTGATTGAAGGATTCTGTCAGTGATAGCTTCTTGCGGGAGTTCAATCCCCAGCTCAGCCAGACGGTTTGAGTACCCAGACATTTTGAGCACATGTTCACTGACAGACGAGTTTTCCTCCATCTTGCAAGCATAGAATTTATCGGAGGTCTCATACCTCTCGATCCGGGCGTTCTTCTGAAAGATAAACTCCAACTCCTGGAACATCTCAAATGCTCCATGACGCTCAAAGCGATGTTGAAGTCCCGGTTCTAAGCCATACAAGACTGCACATTGAACTATTGAGTAGTCCTCCTTACGTGCTAACCAAGCGTTCTTAACATCCTGATCAGCCGTAGCGGGTGGTTCATCTCCTAGCGCAGCATTAAGGACATAATCCTTCTTCCCAGCTTGTAAGATTAGCTTAAGATTACGAGCCCAGTCTACAAAGTTGCTTCCATCATCTTTCAACTTAGCTTTCTCTAGGAACGTATTAAAATTCAGGATGACTGTCGCGTGAGCCATGATCTACAACACAAATATATTCAAAGTGGACTTAGACTATGTTCAAGATAATTAGAGTTCAACTTAATCAAATTATATGCTAAACTCCCACTCAAAAAGTACATCTCTCTAGTCATTTGAGTGGTTCATGATCCACTTACACTATCCCAAGTCCGATCATCACGTGAGTTGAGTATAGTTTCAGTGGTAAGCATCCCTATGCTAATCATATCAACTATATGATTCATGATCGACCTTTCGGTCTCATGTGTTCCGAGGCCATGTCTGCACATGCTAGGCTCGTCAAGCTTAACCCGAGTGTTCCGCGTGCGCAACTGTTTTGCACCCGTTGTATGTGAACATTGAGTCTATCACACCCGATCATCACGTGGTGTCTCGAAACGACGAACTGTAGCAACGGTGCACAGTCGGGGAGAACACAATTTCGTCTTGAAATTTTAATGAGAGATCACCTCATAATGCTACCGTAGCTCTAAGCAAAATAAGGTGCATAAAAGGATTAACATCACATGCAATTCATAAGTGACATGATATGGCCATCATCACGTGCTTCTTGATCTCCATCACCAAAGCACCGGCACGATCTTCTTGTCACCGGCGCCACACCATGATCATCCATCAACGTGTTGCCATCGGGGTTGTCGTGCTACTTATGCTATTACTACTAAAGCTACATCCTAGCAAAATAGTAAACGCATCTGCAAGCACAAACGTTAGTATAAAGACAACCCTATGGCTCCTGCCGGTTGCCGTACCATCGACGTGCAAGTCGATATTTCTATTACAACATGAACATCTCATACATCCAATATATCACATCACATCGTAGGCCATATCACATCACAATCATACCCTGCAAAAACAAGTTAGACGTCCTCTAATTTTGTTGTTGCATGTTTTACGTGGTGACCAAGGGTATCTAGTAGGATCGCATCTTACTTACGCAAACACCACAACGGAGATATATGAGTTGCTATTTAACCTCATCCAAGGACCTCCTCGGTCAAATCCGATTCAACTAAAGTTGGAGAAACCGACACTTGCCAGTCATCTTTGAGCAAAGGGGGTTACTCGTAACGATGAAACCAGTCTCTCGTAAGCGTACGAGTAATGTCGGTCCAAGCCGCTTCAATCCAACAATACCGCGGAATCAAGAAAAGACTAAGGAGGGCAGCAAAACGCACATCACCGCCCACAAAAACTTGTGTGTTCTACTCGAGAAGACATCTACGCATGAACCTAGCTCATGATGCCACCGTTGGGGAACGTCGCATGGGAAACAAAAATTTTCCTACGCGCACGAAGACCTTACATGGTGATGTCCATCTACGAGAGGGGATGAGTGATCTACGTACCCTTGTAGACCGTACAGCAGAAGCGTTAGAGAACGCGGTTGATGTAGTGGAACGTCCTCACGTCCCTCGATCCGCCCCGCGAACAATCCCGCGATCAGTCCCACGATCTAGTACCGAACGGACGGCACCTCCGCGTTCAGCACACGTACAGCTCGACGATGATCTCGGCCTTCTTGATCCAGCAAGAGAGACGGAGAGGTAGAAGAGTTCTCCGGCAGCGTGACGGCGCTCTGGAGGTTGGTGATGACCTTGTCTCAGCAGGGCTCCGCCCGAGCTCCGCAGAAACGCAATCTAGAGGAAAAACCGTGGAGGTATGTGGTCGGGCTGCCGTGGAAAAGTCGTCACAAATCAGCCCTAAAACCTCCGTATATATAGGTGGGAGAGAGGGGGCCTTGCCTTGGGGCTCAAGGAGCCCCAAGGGGGTCGGCCGAGTCCAAGGGGGAGGACTATCCCCCCCCCCCAAACCGAGTTGGACTAGGTTTGGTGGGAGGGAGTCCCCCTTCCTTCCCACCTCCTCCTTTTTTTTCTTTCTCTCTTGATTTTCTTCTCCTTGGCGCATAGGGCACTTGTGGGCTGTCCCACCAGCCCACTAAGGGCTGGTGTGTCTCCCCAAAGGCCTATGGGCTTCCCCGGGGTGGGTTGCCCCCCCCCCCGGTGAACTTCCGGAACCCATTCGTCATTCCCGGTACATTCCCGGTAACTCCGAAAACCTTCCGGTAATCAAATGAGGTCATCCTATATATCAATCTTCATTTCCGGACCATTCCGGAAACCCTCGTGACGTCCGTGATCTCATCCGGGACTCCGAACAACATTCGGTAACCAACCATATAACTCAAATACACATAAAACAACGTCGAACCTTAAGTGTGCAGACCCTGCGGGTTCGAGAACTATGTAGACATGACCCGAGAGACTCCTCGGTCAATATCCAACAGCGGGACCTGGATGCCCATATTGGATCCTACATATTCTACGAAGATCTTATCGTTTGAACCTCAGTGCCAAGGATTCGTATAATCCCGTATGTCATTCCCTTTGTCCTTCGGTATGTTACTTGCCCGAGATTCGACCGTCACTATCCGCATACCTATTTCAATCTCGTTTACCGGCAAGTCTCTTTACTCGTTCCGTAATACAAGATCCCGCAACTTACACTAAGTTACATTGCTTGCAAGGCTTGTTGTGATGTTGTATTACCGAGTGGGCCCCGAGATACCTCTCCTTCACACGGAGTGACAAATCCCAGTCTTGATCCATACTAACTCAACCAACACCTTCGGAGATACCTGTAGAGCATCTTTATAGTCACCCAGTTACGTTGCGACGTTTGATACACACAAAGCATTCCTCCGGTGTCAGTGAGTTATATGATCTCATGGTCATAGGAATAAATACTTGACACGCAGAAAACAGTAGCAACAAAATGACACGATCAACATGCTACGTCTATTAGTTTGGGTCTAGTCCATCACGTGATTCTCCCAATGACGTGATCCAGTTATCAAGCAACAACACCTTGTTCATAATCAGAAGACACTGACTATCATCGATCAACTGGCTAGCCAACTAGAGGCATGCTAGGGATGGTGTTTTGTCTATGTATCCACACATGTAAATGAGTCTTCATTCAATACAATTATAGCATGGATAATAAACTATTATCTTGATACAGGAATTATAAAAATAACTATATTTATTATTGCCTCTAGGGCATAATTCCAACAGTATCAACTTCCTGAGTTCGGTATCATTGGGCACATAGATGCGATCCTCAAACCATAAAGTTCCGTGTTCATCCTCACGAAAACCTTTAGTTTTCCCGTCTTCCATTTTCTGCTTAATCTCAGCTATCTCCTTGTCTGATTTCTGTGCTTCGCGGATCTTTTCTGTCAAGGTGGACTGAATTTCCAGTGTGGCAACAAATCCTCTTGGAATTATTTCCAATTTGAGCTCTCGGAGGTCATCGACTAACTCCTGGGGTAATCCTCCAGCTGTGAGTGTGTTCACATAGCTCTTGCGGCTCAACGCATCGGCTACAACATTTGCCTTGCCTGGGTGATAATGCAATCTCATGTCATAGTCCTTGATCAACTCTAGCCATCGCCTCTGTTTGAGGTTCAACTCCTTCTGCGTGAAGATATACTTCAGGCTCTTGTGATCAGTGTAAACATCACAACTATTTCCGATCAGGAAATGTCTCCGGGTCTTGAGATCGTGCACTACGGCTGCTAGTTCCAAGTCTTGTGTGGCATAATTCAACTCATGAGGTCTGAGCTGTCTGGATGCATAGGCTACAACTTTGCCTTCTTGCATGAGCACTCCTCCGAGTCCTTGACGAGAAGCGTCACAGTAAACCTGGAAATCCTTCCGAATGTTCGGCAATATCAGCACTGGGGCTGTAACAAGACGAGACGTTTCTTCAGCTCTTGAAAACCGGTTTCACATTCCTCAGTCCAAACATACTTGGATTCCTTCTTCAACAACTCTGCCATGGGCTTGGCAATCTTTGAGAAATTCTCAATGAACCTCCGGTAATATCCGGCAAGTCCGAGGAAACTGCGGATCTCCTTGACTGAAGTGGGTGCTACCCATTCGGTGACTGCTGCGACCTTGGCAGGGTCCACTGCTGTTCCTTCTCCTGACATGACGTGTCCTAGGAATCCGACTTCCTTCAACCAAAACTCACATTTGCTGAACTTTGCATATAGCTTATGCTCTCGAAGCTTCTCCAGAACTAGACGCAGATGTTCCTTGTGTTCCTCTTCGTTCTTGGAGAATATCAGTATGTCATCGATGAACACCACGACAAACTTGTCCAAGTATTCCATAAATACCTTGTTCATCAGATTCATAAAATATGCCGGAGCATTAGTCAATCCAAATGACATGACCGTGTACTCATACAAGCCGTACCGAGTGGTGAAGGCTGTCTTGGGTATATCCTGTTCACGAATCTTCAACTGATGATACCCAGATCGAAGATCGATCTTTGAGAATACGCGAGCTCCAACTAACTGATCAAATAGATCATTGATCATCGGCAAGGGGTACTTGTTCTTGATGGTCACATCGTTCAATGCACGATAATCGACAACCATTCTCAAGGATTTGTCCTTCTTTTCAACCAAGAGCACTGGGGCTCCCCAAGGTGAAGAACTTGGGCGAATATACCCTTTGTCCAATAACTCCTTAATTTGCTTCTTGATTTCTATCAAGTCATTTGCGGGCATACGATAGGGTCTCTTGGATATCGGGGCTGTTCCGGGTAATAGCTCAATCAAGAACACAATCTCTCTATCGGGTGGCATGCCCGGCAATTCCTCTGGAAATACATCTGGATACTCCTGTACAATCGGTACTTCCTCCTGGACTACTCCCGTGAGAGAGTTTACTCGCTTACTCCGTGTCGGGCGCTGAGACACGTACTTAATCCGCTTCTGCTCGGGGGTGGTGAGCAAAATAGACTTAAGGGCACAATCAATATTCCCTTCATACTTGGTCAACCAATCCATGCCTAGGATTACATCCAATCCCTGGGACTCTAATACGATGAGGTCGGTGGGAAAATTATGGTTCCCGATGTTGAGACTCAAAGCATGGCATCCTATCCCGGCTGTCATCATGCCTCCTGGGGAACTGACCTTAATAGGTTGGCTGAGGGTTCTAGTTGGAAAACTATACTTTTCCACAACTACCCTTGATATGAATGAATGTGTTGCACCAGAATCAAAAAGTACCAATACTGGATGTGAATTTAGCAAAAACTTACCAACCACAGTATCGGGGTGATCATAGACCTCTTCAACATCAATGTGGTTCACCTGAGCTCGAGGAAAAGGATTGGGCTTCTTTGCTGCAGAGTTGTCGTTGCCGTTTCCATTTCCCTGCTTGTTCTGGGGACAATCAGTGGCATAGTGTCCCGTCTTCTGACACTTGAAGCAAGTGATGTGAGTCAGATCCTTCTGAGCTGGAGCTGAATGCTGCTGAGTGCCAGTACCGCCATTTTTGAAGTTGCTGTTGTTGCGGTGATTCCCATTTCCTCCATGGTTGTGCACCGGGTGGTTATGCTGAACGTGTCCTCCAAACTTACCGGATCCAGTCCCGGTATTCCCTGGATAAGGGGTGTAGCGAGGCTTCTACTGAGTGCCGGAGTTGAACTTTCCAACCCCATACTTTCGCTTGCGGTTCTCCATCTGCTGGTGTTTCCCCTCCAAGATGAGGGCCTTATCAACCAGCTCCTGGTAGTTGTTGAAGGTGGCTAGAGTGAACTGAATGCTTAGCTCATCATTGAGTCCTTCCAAGAACTTTTCCTGCTTGGCCGCATCATCGGCCACATCTCCAGGTGCATAACGGGCGAGCATGCTGAATTCATCAACGTAGTGGGCCACAGAGCGATTCCCCTGGCGTAAGTTGCGAAACTCACGCTTCTTCAGACTCATTGCACCAGCTGAGACATGTGCGGTGCGGAAGGCTTGCTTGAATTGCTCCCAAGTGACTCCAGCAATGGGATAAGTGGTGGTGTAGTTCTCCCACCAAGCAGCTGCAGGGCCTTCAAGTTGATGCGCGGCAAAACACACCTTCTCGGCTTCCGTACAACCAGCAGTGACAAGTTCACGCTCCACCTTGCCGAGCCAATCATCTGCCACAATGGGCTCAATGTTGTTGGAGAAAGTTGGAGGGTTCAACCTCAAGAAACGGGTGAGATTGTCAGTCTGGGGTGGATGACGGTTGTTGTTATTGTTCTGGTTCTGGATGATCAGTTGCATCAGGGTGTTCTGTTGCTGGATCAACTGGGTGAGTTCCAGCGGGAAGTTGGACTCAGGGGCGCGTCTCGGGGGCATCTGATGTTTGTAGAGGGGTGAGATTAGCATAGAACAATGGTCTAAGAGGAATTACACTACCCATATGAATGCAACACACAAATATCACACCACACATTTCATTCAATATCATCACAAGGTTCACACGGGGATACAAAATTCGATAATCCTAAACATCGGCCTAAAACGTATAACGATAAAGTAAATTTGGTGGTCTAGTCTAAGTGTCCTCCTCAGAAAAGCATGGTGATGGGTCCTTCGGTGGAGCTTTCTTCATAGTCCTCGTCGTTGCTGATCAAGGGGGCTACGTCTCCTTCGGGATGAAGGTTCTCGCCAATGTCCAGTTCCTCCTCCAGGTATACAACTCGAGTCTTCAGCTTCTCGATTCGCTCCAGAAAGTCCTTCGCCTCCAGTTCATGTTCATAGTGGGCTTCCCGGGCTGCTTCTTCAAGTTCAAGCTCGCGGAGTGACAGTTGCTTGATCTTCCTGGCGTCCTTGATCACGTGATGCTCCAGAGTCCTGTTGTACTTCTCCAAGGTCTGAGCATAAGACAAGAGAGCGTCCTTGGTCTTGCTTGAGATGATTTCTCCGTCTTCGTTTCTCCGGGATATGGTGAATAGGTCTGGAGAAATAGGGCAGCCTTTGTATTCTTCCTTGATACGTCCGAGTGCACAATGGATCGCCATGTCCCTTCCGAGAATCCAGTTGGGTGCGATGAACTTGAAATCCATCGGCTCAGTGCGCGGCTGGAATGTCCTTCCGGGAATGTGCACCTCGATCCTGTAGCGTGAATCCTCCGGGTAAGACGAAGTTGGCTTCCCTGTGATAGTCGGCAGAGCAATCCTCAAGTCCTTGGTGATCTGCACCAGCTCCTTTCCGAACGGCATAGTGGTGTCGGGCTGGCAAAACTCCGTGAACTTAACAGGGATGAAGGTGGCCATCTAAACATTGGAAAATCAGAGAGAAGTCAGAAATGATCAGAAGAGGAAATAGAAGATTTATAGACATAAGAGAAAAATAGTTTTCTTCCTAAGGCTTTTCCATTCCTAGAGGTTACGTCCTAAGGTCAGCGTGTGCTCTGAATACCATTTCTGTAGCGACCTGACTCAAGACGAGTCAAGCCTCTGGTGTTTCTGTACCATCCCAAGATCATGCTAGTACACACACAGTACATAATGTATATATTCAAGAGTGCAATCACACAGCTTTATTAATCGAAATCTCATAAAGAGTACTTTATTACAATAAAGGATTACAATAAAGTGGTTGAAGGCCAACTCATGAGATATCTAACGAAGACTAGCGGAAGCATCAGGTAGACGAGTCCATCCGACTCCAAGGGCATGTCGCTGAGCGTAGATCGTAGCCTCACTCCTGGTCGGAAAAGTACTCTGCAACATGATACGTTGCAGCCGTGTAGGTCAGCATATTGAATATGCCGGCAAGTCATCAAAGAGAGGAGTAAAATAATAATCAACTATCTCTACATGCATATTTGGCTGGTGGAGCTAAGTTTTGCATAAAGCCAGTTTTATCCTACAACAAAAGGGGTCGAAAGCAAAATATTACTACAATGTTTGTTGTTAACGAGATGGTTCCGCCAACCAATTCTCGTGCCCGAATAGTTGTTAACACCCACAATATTATTAAGTTGTGTCGAGAGTTCAGGGGAAATTCAATGCCTTCGGCTCAAGTTGTCCATGACCGTGGACACGGCTAATCGATTAGGTTGGGCACTCTGCAGAGTTTTGCACACGTTCCCCACAAGATTTGATCGCCTCCGGGTTTGTCCTCGCACTTCAGGGTTTTTGAAGACCGGATGATCAAAACATGGTCTTTCAACGGGTCCCTCTGAATCCCTGTCCGTGCCCATCCATTCCTACCGTTCGTCTACATCTGCTAGCACTGCCTATCCAGAGTCGCCGCGTTGTCCAACCAAGCCAGAGCCCATAATGACTTGTGGATGTGCAGGTAAGCCTTGAGTCTTGAAGTCTCCGTCCATCTCTTCGAGCCTGGGTGAAGCTTTCCGCAGGATGACATGGCCTCTCCAGCATCCCGGGCATCCACTGGGTTCTCCAGGGAGCCGATCAACCGTCCTTCACCCAGAGTTGCATTGCGTCCGAGGTCTTCAAAATCTTGTCTTAGCCGGTCTTGATTATTATATCAACCTCGCATCACTCGTGGTAAACACTCAACCGATAACCCGTCTACTCAAGCATAGCATTAAGATATTGTCGTCCCGGGGCCAAGTATCGAGGTTGTTGTGTTCCTACCACATGATACTACAACTTATGCTAAAGTTTCCAAGTACCTAGGCAGCATGCAGTTGGGCAAAGAAAGGTGATCTACCATGCATCGAAAACATAGGTAAAATAACATGATCAAAATGACTTGCCTTGATGATAGTTGTCTTGCTCGAGCGCTTCTAAGTAACACGCTTCGCACTCCGGATGATCTACCGATACAAACATAAAGCACACCATAAGCAATTCAATCATGCCACAAGTAAAAATAACATCACAAGTAATGATTTGCGAGAGCCTAAGTAAAAGAATTTATCACGCGCCGGTATGGCAGAAACTTGTTTCTGTTGAAAACACCAGTAAAAATACTTGAAATTTTTTGAAACTTCTACCACAGTAATATTTTATCACTAGAAAGCAGTAGCAAAAAGAATCAACTCCAAATCATTTTTTAAACTCCTGGAATAGGCAAAACAAGGTTTAAACTAAATCTCCTCTAACTTATATTTGAAAATTTCAAACATAGACAAATTATATGTTTTTAAAAACTACTGGAAATTTTTGAGCTACTGGAAAAAGAATCAATGTCATTGGACTTCGGGATTAAAAGTTGTGGCCAAAACAAAACAGAAAGTTTTCTCTTTTTTTTGTAATTTTTGACTGAAAAACTGAAAACAACTAGCTAGCTATTGGGGTACACGTGGCAAGTTGCTAGTGGCTGCGAGGGGTGTTTGTTGGAACGCTTCGGGCAAACGGCCTAGCTCTAACAAACTCACTGGTTAAATGATAAGTGGAACTAAAAACCGTTGGTTTACTGAACTAAACCGAAGGGGTACTAGGGATCTAATCTAGACCCTATATCCAAGATCTAACGGCTAAAAGGAAATAACATGAAATAACAGAGAGATGGAGGGGGAAGAACTACCGTGGCTGGGCAGTACTCCGGCGAGGGCATGGCTGGCCGGCGAGGGAGGGAGCTCCGGGGCAGTGGAAACTTCGGGGAGGCGGCGGCGGGGGTCCTCCTCCGAGGGGAGGCGGCGGTGGAGCGAAGGGGCGCTGGGGTGGCGCTCCCAGGGGCGGCCGACGGTGGCAGAAGCTGCTCCGGCGGGCGGCAATGGCGAGGGGACGGGGCGGCGGCGGTCCGACGGTTTAGGGTGGGAACGGGGTCGGCTCGGGGCTGGTTTTATATAGGCCATGGGGCGGGGTGCTAAGGAAGGGAGAGAGAGAAGATTAGGGAAGGAAATCCCGAGCTTGGCTCGGTCTCGGCCTCGAGCAGCAGAATAGGAAGGGGAGGTAGGAGATGGCCGCTCGGGGAGAAGGTTCGGTCGGGTGGGGGTCCACGGGCAGAGAGAGGGGGGAGGTAAGGCAGGGGCGGTTGGCCGGTTTCTAGGGATTTAGATCCTAGGGAAAGGGGGATCTCGGCCCAAGCTCTATAAGGCGCCCAGGGCGGCTGCTTCTAAAAAAAATACTTCCTAATCTCTAACTTTTTCCGAAACAGAAAACAAAAGCTAATAAAAGGAAATAAATCAAAAAATTTATATAGGGTATTATATACCAAAAAATTAAGAAAAAAAATCTCTACCCGAATAGCATTTTTCCAAAGCAAAAATAAAAACTTAAAAAAAATGTTTTTTCAGAAATTACCAAATTTGCTTTATTTCTTTTTGCAATTATTTTTGCAAAAGAACTTCGGGTTTTCTTGGCTCCAACATTTCAAAAAATGCCCGCACTTTTGGAGTGTCATTTTCCTCCGCTCTCTCTCTTGCGTGCAAGAGAGTTTTCCTCCGGGCTTTTCTCACGCGAGGAAAAATGGAATTGCAAATCAAAACGAAGGAAAAATTTACGAGCTAAATTTATTTCAATCACTTATGCATAGATGCTTAGCTACAAATGTAAACATTCCCAATTAGGAAAATTGGGATGTTACATCCATCCCAACTTAAAACTTATAAGTCATAAGTCACCTGACTTATAAGTCACCTGACTTATTGAAACCAAATAGGGCCTAAGGAGAAGCATTGACATCAAGTTATAGATGAGCCAACGACAATAAAGATGATCCTTGAAATGTTACGAGGAATGGCGAATACAATGCCGATCCTAACACCTACAATAAAAAATCTTAGTTACGTGCATGTGTGTGTGTGCCAAGCGCTTTAACACCTAGAATTCTAGCTAAGCTAACACTTTATTTGTTAAATAAGTGTGTCAACTTTGATATTAGTATAAAATATATTATAGGTATGACATATATTTTGGAAGAGTACATATAGATACATATCCCATGCAATCTGTAACACCTATATCAAAGCAATAAAGTAAAATGACAACACGAGCCTGCGGCCATCAATCCGCATGTTCGTGTGAGTTTTCGGTGAAAGAGTCGATCGATCCAACCGAGTCAAGTTTTTTTTTCTTTGAGCAACGATAGTTAGGCTTAGAATGTTCATGGGGTTTACAAGAATTCCATGCAAAGAGCCTAACCACGTGTATTGTATCCCTTCAGTTAGAGAGGATCTTTTTTTTTGCGAGTAGTTAGAGAGGATCTGACTTGGAGCATCTATAGCCGGACTTAGCGAATTTCATCCCTCAAACGTTTACGAACGCTTCCGGTCAGTGACCAGGCATGTTCGTTTTAAGCCACTACTAGTTCATCCGCGAAATCATACTTTTTATATTTTTTCACATATGTCTCATCACTTGCATGTGATTGGTGGAAAAGAAAAGAGAAAAAAATGAATAAAAAAAAGAAAAAATGTGATCTGAAATGGGGTCGCGTCTTATATGATGGACTGACCAAGCATGTCCGGACGCGTCCGCATGCCCTCGTATCATACTTATATTTAAGATGGACATGAGGGTGTCGGTTAGTCTGGACGTTTGAGGTGGATATGAGGGATCCGGTCGAATCTTGTTTTGTGATCGATTACTGACCCAACGGTTTATCCGGGTGTTTAAGACGGATATGAGATATCTAGTTGTAAATGCTTTTATGAGCTTCGAAATTTGCATTCCAATCGAGTCTAGCTAGCTAATGGAGGGGCACGTAGTCGTACGGGAGGTTACGCCGGCCCGTCGGCTCGGCAAGTTGGACGCTGCATGTGATACGCAGTGTTCATCGATTAACCTGTCTGCTTGCTTCGAAGCTAGTTTTGCACTCGTACACAGCCTCTGGGTCTCGAAAACCAACATGCTTCTCTCCGTCAGCTTTATAACTTCTTGCTCTAACACCAAGCTATCACTGTTGCTACGTCTAGTAACCCTTGTGAAGCGGTTGGAGATAATAGTTAAAATCCACAAAGACGTTTCATAATCATTGAGTACCATATATAATTGATTTCAGCTCTAAACAACTATTTAAGGAAGGGGTACAGATGCAAATCCTTGACATAAAAGGGAAGTAATTCTTCTCCTAAGAGGGCAGGTGAAGGGAAGAGCGAGATAGATACATATAAGGCGCGGCAGCATGTAGGCAGGTCATTCTATCTCTCATCTTAGGCAAGCATTCCTTAATACTGCTTTCATATGATCTGATAGACTAGGAATGTGGGGCGTAGGGGAATGTGAATGCATAACGCAACTGAAAAGTCCGTAGGGCGTCTACAATGGGGGTGCTAAGCATGGGCACTTAGGATCTAATTCCTGATAGTTTCAATAGAATCACATTCAATCCCAGTACATCAGCTAGCATCAGCACGAAAGGAGTTATCTGGCATTAGGAGTGTTTCTTGTTCTTTTTCTACTTTGTGTAGGGCCCATACATTAATTCTAGCATTGGAAGTACAGATACCGGGCTTGATGCTAAGCTAAAAAATATTAATTTTCTTTTCCTAAAGGCCTCGTAAGCACCTAAGCATTGTAAATGCCCTTCGGAAACACCGACTCGAGGCGTAGCATCATAAACGTTTTCTCCGAAGTATGGCTCAAGCGAAGACCAAGTTAAATAGCAAAGGCCTAGCCGGATCCCCACCATGGTTAGTGATTATCTGATTTGTCTATCATGCCGAAGGTATATCACAAGCCTCCTTTACACACCTTCATCAAGAGATCTAGTCTTAGAAATCACCATCCACGCCACAGTCCATTACCAAAAGCATAACAAAACAAGCTATCACCATCCACGCCACAGGCCATTAACCGAAAACATAAATAGAGATTAGGTACCAAAACCAGCTACTAGAAAGTCCACTAGCCAAATTGCCCAGATCATACACACAAGCATATATGAGGTATCACAGCCACACAACTTTGAGATCTGTGTTGTGATAAGAGAAAGTCAAGTTGTTATGTTCATATGGACCTTTTGCGGATCTCAATGCAACAATGCGCCTTTGAAAGTAGAACATAGCTCTTGTACCCACATGTGCATGCAAATATGCACTTTTTAACAATTGTACAAAGTAATACTACACATATTTAGGAGCATGAATATATTTGCTTCTTGCTCATTATTACTATATGAAAGTGAATTTCTTAGATACCCCTATTGAATTTTAGTGATAAATGACAAACCAAATGAGAGGACTAACATTTGGTAGAGTCTGTTTCACAAAATAGTCCTCATCCTTTGAATGCAATATGAATGATTACCCCCTATGTCCAAGTTTTCAAGATGTTCTCTACCTTAAGCTTAGAATGCAATGTATAGGTTTATCATAAATTCAAGATCACATTAAGTGTAGGACAACTGTACTATTCAAAGAGGCACAAGCAATAAATTTATATTTGTACTCAAAGACAAGATCCCAAGCCAAAGATCCTCAAACAATCCACTCAAGTTACTCTGCTCCTTTGTTTTCCAAAGTCGTTGTTCCACCTAAAAGGAGTACTCATAATGTAGCATCAAGCGTTGCAATCACAATGAGCACACACCTAGCCACCGCATAACTAGGATAAACACAACCAACACTACACACACACACAAGACACATGGTGACAAAAAAAGCAAAGGCATGTAAGACCGAAGCTATGCCTAGATGAATTCAAAACAGCGATCGGTGATGTACAACAAAGACCATCGACACCAATATCTTTTCACAACACAAGGAATATGAGAAGGGTTCTCTAGAAGCAACACCGACATGAAGGAAACGACGCATATACACCACCGTCAACAGATCCACCACCGAAGGTAGGATCGTGGGATTTCACCTTAAAGATCAAGTTCGAGAAAACTCCCGGGGATGCCTTCACGAGGGTAACAATACAAAGACATCATCATTGCCAGGGATAACCAAGTAATGTCAGACATAGGATCTTCGTCGAAGTCATCATATGTTATCTTCTCCATTTTCCACACTCGCAGTAGCTTGACAACGGAGGAAGGTTACATGCACATCCAAATTTTGAGTCTGGGATGCTCTTGCATACTCGTGTCATCCTCACAAGTGGTAGTAGATGACCGTTATGCGTGAGACAATATCATCTCATGCCGCCACTAGCATTGTTGTCCCAGCATGTAGCAGCAGATTACATCGGGTGGAGGGCACGGTTGTTGTCACGCATCGCCATTAGCTTGGATCTGAAGGTCCAAACCTCAGCGACGACCATAATCCAGCGGATGTCGTGTCCATGTCGACAGCCAAGCACGGCGATAGTGCCCAGCAGCGCGTAGGCTAGATCGGGATGCGATGGATGTGACAACTATGGCCACTACATTGTGCATTCCAGCCGGTAGTGTGGGCGGCCGCCACACCATCTGATGCATAGTCACCGCCACATCTTGCCTTCCCTCAACACTAAAGAGGTTCCTTGGGAGCTACACTAGCCCTCGCTTAGAGAGAAGGATCTCTAGATCGAGGGGCATGGTGCCATCCAAGCGCCCCTCACTTTCCTCCGTTGCCTCGGTGCCTGGTGCATGCGATGCCTCCAGGGATTGGGAATGCGCTATGCTGCCTCTGCCCATGTCATGAATATTGCCACTCTGGACCATTGCAACCCTAATTGGGTCAAGTCATCACCTGCACATCGCCAAAGGTCGTCGGACGGCAACATGAATGGATTCCCGATGTTTCCGTCCGCTGCATGGGCAAGCCCGCCTAGCGGACACTCATGGCGATGGAAGAGGGCTGAATGAAAAAAGAGGATCTACTCGCTGCCCGTGTCACCCATGCAGATAACATGGGGGAGTTGTTACAGTTTTCCTTCCTTCAAACGACCAGGAAATTTTGTTGGTAGTGTCGAACCAAGTTCCCTTTGAAACCGACTTCAAAATGCACTGGATTACAAAAAAATACACATCAACTAATGTGCATGTGCTAGAGAGAAGAGAAAAGCTATATTCTTGGAGTAAAGTACTAGATCATAGCATGCCCAATTGTGGCGCTTGGATTAGTCATATAACCTCATGTCCTTTAAGCCCCGGGTTACAGTTTTCTTATAACTTCTATGTAGTCTAGTACATTTTTGAAGTCTATTTTCGCATGCTACCCATGGGAGAAGCATGATGTGTTTCCTGTTTTCACCTTTTAGAAGCAATTGCAACAATAGACATCCTTGTCTAGTTGGATATGGCTGAAGCAAGAGCTAGTGGCAACAGGGATCAGCCACAAGCCCTTGTTACCAAGGTATTGTATTGCACTAGTGATGTTTGTCTCTGTTAGCTTGATAACTTCTTACAAAATACCAAGCTATCATCTCGGCCTGCTACATCTAGTAGCCCTTGTGAAGTGGTTGGAGACGATAGTAAAAATCCACAGCAACGTTTCATAATCATGAAGTGCCATAATTGATTTAGCTCTGCACAACTATTTAAGGAAGTGGTACAGATCAAAGCCTTGACATAAAAAGGGAAGTAATTATTCTCATACGAGGGCAGGTGAAGGTAGACCAACATGGATAGATATAAGGAGGCAGCATCTAGGGAGTTCATTCTATATCTCATCTTAGGCAATGTCATACAAAACTCAGCAAGCATTCTTTTTTTAAGTTCAACATGAGAGATGCTGGTTATCATTGATAGGAGGGTAAAAACACACTTTACAAGGGAGGTTTACAGGGGAAGGATAGAGGGGGGAGGAAAAATGAGAAGGACCTAACATGATCCGAGAACTACTCTCGCAAGTTGAGATGTGTCACACCCGCCATCATCCATAGTTGTAGTTCGTCCATGATCATGTTCGCAAGGGTAGCGGCACGGTGTGCGAGGTGTTGGAACACCCGCTGGCATTGCTCCTTTCATAGTGCCTAAAGGTTTGCCACCATGATGGAGGTTGTTTTCTTGTGATTGGATGTGGTGCCTATCAAGCTGTGCGCCCAGGCAGCCGCCTTGGCCATTTCCTCTTAAGCAAGCATTCCTCAATACTGCTTTCATATGATCTCATAGACTAGGAATGTGGGGTGTAGGGGAATGTGTATCCAACATTATTGTTCTCGCTTGTAGAACGCAATTGAATAGTCCTTACAGAACACCAGCAACAGGTGTAGCACCATAAACGTTGTGTGGCAAGCATGGCGCAAGAGAAGACCCGGTTACAGAGCTAAGGCCCAGCTGGATCACCACTATGGTTAGTGATTGCCTGATTAGTCTACCATGCCTAAGGTATATCACAGGTCTCCTATATTGAATGTCTTACATCAACATCCAATCTTAGTAACCAGCATCCATGCCAAAGTCCATTACCCAGAAACATAAATTGAAAATTAGGTACCAAAACCACTTACTAGAAAGTCCACTAGCCAAACAACCTGGATCATGCAAACAAGCATGCGTGAGGTAACACAACCATGTATACAATGACTATGAGGTCTTGTGACAAAAGAATTGAACTTGTTATGTTCAAATGCACCTTTTGCAGATCTCAAAGCAGCAGTGCGCCATTGAAAGGACAAGATAGCTCTTGTACCCAGATGAGCATGTACATTTGCATTTTCCAACTCTTGTACGAAGTAATACTATATATAGATGATGCGTGAAGATATTTGCTTCTTGTTCATTATTACTATATATGAAAGTGAATTTCTTTGATACCCCTATAGGATTTTGGTGATATATAACAAACCAACTGAGAGGAGTTACATTTGGTCAAGTCTGTTCCAGAAAATATTCCTCATGCTTTGAGTGGAATATCAATGATTATCCCTTACCTTCAACTTTTCAACATGGTGTCTACCTCAAGATTAGAATAGAATTTATAGGTTTTGTTGTGAATCCAAGATTAACATTATGTGTAGGAAAACCGTAATATTGGAAGGGGAACAAGCAATGTACTTGTGTTTGTACTCGAAAACAAGATCCTTATCCAAATGTTTTCAAACAATCCACTCAAGCTACTCTACTCCTTTGGTTTCTAAAGCCACTGTACCACCATGATCTTTCATGCATTAGTATTGAGCCTTTTAGGAGCGAGTTGGCCACAAAGAGCAAATTAAATTTTCCTTCTGTTGGAACCACCAAGAAACCTTCCGTGTTAGCTTTGGAACCAGGTTTCCTTTGAAACCTTCCGTGTTAGCTTCAACATCTCCAAGCATAACTATTTCATCAAAACTTATGAGTGATCTCGGTTTCCTTCTTTATCGAGTCATAGTATAGGACCGTGAGTCCAAAGAAAATCCTCTGAGTAAATATGACTTGCGACTCTAGCTTTTCTGCAAGTTTTCATTTGAGAACTACCATTTTTTACTACGGTACTGCCGAACAGTTTGTTTAAGCTATACTTATAAGGTAGTTTTATCCTCCAAGAAAAGAGCCACATTTATGTTTTTTGGAACCTCTATTATTCTTTTATTTGGGACTTCTGAGCACAATGTTTTAGTGAGGCTTCCTCGACTTTCTTTGGTATTTCAAATGTTTGAACTTGTACAATAATTCTGACACTATTTCTTCCATACTTCTGGGTTAGTTACTTATTCGAGCTAAAAGTCAGATTTTTGCCAAGCTCTATATAGAGTTGCATAACCCTTTGTTGTGGCAACTGAACATATTCAATTTCCAACCATTTCACAACCACGTTTTTCACTTCTCAAGAATCTCAAGGCAAGAAGGGAAGAAAGGAAGTTGTAGGATGATTCCAAGAACACTTCCTTAAATCTTGAAGGTCAATATCTTCTCTTTCTTCAACCCATAATCCTAAGTACTTCTCCCATCTTATACCAATTATATATATATATATATATATATATATATATATATATAGAGAGAGAGAGAGAGAGAGAGAGAGGGAGGGAGGGAGAGAGAGAGATCATATGGTATCTTGATACTACTTTACTTGAGATCTTTTAAGGAGTTTTACCGAGTGAGGTTGCTTTGCTTGTTACTCTCGTACGGTGTGCCATAATATACCATTTGTTGGTATACTTACAATGAACCTTTAAATCTTTAGCTAGTTGTACAAAATGTAGGACACTTCCTTAATACAATATTTGTGTGACATGCTTCTTTTTTAACTGGTCCAATATTAATTAATTGTACTTCAATTTGTGGTATACCTAGTTACATTTCACTGAGTAACCGAATGAATATTTATTTCCAAGGGTGCATGTATTCCATTGCCTCAAATGAACTATCTATGTTTGTCTCAGTATCCATAATTTCCATGTTTTATATCCAGTTCCAAAAGGTGGTCTAATACAAGGAATAAGTGATGTGTCAGTATCTTTCTGTTTGTGCAATTATCATTAACCAAAGAATGGTTGGATTTGCACTATGATACTATCTAGAACGACAAACCAACTTATAATTTGTAGAAGTTTTGTTTGATGACTCACACACAATAAATATGAATCCTATAGAAGTTTCCATTAATTATCTTATATTAATTTAATTTGGAACATAAACATTTTTTTGAATTGGAGGCTTTATATAATACAATATTTATGTGCCAATTTTTAATTTAACATATATATTTGTTTGGGCTAAATCATCTACTTTATCCAACCATGTCTTATTTACTAATTATTACATATGTAGCATATATTGTTTGAAGTTTCATGAATACGTTGTTGAGTAATCATTTTTGGAGTTTATCTATTCACTCGCTACTTGTAACCAAACTACCTGTATTCATATCCCTATTTGATTCATTATATTTTCTTGATGGAACTATCTATGTTTTTTTGTCTATTTAGGTGCTCCTTGTATATTGTTGGCCACGGTCAAGACTCAATCGACACTGGTTGGGTAGAGTGTTCATGCCCACCGCTCCTATCGTAGACATGTCGACTGATGGTCGACCTCCTATTCTACAATAGGAAACCAATAAGAGGAGGCTTAACCCTGTTGTGCTCAAGAACGAGACGATGGCAAACCATTTGAAGAGGAACAGAATTGTGCGGAGAGGGAAGTGTGTGCCTACCGTGACCCTTAGGGTGACTTCTCCTTCCCTCTTTGAGCCCGCCCTCGCGTGCAACGTCAAAAAGGGCACGCGCTAAGTGTTCGAAGAAAATCCTCTAAGGTAAGGTTTTGTTCTTCATCATCTCTTGTCTTGTTCAAACTTTGGTGTTGATGTCTATGTAATTTTTGTGCCACGTCGCGTGCAACCTTATTCGGTGGTGGATGTGTTCATGTCAAATTTGCATGTCGAGGTCGAATGATGGTGTTGGCATGAACGAACTCAATATTGAGATGGAGGAGTTGGCAATGCAAAAGGAGGAGAAATATGCCCTTGAGATGTCGAGCAAAACCACAAAGAAGAAGATGGGAAGAATGAGCAATTGCAATGAAAAGGAGGACATAGCATTGTATTATTCATGAACGAATGTGTCTCTTCACACGGTATTATCACAAAGAAACATTTTGGAGAGGAATTGAATAGTATTATCACCCCATGCACTAGTGGGGACAGGGCCTTTAGTCCCGGCCCGTAATGGGCTTTAGTCCCGGTTCAAAGGGGCGGGACTAAAGGCCTAACCTTTAGTCCCGGCCCTGTTCCAAGCCGGGACCAAAGGTGCTCCATGTGGCCGCCTCGGAGGGAGAGTACCTTTAGTCCCGGTTCTACTTACGAACCGGGACTAAAGGATCCGTCTGTTTTTTTGTTTGTTTGAACCGAAAAGGTAGATTTTTTTTAATTTTTTTCAAATTTTAATTTTGAATATTTTTTATGTTTTATTCCAATTTCCTAATCTTTGAATTATTTGACAATTTAATCTCTAATCACCCATCCTCACTGCTCTAGCGTGGATAACTCATTTCAAATCGTCTAACTTCCCGGCCGATCACCCATCCTTTCACTACTTCAGCCCGAGCACGCTTAACTTTCTGGTTCTATCGCCCCTAGTTGCCAAGTGTGCACTTGTTGTTTTCCTAACAATAGTAAGCTATCAATCCTAAACAACTTGGGTCTTGATGTCATGTCACATGATTTAATTTTTTGAATTACAAACAATTATTAAAATAAACTTAATAATTAACAATAATAGTGAATTTCAATGAAAACAACCTAATATTTTTAAATAAAATTATTTATTTATTTTTTGGAAAAAACTTCTTTTTGAAATAACTTTTTTTCCATTTGGAATTTTGAGCATGTGAGAAAACTTCACCGGGCAAGCCCGGGTGAAATCGAGTACCAATTTTTTCTAGTTTTTTTTGATATATTAATTTTTTTTGGACGTCGTATGCAAAAGTTATGGTCGTTTATTATTTTCCTTTTTTTGCAAAAACGGTCAAAATTCATATCTCAAAATTTCTATACCGACTAGACACTAAAACCTAACAACATCTCAAAGGATTTTATTTTTTGAAGATTTTATCATTTTTGTTTATTTTTTGAAGATTTTATCATTTTTATTTATTTTCTACAAAACTCAAAGTATCAAGGTTTGAGACGAAAACCCATCTGCTACAAAGGCATTTTTTTAAAATTAATTGAACTGTAGATTTTTTGTGCATTAAATATGCACCATACTACAACATGTTAAAATCTACAGAAAGAACTAACTAAAAATAATAATAATAACAACAATTAAATGACTAAAACAACTATATAAGCAAAACAATATTTCTTTAATTAAAATCCTAATTTAAATTATTCTAAAATAACCAAATAATCTTACTGTGACAACAATCTAACACATGAGTGTGAGCAAAAAGAATTAAATTAAAAACTATTTGTAAACTCAAGTTATTCAAAAACTGGGTTTGAAGCAAATTTAAACAAATTCAAATTTAAACCATTCAAATTTCAAAACTAATGGCACAAACAGAAACTAGACAAAATTTTGAATCTAATGCAAAAAGAATCAATCAAAAACGTCAAATATCCTAAAAGATATAAGCAATTTAAAACAGAAACTACAAACAAGAATTTAAAAACAGAAAAAAAATCTGAACACCTTTAGTCCCGGTTCGTGTCACGAACAGGGACTAAAGGTCTATCCTTTAGTCCCGGTTCAAGACACCAACCGGGACTAAATCCTCCAAACCCTTTAGTCCCGGTTCGAGACACGAACCGGGACTAAAGGTCCAAGACACGAACCGGGACTAAATCCTCCAATCCCTTTAGTCCCGGTTCGAGACACAAACCGGGACTAAAGGCTCCTTACGGGCCGGGACCGAAGCCTCGTGCGATTTGGGGCGACGTGGCCGGGCCTTTAGTCCCGGTCCAGAGGCAGGCCGGGACTAAAGGGTCCAGGCCAAAGGCCCTTTTTCTACTAGTGATGGTGAAGGTTGAGTCCAACCTCACAAAATGTCCACTCTCGCACCACTAGTCAACAAGAAGAATGGTGGGATGGCCTTCACTTTGCATCATTGTTGGAAAATTCTTTAAAAATAATGACGAAGGTGAGGAGAGGGGCAAAAGTTGCACTACTTCCTCTAGGCGGAATGGCCAAAAAAGTGAAGGGGGGGAAGAAGAATGGTGGTGTCTTGGATGGAGCGTTCAAACTTCAAATAGGAGATCAAAGGAATGCTAGAGACGAAGTAGTGGGCGGCTGAATGGAAGGCAGGGAAAGTGGCAAAGTGGATGAACTCCTCACGGTTGGAGGAGAAGAGTTTGAAGGTGATGACAACTTTCAAGGAGAGGAAGGCGACGAACGAGAAGAGAATGCTTTATCTTGAGGAGGAGAGGTCGAGGATCGCTGCCAGGGCAGGGGCGAACAAGAAGGAGCAAGAGCATGCGCTCAAACTCATGGATGTTTCAGAATTAGACGGCATATGGCAAAACAATATTTTGAGCTAGCTCGTCATGAGCTCTTGAAATTCCAAAACCATTATACTCAATATTGCCAAACCGTTGTGGGTGCTTAATCTATACTCAATGTTGCCTTTCATTTCTTCTTGACGAACTCTGCTCTATGTCCCTGCTATCGAATGAACTAAGTCGTTGCTTTCGGTACGTCATGAACATTTGTGATTTAAATTTGATTTTGTGCACTCCCATTTCAAATGTAGTTGGAATGTATGCATTCGAATCACCAAAGTTTTATTAAATACTCATTCCGTTTCATAATATAAGATTTTTTTAAGCTAAAACAGTTCGAAAAACATTCTTATATTATGTGACAGAGGGAGTATGTTGTTGAAATGAAGCAGAAATGGGGTTTAGTATGCAATGCGATGAGAGAAAGTGCAAAAGAAACGTTTTATGGAGTTAAAGTTTTGGGGATCGATGAAAAATACTAGGCCACGCATATTCTTTTGGTAGTTATATGTTTGGTGGAGATTAGCGTTGCCCTAACCAAGTGAAACTCAAAGCAAGCGAGTTTCCCCAGGTCTGCTTTGATCATCATATAACATCCAAAATGATTGTCATTGAGATGTAAACAAAAATAGCCAGCAGCAGCACACGATGTCTGCTGCCCGCCTCACCTTTTTCATTGTTGGATTCATGCTGATGTTGGTACATGAGCAGCAGCACCTGCATCAGCTACCAACAGCGTGGATATCTGGAACAGTACGTCAGATAGCAATAAGGAAAAACAGATTTAGTAAAGCTGTAACCTGCATGAACAGTCGGTAATAAACCTCATAGATCCATCTACAACCCAAGGTGCCAGACACTTGTACCAAGTTAGCAATGCCGTCCAAAAAACAAAAGAATACACATCAACTGATGTGCAACAGAGAATAGAAAAAGTATAGGTTTCTTGGAGTAAGCTACTAGATTATACCATAAGCTTGTACTATTAGTCGCATAACTTCCTATCCTTCACCCTCGGATTTTAGTTTTCTCATAACTTCTATTAACTCTAGCACATTTCGACAGTTGTTTCCGCGTGCCGATGGGAGGAGCATGATGTGCTTTCTGTTTTCACCTTTCAGGAGGGATTGCAGCTGCAGAAGTGCCTTTCTGGTTGGATATGGCTGAAGCAAGAGCGATAGGCATCAGGCAGAGGCCCTTGTTCTGAAGGTACTGCATTGCGTTGGTGATGCTTGTTTCCATCAGCTTTATAACTTCTTGCTCAAACACCAAGCTATCTTCTGGGCCTGCTACGTCCAGTAGCCCTTGTGAGGTGGTTGGAGATGATAGAGGTGAATTGCTACGGCCCTGTGGAAAGTTCGACAGTCCAATAAAAATTGAGTACACGGGCATTCTAGAGAAAAACAATGACTTGACTTGAATGAAGTGTTTATTCATCAGCACTGGTATTGGTAAATTAGATTTGGTTACATACAACCAAATGAAAGCCATGAAAAATACAAAAGAATCTAATATAAATTCTTACTACAATACAAGTGGAGCTACTGCTGAATAATCATGAAGCATATTACGGTCATAAAAGTAGTGTAACCAACAGTAGAAATGCAACAACAACAAAACATGCTATTGTCTACCAGATGTTTTTGTGTCTATATAGTCACAAGAAGGAGCTATTCACTTTATACAAAGAGGAAAGTTTTCGTACCTCAGTCTGAGATTCTGCGAGGAGGGGAAGAACTGCCCCAGGAGCTCCTAGCCTACTCATGCTTAAGACCTGTAATGTTGAAACCAGGACGATTTTATTTCAGAGAAAGGAAATGAAGAAGAATGACAGCCATCATGGAAAGTTACTACTCATGAACTTGTTTGTACACCCACCTTCACCTGAAGCTGAAGAAATTTCACATAATCAATTATTTCATCGAGCATTGATGACTTATCTGCCTGCTCACATCAAAGAAAAACTATTGATTAGGAATTCCAAATTTAATTGTTATACTATTTTATTCCAGAGTGACCAAGAAACTTAAGGAAAGATTAATTTTATTAACTTTGCAATGTTCTAAACCAGACATGGATAACAGTGTAGGTGCCACGCGTTATGTTGTGCCCAAATCTGCTGCCAGCCCGCCACAACATATGCAAATTTTTGTTTGTGCATATGACACGTCAAGCATGATGCATAGGTGCTAGAGAGTAGCCAAACAGTGATCAGAAAAATTCTAATTGGTCAAACTCTAGTTTGACAAAGTGTGGCTACAAACCAAACATGCCTAGAACATTAAGCAGATCATAAAGGAACTGAACCTATGACTTGTGATGGCTATAGGTTACCCCTAACTGATAACTACAATAACAGCAAGGCCTTTTGTCCCAAGCAAGTTGGGGTAGGCTACCCCTAACTGATAACCATTTGGGGCAGATGTTGCACTTATAAGTCTTAAAATTCAAACAACTACTTATTTCAGTTATTTCTGGGCCAATTTTAACACAATACTTCAGTACGTATCCTCATATATGATTGGTTATTAGTTATTACCATATCTCATTCTCTTCTGGTTTAATTATATAGAAGTAATAAAAGATATTTCGGTGGACATCCAGTTCAGCAATTATGGCTGTGATGTCAACTGCATGTTGAATAGGGAAAAAAAGAAATACCCCTGCATTTTTTGTACTAATATAAATGGAAAGACCAAAAATAATACCTTATTTGAGTTTGGTACAAGGTCTTGGAGATTTTTCATCCTCTCTGAGATCTTCTCTCTGCGAAGCTGCAGTATTAAGCAAAAAAGTTCCAGTTAAGAATATGTGCGCTATGGCATGAACAGACACAAAATCAA
Organism: Hordeum vulgare subsp. vulgare; assembly: GCF_904849725.1. Classification (NCBI taxonomy): domain Eukaryota; kingdom Viridiplantae; phylum Streptophyta; class Magnoliopsida; order Poales; family Poaceae; genus Hordeum; species Hordeum vulgare. The sequence continues at coordinate 65,262,941 of NC_058524.1, forward strand.
CCAATCTAAATAAGTTACAAAATGTTTTCATTTGTCTAAAGTGAATTTCTCAAACAAAATAACTCACCCGTTCAGCAATACTATGAGGGTCAGTTGCCTGTCCACGTCGAGCTCTTGCTCGTGGTTTAGCACTGGCACTATTTCCATTACCTGAATTTGCCTTATGCTGCACATCAGCAGAATGGCTGATAGGGATAGGGTACTCACTTTTATTGTTATGGGTTATTGATGTTGTCTGAAGATTTTGTAAACAGAGTCCAACTCAGTTAGATATGAATCCAAAGAAAGAGATAAAAAGAAACATTAAGTATGATAACAGATGCTAAAAAGAAAACCTTTGAAGGAATCAGTGCCCCTTGTGCTTCACTCACTGCCATCTGACTAGCAGAAACGAAAGAAGGGAGCGGAATATTGCACATTGTATTTTGCTCCTGCAATACGAATAATGGAAGTTAATTTACCAGTACATTATTGAATGAACAATAACTTGCAGTCATTGCTGTTTAGTGGCAGAGTCCTGAAATTAAAACCTGTTGTTCAGCCTTCAAACCACCACCAGCTAGTTGTGATTGCTGGCCGGTACCAAGAGATGAGATGCTACCATTGAGAAACTCTTTGCTATCCTGTATTAACAAAAGAATGAATAGTTAATTGAATGAGAAATAGGTAATAGTAGTAGCAATATGTTATAGTTATATCTTTCTCATGAGCATTACATGTAGTGATGCCATGGTTGCCTCATCAAATACTGACAGGTTCCCATTTGAATGACTTGCATTGTTGAACATAGCAGCATTTTGCATCCCTTGAAAACTGAAAGCTTCTAGGCTTACTGGTTCCATGTAGGAAGGAACATTTTGAAATGTGGAACACAGAGTCGAGGCTGAAGAAACAGCTTGTACATCAGCAAGAAAAGCTGAAACTTCACTACCATTGCTTTCAATTGAACTGGACAAGGCATGAGGTAGTTCCAGAAGGCCAGGGGTATCCAACTGCAGGTCAAAAGTTCCAGGTGTTGAAGTGCACTGAAGAGTCCCTGGGGGAATTAAATTATTTTGCAGACAGACATTGTTCTGAAGTTGTGAAAGCTCCACAAGGCTGTTTGAAGGCTTGTCGTCTGATAGAATCTCGCCAGATAATAGATCAGTCTGAGTGTTGTATGGCAAGCATCCATTTGCAAGCATAGCAGGGTTCTGTTCATGCTCATCAAATGTTAAATTCTGATTTGATCTAGCTCTGAAATAGCCTGTAGTTGGCATACTTCCTTCTTCTGTATATGATTCCACTGAACCATCAACGAAGCTATAGTTCTCAGAAGCGGAATTGCCAGGCCATGAAGGAAAGAAAGAACCATCAGAGTAGTTCATCTTAAACCCTTACAATTTGACTTCACAGCCTCTGCTCAGAAATATTAAGAAAAGAGTGGCTTCTAGATACTTAAAGTGGCCAACTGAAGATCCTATCACTCATCCATGAAAAGGGAATTTAACTTGATATTGTAAGACAGTCTTTGATGGCCTGAATTCCTTTTATACAAATACACCCTCTAGAACAAACCCTGTGTGGCAAAGAATAACTGTCAAATATTCACAAACTGAATGCATGTGAATAAAAATGCACACATGAACCAAAAACTGTAAAGATATAATTAGCTAAAGAAATGGTAGCGCCATGTTTGCAGTGTTAACCACTCAAGTACGACATAAAACATACTTACAAACCTGGAGTATAAGTGAATCCTATTTTGTTAATGAAATGATTCTGCTTTTATCACACTTTCAAGGGAGCACGACATTCCTGCTTTATTCTACAGTCAATTCAGCAATAGATTCTGTTAGATAGAGTGGTAACTGATTCAGACATTCAGCCATGATAGAAGACGACAAGCGATTATCTTCCATTTTTTAGATATAGGGAGCCTGAAATAATTATGCATACAAAATACAACCAGCTGGATATCTTCCTCTCATTAAAGCCAGACCGCGTACGCCATAAGCCAACGTCCGCCTCCTCCAGTTGCTCACAAGCATACGACACTACTATCTCCTTTATCTTTGACAAGTAATTCTAAAAAATGCTTAGATTTATTCATAGAAATCGAACCATTAGATTGGCAATGGAAAATAATTTTAGAAAAAATATTTATACGATTAAAAAAACGATAATCAAAGTTGCATATTAGAGATTGTGTCCATATCTAAAACGTCATGTATCTTGGAAGGGAGGGAGTAGCTTATAGACACAAGAAAAGTCAGCAGAAGCCCAAATTTATAGTGAGATCTTTTCCTTGCCTACTCTAGGCAGTTACCAGAAAAGCAATTATTACCACAAGTAAATGTACGTCCATCAAGCCGAGCTTTCACTTTCACGGCATCTCCCGCGACACACACACCAACGCATCAAAATTCCAAGAGAAATTCCGTCGCAGAACTCAGGACTAAGCTATCAAGAACAACGAAAAGCAGAGGGAAAGGCGCAAACGTCGCTTTACGCATTCGTGGCTTGCGAGAAAGAAATTCTCTTCTGCGAGTGGTATCTAGCCAATAGACAATAGAAATTCTCTTCTGGTAGTATCTTCACGCAACAGTCCTTTCTCTTTTTTTTCAATCCATTCTGATCCCCCCCTCTGGGAGGATTCAGTACATGGGCGGAACAAAGGGCAACCAAGTCGTGAACAATCAGGAACGAGAGGTAGATTAGAAGAAGACAAACAAATCAGATTCCAGCCCGCGGGGATCGTCCGTCCGTCCCTGACATTACCCGCGGCCCCTTCTTCCCCTGCGGCGCAAACCAAAACTCGGCCCAGAAACGCCGGGGCGACCGGGATCACTCACAGGGATCCCCTAGCACCGCACGGGCAACCAAAAAACCCGCAGAAGGCCAGCACGACGCGTGCGGGAGCGAGGGCCGTGCGCTCCGTGCCGAAAGGTAAAGGGCCGGAGGAGCGGAAATTCGGAGCACTCACCGCGGCGGGGGGACGGGAGACGACGGTGCGCGGGCGGGCGGGAGGGAAGGCGCGGGTCGTCGGAGCTGGTGGCGGGGAGTGGTAGTAGTATACTGCCGGCGAAGGAGGAGGTGAGGGCGACGGGAGGGGGAGGGGGAGGGGGCGGTTTGTTTGGGCGGAAAGGGGGGGAGAAAGGCGGAGGCTTTGGGTTGCTGGGGGCGAAGACTGAAGACGCGTAGGGGGTTGGACTGACTGATATGGCTGAGGCTGACGCTGTGGCACAGCTGTTGCCGCTGCGCTTTTTTGTTTACTAGCGCACCCTCTTCCTTTCGCCGATTTCCTTTTTGTGGAGAAAGAATATTTTGGCTCTTTTTGTTTGTTTGGGTTGTTGTTTCTGCGGTGGTTCTTTTTTTTTTCTTTTTCTTTTTTGGAGTAGATGGGGTGGAATGGGTGGAGCAAAACATAGGGTTTCCACTTCCTTTTGATCTACAGCATACTCAAATATTGTATCTGTATCTTGTCAATTTGAGATAGCTGAGGCTTCTACTGCATTTGAGATAGCATACATAGATATTGCTTTTGTGTCTCCTTCGAATATCATCGTACTTTCCTTTTAGTCTATCTTACATGTAGAGGCTTAAACGCGGCCAGCGACAGAAATTACGATGTTGGGGAGGGACAGTCACGTCCATGTGTTCATTACAAACAAATCCATGGAATTGAGGCGGGAGGGGGGGGGGGTGCTCGTCCCTGTATGGGGTGGGTGAAGCACAACATAGGTTTTTTTCTTTCTCTTCTCTTTCCTTGTCAGTTTTCTTCTACTATATTCTCGCACAATAGATCTTGTGTAGTCAAATACCATTTGTATGGCCAAATTATCTTTTCGTGGCTCTATTTCTGAAAGGGCGTCAGAATTGGGTAACTTGTCCCGGTTTTTTTGGGGCTGATGAAAAATATATCATGATATTCACTCTGGTCATCACAATTGGCTTTCATTCGGCCCGCTTCATGCCAAGCCGGTCCAACGACAATTGAGTTTTTCCACAACTAAAAGACATGTGGTTCTACGCTCCATACACGTGTGTATGAAAAATGGCACTATTTTTTAAAAGGATAGCTCACTGTGTCCCATAGATATAGAAACTCGGCGTGTTAGGAGGTCTGGCCTTGCAAACGATTAAATATATGGTGACACATCTATAGCCACGGACATCACGCAACATACAACCGAGGACGTGCTATTTTTTGTTGCTAGGACAATGCGTGCTAGATTAGGTGTTAAAAGCTTCATCTTACTTCCACTTTAGATTGTTTAGTTTGTGTTACAAAAACATTCATCTATTCCACAGCCTCGTCTATCAATTCTAATAATTACACTTGCATATTACCGCCAAACTTATCATAGGATTCACTCCGGTCGTCATAGTTGCTTCCATTCAATCCGCTTCATACCAGGTTGGTACAACGACATTTGAGTTTTTCCACAACCGGAAGACATGTGATTCTACGCTTCATACATGTGTGTATGAAACATGGCACTCTTTACAAAAGGATAGCTCACTATGTCTAGTAGATATAGAAACTTGGCGTGTTAGGAGATCTGAACTTGCAAACGAAAACATATAGGGTGACTCAGCTATAGCCATGGACATCACGCAACATACAATGGAGGACGTGCTATTTTTTGTTGCTAGGACAATGCGTGCTAGATTTGGTGTTAAAAAGTTCATCTTACTTTCATTTCAGATACTTCAGTTTGTGTTTAAAAAGCATCCATCTATTTTAGAGCCTCATCTATTAATTCTCATCAATACACTTCATATTACCGCCACACTTAACATAAAATTCACTCCAATTGTCATAGTTGGCTTCCACTCAGTCCGCTTCATGCCAAGTCAGTTAAAGGACTATTGAGTTTTTGAAAACTGCAAGACATGTGGTTCTACGCTCCATACATGTGTGTATGAATAATGGCATTATTTTCCAAAAGGTTAGCTCAATATGTCCAGTAGATATAGAAACTTAGCGTGTTAGGAGATCTGACCTTGCAAACAACAAAATATATGGCAACACATCTATAGCCGTGGACATCACGCAACATACAATGTAGGACGTGCTTTTTTTGTCGCCGGGACAATGCGTGCTAGATAAGGTGTTATAAGCTTCATCTTACTTTCACTTCATATTCTTCAGTTTATGTTAAAAGGCATCCATCTATTCTAGAGCCCCATCTATCAATTCTAATCAATATACTTTCATTTACCGCCACATTTTAACATAAAATTTAGTCTGATCGTCATACTTGGCTTCCATTCGGTCGCTTCATGCCAAGTTGGTTCAAATACAATTGAGTTTTTCAACAACTGGAATACATGTGGTTCTACGCTCCATACACGTCTGTATGAACCATGGCACTATTTCCCAAAAGGATACCTCACTATGTCTAGTAGATATAGAAACTAGGCACGTTAGGGGATCTGACCTTGCAAACAACAAAATATATGGCCACAAAGCTATATCCATGGACATCACGCAACTTTCAATCGAGGACGTGCTATTTTTTGTTGCTGGGACAATGCGTTCTAGATTAGGTGTTATAAACTTCATCTTACTTTCACTTCACATACTTCAATTTGTGTTAAAAAAATCCATCTATTCATGAGACCCATCTATTAATTCTCCTCAATACACTTTCATATTACCGCCACACTTAACATAAAATTTACTCTGGTCGTCATAGTTGGCTTCCATTTGGTCCACTTTGCCAAGTCGGTTCAAGGACAATTTAGTTTTCTAACAACTGGAAGACATGTGGTTCTATGCTCCATACACGTGTGTATGAACCATGGCACTATTTTCCAAAATAATAGCTCACTATGTCCAGTAGATATAGAAAGTTGGTGTGTTAGGAGATCTCACCTTGCAAACAACAAAAAATATGGAGACACGGTTATAGCCATGCACATCACGCAACATAGAATCAAGAACGTGATGTTTTTTGTCGCCATGACAATGCGTGCTAGATTAGGTGTTAAAAGCTTCATCTTACTTCCACTTCAGATTCTTTAGTTTGTGTTGAAAAACATCCATCTATTCTAGAGCCCCATCTATCAATTCTAATCAATATACTTTCATATTACTGCCACACTTATAATAAGATTCACTCTTATCGACATAGTTGGCTTCCATTCAATCCACTTCATAACAAGTTGGTACAACGAAACTTGAGTCTTTCCAGAACTGGAATACATGTGATTCTACGCTCCGTACATGTGTGTATGAAACATGCACTAATTCCAAAATGATAGCTCACTATGTCCACTAGATATAGAAACTTGGCGTGTTAGGAGATCTGACCTTGGAAACGAAAACATATATTGTGACACAACTATAGCCATGAACTTCACGCAACATACAATGGATGACGTGCTATTTTTTTGCTAGAACAATGCGTCCTAGATTTGGTGTTAGAAAGTTCATCTTACTTTCACTTCAGATACTTGAGTTTGTGTTAAAAAGCATCCATCTATTCTAGATCCCCATCTATTAATTCTCATCAATACACTTTCATATTACCGCCACACTTAACACAAAATTTATTCTGATCCCCATAGCTGGCTTCCATTCAGTCTGCTTCATGCCAAGTCGATTCAAGGACACTTGAGTTTTTCAACAAGTGGAATACATGTGGTTCTACGCTCGATACACGTGTGTATGAATCATGGTACTATTTTCCAAAGGATAGCTCACCATATCCAGTAGATATAGAAACTTGGCTTGTTAGGAGATCTGACCTTGCAAACAACAAGATATATGGCGACACAACTATAGCCATGGACATCATGCAACATACAATTGAGGACGTGCTATTTTTTGTCGCTAGGACAATGCGTGCTAGATTAGGTGTTAATGTTGGAATTATGCCCTAGAGGCAATGATAAATATAGTTATTATTATAATTCCTGTATCAATATAATCGTTTATTATCCATGCTATAATTGTATTGAATGAAGACTCATTTACATGTGTGGATACATAGACAAAACACTGTCCCTAGCAAGCCTCTAGTTGGCTAGCCAGTTGATCAAAGATAGTCAGTGTCTTCTGATTATGAACAAGGTGTTGTTGCTTGATAACTGGATCACGTCATTAGGAGAATCACGTGATGGACTAGACCCAAACTAATGGACGTAGCATGTTGATCGTGTCATTTTGTTGCTACTGTTTTTCTGCGTGTCAAGTATTTGTTCCTATGACCATGAGATCATATAACTCACTAACACCGGAGGAATACTTTGTGTGTATCAAACGTCGCAACGTAACTGGGTGACTATAAAGATGCTCTACAGGTATCTCCAAAGGTGTTCGTTGAGTTAGTATGGATCAAGACTGGGATTTGTCACTCCGTGTGACGGAGAGGTATCTCGGGGCCCACTCGGTAATACAACATCACACACAAGCCTTGCAAGCAATGTGACTTAGTGTAAGTTGCGGGATCTTGTATTACGGAACGAGTAAAGAGACTTGCCGGTAAATGAGATTGAAATAGGTATGCGGATACTGACGATCGAATCTCGGGCAAGTAACATACCGAAGGACAAAGGGAATGACATACGGGATTATATGAATCCTTGGCACTGAGGTTCAAATGATAAGATCTTCGTAGAATATGTAGGATCCAATATGGGCATCCAGGTCCCGCTATTGGATATTGACCGAGGAGTCTCTCGGGTCATGTCTACATAGTTCTCGAACCCGCGGGGTCTGCACACTTAAGGTTCGACGTTGTTTTATGCGTATTTGAGTTATATGGTTGGTTACCGAATGTTGTTCGGAGTCTCGGATGAGATCACGGACATCACGAGGGTTTCCGGAATGGTCCGGAAACGAAGATTGATATATAGGATGACCTCATTTGATTACCGAAAGGTTTTCAGAGTTACCGGGAATGTACCGGGAATGACGAATGGGTTCCGGGAGTTCACCGGGGGGGCAACCCACCCCGGGGAAGCCCATAGGCCTTGGGGATGGCACACCAGCCCTTAGTGGGCTGGTGGGACAGCCCAAGAAGGCCCTATGCGCCATAGGAAGAAAATCAAAGAGAAAAAAAAGAGGAGGTGGGAAAGGAAAGAAGGACTCCACCCACCAAACCAAGTAGGACTCGGTTTGGTGGGGGAGACCTTCCCCCCTTGGCTCGGCCGACCCCCTTGGGGCTCCTTGAGCCCCAAGGCAAGGCTCCCCCTCTCCCACCTATATATACGGAGGTTTTAGGGCTGATTTGAGACAACTTTTCCACGGCAGCCCGACCACATACCTCCACGGTTTTTCCTCTAGATCGCGTTTCTGCGGAGCTCGGGCGGAGCCCTGCTGAGACAAGATCATCACCAACCTCCGGAGCGCCGTCACGCTGCCGGAGAACTCTTCTACCTCTCCGTGTCTCTTGCTGGATCAAGAAGGCCGAGATCATCGTCGAGCTGTACGTGTGCTGAACGCGGAGGTGCCGTCCGTTCGGCACTAGATCGTGGGACTGATCGCGGGACGGTTCGCGGGGCAGATCGAGGGACGTGAAGACGTTCCACTACATCAACCGCGTTCACTAACGCTTCTGCTGTACGGTCTACAAGGGTACGTAGATCACACATCCCCTCTCGTAGATGGACATCATCATGATAGGTCTTCGTGCGCGTAGGAAAAATTTTGTTTCCCATGCGACGTTCACCAACAGTGGCATCATGAGCTAGGTTCATGCGTAGATGTCTTCTCGAGTAGAACACAAAAGTTTTTGTGGGCGTTGATGTGCGTTCTGCTGCCCTCCTTAGTCTTTTCTTGATTCCGCGGTATTGTTGAATTGAAGCGGCTTGGACCGACATTACTCGTACGCTTACGAGAGACTGGTTTCATCGCTACGAGTAACCCCGTTGCTCAAAGATGACTGGCAAGTGTCAGTTTCTCCAAGTTTAGTTGAATCGGATTTGATCGAGGAGGTCCTTGGATGAGTTTAAATAGCAACTCATATATCTCCGTTGTGGTGTTTGCGTAAGTAAGATGCGATCCTACTAGATACCCATGGTCACCACGTAAAACATGCAAGAACAAAATTAGAGGACGTCTAACTTGTTTTTGTAGGGTATGCTTGTGATGTGATATGGCCAATGATGTGATGTGATATATTGGATGTATGAGATGATCATGTTGTAATAGATAATATCGACTTGCACGTCGATGGTACGGCAACCGGCAGGAGCCATAGGGTTGTCTTTATATTAATGTTTGTGCTTGCAGATGCGTTTACTATTTTGCTAGGATGTAGCTTTAGTAGTAATAGCATGAGTAGCACGACAACCCCGATGGCGACACGTTGATGGAGATTATGGTGTGGCGCCGGTGACAAGAAGATCGTGTCGGTGCTTTGGTGATGGAGATCAAGGAGCACGTGATGATGGCCATATCATGTCACTTATGAATTGCATGTGATGTTAATCCTTTTATGCACCTTATTTTGCTTAGAACGACGGTAGCATTATGAGGTGATCTCTCACTAAAATTTCAAGACGAAATTGTGTTCTCCACGACTGTGCACCGTTGCTACAGTTCGTCATTTCGAGACACCACGTGATGATCGGGTGTGATAGACTCAACGTTCACATACAACGGGTGAAAAACAGTTGCGCACACGGAACACTCGGGTTAAGCTTGACGAGCCTAGCATGTGCAGACATGGCCTCGGAACACATGAGACCGAAAGTTCGATCATGAACCATATAGATGATATGATTAGCATAGGGATGCTTACCACTGAAACTCTGCTCAACTCACGTGATGATCGGACTTGAGCTAGTGTAAGTGGATCATGAACCACTCAAATGACTAGAGAGATGTACTTTTTGAGTGGGAGTTTAGCAAATAATTTGATTAAGTTAAACTCTAATTATCTTGAACATAGTCTAAGTCCACTTTGAATATATTTGTGTTGTAGATCATGGCTCACGCGACAGTCACCCTGAATTTTAATACGTTCCTAGAGAAAGCTAAGTTGAAAGATGATGGAAGCAACTTTGTAGACTGGGCTCGTAATCTTAAGCTAATCTTACAAGATGGGAAGAAGGATTATGTCTTTAATGCTGCGCTAGGAGATGAACCACCCGCTACGGCTGATCAGGATGTTAAGAACGCTTGGTTAGCACGTAAGGAGGACTACTCGGTAGTTCAATGTGCAGTCTTGTATGGCTTAGAACCGGGACTTCAACGTCGCTTTGAGCGTCATGGAGCATTTGAGATGTTCCAGGAGTTGAAGTTTATCTTTCAGAAGAATGCCGGGATCGAGAGGTATGAGACCTCCGATAAATTCTATGCTTGCAAGATGGAGGAGAACTCGTCTATCAGTGAACATGCCCTCAAAATGTCTGGGTACTCAAACCGTCTAGCTGAGCTGGGGATTGAACTCCCGCAAGAGGCTATCACTGACAGAATCCTTCAATCACTGCCGCCAAGCTATAAAGGCTTTGTGTTGAACTACAACATGCAAGGGATGAACAAGTCACCCGACGAGTTGTTTGCGATGCTGAAAGTCGCAGAGTCTGAACTCCGTAAAGAACATCAAGTGTTGATGGTGAATAAGACCACTAGTTTCAAGAGAAACGGCAAAGGCAAGAAGGGTAAATCAAAGAAGAGCGGCAAGCCTGTTGCCAATCTAATGAAGAAACCCAAAGCTGGACCTAAGCCTGAAACAAAGAGTTACTATTGCAAGGGTATGGGTCACTGGAAGCGCAATTGCCCCAAGTATCTGACAGATAAGAAGGCGGCCAAAGAAAAATCACGTATATTTGATATACATGTTATTGATGTGTACTTAACCGGCTCTCGTAGTAGTGCCTGGGTATTCGATACCGGTTCTGTTGCTCATATTTGCAACTCGAAACAGGAACTGCGGAATAGATGAAGGCTGGCGAAAGATGAAGTGACGATGCGCGTAGGAAATGGTTCCAAGGTTGATGCAATCACCGTCGGCACAGTTTCACTTCAGTTACCATCAGGATTAGTTATGAACTTGAATCATTGTTATTTAGTGCCTGCGTTGAGCATGAACATTATATCTGGATCTTGTTTATTGCGAGACGGTTACTCTTTTAAGTCAGAGAATAATGGTTGTTCTATTTCTATGAGTAACATCTTTTATGGTCATGCACCCAATGTGAGAGGATTGTTCATATTGAATCTTGATAGAGATACACACATACATAACATTGAGACCAAAAGAGTTAGAGTTAACAATGGTAGCGCCATATTTTTGTGGCACTGCCGCTTAGGTCATATTGGTGTAAAGCGCATGAAGAAACTCCATGTCGATGGACTTTTGGAGTCACTTGACTTTGATTCACTTGACACGTGCGAACCATGCCTCATGGGCAAGATGACTAAAGCTCCGTTCTCCGGAACAATGGAGCGTGCAAGTGACTTGTTGGAAATCATACATACCGATGTGTGTGGTCCGATGAGCGTAGAGGCACGCGGCGGATATCGTTATTTTCTCACCTTCACTGACGATTTGAGTAGATATGGTTATGTCTACTTAATGAAGCACAAGTCCAAAACATTCGAAAAGTTCAAGCGATTTCAGAGTGAAGATGAAAATCATCGTAACAAGAAGATCAAGTTCCTACGGTCTGATCGTGGGGGTGAATATCTGAGTTTCGAGTTTGGTGCTCACTTAAGACAATGTGGAATTGTTTCATAGTTGACACCGCGTGGAACACCACAGCGTAATGGTGTGTCCGAACGTCGTAATCGTACTTTATTAGAGATGGTGCGATCTATGATGTCTCTTACCGATTTGCCGTTATCGTTTTGGGGTTATGCATTAGAAACAGCTGCATTCACTTTAAATAGGGCACCATCAAAATCCGTTGAGACGACACCATACGAACTGTGGTATGGCAAAAGGCCAAAGTTGTCGTTTCTTAAAGTTTGGGGATGTGATGCTTATGTCAAAAAGCTTCAGCCTGAAAAGCTGGAACCCTAAGCGGAAAAGTGCATCTTCATAGGATACCCAAAAGAGACAGTTGGGTACACCTTCTATCTCAAATCCGAGGGCAAAGTGTTTGTTGCTAAAAACGGAGCTTTTCTCGAGAAGGAGTTTCTCTCGAGAGAATTGAGTGGGAGGAAGATAGAACTTGACGAGGTTGTCGAACCTTTCATCCCTCTGGATGGTGGCGCAGGGCAAGGGGAAACCTCTGTTGTTGCGACGCCGGTTGAGGAGGAAGTTAATGATGATGATCATGAAACTCCGGTTCAAGTTTCTGTCAAACCACGCAGGTCGACGAGACCACGTGCTGCTCCAGAGTGGTACGCTAATCCCGTCATGTCAATCATGTTGTTAGACAACAATGAACCTGCAAATTATGAAGAAGCAATGGTGGGCCCAGATTCCAACAAATGGCTAGAAGCCATGAAGTCCGAGATAGGATCCATGTATGAGAACAAAGTGTGGACTTTGGAGGTACTGCCTGAGGGTCGCAAGGCTATTCAGAACAAATGGATCTTTAAGAGGAAGACGGACGCTGACGGCAATGTGACCGTTTATAAAGCTCGACTTGTGGCAAAGGGTTTTTCACAAGTTCAAGGAGTTGACTACGATGAGACATTCTCACCCGTAGCGATGCTTAAGTCCGTCAGAATCATGTTAGCAATAGCTGCATTTTTCAATTATGAAATCTGGCAGATGGATGTCAAAACGGCGTTCCTTCACGGTTTCCTTAAGGAAGAATTGTATATGATGCAACCCTAAGGTTTTGTCGATCCTAAGAATGCTAACAAGGTGTGCAAGCTCCAGCGATCCATTTATGGACTGGTGCAAGCATCTCGGAGTTGGAACAAACGCTTTGATGAGGTGATCAAAGCTTTTGGATTTATACAAGTGGTTGGAGAATCTTGTATTTACAAGAAAGTGAGTGGGAGCTCTGTGGCGTTTCTAATATTATATGTGGATGACATATTGCTGACTGGAAACAACGTAGAGTTTTTGGAGAGCATAAAGGATTACTTGAATAAAAGTTTCTCTATGAAGGACCTAGGAGAAGGTGCTTACATTCTAGGCATTAAGATCTATAGGGATAGATCAAAACGCCTGATAGGACTTTCACAAAGCACATACCTTGATAAAGTTTTGAAGAGGTTCAAAATGGAACAGTCCAAGAAAGGGTTCTTGCCAGTTTTACAAGGTACGAGATTGAGTAAGACTCAGTGCCCAGCAACTGATGAGGATAGAGAGCATATGCGCACCGTCCCATATGCTTCAGCCATAGGTTCTATCATGTATGCAATGCTGTGCACTAGACCGGACGTTAGCCTAGCCATAAGTATGGCAGGTAGGTTCCAGAGTAATCCAGGAGTGGATCACTGGATGGCGGTCAAGAATATCCTGAAGTACCTAAAAAGGACTAAGGAGATGTTTCTCGTGTATGGAGGTGACGAAGAGCTCGCCGTAAAAGGTTACGTCGATGCAAGCTTTGACACAGATCCGGACGACTCTAAGTCGCAAACCGGATACGTATTTATTCTTAATGGGGGTGCGGTAAGCTGGTGCAGTTCCAAGCAAAGCGTCGTAGCAGATTCTACATGTGAAGTGGAGTACATGGCTGCCTCGGAGGCGGCTAAGGAGGGTGTCTGGATGAAGCAATTCATGATGGATCTTGGAGTGGTGCCAAGTGCACTGAATCCAATAACCTTGTTCTGTGACAACACGGGTGCCATTGCCTTAGCAAAGGAACCACGGTTTCACAAGAAGTCCAGACACATCAAACGACGCTTCAACCTCATCCGCGACTACGTCGAAGGGGAGGACGTAAATATATGCAAAGTGCACACGGATCTGAATGTAGTAGACCCGCTGACTAAACCTCTTCCACGGGCAAAGCATGATCAACACCAGAACTGTATGGGTGTTAGATTTATTACAATGTAATTCGCATGATGATGTGAGGGCTAGATTATTGACTCTAGTGCAAGTGAGAGACTGTTGGAATTATGCCCTAGAGGCAATGATAAATATAGTTATTATTATAATTCCTGTATCAAGATAATCGTTTATTATCCATGCTATAATTGTATTGAATGAAGACTCATTTACATGTGTGGATACATAGACAAAACACTGTCCCTAGCAAGCCTCTAGTTGGCTAGCCAGTTGATCAAAGATAGTCAGTGTCTTCTGATTATGAACAAGGTGTTGTTGCTTGATAACTGGATCACGTCATTAGGAGAATCACGTGATGGACTAGACCCAAACTAATGGACGTAGCATGTTGATCGTGTCATTTTGTTGCTACTGTTTTTCTGCGTGTCAAGTATTTGTTCCTATGACCATGAGATCATATAACTCACTAACACCGGAGGAATACTTTGTGTGTATCAAACGTCGCAACGTAACTGGGTGACTATAAAGATGCTCTACACGTATCTCCAAAGGTGTTCGTTGAGTTAGTATGGATCAAGACTGGGATTTGTCACTCCGTGTGACGGAGAGGTATCTCGGGGCCCACTCGGTAATACAACATCACACACAAGCCTTGCAAGCAATGTGACTTAGTTTAAGTTGTGGGATCTTGTATTACGGAACGAGTAAAGAGACTTGCCGATAAACGAGATTGAAATAGGTATGCGGATACTGACGATCGAATCTCGGGCAAGTAACATACCGAAGGACAAAGGGAATGACATACGGGATTATATGAATCCTTGGCACTGAGGTTCAAATGATAAGATCTTCGTAGAATATGTAGGATCCAATATGTGCATCCAGGTCCCGCTATTGGATATTGACCGAGGAGTCTCTCGGGTCATGTCTACATAGTTCTCGAACCCGCAGGGTCTGCACACTTAAGGTTCGACGTTGTTTTATGCGTATCTGAGTTATATGGTTGGTTACCGAATGTTGTTCAGAGTCCCGGATGAGATCACGGACGTCACGACGGTTTCCGGAATGGTCCGGAAACGAAGATTGATATATAGGATGACCTCATTTGATTACCGGAAGGTTTTCAGAGTTACCGGGAATGTACCGGGAATGACGAATGGGTTCCGGGAGTTCACCGGGGGGGGCAACCCACCCCGGGGAAGCCCATAGGCCTTGGGAATGGCACACCAGCCCTTAGTGGGCTGGTGGGACAGCCCAAGAAGGCTCTATGCGCCATAGGAAGAAAATCAAAGAGAAAAGAAAAAAAAGGAGGAGGTGGGAAAGGAAAGAAGGACTCCACCCACCAAACCAAGTAGGACTCGGTTTGGGGGGGGGGGAGACCTTCCCCCCTTGGCTCGGCCGACCCCCTTGGGGCTCCTTGAGCCCCAAGGCAAGGCTCCCCCTCTCCCACCTATATATACGAAGGTTTTAGGGCAGATTTGAGACGACTTTTCCACGGCAGCCCGACCACATACCTCCACGGTTTTTCCTCTAGATCGCGTTTCTGCGGAGCTCGGGCGAAGCCCTGCTGAGACAAGATCATCACCAACCTCCGGAGTGCCGTCACGCTGCCGGAGAACTCTTCTACCTCTCTGTCTCTCTTGCTGTATCAAGAAGGCCGAGATCATCGTCGAGCTGTACGTGTGCTGAACGCGGAGGTGCCGTCCGTTCGGCACTAGATCGTGGGACTGATCGCGGGACGGTTCGTGGGGCGGATTGAGGGACGTGAAAACATTCCACTACATCAACCGCGTTCACTAACGCTTCTGCTGTACGGTCTACAAGGGTACGTAGATCACACATCCCCTCTCGTAGATGGACATCACCATGATAGGTCTTCGTGCGTGTAGGAAAATTTTTGTTTCCCATGCGACATTCACCAACAGTTAAAAGCTTCATCTTACTTCCACTTCAGATTCTTTAGTATGTGTTAAAAAACATTCATCTATTATAGAGCCCCGTCTATCAATTCTAATCTATATACTTTCATATTAATTCCACACTTATAATAAGATTCACTCCAGACATCATAGTTGGCTTCCATTCAATCCGCTTCATACCAAGTTGGTACAACGACATTTGACTCTTCCTAGAACTGGAAGACATGTGATTATACGCTTCGTACATGTGTGTATGAAACATGGCACTAATTCCAAAATGATACCTCACTATGTCCAGTCGATATAGATATTCAGCATGTTAGGAGATCTGACCTTGCGAACGAAAACATATATGGCGACACAACTATAGCCATGGACATCACGCAACATATAATGGAGGACGTGCTATTTTTTTGTTGCTTGGACAATACGTCCTAGATTTGGTGTTAAAAGGTTCATCTTACTTTCACTTAAGATACTCCAGTTTGTGTTAAAAAACGTCTATCTATTCTAGAGACCTATCTATCAATTCTAATCAATATAATTTCATAGTACCGCCACACTTATAATAAGATTCATTCCGGTCGTCATAGTTGGCTTCCGTTCAATCCGCTTCGTACCAAGTTGGTACAACAACATTTGAGTCTTTCCAGAACTGGAAGACATGTGATTCTAAGCTCCATACATGTGTGTATGAAACATGTCACTAATTCGAAAAGATAGCTCACTATATCTAGTTGATATAGATACTTGGTGTGTTAGGAGATCTGCCCTTGCAAACGAAAATATATATGCTCACACAACTATAGCCATGGACATCACGCAACATACAATGGAGGGTGTGTTATTTTTTGTTACTAGGACAATGCGTGCTAGATGTGGTGTTAAAAACTTCATCTTACTTTCACTTTAGATACTTCAGTTTGTGTTAAAAGCATCCATCTATTCTAGAGCCCCATCTATTAATTCTCATCAATACACTTTCATATTACCCCCACACTTAACATAAAATTTACTCTGGTCGTCATAGTCGCCTTCCATTCGGTCCGCTTCATGCCAAGTCAGTTCAAGGACAATTGAGTTTTTCAACAACTAGAAGGCATGTAGTTCTATGCTCTATACACGTGTGTATGAACCATGACAATATTTTCCAAAAGGTTAGCTCACTATGTCGAGTAGATATAGAAACTTGGCATGTTTTGAGATCTGACCTTGCAAACAAGAAAATATATGGCGACACAGCTATAGCCATGGACATCACGCAACATACAATCAAGGACATGCTATTTATTGTTGCCACGACAGTGTGTGCTGGATTAGGTGTTATAAATTGTTGGGGAACATCGCATGGGAAACAAAAAAATTCCTACGCTGACCAAGATCAATCTATGGAGATCAACAACTACAAGAGGGAGGAGTGCATCTACATACCCTTATAGATCGCCAAGCGGAAGCATATATAAAGCGGTTGGTGTAGCCAGACATCTTCGTGATCCCATCACGATCCATCTCGCAATCTCGTCACGATCCGCCCCGCGATCGCATCATGATCCGTCCCGCGATCGCATCACGATCCGTCCCAATCTAGTGCCGAACGGACGCATCTCCGCGTTCAACACACGTACAACTCGATGACTTTATCCACCTTTTTGACCCAGCAAGCGAGGGTGGAGACGTAGACGAGTTCTCCTCAGCACGACGGCATGGCAGCGGTGGTGGTGGAGTTGTTCCGGCAGGGCTTCGCTAGGCAATACCGAAACCGATCTAGAGGAAGAAGATGATCTATGGAGAAGAGGGCATCACGTGGCTTTTTATATGGTGGCTGCCCTCAAAACCTCCACTGTATATAGGAGGAAGGGGTAGGTGGGCTTTCCTTGGCCCCTCCTCCAAGGAGGAGAGGTTCGGCCGAAGTAAGGGAAGAGTCCACCTCCCACAAGGGAGGTGGACACCCTTGGGAGGACTCCTCCTCCACCTCCTCTCTCAAGCCTTGGAATGTGGGCCCCTTGAGGTTGGCTGCCCAAACACGCCAGGGGCTGGTGCGCCACCTCCTAGGCCCATGTGGCCCCTCGGGGTGGGTGGACCCCTCCCGGTGGACCCCTCGTACTCTTTCGGCACTCCCGATACAATACCGGAAATCCCCGAAACTATTACGGAACTCGAATACCACTTTCCTATATATATAAATATTTACCTCCGGACCATTCCGGAGCTCCTCGTGACGTCCGGGATCTCATCCGAGACTCCAAACAACCTTCGGTCACCAACATATATAACTCAACAATACTGAAACGTCACAGAACCTTAAGTGTGCAAACCGTGCGGGTTCGAGAACTATGTAGACATGACCGAGACACTCTCTGGTCAATAACCTATAACGGGATCTGGATGCCCATATTGGTTCCTACATATTTTACAAAGATCTTTATCGATTGAACCACGATGTCAAGGATTCAATCAATCCCGTATATTGTTCCCTTTGTGCATCAGTATGTCAAGGATTCAGTTAATCCCGTATAACATTCCCTTTGTCCTTCAATATGTTACTTGCCCGAGATTCGTTCGTCGGTACCTTTATACCTAGTTCAATCTCGTTACCGGCAAGTCTCTTTACTCGTTCCATAATACAAGATCCCGTGACTAACTCCTTAGTCACATTGCTTGCAACTCATTGTGATGTTGTATTACCGAGTGGGCCCCAGAGATACCTCTTCGTCATATAGAGTGACAAATCCCAGTCTCGATTCACGCCAACCCAACAGACACCTTCGAAGATACATGTAGAGCACCTTTATAGTCACCCAGTTATGTTGTGACGTTTGATACACACAAGGCATTCCTCCGGAGCCCGGGAGTTACATGATCTCATGGTCATAAAAGCACATACATGACAAGCAGAAAACAGTAGCAATAAACTGACATGATCACATGCTACGTTCATAGTTTGAGTCTTGTCCATCAAATCATTCTCCTAATGATGTGATCCCGTTATCAAATGACAACTCATGTCTATGGTCAGGAAACCTTGACCATCTTTGTTCAACGATCTAGTCCTGAGTGGGCCCCAGAGATACCTTTTCATCATACAGAGTGACAAATCCCAGTCTCGATTCACGCCAACCCAACAGACACCTTCGGAGATACCTGTAGAGCACCTTTATAGTCACCCAGTTATGTTCTGACGTTTGATACACACAAGGCATTCCTCTGGTGCCCGAGAGTTGCATGATCTCATGGTCATAAAAATAGATACATGACATGCAGAAAACAGTAGCAATAAAATGACATGATCACATGCTATGTTCATAGTTTGGGTCTTGTCCATCACATCATTCTCCTAATGATGTGATCCCTTTATCAAATGACAACTCATGTCTATGGTCAGGAAACCTTGACCATCTTTGATCAACGAGCTAGTCCTTGGAGGCTCACTAGGGACAATGTGTTGTCTATGTATCCACACATGTATTTGAGTTTCAAATCAATACAATTATAGCATGGATAATAAATGATTATCATGAACAAGGAACTATAATAATAACTAATTTATTATTGCCATTAGGGCATATTTCCAATTATATCCCACTTGTCAATAATTTAGTTCACATCACTATGTGATTCACACCCAATGAGTTCTCGGGTTTATGATGTTTTTCTTGTGAGAGAGGTTTTAGTCAACGGGTCTGAACCTTTCAGATCCATGTGTACTTTACAAATATCTATGTCATACTGTAGATGCTGCCACCACACTCCATTTGGAACTATTCTAACGGAGTGCTCTATTATACGAATCCGGTCTTCTACTCAGAGTCATCCGGATTGGTGTCAAAGCTTACATTGACGTAACCCTTTACGACAAACTCTTTTATCACCTCCATAATCAAGAAACATTTCCTTAGTCCTCAAATTACTAAGGATAATTTTGAGCGTTGTATAGTGATCCATTCTGACTCCGTAACATCACACCTTCCCTTGCAACGGCACCCGAATAATGCTGCTAGCACTCTCCGGCAATCAGAACTAGAAGAATGTTGTTGACGGCCCACCAGCGCGTGGGATCGTAGCAGTTTTCGAGGGTA